>NC_088856.1:19524482-20169785 GCF_963853765.1 Magallana gigas | reverse complement strand
TTTTTTTTACTGATCAACTTTGCAACCAACTGGTGTTCCATTTAAAATTCTCTCATGGTGCAAAAATTCCTGATTATGTAACTTAATATTACAGATGTTGACCATGAAGAAGTTGTCCAAATGTCTGATTGTGGTTGGAGACAGTGTAGGAGTTTGGTGGAATTAGGGATGTAAGCAGATATGCATTTAAGAGAGCTCGATGGTCGGGGCCATTTTTAGACTGTATTGATCTCCTAATGAAGAAAGCTATATATAGAAATATGCTGGTTGGCAGAATAGATAGAGAGAGTGAAGTCATGACGGTTTATCAGGTATTTGATAAATTACTAGTACATAAACTACTGGGTAATTTCGTTCGGTACAGTGTATCACTGTGATTGGTTTAATTTTCATGGATTTCAAGGGTATACTCTTTCATATCAACAAATTAAAGCCCCCATACAGTAAGGTAAAAGTAAATGTATTATTCCATATATATTTTGACTGAATCCTTAGTCCCAGAGATTATCACTGTGCAATATATTTTTTGTCATTTTTTTATTCTTTTTAAGACTCTAAGCATGAGTGTGCCAATTGAAAGTCTTTATTTAAAAAGTTTGTTTATTATATCAGTAAATTCTAGATTATATAATTTTTGAATGCCATAGAAATCGAACTGCATGTAGTTGAATAAACCCTGAATTGTCCCAGGCCTAGTCTTTGTGAACCATTAATTGTACATCCTAAGAAATCCTTGTGTTTGAATGTCACAACAGTTTTTAGATATTTCTCTATGTTTAAGTATTTAAGTTGATGCTATTTCCCATCTTTCAGGTCATTCATCTATGATCGGGACATTTTTTGGAAAAATAGAAAACTTTTCAACAAGATCGAAATCCTGTCGCACATGTACTTTGTCTCTCAATTCCAAATCAACACCTCCTCCACATGATTGCATTATCAACTGGAACGGAAAGTTCTATGAAGGCCATGGAGAGTGACATGATAGAAGAGATGGTCAAGGATGTGAATGATGGGTCTATTTATATAAAGACAATAGTTGGTGATGAAGATAGCACAATGATTTCCAAACTTCGGACACACATTGACACAAAAAATGGTAAAACATTGGATGCTAATCATGTGAAGGAAATCTTAGGGAACCATCTATACTTTGTGAAAAAATAACACACAACTTTAACTTTCAAAGTCATACAGTATTTCAAAAGATGTTTATACTACATCTTTGCCCAAATAAAAAGCAGATGTTGCAAAGATAAGCCAAGGATGTGCTCTTGACTGCTTCAATGTTTATGTTAGATATATAATAAAATTGTTGATAGCGTTCGTGCTGGAGCGGTAATTGTCAGCTTCATTAGTTATGCTAGATTGGTAATACATGTAACAATGTTGAGAGGGCTTTTGACTTGGGTGCATTATTTGTACAAGTTTGTTGATCTATTACATTGTGGAGTTAAATGTCCAGTATAAACTTGATTAGTATTAAAAAAAAATTCATACCATAGTATATGGTTGTAACAGTAATGGATGTTGTTCTGCCAAAACAGCTTAAAATTATATTCGGCATTTGTACTGTGCATTTTGTACTTGATGTAATGCTGATTTCAATCTTTTTTTATGTTTCAGAGTTGAAAAAAATAAGTATAAGATACATGTAGCAAATCATAAATTAAAAAATTAAATAATTATTTGTTTATACCTATTAGAATTATTTTGTTCCTACCTGGTATATTGTTATAAGGTGCAAATGGTTTAAACATTTGTATTTTAACAGAGGAATTTCAAGTTAAGCAGAGGAAATTTGGGATTTAAATGAATTATTTTTTACTTTTTTGGTGAATTTTATAAAGTACTAGCATTGTAGTAAAGATATTATTAATTGACTCAATGTTTATTGAACAAAAAGTTGGTATTGATTATTTTATCTACACTAGAATAGTGATCAAGTGAAAATGGCGTGAAATAGTGAAAACAGACCAGAGTTAATTCAGATTGCAATATCTTTTTATCTAAGTCATTGACATATGAGTTTCTCCTTTTTCAGTGAAAGCATAACATTTTTATATTTCGTTTAAGTTCAAAAATAAAACTTTCAATTATATCAAAACAGATTTTTTGATCATTTTGCATTGAAGGTAAACACAAAAAGCAACAAATTTGAACCATGCAGAGGAAATTCGGTCGCACATTATATGATACTGAGGAGGCTTTCAGAATCTTTTTTTAAATAAATTGTTCTTCTGTCAATGTATTATAAATAGCATATAAGAAAAATGAAATAAAATGACTTCATTTCTGTTGCAAGTGGTGTATTTTGAAGAACGGAAGTATTTCCAACAAGGGTATGTTTGGATACCGTTACCATGGAAACAAACATATCAACCTATCAACAAATTGTTATATTGTGTAAGAAAAAATGCAATCCTATTTGTTGAACCAATTTTTAAATTTTTTTAATTACTTTGGTGTCAGTCCCATACTCCCTTAAAGGCAAGTAAAAGGAGTGGTATAGGTGGTGAAATGGTTAGGTTAAAATGCAAAAAAAAAAATCACGTACTTTCCGTTTTAGTTTTCCACCTGATAATAATTTGTTATAAGGTGCATTTTAAAAGTTGTAGGTCTTACCAAGACTTTTCATTCGGTATACAGATAAAGGGATTGGTCCCTATAATTAGGGAGTTAGAGATTTCCAAAGTTTTTGACAATAACTTGTAAAGGAATTAAAATGTCTGATGCATTATTGAAGTAAAGTTGTAAAGAAATTAATTCCGATTCCTTCCGTAGTATTTAATTTGATGCTTTCGTACAATGTAATTTATAATAAGTATTTGCCGAAACAATTTTTGTCAGTTTGGTCCATTTTCGTGGGTGTGTGCACGTTTAAGAAGTAATGAAAGAGCTTCTTGTAATGAACAGATAAATAGCGCGTAAAGATGATTCCACATTAAATTCCCAAGTGTTTTTATTCATATGTACATTTTGATTTAATTAAGACTAATCTCTTTGACCTTATCTCTGATGCTTGTTTCAAAACTCTGCCCCTCTCTATATTAAGATACAGGTACATTACGAGAGTCAGGTAACCGATCGATAACAGAACCGCTAGCTGTATTCAGGCCGTCGCCCAGACAACAGTGCTTGTGCTTGTAGAGCTGGATGTACACATGTTTAACACCCCACCGTTTAATTGTAACGAAGACATCTCGATTTTTTTCAGTACTGGGAGAAGTGCTAATAAAATGGTTCCAATGCATGGTATTAAACTCAAATTTATTACAACATGTTTTAAATCTTAATATGTGTTATCTATTCCCGTATAAAAAATATAGCAAAATATTGAACTTACATGTATCTGGTCAGCGATAACCTCCGTCCGTATTCATCGAAAGACATTAGGTCAATAAGCCGTATATTGAAGTGTATTTCTCCTTTAGTTGGTACGTGTAGTAACTGATAATTGTGAAAACCATAGAGGAACGCATGATCTGCATATAATAACTGCTTGATACAATATTTTTTTTTCCAAACATGCTTTTTGTCTATTATGATAAGAAAATAGCTTGACTTCAGATAGGAAATTACTCATTTTCTTTATTCCCCTTTTCAATAAACAAAACAAACCAACAAACAAAATTGATCCAGATAAATAAAATTATCCAAAAAAAACAACAACTCCAAAACAAACTACACAGTCATTCACCCACAATATTGCCTTTTCGATATTTGTCATCGTTGTAGATTCAGTTGACTCATAATTTTACTTTTATCATGGTTAGAATATAATAACGGTATATTTTGTATATTTTTTCAATTAATGCTGAAACTTCAATACTTTAGCATTGAATGATTCATTTTTGACGTCGTCGTGTCAATAACTGCCGTCAGGTGAGCAGACAAATTGAATAACGCGCGTTAGCGCGTTTTGATAATTTGTCTGCTCACCTGACGGCAGTTATTGACACGACGACGTCAAAAATGAATCATTTAATGCTTATATTTACATTCCCTTACTGAAGAAATCAATTGTTTACTTAAATAAATCGATATAAAGTGCAGATCACGGAGGGAGTGAATAAGTAACAGCAGGAACAGCTGTTTTGTAAAACCGGTTTAAACTGGTTTTCACATAGACTGTTGAGATGAGATCGACGAGCATGAAAATATAATCCATGATAAATAACTCTTGAAATGGTGCTTTAAGCAATAAAGTCAACTTTTTTGTTGAATAATTATAAAACATGGTGTTTTTACAACATTCATGAAATACATTTTTTAACAAATAACATAGAAATCACTGTTTGAGAACTACTTATGTAAATTACTCGTAAATTCATACGCAGTGAATAGGTGTTGCATTTAGAGGCATTTAAACGTCACGGAATTTAATGGAAAAACACAGTAGAATGTAAATATATGCATTTATACGCAAGGCTTATGCACATTTAGTCTTTCCTGGCAACTTGTCGCCTGTGTTGTTTGAGCATTTTGAATTCATCAAGAGAGAGAGAGAGAGAGAGAGAGAGAGAGAGAGAGAGAGAGAGAGAGAGAGAGAGAGAGAGAGAGAGAGAGAGAGAGAGAGCGAATTTGTCCTTTTTACATCGATATCATAGTATGGATAACTCTGTTTTTGTACAAAATCGTATACATTATTGGTAGTGAATACTAAAATTAAAAATCCAAAAGAAAGAAGCAACCTTCAAAGAATCATGTAATATTTTAAGTAAGTGCTTGCATGACATAGAACCCCTTCTTGATCAACGTTTTCATTAACGCATATGCAGAAAAAAATATTTTGATTTTTTCTTAAATTTCTTTTGATTTAAAAAAGAAGTTGTTCTCAGTCTCTCTTCATGCTTGTTTGTTAGCAGTTTAATTAATCTAAATTCATTGTGCATATTTTTTTGTAATCTAAAAAAAAGAGATGTAAATCTTTGTCCCATGGAACGTTTTGGATAAAGCAATGAAGAGTTGTATCTTGAAACCTCAAAAAACAAATTATAAAACCCTGAAATTGTAAAATGCTAACACTGAAAAGTGTGCCCAATTTCTTGATTTTTTAAGGGAAAATCTCATTGATGTACCAAAAAATGACTCTTTGAGACAAAATAAATTGACATAATCATTAAGAGTTTGACAATCTCTAGCTGCCGATCTGTAGCTCCTAGTCTAAAAACGAATTTGATGGACGACCTAGGACCCAGATCGTCCATCCTAATTTCTTAAATATTGCCGTTTCTTTCGTACGCGGACGCATGCTGACCGAATACTCACTGAGACTAAATAGTTCGTATTTTAAGTTTTAACTACGTTGAAAAGTAATATTACATTGGCATTCCGATAATTTTGAAAATGGTTAATTAAATAAAAATGATTAAAATTACAGAAAAATTACTGGCATCGGTTTCCCCCTCTAGAAAAGAAGGGGGAGCTCTCCACTCCACCCTCAGCAAAATTCAAATTTCTTTAAATGTCATGCAGATTATAAAATTACCAAAAATATGCCTAATTCATCCTCTGGCAAGCTCACCCCCCCCTCCCCCGGGAACAATTTTATGATCTGCGCTTGCTCCCCCTCCGCAAAATTATTCCTCAAAACTCCCTGTAAAATTTCCAGGATCTCCGCATATATTTGAGAAGGTTCATTGGCGCTTGCCACGTTCGATAAAAAATGCGTGTAAAATGTTGTCTTTTGATCTTCATACCGGGCAAACCCACTGTATAAATATAACCGTCGTCCATTTTCTGTATGAATTGTATTTCACAAAGAAATCACCATGAAACAAACTCTTACGTATATCGAAAGCATTTGCCTCTTTTGCTCAGTGTTTATACATCTAATATTGCACCATGGTCAGGTATCAATTTTGTATTACGTCACAAGTATGACACAGCTACGACGGAAGACTTTATCGTTGCTTGTAACGAATTCGTCTCTAGTTCTATTTCTTATCCTGATATAATTTTTGCTTTCTATTTACATAACGAGCAATTCGACACGCTAAATAAAAAAAATCGAGACCTTGCCCAGCCAGCAGCAAAATCTAAGAGGCGACCTAGGAAACATGACGTGGCAGCTACTGTTAAGCCCCAAGTTCAGACAGCTACTATACCCAGCGAGCTAGTTACATGTACATGCACAACCGGCGTTTCAAGCCGTGGCGTATTTTCTAGGCCAAAATCAGACCCACCAGTGCCCATCGAGCCACTACCGCCATGCATGGTGGGCCATGATCAGTGTACAGGTCATTTGACAATTGTTTTGCCTGCATGATGCCCAGATAAATCTCAGCAGACCTCTCTTATGAAGTTCTATGTTTTCAACTATATGGGACAATGTAGCAAATACCAATGTCAATAAGAAACATGAATGTTTTGTATTCACTAACTCACTCTTACAATAGGTACATACCATACATAGCATCTAGTTTGAATTTTAGGTCTAATGGTGGGCAGACAACATGGCGACCCTAGCTCCCCAAGATGCCCCCAGCCCGAAGTGCAGCCAGTCGTGACCCTTATTCCCAGTCATTTAGACAAATCAGTAACATTGGTACCAACAATGAGAGGCTCTTATAGATTGATACATCATCTATCCCATCCCCACCACCTGGAGCCAGTGTCAATGATTTCAAGGACAAAAACTACATGTAAGCAAAGACGCAATGTTATAAAAAAATCAAAATTGTACATAAATTTTATTCACTTTTTGTAGATTTGTTTCCATTGCTGCATCGAATATTATCTGGTATTATCCAAGTCGTTAAGTCTTACTAAAATTTGCTTACAATCAAGAACAGATCTGCATCGCCGATAAATAAGATTATCTTCGGTAATGCAAATACAAACTCATATTGATTTTTCACGTTTAAAAACGGATTAATACCAGTTTAAAATAACAGTAAGGCCGAGATAGTTGCAGAAGCTCCCATTTCATTTCGAGGGACTAAGATGTATTTTTATCATGTCTTCGGTGAGTTATTAGATTTACAAAATATTTAGGAGGTTATTTAATTTTTTAATTTAATAAAACTGATGCAAAGACAATTAAGAAAACTTCTAAACATAAAACAACAATGGAGTTTTATCTTATTAGTATTTTGTTTTAAAGAAATGTTTTGTGTTGCAATCATGTTTAAATTCTTTATCAGCTCTGATAGGGTTTTTTGAAGTTTGTGAAATATGATTGATAAAACAGAAAATTTTAATTTGATCAAGAAATTATCAAAGACATTTTTTCCTCTTAAAACATCAAGAATAAATTAGATTTAGAATTTAACTTTAAAATGTTTATCAATTATAATTTATTTTATAGTAGAAGTGATGTGTGTAGTATTTATAATGTAAAGATGATCAAATATTTTCCATCAGGAGTTTTCAGCTTTCTGGCACTTGCACATACCCATGCTACCAATACAGAGTTCACACGAATTGAAAATGGAATATTGGACGACCTCTATGTTCATTCACAACAATCCGTTTTGTTGAACAGCATGGCATCATGCTCAGCTCATTGTTCTCAAAGCGTCGGTTGTAAGTCATATATTTGGAAGAATGCCACATCCAGCTGCGTGTTGTTGTCAACGGACATCACAAGAAACGTTTTGGACCCTTCAATTCCCCAAGACATTGCAGTATACACTAAATGTAAGTTTTCTTTAGAAATCATGTCAAAATCAATATCCAATTTGGTAAATACATTCATTTTATTCATTTTATGATATTTTATTAAACAGCCTTCATAAACGCATTTACTTATCACCGACGGGAAACAAGATAGTATGAAATTACTGTATATTAAGTCACTTTTAAATCGAAAAATATATACTTAACTCGGGCATTACATTTGGATTTTTGCTAGTAAGAATTAAGAAACATTTTAATCGCAAAAAGTGTCTGACGCAAGAAAAAAACGTTACACACAGATTCCTGTGGTTTCATCAATATTCGTTGAATTCCAATTTTCGTGGATTTCGTCTTTACGTTGATCGACGAAACTAAATGTTCATTGAAATGCAATTTCTATTAATATTTTGTACTGATGGGGTTATTGGCCACGAATTTACATATCCTTGAAACTGGGATTTTCACTTGATCCATGAAAATTAATACCCTTGAATATTAATGAAACCACAGTATTTAATATTTGCTAATTTTGTAACGTGCGAAAACGCCCGTATGTAAGGTATCCTTACTGTTTGTTAAAACACTTTTTTAATCATGAATCGATGAATAACAATTTAATTTTTCATTGCGGTTATTTGGATTATTGAAAACCTAACAGATACGAATACACCCATACTCAGAGACTTTGACCTTTAAACATACAGCATCATAATCTAAAAAATGACATTTTATTGTGTAAATCATCTGTTATTCTTGATACAGATTATCGCAGTTGCTTTGAGTTTGGATACGACAAAATTGATGGCATAAATGGATATTGTTTCAAAAATTATGGCGTAAAGAAAGCATACTCTGAAGCACAGAACACGTGTCGAAAAGATGGAGGACATCTTGTACGAATATCATCATCGACCAAACATGGACACATTCAATCGTTCATGAATCTAAAATCAAGTATGTATTAACATAGTTTTGTCATTGTTTAAAGCATGAAACTGTTTTCCCACTCATCGTAAGATCACTGGGTATCTTTTTGTCAATGGATAACGTCCTCAATCTTTGTGATTGAATTTCACGCTAAAGATTGTGCAATTTCTTGGTTATGCAAAGATGTAACGCAGTACCTAAGGCTTATAGACTTATTATAATCATATTTTGATTATAATGCCCTGAATTTTCAAAATGTGTATGTTCCTTATCAGTTGTTTATTATAGATTTTTTGAGCTTCACTCATGATCAAATCAATGCATACAGTATAGCGGGTTTTGTCCTTTTGGCGGGACACAAATGGCGGATTTGGGCATACAAAGTATGCCATTTATTTGGCAGATGTCATTTTTGTGAATCCAATTTCCTTTCATGAAAATTTTACTATTATTTTTTAAATAATGGAGAGGTTAATGTAGTTGATAAAAAACGATAGCCATGATCATGATCATGACTTGGCAAAACATATATCTATTTAAATGGAGGGTGCTTCCACATAATTTTTAACTTTTCTGGTCAATTGGGTTTTGAGAGGGTTTTTAAAGATTGTTCCTATGTATCATTCAATCAACCATTGCTAATTTGGTAGCCTAAACCCTATCTTGTTGAATGCATTTTCAACAAAAATCAAATCTTCATTTACTGAGGATGTTTTCCACTCAAAACATATTTTCTTTCTTATATTTTTTTAGAAGAAGATATTAGAATATTGTATTTCTATCTATTCCCATGTAAATTTAAAATATCAACTCACTATCGGAAGATGCAGTCACACAGAATTTAATGTTCCAACCTAACTGTTTTTAGAACAGATGCTTTTTGATTTTTTTCGTTTAACATTTTATAATGCCTTTCCCCTCATCTAGTGGCCCTATCCTTCGCCTGGCAATCATGATTTAAAACCATACCTTAAAGCGTTCACGCAAGATTCAGTATTTCTTGCTACATGTGTTATGGGAAAAAACATACTTATATATGTCAAGATGATTTTCATTCAGGTTCTAGTAAAATATCACCGCGATAACAATACTGCGACGATGTATTACGCAAATGATTAAAACACCATCACGGGATAGCGTTAAAAATACCGGATCAAGGTTGGCCATAGTGTATATCAAAATAATGAATGCTTATTCTTATATTTTTCGAGAAGAGAAATTTCAACTTCCAGTTCCACATTTATTAAGCATTATTTTTTTTATATGTGATTCACAAAGGAGAGTGCCTTTCAAATCAAAGTACTGAAGTACTGACGGGAGTTGATTTTATCGATTATCATTTATTTAAAAATCAACTTATCTTGCATGGAAATTAGTTTCAAGTCTGTATTTGAATTACGCTTTCTTCTATTATATGAATTTTTAGACTTTTCCGATCAGAATTTCGAGAAACCCCATAAGAATCATGTTGTGTAATATTTAAAGATAGATTTCAAACTATGTATTAGTAATCGAAACAATTTTAAGAATCGTATGGATCCAGGCACTATTGATATCGAACACTAGTCTCGTTCAACAAGACGCTCGGCTGTCTCCGTTAATCTCCGACAAGCAAGAGAGCCTCTCTGCTTGTCGGAGATTTACGGAGACAGCCGAGCGTCAGGTTGAACTAGACTTTATTAAACTGTGGCATAGGAACACATGGGACTACAAAAATATCTAAATTGTTCGTATTATATAAAATCTGAATATTTTCAAAGTGTTTATAGATAAGTTTCCTTGAAAACAATGCTTCAGCATACACAGAGGCGGATCCAGCAATTTGGAAAGGGGGGGGGGTCCAATTGATGAAAATCAGTAGGTGAAAAATTGTTTATTTGTCAATAAACAAGGCCTTTTGAACGTTTTCCGTGCGTAAATTTAATAAACATTTATCTCGTTAATGTCTTCGTCTATTTTAATATCAGAGTGTAAAGCATTTTTGAACGTTTTGGTTTAGGTAAGGAAGATTTGCATAATTTCTGGCCTTAAAAAAAACAAGTCTCCAGCAATGAGAACGTGCGTCTATGCTTAACAGAAAAAAACAATAAGAAAAAAATAATTCAGACCAATTACGATAAGCTATAATGAATTTTTTGGTAATAGTTCATCTGCTTTATAGATGGAATATGTGTAATGCAATTGTAAAAGCAATGTGGTAGTCCCAGGGAACTTGATGTGATCTATGTCCCCTTAAAGGGCGCGCCACATCATCCGGCACTGTACAGATGCGATCATATTCAGGAAAGTTTTGAAAAATTGTGCATTTCATAATGGTTTACATATTAACCCCTTACACGGTTTATTTTGTAACATAGTTTTCTACTCTTGGTAACAAAAAAGGTTTCTTTTGTGTTTCATGTGGGTATGAAGGTAGCTGGCATTCCAGAAAAATAGCATAACCTGCATAAGCGGGTCATGTAATTCAATTCTTTGTATTTTTCGTACGGAACGAAGTAAAACTTTTTTATTATAATTACTTGAGTTAATTAACAAAGCAATATTTTGAAAGCAGCTTTTAAAAGTAAAACGAATGCGTGTACTCGTACTTAAACGTCGTTTTACTCGATGGCTTGTCAGTTTAAGACTGTATGAACTATAATCGATTTTTTGTTTAAGAAATAGAGCAGAAAATACATTGTAGATGTTTAAAATATTATAAAACTGTGTTTTTAGCGATACTGCTTCAGTTTATGTAATATTTTTAATTTTCCACATGAGTGAACACCGGATGCTGAAGGGGAGTACTTTTTCGATAAAAAATCATTAGGGTTTTTTTTTTCATATAAGAAATACATGCAAATTACGGTATGTTGTAAGAAATTCTTTAAATAAGCAATTGTAAAAGCATTTCTTTCAGATAATTACAGTATTTATATTATAAATGGGAAACATTGCCTTTAAATAGGCATTACAAGTTTTAAAAAAAAATCATATGTCCCAGAGAAAGGGGGGTTCCGACCCCCGGACCCCCCCCCCCTCCTCTGGATCCGCCAATGATACATTACATCGAGAATTTCTCTATTAGTTTAAAGAACTAAGTCTTGTCAGCGGTGATGATTTGTGTTTAGGTCCAAACACTGTTTCACTTTCGGTTTGCCAGAGTAAGTGCATAAGAGAGTTGATTAAAATCAACTTACAAAAACTAATTAATGTATTTGTTTAAACAGTTTTGGGAATGTACGTTGACGGTACTGATCTTACTGACGGAACATGGCGTCTTTCGGATGGGAGATCAATGTTTCTGAATTGGCGGCCGGGCGAGCCATCCGGTAATGATCACTGTGTCATGATGTTTGATGACGGGACAAACAACGATATACCGTGCGATGTGACGATATCCTTTCTTTGTGAAAGACAGCTCAACATATAGAACGTATTTCAACACACGTAAAAGGAGAAAATGTTTTTGTTTATTAAATAGGCTCTTATAATGGCATATGTATTAAAGAAAGAGATGGCACCAGTTGATTATCATTATTTTCCCCTTATATGATAAATTAATTCGAGATAACGAAGTTTGACTGTAACTAGTAAGTAGTTAAGAAAGAAAATGCACCTATATGCTCTCAAATATATTGATCGCTTTATAAAGTCTTGGTGGGAGGGCAGAACAAAAATATAGGGAAATGAAGTAAACAGTGTACCCCTACAAAAAAGTTTAGTCTTATATCTTGCATAGGGTTTTCTTATTTTTGGTAAAAATGGTATTCCATAAAGGTAAAATGTCGAAGATTAAGTGTATGGAAAAATAAGTGAATAATTATATAACTAAATATTTATCCAACTGAAACTTCACCCTCAGGCTTTTTATTTAGAAATTAACTTCAAAAAATCTACGTAACAATCGGCTGCGACGAAAAATACGTTGGGACATAGAGAAGGACAAATGCTCGATCTGTTGTACTCAGGTTGATTGGCCCTGTCGTGCGGATCTGTTTATGAACTACCCTTAGATTGTTTTTTTTCTGTAAATCTAACCTGTTATATGTATCCGCCTTTGATCTATGATCCGTCAGTGAACTGTGATCCGTGTGCTAGTACCGTCCCGTCGAACTGTCCTGTCATCTCCGTTGCCATTCAATCAACTGAAGAGTTGTTAACCTTTGTTAAGATTAATTCGTTCTGTATTTGTTTATCGTCTTTTAATATTCAATCATGTTATCTATTAATATGTAAAGGTTAATAGTTTTGACTGGTGTCTTTTGTAAGAGTCGCTTAAGTTTTAGAATTGAGAACATTCTTTCGGCTATGTTTAGATTTCTTCATTTGTCGCACGTTACACTGTAATTTTTCAAAAAGTTCAAAAATATGTAAAAAAAATATTAACATTTTCAAATGCAAATTGGCTGATACAATTAAAAAAAACAAACAGGGTTTGCGATGATGAAGATGGATATACAAATATAGTTAATTATTAGGATATATACATTCTATTTTCATGTTTTCGTTCTGAAACATCTCTTCCAAAACAACTATGGCATCTAGTTTTAATATGTTGATATAGGAAAGAACATAATAAAAACTTGAATTTTTACAGTAATTGTAAATAAAGCAATGAATGAAATCAGTTTATATGATACGATGAATTAATTTAGATCTGTGTATTTTTTCCTATATGATATGTAAACAACAAATAACCTGCTTGTTGTTTTAACAACGTTATAAGCGTAAAATAATGTTTTAGATACCGGAATTTTTCTACCATAGTTATAAGATATTGAAACTTTTCACTGGAAGCATTATGCAAAATAAAAAAAAAATCAATAATACCAGTTTGTTAAAAACAACAATCAAATAAATCAGAAATGTAATTTTCTCTATATAATGGGTATAGAAGCGTTGATAATCATACTTCTGTGTACTTTTCTATGATGATACATTTATATATAAAAATAAATTGTTCTTTCGCTTAGCTTGAAATACTCTCTTTGCTACACTGTTTGTCCACGGTACATATGTATTCATACATCGAAGCTACTCACTACAAGAAATCTACATCTCTTACGTTTACATTGTATTTTTGGAACTGTTTTGACATGAATTAGGCAAATCAAATCACTTTTTTCATCCTTGATAATAGTGTGCAAATAAGATAAATATCTCTAAAAATTAATCAAACTTTAAGTGTCAGACTTTGAAATAAAATCAAAATACAAAGCGGACAACAAAACTCTGCCCATTTTATTGTGTATATATTGATGACAACACGATGAAGTGTTGGGCTGTCCCATGCTTTTTTAAATACCGTTATAAAACGTTGATGAATTAAAATATTGACGATCACTTAATGCATGGAAAAAAAGTAAAAGAGAAAACCGCGTTAAATTACTTCAAAATGAGGAATGTTAATTATAAATTAAATGCATAATATCCGCTAGAGTATTGGAAAAGAATTTTAAAGCAAGAAGACAAAAGTCAAATTATTACATACACTGTACATATATTTCTACGTGGTAAAACGTGAATACCAGCTAACGAAATGTTTATGAAGTTAAATTGCTTAAAATGTTTATATACTAGTTTTGCCACATCATAAAAGCTTTTTAAAGCATCATTTGATTTGTCGCGTGACATAGAATACTACATGTAGGTGCAGTCCTCTGAATAATAGAACATTTTATGAACAACAAAATGTATTTAAAAAAAACAGACGGCGTTAAGGTACAATAATTTTACAATCTTTAATGGATTTTTTTAGGATAACAAAATTTAAATAGACAGAGTTAGAGAAACAAAATGTTAAAACATAATATCGCTAGCATGACTGTCACGATCAGATGTTTTGATTAACAAATCATTAGTGCACAAATTAATAAGATATAAGTTGACTGGTTTCCCAGAACAAAAACAGACATTTTGCATAGATAAGAAAACTGAAACAATCTTAGCCTAAATTCATATACATAATAAATTGAATAATTAGTTACATAGTTTTGTTGTGACCGGGTACGGGATGATACCTGATTAGTATAATTCATACCTTTCGAAGCGAAGCCGAGCTGGGTATGAAATTTACTAACCAGGTATCATCCCGTACCGGGTCACTACATGACTACGGAACGATTATATGTTACTGACTTTTTTGTGTAAATGACATAAAGATAACTAAACAATAAAAATCAATCGTTTTATAATAAAGTTACAATACCTTACCTGACGTTACAATAGTCTAAGAATGACGTCATAATGCTCAAAGGGGGTTATATTTCTTACTAACTGTGTATAGGATATACATTGTCTCGATGTGACTGTTGTTCGCTAATATGAGGGAAAAGGAGAGGCCATTTGTTTTTCAAAATGACAGCTTTGACAAAATGTACGTGGATACGCCGGAAAAAACAAATAGGTTATTTTTAACATTCTACTACAGTTATTGCCGAGATTCAAGAGATGCCGCGGACATTATTCTCCAATATACAACGAATGTCATCAGTAAATTATCAGATCAGAAATACTTTTTTGTCTCGCACTGATCCTGAAAGTACAATTTCCAACCGTAAACAGCTTTAAAACCAAGTCAATTTCACGTGTTACTTCAAGTCAAAACGATGTGTATTGCCTCAAATGTTCATTTATAAGAGATCAATGCTGCTGTTCCTCAGACCTCCCTTGCACATTTTCATTGTTTGTTTTTACATAAAATATATAACGTGTAGTAGTAATAATCGTATTAAATCGACCTTAAATATTAGGAATATGATTTAAAGATACTTTATAAATAAGTGTAGAGTATTTAAGAAAGAAAAACTCTGTCGTCTGCATGTGATTCCTTTGATTGATACACATGTAAACATTAATAACACAACCGTTGGGGTCACAGGGAACAGTCGTAAAAATGACCTAAATCGCCTCTCTATAGGTGGAACGATTTGTAGAAATACTGAGCTATTAGTAGAATAGAAATAAAGTTCTTGTTATCGTGAATGTTGCAGGATAACCTCCTCGGTCTCAAAATGTATTTTGAAATATAAGGTTTCGGCTAACACCTCGGCTTTTATATTTCAAAACAACATTTCTCGACCTCGGAAGTTATTTTGCAACATTCACAAAAAACTGGTACTTTATTTCTTTAATATAACTAGGCTTCTCAGCAGCAATTTTTTGTCATAATTGAAAACTATATACCCTATCAATTGCGAGAGAATATAATACTTGCTTTTGAAACGCACGAATCAATATGTCAAACAAGTTTAGTTGAATTCTGTATGATGCTTTAATAAAGCCAAAAAAATCAATACATTAATTTATTTCTAAAACCAATATGGATGTTGCTATATTTATTGCTAAAACTTTAGAATTCTAGATTTTAATTAAAACGTAAATAAACCAACATTATTAAAGATAAAAGTCATATTGATTTCTTTACTTCAATGTATTTATATATATATATATATATATATATATATATATATATATATATATATATATATATATATATATATATATATATATATATATATATATATATATTACGGATGTAATAGCCGTCAGGCTCTCGGGCTGATATACAGCGACCGAGAGCTAATATAGGATGCGATAAAATTATTTGCATGTTATGATTTTTATATCATATATGCTAATAGAAAATATCAAAGAAACAATAAATAACACCATGTGATGAATGATTATTGTTTAATAACCGCTCTGTGTCTATATATTTTCTATCTCTGATAAACGTCCCTGGAATTTTTGCGCCAGTTCTTTGTATACCAAGTTTCACCGTTCAACTTCGATCCCCGAGTATATCGTTGTAGTGTCCCGGAATTATTCTTTCCGGATTTGTTGGTTTTTACTTTTCATTTATTGACTGTATTCCGGGTGATCAAAGGCATCAGTGCCAACCTCGTGGGTTCCAGAACCCAGCATATTTTACTGTCTTTAAAGCCACCTATGAAGTAAGTTTTGTGCCTTTTCATTTATTACGATGCATAACACTCGTTTCCTACTCATATATAATTTTTAACTGTCATATAGAGTCATCGAGCATTTGGCGCGTTTTTACCTGCCATTGTTTTGGTCGTTAATTTTGCATGCATTACATTGCATTGATTGATACTTGCATTTTTAATACATTTATAAACATGATAGGGATAAACTATTTTAATGTCCGTTTATGAATTCATGGAAATGCTTTCGATCGAATAGCTCTTTGAGATTTGTTAAAATTCAAAACTATGGAAGCCCACTCTTGTCATATTTTTATTGTGTATGTTTTATATTGAGATACTGTTTATATTTTGTATTGTTTGTTTGTAGTTTTTCACCCTCTCCGGGGGTTTGGATGCAATAAAACCTTGAACATTGCACAGTGAAAAATTCATAGCCGAGCTAGTGATTAAATGAATGGAAGGTTCAACGACAAACATCAGCCAGATAAGTCCACCTTCAGCCATGTCTTCAGGAAGAAGGTCTTCCTCCATAGCTTCAGAGCTAGCCAGACACCGGGCCAAACTAGAAGCGGCAAAAGTGCGGGGAAAATATCTTCAACAAGAATATGAAATGGAAAGACAAAAAGCCATACTTGACCGAGACCTTAAGGTACTTCAGTGCAAAAGAGAGATGGAGGAAGCACAGATTGAAATGAACAGTCTAGAAGGTTTAGATGAAGTACCTGATGAGAATTTTACAGATAAAGAATACCAAAACCTTCAGCAAGTTGCTCAGGAGAGAGTCGAGGAGTTTGTACAACAGCAGTCGGAGTTGAAGACTGGATCAGAGAAAAAGGCACATAGTGTCGTACCAAACAACATTACACTGTCTCCTATGACGCCAGCATTCGTTCCAAAAGAAGACTCGAGCAATGGACATATTAATGAAGTGTCTAAGTTCCTTGCAAAGAAAGATTTATTGTGGTGTCGACTCACAAAATTTGACGACCGCCCAGAATACTTCACAGGATGGAAAACAAGTTTTAAAAACATTGTGAGTGAACTGAACTTAACATCTTTGGAAGAGATAGAACTATTGAATAAGTGGTTGGGACCAGAATCAGCGAGATATGCACAAAGCATAAGGACCGCCAGTGTGAATCCGGATATCGCTTTGGCCCGACTACGGGAACGCTTGGAGGACAGATACGGTAGGCCTGAAATGATTGAGGCGGCACTAAAAAACAAACTTTCAGCCTTCCCGAGACTCAGTATTAAAGACAACAAACGATTATACGACCTCGTGGACATTGTGTCAGAAATAGAAGCAGCAAAGGAAATTCCACACCTCTCTTCGCTTTTCGCATACTTTGACTCATCAAGTGGAGTGAACCCCATCGTGTCAAAACTTCCTTACCAAATCCAAGAGAAGTGAACCAGGCATGCAAACAGCTTTAAAGAAAGTCACTACATGACCTTTCCACCCTTCCATGTTTTCTGTAAATTTCTCCGTGACACGGCACGAATGAAAAATGATCCATCCTTTTACTATGACAATGTGATTGAGAACGCCAAAGTTGATGGAAGTCGACGAAAGCCAACAGGTGCATCATCTGTCGCTACAAGGAAAACTGACACAAATGCTTCAAGGCCCATGGACAAGACGGAACACACACAACTGTGTCCCTTACATGAGACTGGCCATTCACTGAACTCTTGTCGTGCCTTCCAGAAGAAAACTGTTCAAGAGAGAAGAGAATTCCTTCGATCAAAGGGAATTTGTTTTAAATGCTGTGAAGAGAAACATCTGGCCAAAGACTGTCAGAAAAGAATGAAGTGTAACATCTGCAAGGAGCCAGGACATGCCACTGCCCTGCATGTCGAGAAACGCGCAAGCGACACTGAAACTGATAGCCAGGTAAAGGCCGTATGTACACAAATTTGCGGAAACGTGCATAAAACTAGCGAATCCTGTGCTAAGACACTCTTGGTCAACATTCACCACGCAAACAACCCAAACAAGGTGCTACGAACGTATGCGATAATTGACGAACAGAGCAATCGATCTTTAGCAAACAGTTGTTTCTTCAACTTCTTTGGCGTGGAAGGTCCGGACGTCCAGTACGAGCTTACCTCATGTTCGGGGCTGTCTACCCAAACTGGAAGGAGACCGGCAGGATTCATTATCTCATCTTTGGACGGAAAATCTAGTCTTCGTCTTCCATCATTGATGGAATGCAACTATATCCCAAACAACCGTGATGAGATTCCGACACCAGAGGTCGCAAGGTCTTACAGACACATGAGGGACATTCAGGAGGAAATACCCCCCTTAGATCAGGACGCAGATATAACATTGCTGGTTGGCAGAGATTTGTTGCCTGCCCACCACATTTTAGACCAAAGACTGGGAGACTCCGACTCTCCATTTGCTCAAAGACTACACCTAGGGTGGGTAGTGATTGGTGAGGTATGCTATGGGGCCTCACATTCTCAGGAATCCTTGTCAGTGTGCAAGACATATACTAGGACCAATGGACGTACGTCTCTCATGGAAACTTGCGAAAATTCATTCCAATTGAAGGAAACAGACATATTTGCGAAGACAAAGCATGACGACTCACCAGGCCTCTCCATAGAGGATAAGAAGTTCGTTGACATCATGGAGCAAGGTTTTGAAAGAGATTCTGAAGGATGTTGGTGTGCACCACTTCCATTTAGAGAAAACAGACGGCTCCTTCCGAGCAATAGAATTCATGCACTTCACAGGGCAAATCTACTTACTAGAGGACTTCAAAAGGACCCAGACAAAAAACGGCATGTCGTGGAATTCATGGGCAAAATCCTGGATAATGGTCATGCTGAGATTGCGCCACCACTTTCTTCTCCAGAGGAGGAACACTGGTACCTGCCTCTTTTTGCAGTTTACCACCCCAAGAAAGGAAGCGTCAGATGCGTGTTTGATTCATCGGCACAGATTCAAGGACTCAGTCTCAACAGCATTCTCTTGACCGGACCAGACTTGGTTAATAGTCTACTTGGAATCCTGTTAAGGTTTCGCCAGTTCCAGGTAGCAGTGACAGCAGACGTAGAACAGATGTTTTACCGTTTTTCTGTTCCAGCATGTCACAGAAACTACTTACGGTTCTTTTGGCACAAAGACAACGATACAGAGAAAGAACTTACAGAGTACAGGATGAAGAGACATGTCTTTGGGAATAGTGCATCCCCAGCGGTAGCTACCTTGGGACTACGCAGAACTGTAAGAAACGCCGATGAAGATGTCAGGCAATTTGTGTGCAGAAACTTTTATGTTGACGATGGGCTTTTATCTGTAGATACAGTCGAAGAAGCGGTCAACTTACTCTCAAAAACACAGAAAACTCTTAAGGAGGAAGGGAACATCAGGCTGCATAAACTTGCCTCCAATGACCCAAAGGTATGTAGTGCATTTCCAACGGATGACCTAGCCAAAGAACTCAAGAATCTGAACCTAGATTTAGATGAAACCCCCCTTCAACGGACCCTTGGTGTGAGCTGGAATGTGTCCACAGACATGTTTACATTCCAAGTGTCGCGTACTCTTCATCCGTATACAAAAAGGGGAGTACTTGCAACTATTAATAGCCTTTATGACCCAATTGGATTCCTTGCACCTGTTATAGTCAAAGGAAAAATGATACTACGGGACTTGATGGCTGAGAAATTGGACTGGGATGACCCTCTCCCTAAGGATCAGTACTCTCTATGGTGTGAGTGGCGAGAGTCATTGCCAGCGTTAGAGGATATAGCAATACCAAGGGCTTATGCGTACATCAATAGTGCAGAAGTCTCGCGCAGAGAACTACACATATTTGCCGATGCATCACAAAAGGCAATTGGTGCAGTTGCGTATATGAAGACTTTCAAGGCAGACGGCATCCTTCATGTGGGATTTGTCCAGGCAAAGGCACAGGTTGCACCTATACATGGGCACACAATTCCACGTCTGGAATTGTGTGCAGCTGTGTTAGCATCTCAACTGAAACTTACGATTTTGAACAACCTAGATGTTGAAATAGCTGCCACGACCCTGTATTCAGATAGCAAGGTAGTACTCGGGTATATCAACAACGAAAGCAGACGATTCTACATATATGTGGGAAATAGAGTAGAAAAAATACGTCAGGCGACATCTTGTCATGAGTGGAATTATTGTCCTACAGATCAGAACCCCGCTGACATTGCCACCAGGTCAATCAAGCCTCAGGACCTTCAAGAAAGCAGATGGTTATGTGGACCCCATTTCCTTAGGAACACAAAAGATGAAAGGTATATTCCCAGTGAATCAGGAAATCCCACTGACAGATTCCCATTGGTTGATGTGGAACAAGATAAGGAGGTGAGACCTATTGTGAAGACCTTGCATACCGCTTGTAAGGATGAAGTATACCACCCCTGGTGTGAGCGATTTAAGAATTTCTCCTCTTGGATCGGACTGGTCAGAGCTATTGCGCGACTGCAGCACCTTGCTCAGTCCTTTAACAAGTCTAGTAGCTGCGTGGGATGGCACTATTGTTCGTTCCCAAAGAGTGCTGAAGCTTACAAAAGAGCAGAAGAATTCATTATCAAGGCAGCCCAGAGAGAATTCTTCCTGGAGGAAGTTGAGAGCCTTATGGAGGGGAGAGAAATTAAGAAAGGAAACGCTATCTTGGCCTTGTCACCGTTTTTAGACTCCCGAAGACTTCTCCGAGTTGGAGGAAGATTGAAGCGTGGAACCAAATCACTTCGACAGATTGAAACTTGCCCTATTTTGATACGGAAAGGAAGTCATTTAGCAAATTTATTAGCTCTACATTGTCATGAACAGGTCTTTCATCAAGGTCGACGCCTTACTGGAGGGAAACTTCACAGCATGGGATTCTGGATTGTAGGAGAGAAAAGGTTAATCAACAGTCTTCTGGGGAAATGTGTCATCTGCAAGAGACTGCGTGGTACATTCTGCTCTCCTAAAATGGCCGAACTTCCTGAAGAGCGTTGAGGTCCTGGACCCCCTTTTACCTACGTCGGAGTAGATGTATTCGGCCCTTGGAGCATAACCGCACGCAAAACCAGAGGAAGTCATGTAACGCAGAAAAGATGGGCTGTACTTTTCACGTGTTTAACCAGCAGGGCGGTCCACATTGAAATCTCGGAGGAACTCAGCACCTCAAGTTTTATCAATGCAATGAGGCGCTTTATCGCCATTCGAGGACCAGTCAAGATCTTCAGATCAGATCGTGGCACCAATTTTATCGGTGGAGTCAAAGAGTTGGGCATGAAGAATGTTGTGACCAAAGATACCTCCATCAAGAACTTCTTAGCGGAAAACGGCTGTGTTTGGATTTTCAACCCACCACATGCTTCCCATTTCGGAGGCGTGTGGGAGCGGATGATCGGAATCGCGCGAAGGATTTTAGATGGGATCTTGCTGAGCAAAAAGTACATCAAAGATCTTACTCATGAAGTGCTTGTTACCCTCATGGCCGAAATCAGCGCTGTCATGAACTCCAGACCAATTGCTGCAATATCCACAGATCCTGATGACCCATCCATATTAGCGCAATCCAGTCTTTTGTCCCAAAAGGTTGGAACACCACCAGATGACATTCCTCAGTTTGGTATCAAAGACATATACAAGTCACAGTGGCAGAGAGTCCAGGTGATGGCTGATGAATTCTGGAAAAAGTGGCAGAAAGAGTACCTGACGGGACTTCAGACCAGAAGAAAGTGGGCGACGGACCAACCTAACCTAAAGACAGGCGACATTGTTCTGTTACGCGAGTACGATTCTGGACGCAACTCATGGCCGACTGCCATGGTCAAACAGACTTTTCCGGGAGCTGATGGAAGAGTGCGAGAAGTGGAGGTCCGTTTGTGTAGAGGAGAGAAAGTGGTCACTTACGTTCGTCCCGTTCATGAACTTGTGCCGTTGATCACTGATTGAATTAACATTTGTACATAAAACTGCTCTTGTGTGTTTTCATTTTTCGAGTTTGATGAATAAGAATGATTATTTTCTCATCACCTTATATGAAATGCCTTGTTAGTTGTCAGTTTGTTTTGAATTATTTCATTGAGGTGATTTTTTGTAAAATCAGGAGGGGAGTGTAGTGTCCCGGAATTATTCTTTCCGGATTTGTTGGTTTTTACTTTTCATTTATTGACTGTATTCCGGGTGATCTAAGGCATCAGTGCCAACCTCGTGGATTCCAGAACCCAGCATATTTTACTGTCTTTAAAGCCACCTATGAAGTAAGTTTTGTGCCTTTTCATTTATTACGATGCATAACACTCGTTTCCTACTCATATATAATTTTTAACTGTCATATAGAGTCATCGAGCATTTGGCGCGTTTTTACCTGCCTTTGTTTTGGTCGTTAATTTTGCATGCAACAATTGATAGATACTTGCATTTTTAATACATTTATAAACATGATAGGGATAAACTATTTTAATGTCCGTTTATGAATTCATGGAAATGCTTTCGATCGAATAGCTCTTTGAGATTTGTTAAAATTCAAAACTATGGAAGCCCATATTTTTATTGTGTATGTTTTATATTGAGATACTGTTTATATTTTGTATTGTTTGTTTGTAGTTTTTCACCCTCTCCGGGGGTTTGGATGCAATAAAACCTTGAACATTGCACAATCGTCTAATAGTTACATCGACGTCAACTTGATATACAAACAGCTAACGCAAAATTACAGGGAAGTTTATCAGAGATAGAATATATAAACACAGAAAGATTTTTTAACAATAATCATTCATCACATGAAGTTTTTATTGTTTCTTTGATATTTTCTTTAAGTATATGATATAAAAATCACAACGTGGCAATTTTTATATCGCATCATACATGTATATTAGCCCGAGGTTGCTGTATATCAGCCCGAGAGCTGTCAGTCTCTCTCTCTCTCTCTCTCTCTCTCTCTCTCTCTCTCTCTCTCTCTCTCTCTCTCTCTCTCTCTATATATATATATATATCGCGGAGGGCACAGGGCGGAAAAGGGTATATATTCTATAAGTATACATGTTTTTATTACCGAGTATATTTTTTTGCGTGTACATGTACAATAAATGCAAGTAGTCTAGGGACTAGATCGCGCATCACGATCATGTTACATCGCGCATCTGAGCAACAATTGTCATAACTTTGGCTAATGATTTTTGAATTTCTAACATGTCTATATATCATTTTGAATTTTTATTACCAATTATGATTACAGGTATGTCTTTTGCGAGTACAATAAAAGCCAACGCATCGCTTACATTAGCAACAAAGAACGTCATGGAGTACATGTAAACTAGAAAAATAGATGCATCTTGACAACTAAGTAGATGAAATATTGTTAAAAAAAAATTTTCAATATTTTTTTTAATTTTAAGCTTTGATCCCTTCTCAGGGTTTGTACATGTAGATCGTTCAACAATTAGAATATAAACATATATCAGGATAATCCGATATTAATGATTAAAACCTGAAAACTGCAGTTCTTGGAAATTTTTTGGATTTTTTTTTACCACCCCAGAGAACCTAGTAAATGCATTTCGCATTTAATCAAAGTACATGCCATGTTTTTTTTTTATTTTATCAGGTAAAATTGCTTTTGTCGTGAATATGTAATTTTTATTTTCCTTTTTTCAACATTGAGTAAATATTTTACTTTATGTATGTATACATTCTCAAAAATACCATTTTAGAGAATATACACTATCGGAGGATCATTCCAGTCAATAAAAATGAATTCATTGTGCACGTGTTTAAAAGTACTAGGTTTTTCAACCAAACCTTGAACACTTTTTTTCAAATTTCTTTTTTAAGAGCGTTAACGTTGTCCCAAAAGTGCGTGGTTTTTTTTTGTTTTTTTTTTTACAAATTGTGCTTTGTACGTGTTATAATTGGAAGCTCAGGCCCCGGTGAAAAGCCAATCGTGTGCCATTTGAATATATGTTTAAGTATACCGTACTTAACCTTTTATGGTGCATTTGTAAATATAACTGTAACTGTAAGCAACAAATCAAAATATAATTTTAACAATAATGAAAATGAAGTTAATTGTTACATTAAAACACAATCTGCATATCAGAAATATGGAATTATATGTTGGTCAATAAATACAGGATACATATACATTTATAACATCAAAGAAATCTTCCCAAGTCATAAGTTTTTAATCCGCAATTGTCCTCAAAAAGATTTTCTTAAGTTAGGTATTTCTGATCTGCACATTATTTCCTAAAAAAAAAAACATCAATCTCAAAAATCATTTTTTTTCCAGTTTGATGAAAGAAGAGTGGACCGAACACCCTTGGCTAGGGAAGTTGTGTCAAATAGTGTACTGCTTCGGGTTACTCAACCAGTGATTGGCCACAATCTTGAGGTCATAAACACGCGAATTTTTGTTTAGCCCTGTAATCTTGGAGATTCTTTAAGTCAGTCGTTACATTGATTCATGTGTTCTTTGTATCTACCATTATGACTCTCTTCCCATTACAGTAATAAATTATATCCAACATATGCACTGAAGTTTACAAACAAAACATAGCGAAAATATAGATAAGTGAACTTATAGAACTCCATTTTTCCGCTAGAGTCACCTCTCGTTTTGTATCAACACCGGGAAACACCCTCCCTCTCTCTCTCTCTCTCTCTCTCTCTCTCTCTCTCTCTCTCTCTCTCTCTCTCTCTGGGGAGGGGGGTAATTGAGGGTTACATGTAGTACGTTTTGATTAATGTTAATAACTGTTAATAACACATTGCTAGCTTGTTGGTGTACGGCTGGCAATAATTAAACTGTTTTTAGAATTCATTCGGCTTAAGTCAAAATTTAAAACGTTAGTTAATAAAAGAAAATTGATTTGATAGAAAACAAGAGGCCCAGGGGCCACATCGCTGACCTGAGCAACAATTGCCTTAATTCTGATCAAATTAGCATTACAGTATCAAAATATCTTGACAATTAAGTACAGTAGATCTTACTTAAAAAAATTGAAAATCTGCCAATTTTTATCCACTTTTATTTTTGGTAAATACCAAACCCCTTTTGTTGTTGTACCTGTAAGAAGATTTTTCTCTATTTGTATATACCCCCCCCCCCCCCCATTTTCGTGGCCCCACTTTTCTCTAGGGAATCATGGTTTCATCCAACTTAAATCTACATAACCTGTGCTTTCACACTAAGTACTGAGTTTTGGACCGAAAACTTTCCCAGAATATCTTTAAAGATTTTCTCTATATAATCCTATATAAAATTTCAAACCGGCATCCCAGCACCTCCCTACCACTAGGGACTGTGATTTGCAAACTTGAATTTACACTACCCGAGGATGCCTCTACACACGTTTAAGCTTTTCTGGCCAAATAATCTTTAAAAAGAAGATTTTTAAGGATTGTCTCTATATATTCCTATGTAAAAATTCATCCCCCATTGTGGCCTCACCCTACCCCTGGACTATTATTAAACAAACTTGAATCTAAACGATTTGGGGATGCTTCCACTCAAATTTGGGCTTTCCTGGCCTAATAGTTTTGAGAAGATTTTTAAAGATTTTCTCTATATATAAAAATTTATCCCCCATTGTGGCCCCACCCTATCCCCGGGGACCATGATTTGAACAAACTTGAATCTACACTAATTGAGAATGCTTCCACTCAAATTTGAGCTTTCCTGGCCTAATAGTTTTTAAGAAGAAGATTTTTAAAGATTTTCTCTATATATTCCTAAGTAAAACTTGATCCCCCTCTTGTGGCCCCACCCTACCCCCGTTGGCCTTCATTTGAACAAACTTGAATCCCCTTCTCCTAGTGGTGCTTTGTGCTAAATTTGGTTGAAATCTGCCCAGTGGTTCTTGAGAAGAAGATGAAAATGTGAAAAGTTTACAACGACGACGACGACAACGCCGAAGACGACGACAACGACAGACAACAGACAAATTGTGATCAGAAAAGCTCACTTGAGCCTTTGGCTCAGGTGAGCTAAAAAGTATCATTTTTATGATAAGAAAAAGGTAGGTTGATAAAAGCTTGTAATGTTTATCTTGTTTGTATAAGTGGCATGTATTTTATCAATACACCAAATATCAGTACAAAAAAATCTTGTAATTCAGACTCACCAGACAAATCACAAACTGTCGACAAAAATATTAAAATAGATTAACTTTAAAATGATTAGAAATGTATATGTACTGAGAGTCGGGTAAATCCAGTAATTCCGTCCTGGTTTGTTTAATTCCTCATAAAAGCGGTTTGAAAATAGTAAGTTTAACTTAAAAAAGAAATGTTCATTATTGCAGATTTAAAACCAAAAAAAAATCTTCCGTTTTTGCCAAATGTTTTCGATTTTAATGAAGTATCCTTTTAAAAAGTAAGAAATTTTTAAAATAAAAAAATCTTTTGTTTGAAAGTTCAAGATAAAAATGATGCACGAAGACCTGACATCTAATTGAACTCAAACATGTATATAGTACATGTACTCGTGTATTAAGAGCTCCAGTTTTTGCATATATTTATTTTCTAAATTCATTTTTGCCGCTAAAATGAGTACGACATCCCAAATATGAAAGGATGAAATATCCGTGTGTTTATACGGATCTATAAGGAACAAGTCTATTTTCAACCAAACGTTTTTTTTCTACCCGAGGCTTTGAAAGGAGAGAGAGAGAGAGAGAGAGAGAGAGAGAGAGAGAGAGAGAGAGAGAGAGAGAGAGAGAGAGAGAGAGAGAGAGAGAAAGAGAGAGATTAAAAATATATAATAGCTTCGCATTTTATATCCAATATAATTCATAAAAAGGGGATTTTTTTTCAAATTTAATTTACGAGTATGAGATAATTATGTTTGTTTTAGGAATCATGCAAAACAAAAATAATCATTTATTCAAACCATAATTAACACAGCGTTATTTCGACAAGTAATCGACAAAAAGCAGACTTCTCTGTTAGTTGTGTTGTGATTTAACAACACAGATCATTTCTTTGTTACCCTTCACACATTTGTTAAAAAAAACCCTTTAGCATGTGATAGAAGGCGCTTAATTAAGTTAACTGCAAATTTGTAACCATGTTTTTCGCCAACAATTTGAATAACACTTGCAGGAAAAATACGAATATATTCAATAATGATACATAATGTGTTGACATCATCGTCCCTAAAGCAGTCCAAAAGATTGTTTTCTGGTATAAAGTAATGTGGAAGAAATCTCTCTTTTAAGCAAGTCACCAAGGAATCCAATACGTACAATACGCAACCACTGAAATTTTTCGCCCAGGCCGTAGGTGGAATTTCTTCGCATGTCATAAGGAAAACGGACTTTAAATGCTTTGTTTTGAAAGGTAAATGATGTACAATGTTATCTAGCATAATCTTTAGAACATAGAAACCGTGCCTTTGTGCATTCGTCAGACTCTTAGAGATAATGCATCCTGCCATAGAAAAATCAAATTTCCATTCAATTTCTGGACTAATACTTTTTGGGTGAGATTTTGGAATCAAGGTGCAACCTGCCTCAACGATAGAACTAATCACATTATGGGAAGGAAATCCTGATTGTCTTTCCTTTTTCCAACGATGATACAATGGAAACGTGAAACAGCGCACTCCAGTACATTGAATTTGATATGGAAGCCCCATATTGATTTGCGAATGTAACCTGTCCGGAACTGCAATTTGTTTTTAGAATAAATTTGAACCAAGTCTTACAACGGAGTCATTATTGTTAACTAAGTCGGAGGAAGGGAGTTTCAATCTACAATATCCAGGAAGTGTTTCTGAACAGTCGACATATAAATGACCTGGCATTGGTTCCCAAGTTTGCATTTCCCTTTCATAATTCACTTCTTTTTTTAAGCTTAGAACAACTATTCTTGGAATTTTAGAACTAATTCTCATTTTCATCGAGTCATTTGATTTCTGTTTCCACGAAATATCTCGCATAAAAATTTCTGTTTCGTCTTGAAACGAACCCAAGAAATGGTAAAAAACTCCTTTTCGTTGGAACAGATGTCCCTCAACAAAACTTCTTTTAAAAACCATTTCAACTGGAAGAATATGTTGCATGATGAATGTCAAATGAGGAAGAGGTATTCCCGAGACAGGGTCAACGTGCTGCTGATCTCCAATTAACCGTCTTTGAGATTCTACAAATAAAGTTTCATAACCGCTAGATATGGCTGCTAAACAATGCAAAATGATAAAAATGTTTTCCTTTGAATACAAAAATTCCCATTTTAAAAATTGTTTTTTAAAAAACAATGTATATTTAAAACACAACTTGCCTTCTTTATTGCGAAACAGTACATCGCTTTCAGTGCACGACATAAAAATTGACTCAACATGATTATCTTTTGTCAGCCTTTGTTTCTTTACATTTCCGTTTATATGAATACACTGTAGAACATATTGGGCTGAATCTGCTAGACATGAATCGGCAAAACACCCTTGGGACAAAAAAGCAAATTTTTTGTCAACCATTTTTGATCTCTCTTCGGTAGAATATTTAGAACAAGTAACTAGCATCCGGTATATCTGTGACTCTAAAATATAAATATCATGTAATTTATTTCATTTCAGACTGAAAGAGTAATGATGAAATAAACTAGAAAGGTAAAGAGTTTAATGAAAAGTAATGCTATATACTATATGGTAATTCCATTTTCCATGTCATTGAGCGGAGACTAAAATAATGAAATTCCCCAACATGACCAAGACAAATATGAAATTTTGTCGACGTTTCCATGGCCATCTCAGTTACGATTTCAGTACGTCTAACATCGTTGTTAATAACATTTAATACTGTGATGTGCAAAAGAAAGACGTCAGCCAAAGCTTGAAGAATGATGTGGTCCCCCCGTTCTCCTGTTTTGTTCATTCTTTCGAGGTAGTCTTCCCACGATTCTCCTGATAAAAATAATGATGTATGAACTCCATATTTGGCAGGGTTCGCTCTTAAATGCCTGAAACAGAACATTGTGCAAGATCGTAGATAGTATCATGGTCAAATATAAATAAATGACATTTTTATAGCAGGAAATGAGAAAGACATTTTAAAACGCACGTTATCGTGTAAATTTTAGTCTGTCGACAATAATTTGTTAAGTTCACTCTTGTAAAGTGTATATCATAAATACCCGAGGTTGCTTTCATAATACAAGTAAGTTTAACTATTTTTGTGACTTACAAATGTGTACTAAAATTTATTCAACGCAAAAAACCCCCCAAAAAACAACATTATCATTAACATAAAGGGACATAAAATTACATGTACCTGTTTGGAAATATTAACCTACGCGTCATCATCAGCATTGTTTAATAATTCTTACTACGTATAGTCCTTGATACGTTTTACTATCCCTTTTGAACGGTGAGCGCACCCTGAGCGAACGGTAAGCGCACGTATAACTGAATTTGGTGAGCGGTTATGAGCGCAAACGTTAGCACAAAGTGAACGGTGAATGATACGTAAACGCTATATGAACGCATGATGAACGATTTTAGGAGTGTCTAGGGAGTTTTGTTTTTATAAAGCTTGCATTGTATTTCTTCGGTAGTCAGAAGAAAATAACAAATAAACAATCTGATGTTTATATTGTTATCAGCCTAAACATAATATTATCCTTGTCGTACTATCGGTTAAAATTTGACACATAAACTGTACTGACTGACCTCCCGTACTTTTACAGCGTACATATGAAGAGTACCAGTATTGTGCATTTTATTTAAATTATACGTTACTTTAATTTTTTTATTCATTTCCTGCTTCAAAAACTGGGCACTATGAGAGAAAAGAAGAAATAAATCATAAAAACGTGTAGATGTTGATAATAAAACGGCATTAACCTAGAAACCACAGGGGGGTTTGTGTAATTGCGGATTTTCTCAAGAATATGTACTTTAATGTTTACGAATTAAATTCTAATAAAAATGATGTTTCTGATGTGAATGTAAGTTTCCTTTGACCTTTACGCACGCGTTCTTATCTAAATTTTTTTTCGTGTAAGTCTCAAAAAGTCACTTTACAATGGCGTTCTGAATGAAAAGGGACTAACCGATAAGTGAACACTGAACGAAGATGATCGCAAGGTGAACTCTTTGTAAACGCACAGTAAGCGCGCGTCGACTGCTTTTATGAACGGTAAGCGGATAGCGCAAGTCAACGCATGGAGGAACAATGGAACAGAAGAATGTTTCAGGGACTGTACATTTAAGTGCCAGGAAATCATACATCAAATATACAGGGTAAACCTATTAGTTAGAGGGAATAGGATTTACCCTCCGATTTGTAACGGAAGGTTGCCAACAAATCTAATTTGTTTGTATTTGCATACCAAACATCTAGTTGACTTTGTGAAACGAAACGCATTTATACAGAAGAGAAAATGATTTTAGGTTTGAAATGACATTCAATTAATTCAAATTAATATTCCATGACAAATTTAATTATAACAGAATAAAATCCTAAAGAGAAGAACACTTGTTTTTCACTTGAAATTATTTCGGGTATAAATGGTCTCTTGTCTTTTAATGTTGAACAATGTTGAACAAAAATTTATATCAATGTATAATGGGTTTTTGGTAAATAAATGAAATGACTTCATATACATTTTCTTTTTTGTTTCTTATCTAAATTTTATTATTTTAACTTAAGACATGTTATTTATACGACTTACGTTTAATTAAATTGAATATTATTGTATGGGCGATTCTTATCTAACACATAAAAATGTGTAATTTATTTGTTCCGAACATATATTTACTGATTACCTAACAGTTTTTCAATGTATAAATAAATGATCTAAAAGACGAGTTACTGTTTGAGGATAATCACATTTTGGAAGCATTAGCAATAATGTAAACATTGATAAGTTAGACAATAAATCCAAGTATTGTAATGAAAGCTTTTCTTACTTTATTGCCGTCTTACGTAGCGACACCTCAGTATGTCCAGGACATCCATTGACCATAAATTGGTCTGCTACAGCACGAAAGAGACAGTTACCATCACCATACACGTCTTTAATCTCAAAGTTGTTTTCTTTGGCAAACTTTTGCGCTGGTGATGTTATCCAGTGAGATATATCTTCATCTTCATCTTGAAAATAGAAACTTTAACATTTAATATTCTTCATATATATTAATATTATGTTCATTTAATTCTGAAGAGCAAAAAATTTTCATTTATTATGTAATTATGTCAAATCATGATATTTATTTAAACGCTAGCCTATAAATCTGAAAAAAAGTCTTGTTTGATTTGACTTACATTTTTGAAAATCTTCATCTGCATGTCTACTGTGTTTTGGATGGTGTCTACGGCATTTCGAACAAAACACGTCTTCAAATCTTTTCTTTCTTACACTTTCCCAACACTCATCCTCACTGTCAAAATAATCGGTTTCGTCAGTATCTTCCGAGTCATCACCTGGCTCCAAAGTGAAGTTGTTTAAATCCGCCTTATCCACTTTTTCACATGATCGATATTGTTGTTAAAACTATTTTCTTCGGAAACGGCTCTGTCTTGATTGCTATTAGATGGGGTATTTGTTTCAGTCAAACAATTGTTGAAAACAATTGAATCTTTGTTGTCTTCGATTGTATAGTAATTTCTCCTTTTTTCCAAAACTCGTTAGGTGCGGCTCTTTGGTTCACTTTTTCAATCAACTGAGTGACATTAGTCAGTGACATCTCTGAAAACTATCCTGCATCAATGGTGTCTTCGCAATATTCTAAAAAATACGTGGGGAAAATGTGAGAAAAGTCATTTCCCGTTACTTGCACAATCGTATTTTCAGTTACACGAGGACGGAAATTTGCACGGATGCACGAGAAAATGTAATTCTTTTTAAAAATAGAATTATAATTTATGAAATGACTATCATACAATATTATATTTTCTTTAAAGGTCTTACGCCCTAACGAGAACTTCTGCATCATTCCACTATAGCTACTTACGCTTGCAAAACGTCAATATGTTAATGAGAAAATAAAGTTGTACATTTTTTTTTTATTCATTTATTTAATTTTTTTTTTGCTACAGAAATATTGTTTTTGATATAGTAACACATATATAAACCATTTGATAAAATGAAGGAATGTCATTGTCTAAGTTTGAGAGGTTGCGATTTCAAAAGTGTGCAGATACGTATACATGTACTAGGGGGGTCACCTAGATTCTTCGCGTATTACGTCTGAATCATCAGTTTTTGTGGCGACCAGGTTTCTACGCGTTCTCTAAACCGGTGGAGTGTCGTATACAAGAAAGTACAAACTGTTACAACAAAAATAATCTAACTGATTAGTGAATATATTTTTGTGATACATTATAAAGATTTATTTTCAAACTTCATTTGTTAGCAAACTGATAGGAAATTAATCATTTTTTTGAGTTAATTAAGTAAATTCATGTCACAAAACAACGTCAAAATTTACGTACCCGTTTAAACCCCAAAGTAACCAAATCTCAACTGATAAATTACAAAAACGTTTACGTGTTCGTGCAGTTATCACAAATGTATGCATACCCGTAACCGTTTTATATCTTTACCTCTCTATAATGTACCTTTTGACAATTTAGCGATTTATATTAAATAAAAGAAGAAACAATATTTAATAAGAAGCCATATATAATGTAAACGTTATGCAGAGAATTACTTCAATGCACTTAATCGTAAAATGATTTCTCCTACTGCAGGTATTGTTTGTGAAACAAATTAATGCTGCCTGCATCTGCATATATCTTTAGCAAATATATTTTGTATTTTAAGAAACAAACTTTAATGAACAATAGTGGATTATTTGTCATTATCACCCAATGAAACACCGTACGTTTGTAGTATTTAAATCTTAAATTGACCATTTAGCTCACCTGAGCTGAAGATTCTGATTACATTTTGTCTGTCGTCCGTCTGTCTGTCCGTCCGTCCCTCTGTCCGTCCGTCCGTCTGTGAACTTTTCACATATCCAACTTCTTCTAAAGAATTACTGGGCCAATTTTAACCACAAAGCATCCTTAGACTACGGGAATTCAAAGTTGTGAAAATAAGAACCACGTTCTTATACAAGGGGAGATAATTTGGAATTATTAAAAAATATCATTATAGTGCTCCAAACGAATCAAAGTAAATAAATTGAGCTTATTCCTGAAATAAACTTATTTGATTTGCATCAGCAACCTTAGCCATATGCACAGTCATACATTACAAACAGGGGACCTATGTGCCACATCACTCACCTGAGCAGTAATACCATAACCCTGATCAAAGTTGCTTTACAGTATAAAATACAACATATCTTGTTAATTTAGAACATTTTTTTTCCTTTTTATTTCAACATTTTCCACTATCCATATATATGTTAACCACCGAAACCTTTCTTGTTACATTTCTTTCCGAAAGGAGAATATTAAAGATCATTATTTATTATTATCTATGTAAAAATTAAACCCCACCCTTGTTATGACCCTACCTTAAAACTAAAGATTATGATTTAAACGAACCTGAATCTACTCTACCTGAGAATGCGTCCAAACAAATTTCAGCTTTTCTGGCCAATTAAGTGTTAAAGAGAAGACTTTTACATATTTTCGTCTATTTATTCCTATGTTAGAATTCAATCTTATTATGGCTCTTCCTTATTCATGGGATCATAATTTGAACATACACAAAGAAGATACCCCGATTTCAGAAGCAGACCCTGAGGGCAGACCATGGGTGTGGTCTAACAATCAGACCTGTCAACAGGATATCGCTTTAAGCAATCAGAGTATCGCATACTAGTAACCATACCTCTGGTTAACTGGTAACGGTTTTGACAATGAGAGCACCAACCAATCAGAACTCTAATTGACAACTCATTTGCAATCTAATCATCATGCAGGGGAAATCGGTGTTTATGACTAATATTGTAACAATTATAAATAATGTAGGTCTGAAATTTAAATTTTTACGTACAGTGTGCATTTAAAATTATGTGCGTGGTGGGTTTTCATAAATACTCGAATAGGTTTCGGGTCAAATGATCAGGTAATATAAATAGTAGGACCATGCAGTGGCGTGGGACGCTAAGCTTGCTCGCTAGTGGTGATTTAAGTAAGATAAAATGGCAGATGATATGGAATGCACTGATTTTGGGCTGACAGACGGTTGTTCATATTGGTGTCTTGTGTAATTAAAATATCGTTAGCAAGCAGCATACATATGTAGTACTTGTTGGTTTTATAAGCCGGGCTCTGCTGAAAGCCAATGTTCCTGTAAATTGCACAACTTCAAAAGTAAACCAAAAAAAAAAAAACCCAAACAGTGTCAAAGAGCCACGTTTTGTCAAGAATGTTAGCATTTTGTTTCTTTTTTTTAATTTCGAAGAATTGTCTATCTGTTTTTAGTTTTCTTATTAAAAACTTGTTCTAAAAACAAGACTATGCATATTGGACACATACAATGCGCATGAATTTCCATAAAATACTTTGCTGTGTGTTGAAGCAATTGGGATTTAATATATAACGCTTGTTGCAAAATGTAAGGCAGCAACTGTTAAACTTTTTTCTACAGACAGACATATTTTTGTTTATAACCGCTTACAAAATTTGGTCGCTCTCTGACGCTTTGCCGACATTAAAAGCATGAGAGACACAAAGACACACCAAAAGAGCCCGACTTTCAGTACTTCAATACTTTGATTCTTTTAGCAATCTATTGTATTATTTTCGGAAGAACGTAGTGAGGGAAAATATAAGAACCTTTATAGATACACTATTTGTATTTTTAATCTATTAATGTTTGGTTAGTAATATCTTTTATTCTGTTGAGTTTCATCAAATACATACATATATAGATATAAATATAATTTTATTTGAAATGCTACAGTAAAGTCTCGTGTTTATAATTAGTTACATATAACTATTTGTTAAGCCAAAATTAGATCAAAAGTTTCAGTTGCAAATTATACATGCCTGTATAAACATATAGAAACAAAACATTTTCCAATTTTTACACAGGGTGTGTTTCTTGATACTGCGGGATTAAGACAGTTGATATCGTGTGGATTATGAATCATACAGACAGACAATTACTGAGTTGCATCTTATTTATAGAAACGTGGATTTTTTATTATATTCCCATAAATCAGAATGTGTATCCATAGTTTTTAATTTAAAAATGTTCTTGCCAGTGTGTTCGTTATTTCGTACTCAGCCACCTGTTGACTAGTTTCCCGGTGAACAATTCTCGGTAAAGCATTCATTTGTCTCGTGTCGAATTTAATAATTTTATTAAGTTCAGGAAAATTAAACAATTTTGATGCATTTATTGAAAACTTTTTAACGTTCTTCATGTGTAGTAACACAAGTTTAGGTTCAAATGAAAAACACTGTTTAGATTGATCTATCATTGTATAATTCGGTAATAACTATATACGACCAAAAAAAAGTTTATCTTCAGGGAATTGCACAATAAAAATGATGTTGTTTAAGATGAGTTTCGCAAACGCAAACACCCATAAGCGCTTGGAAAACATTATTAACACGTGTAAATCGGCAACAAAATGTATATTTGAAAATGTTAGTTCTTTTGCCGCGGTCGTACATGTAAGTGGAAGTACGAATAATTCGATTTACAGCTTCTATTTCGTCATTAAAGTAAATGCATGTACTTAATTTACGATCGCTGCTGAAATTGATCAAATGTCTGTACACGTGTATTTGGTATATGCTGGGTTAAGGAATGCGGGTTAAAGGTGGTACAATAAAAGGCGGTACAAATCAGTCGACTTATTAGGAACAGGGCGTTAGAGTGTAAAAGTGTTTCTTTTTTTTTATTTTGCTTTTAAAACAAACCAGAATGAAAATGTCCTCAACAACATATTACATTTTTGTAGCCAGTTTCTTGCCTTGCAAATGAGATATTTTGATTAGAGTTAACCCCCCCCCTTTTTTTTTTATCCTGCGTGATGAATAATTTTAATTTTCTGAAGTCATTTATATATTTGTTGGAATTATTTTGCAAATTTTTATTCAAAATTTTTGGAACAGAAATAAATTGAAATGAAATCTCATCATTTGCTATTTACATACCAAATTTATAATTTATAGAAAGTATTGATAAATTCAACACTTCAAAATTTGGATTTTTTTCCTTGCAAATATCTTGTTATCATAAACTGTCATCACAATTTCAAGGAAGATGTTCAAATATTGTATGTTTTCAGTCCATTGGAAAAAATATTTTTGGATTGTACTGTAAACCTGCAAAAGAAAACAAACAGGGAAGCTGAATTTTTTGTATGGTGAACATTTTTATCAAGATGATTATTTGAGATGAGGTGGTTTGGATTAGTTTATTTGTGATGCAATTTTTCGTAAGAAATCTTGTTTTGATTGCTAATCATATTTGGCTTCTCATCTCTTAAAAATATAATGAAAGTGACAAAACCTATACTATATCCATACTATATTTTCAGACCGTACATCAACATTATACCTTTGCTACATGATGTTGAGGATTATATGAAAATTTATTCCCCTACAAAAACAAAAATATGTTTCTATAGCATCTTCCGATGATCTCAAGGGGAAATAACTCTTCATATGTCCCAACATCCATGCAATAAATTGTTTTTATACCGAACAACGTATGATTACAAATAATTCACAAGGTTCTTATAGGTTCCTACTTGTAATATAATAAGAAAGTACATGTAAAAATGTTTACATTTGCATGGCAATATACCTTTTTGATATCATTCGAATCATATATACCTGAGACACCTGTCGATATTAATGTTGAAAAAAGAACACAATGCCAAAAATACTTTTCTTGTTTAAGAATTATCAAATTCCACAATATCTGACCAAAAATTAGGTTTTAAAAAGTTCTGGAAAGGTAAAAATTATAAAACCCCCTAAATTCGAACTCATAATTTACATATTCGTAGTTTGACCAAAATACGTCACTAAATGGAGGTGTTCCACACACCTTTTTTTAAAGTTTTAAAAATTCCATATTCATTTCTTCTTTCTTTACGTCAAATGCTCATTATTGAGCTCTTATATAAACATTCTCTAGGTTTTTGAAAAGTCGGATATGCTATTTATTCCCCGGTATATTGAATGTTTCATTCGCCCTGTCACATGACTATCTAGATTCGTAACATAGAATAATTATACATGTAATGATAATACAGTAAAGAAGTTTGCTAAATTGCTAAGGTCTATAGTGTATTGCGAAAAACAGATAAAATACCCTCTCTTAAGAAAAAATCATTTTGTGGGTGCTAATTTATTCCTTTTATTTTTGTTTGAACTTGGCTCTTCTTAACTAGAATAAGCTTACCCTTATCACGACAGTAGGCATTCATCTTATCAGCATATTCGGTTGCTCTTTCGGGTTGTCTTGTATACAAAAACATTTCACAGACAAGTCCAGCTATTTCCGGGAACTCCTTGCAAAGCTTCTCAATGTCCTCCATGTAACGGATAATTGGATAGACATAATAATCAATTTTTGAAATACTATACAAATGCACATAGTACGGGATTAATTGTTTCTTTAACGTTTTCATTTGGGCATATATTTCTGTTTTTAAAGCACTATCTTTCACGTCTTTCACAAAGACTGATTCATTCTTCAATGTTTCTTGAACACAGCGTATTGCCGTTGTGATGGATAATTCAGCTAAAACTACATTTCGCCTCCAATATTCTAGTTTGCTGTAATCGTACAGAAAGCTAGCAATAGCATTCAGATTTCTTTGGTTTTCAAAAGGAACTTTTAGCCAGCCTATCCTACTGTCCACTGCCCATGGTATATTCGTTTGTAGAGTAAACACTTTCTCTTCGGGAGACATTTCTGGTACATTTGGTCCCATTCTCAAACGGTGTGACCTCGATAAAAGAACTCGCGATGATTTTTGTCTAATTTCTACTAGTGCTAACTTAAAAAGATCGGAGAAGCTTACAGCTGTTCGTGTTAGATCTGTCTCAGATAATAGAAGACTTTGCTCATATCGCTGCTGTAGAATGTCAAGTGATACACCATAGTATCCAATCTTAGCCATCATTTTGACTGTTGCAATTGTTAAAGGCCAAAATAAGTTATTTATTCCATTATGAGATTTCGTATCTTCAGATAAATCTTTTGCAATTGACAATACCCGTTTGATTAGATTTGAACCATATGTGTAACCATATTTTTCAACGACAATTTGAATAGCATTGGTAGGGAAAAGACGGAGAAATTCAATTAAAGTGCACATTGTACTGATATCATCTTCTCTGTGACAATCGATGAGATTATTTTCTGGTATAAAATAGTTGGGCAGAAATCTTGATTTTAAGCATGACAACAAATACTCAAGTGCATACAGTATGCATCCACTAAAATTTGTTTCCCAATCACTAGAAGCCATCTTCTCACAGGCCATAAGAAATACTGATTTTATATGCTTTGTTTTTAATGGGAGGTGGTGTACAAAATTTTCAACCAGAACCTTGATAATACGAAATCCATGAATCTGTGCCTCCGTAAGACTTTTAAAGATAAGGTGTTCTGCCATGGAAAAACCGAACTGCCACTCAATTTCTGGGAAAGTGCTTCTTGGATGTGATTTTGGAATTAATGTACACCCTGTTTTAATTATAGAAGTTATAAGAGACCGAGATGGAAAATCGAACCCTTTTCTACTTTCTTTCCAGCGGTTGTTAAATGGATATGTTAAACATTGCACTCCTATACCAAATATCTCATATCGTTTTAATGATTTTATTTTTAATCGTAAGTCGTTGGTGACACTAAATGCTCGCTGATACATGTCTGAACCTAATTGATTATTGCCCTCTCCTGATTCAGGTAAACTAGGGAAAACTTGTCTAAGTCTACAATATCCAGGGTGGGTATTACAACATTCAACATACAATTGTCCTGGTATATCTCGAGGAGTCAAACTTACATTTGGAAAAATAGCCTCTGTTTCTGATTTCATAACAACAACCCAAAGATTTCCAGACCTCTTTTTCTCTCTCACCACTCGGGTTCGGGTTATATCTCGTAGCGTTACTAAGCTTTCATCGGTTTGATATCCTAAGATATGATACCATACGTTTTCGGTACAAAAGATTGGACCATTGATTTCTAGTTCCTTGCAAAACATGTTATACGGAAACAAATGTTTCATGATGAATGTTAAATGATACAAAGGTATTCCTGAGAGGGGATCAACATAAAATTGGTCTTCAGTGAGCTTTCTTTGAGAATCTGAAAAAGTAATTTTGATATACATGACACATGTTAAACTTCTAAAATAGATAGTTTTCGTCAGTCAACTAAAATACATGGAGTTTTTAAAATGTAACTACCCTCTGTTTCTTCTTGTTGTAAGTCTTTTCCGTGGTAGGATATAAAAATTGGTTTAATATCTGCATGTTGTGACCCTTTTCTCTCTTCTTCAGTGGAAATATACTGCAATACATACTGAACAGATTCTGCTAAATAAGATTCCGGAAAATGGCCCCGGGACATTGATATGAACTTACTATCCAAAACCTTTGTATCAGAATTGGTCACTAGCATTCTATATATTTGAGCCCCTGGAAATGAAGAATTTTTAGAAATTATTTTAAAATAAATACGTTAAGTACTGATATAATTTTCGCAGACCTAGAGAAAGATAATTACTGTAAGGCATTCCTGTCAACCATTGAGAAGGACGTAGACTAAAATAATGTGACTCTCCTAAATGACCAAGATGAATGTGAAATTTTATCGCCATCGAATGGGCTTGTTGTGAAGATATATTTGTACGTCTGGTTTCCGTCTGGACAAAATTATAGATACTAATATGTAACAGATAAACATCAGCCAGTGCCTGTAGAATCATATGGTCTCCCCATTCTCCAGATTTTTTCATTCTTTGAAGATACTCTTCCCATGTCTCTCCAAATAAAAAGGAAGAGCTATGCACTCCAAACTTAGAAGGATGTTTTTCTAGGTGTCTGAAATATTTTGAAATAATTTTTCATTACTGTGCTACTTTTATCAAAAATCTTAGTACAAAGTAAACACTTACCTTAACAAAGTTTGAAAACTTAAATTCAAAAACTTCAAGTTGATATTTTAAATTCCGATATAAACTATTATCTATAAAAGGGAAACATAATCAGGTGCAAATACATGTTAATCACCACACTTTAAACAAATTTATGATGATCTAAATTTTAGTTCAAAAAGGAAACCGATCTGCATACAATAGATAAAAAGCATAGATTCCCATTGCTTTTATAAAAATGAAGATGCTTACTCAATAGCAGTTTCACGTAATGACACTTCGGTGTGCCCAGGACACCCGTTGATCATAAATTGATCTGCTACAGCACGAAATAGACAGTTTCCATCACCATACACGTCTTTGATTTCAAAATCGTTGTCTTTGGCAAACTTTTGTATTGCTGGCGTGCTCCATGGAGAAAGATCAAACACTTCTTCATAATAGCCTGTACATATTAAGAGGGTATTTCACTTTTTATAAATATGAATTTTGGTAGCACTTTAATTTTTTTTTCACAAGAGACGGTTTTGTTAATCTGAAATCACAACGGAGAATCAAGCAAAAAATTACTATATTATTTATGCGTTTTCTAAAGGTCAAGATCTAGCAAATGAAAATTGCCTACAAGTTTATAATATTTAAAATATAAATTCTTTCAATGGTGGTTCATAAAAATAGCTTTGTTTAATAGGATGTAACGGGATTAAAATTTTTGGTAAACACAATGAAAATTATATAAAGCGTGTTTCCAACTGTCATATTCAATGAAATAAGAAGAGAAAGGGATAAAATACAGAGTTTTGCCCATTTTTTACTACCAAAATATATATCAAGAATGCCTAGAGTCTCTTTAAAAAGGGAATCGAATTAGCTATTGACCTCCTCTTTAAAATGATGTCAAATTGAATATAATATAGGTATCGGAATTACTTTTTTCATGATTGAATATCGAATGTCAAGAAATTGTTACTTAATGACGTCGTAATGGTGGTACCAAAAATACATTCTGGAATCATTTACAAGATTTTGACCATGAAATCGACTTACATTCTTTATACTCGTTGATACCTCGTGGAAGATGATAGGTAAGACAATGTAAACAAGGAGATGGATTATCTTCTATGTTCTTGTTTTTAAGGCTATCCCAGTACTCATCTTCACTATCAAAATAATCTGTCTCATCTACATCATCATTGATAATGTTTTCTTTTAGAGGAACATCTAAATCTCTTTCGAGGTCTTTCAATAAATGTTGGTTTTCTTCAATACCATTGGAATATTCTTTACTTTTGAACTCACTTTTACTATCCTCTTCATTATTCGGAAATTTTACTGTTGTTCCAGACAAACAATTGTTGAAAACAGTTGGTTCCTCAATCTCAGGTATATGATTGTCTGTTAATGTTCTTCTCCAAAATAAATTAGGAGCACCACTTTGCATTTCTTTTTCAATCATTTGTGTGATCTTTAAAAAAGACATACTTCTAATCATTAATTCTTAACAATCCCTTTTGTGTGTAAAATGTTTATCTCTAATGATGCTTGTTTCCCTCAAACCGGAAAATTAAATCGATTAAATACAAGTCGATAGAGTGATGTCAAGCTAAAAATTATGTATGTTTGATAGAAGATCTAATTTTAGATTAAGGAAGAAGGAAATTAGAGTAACACAAATATTGTTGAAGAGATCTAGTACATGTACTAGGCATTGACTATGTTACAGGAAATCGTTGTAAATTTGCAAGGCACACAGTTTGTTCAAATTGGGAAAACAAATCCTTATTAAAAAATCTCAATTTAAAGAACTGTATTTTAATGGAACGTTCTCACGAATTGAGCTTCCTTTCTTTGTTAAGATATTTCGAATGGTCAGTTATTTCTAGTACAATTTGAGGAGTAATAAGCTAAAAATAGAAATCAAAATTTGTTGTAACATGTATGTAAACAAGGTTTGTGCCATGTGTTGTGCACATTTGTTCTATATAGTGGTAAACGTTCTCTAAAAAACAGATGTTCTTTATTGCTGGTTTGATTATGTACGTATATTGATAAACAGTAATTGAATAACATTTAGATGAAACCGACAAATAATTCTTTAATGCTGTTTCAATACAGATTGTAAACATTATGCCGGGAGGGTCGCTAATATGGCCGAATAAAAAATCACCATCACTTAAGTATTATAGATGGATAAAATGTTTGCAGTACATGTGTATTTTTTCTGCATTTATTCAAGGTTTTATTTATAGGGAAACAATGTTTGGTATAGTATATATATTTCAAAACTTGAAAAGGTAATAAAAATTATTGTCTTTTTGCATTTGAACGCAATATGCATAATTGAAGCAATACGAGGACTTTCATGTCAAACTTTTAATGTACTGCTAAAATGGCAGTTCTAATATTGATAAATTTTTTAGGTCTTATTTATCCTAATGATTAAGTTACAGGCAGAAATATCATGTTTTGCAGCAAAATGAAATTATGAAAATAAAGCTTATAAATGTCTTTTTAACTGCTTCTTTAAATAATAAGCTTATGCTTAGGAAAGAATGTTTCACTGTTATAAAAAATGTATGTAATTTTGAATGAAAAAAATGATGATGTTATTTAGAATTAACAAGCATTATTGACTTTAAAAAAGTTTTTAAAGTTATTCTAAGTCAGTCATTATTATTTTATTTTGTTCTTTGATGAAGAATAATACATGATCTTTAAACAAAGACATAGGAAAAAGAGCTTACAAATAGTAAGGCGCAGCCTAGTACTAAGAGTTATATAAAATTACAGTGTGAGAGTTTTCTTCCGTCCTTGTATCCCTTACAGAATTTTTAAATTTTTTTAATTTTAAATTCCTCATATAATGCTTATATGTAATGAAATACAATCAATACCAAGCATGTTGATGAATAAATTTTAAACAGAAATAGCAATATAAAAAACTTTATAATTCCATTTGCGATCATAAACATGCAAAACTATAAATAACATTATTTTCTTGCTTAATAAATAAATATACCATAAATAAATATAGCTTTACCTAAAATAAACCCCAAAAGATAGAAATTTAAAACTCTTATAAGGACAAAGAATAATACGGTGTCATTACATAAAATGTACAAGTAATTGAAATTGTTCGTCTGTGATAACTAATTAATAATTAAAGATTTTTTATCACATTATATAAAAGTCGTTGATTGTAGTAATGTTACATGCTTAATTTTTAGTTACATTAATATGGTATTTTTTTTACCTTTCGGTTGTGGTCAACACACTGGCTTTTTTTCACCCCATTTACTTGAATATATCACGCAAGGAGATTGCGCTATGAAAAATTCACAGAAGGTGAATTACAAACTAGTTTGATCTTCTTACGTATCCATAGTATTAAGGGATTGCAGATTGCACTGATCGGTATACGCACACACGTGCACTCTTACACTATTCATATATTTGCTTTTAGCTATAAATCAATCATATAAAATGATATGATGAACCAAAAATGCCTCTTCGCTAGCCAAGGTTTTCTGATCCTTGGCGCTTCTAAAAAACCCTTGACATATCATACTATCCGAAGTCGGATTTTTTCCCCTGGATTTTGATTAGGGTTTATTGAAACCGTTCGACAAATCCAAAAATGCAAAGTATACCTGATTTAATCAACCAGTATTTTTTTCTGTTTATTCACGAGTGTCTCTGGGACGAATAGCTCAAACCCCTTATTTTTTTAATCTTTCTGTTTGAGCCTTCATTATGCATTTATCATTCAATTGTGCAATAACAAGTACATCGGGTTGTTTATCAAAAGAGCATGCAATCGAAGATTGAGGATTTACCAACTGTTTACCGCTCCCAGTCGAATAAATTCGACTGGGATTTTTCCTATTTAATAAAAACAATGACCAATAAAACATTATTACAACTTGTCAATATCAATGTCTAAATAGGCTGCCATTTCTGCACCAGGTACGTTAAATAACGGCATCTTTCATTATTTGGCTGATTTAAAAATAGAATAGGAAATCACGTGACGAAAACAAAAATTTCGACTGATGCCAAGGGTTTGTGAGAAGTGATGAGGAGCAGAAAACCTTGGCTAGCAAAAATGAAATATGCCTTGGATTTATAGTCAAACTACATGTGAATCTCGATAAGTCGAAATTAAGGGGCCCCAATTAAACTTCGAGAGAGAAGAGTTCGAAAGAGTTTTTTTTTTTTAAAAACCGGAATATTTGGGGTTTCTTGTCCCGGTCATTTCGGTTCTAAATTATAGTAGCCGGAAGTTTATCTTCATAACTTAAAAGGATAGTATATATAACATCGTTTATTTTAGTTTTATTTTACTTTACTTAAAACAATACAAAACTCAGTTTTGTGTAGAAAACAATTTACGCTCTAAAATATTTTAAATATTGTATGTTGACCTACTCACAGAATATTTCAAATAAAGAGCAATTTAGTTCTACAAGTCAATGAAATTGATCGTTTACATATTAACTATCTGTCCTATTGAGGGAGAAAAGGGTATGGTCTCTTATGTCACCAATCAATTAACATTACTACGTCAGCCCCAGGCGTTCAAATCCAGATGTTCAGGTAAGGTCCACGTGATGTTAAATAAATGCTTAACATCTCAAATCTCCACAATGTTTAAAGAACTTGTCCTGATGATCCACTACTAACCAATTTTGATGATATCCTAGGGCTTTGGTCATCGCTTAAACTCATGATAGATCGTTAATAAAGGCCTATTAGGAGTTTAGGTATATCATAAGTCTAAGAATAATCTGCAGTATGTTGGCTGATAGCTGCAGGTATGTAACATTACGGGAAAATTAAGTTTAGCATGCCGTAGAACTGCAGTTCCTCCCATTAAAAAACCCCAAAAAACATTTTCTCAGTCATTTTACCACTGATATCATCTTTTTAATAGCCTTAGAATGTCTTTTTATGACAATCACTGATCTCGGAAAGTAAAGTATGTCAAATTCATGTGCAGATCGAGAGTCGTCATTTTTGAATGTCAACAAACCATACTATCTCACTTTACAAGGATTGTGAGAGTGTTTAAAAAGAAATTCACAGACAGTATAAGAGATCTATATAAAACGTTTGAGCAATTTTAACATCGAAATTTGAAAAAAAAATGTAGAAAAAATAGGTTCAAATTATAGAAAGTTTTACTGCGCTGTAAAAAGCAAGTTGCACTGTAGCCGTACGACATGTCAATCCGAATTTTCCAGTTTCTTGGGTAACAGTACTGTAGCTAGAGATGAAATAAACAGATGCCACAACACAATGTAATTACGAACCATTGTAACAAAGATAACTTACCTGATGTAATATTTAGACTAAGAATACTTTACATGTACTTGTAGACCCTCATAAAAAAAATGTGATAGACGTTTGTCCTAAGATAGGTCTTGTTCAGAAACACAATGAATATATTCTGTAAGGCTTATCTTATCTTCAGATTTACATTCGATACTATGTATTGCAATTCTTTTACCGGGGAGCAATTGATCCCTTAATGTAAGTATTGATATATTATTATCGGAAATGGGTCATCATCGATATATCTTGAACAGTTCTATTTGACCAAGAAAAGTAATTAGAGTGTATTTTAGGTCCTACCTCCATTGTAAAGTCATAATTTAATTCATATATCTTTTGCGTGTACTATAGTCTATTGATTTCAGGAAATTATGCGGGAGATGAAAATGTTTTCTGTACATTCAATTTGAAATCAAGTTGTAAGTAAACCGGATACATGAGAAATCATCCAAAGGTAGGTTATGAAATTTTGATAAAGTAGTATCTCGATTTTGTCTGCCTTGAGTAAATATAAAGGCGCGACTTATAATTTAAAAAAACGTACATAACGCAATATGTTCACGGGTAATGTGTAGACTAACTTTTAGCATTCAAAACTTATTAAAATAGATTTTTAAGAGAGGATGTGAGCATTCTAAAAATATATTTAAGTCGACATACACGGAAATTCTCTCTTCTAATTTGATTTTAAATTTTACTCGGATATGTTTTTCTTAACTACGCTTGTTTTACACTAAGAATGATGTAACTATATGTTTTTACACTTTGCACCTAAAATAGATTATATGCATGTACTCTATAACTATAGCGACTATACAAAGCATGTTTATGTACAATTCAAAGTTCAGACTTAACTTCATGCATTAAAATTACCCGTTGTATTATAGTTAAATATTATTTTTGGTTACACATTTTGTCCTAGAAGATTTTGTTTGATATATGTTTTAATATTGAAAACATTTCAAATAACACCCGAACATTTACATATCACCCATTGTCTCGGAAACCTACGATACACTAAATGTCATTTTTTTTTCCTTTTAAACGTTTTAATATATATATATATATATATATATATATATATATATATATATATATATATATATATATATATAAATATATATAATGACAATCCCTGTTATAAAACGAAACACAGAAAGGACAACAACTATTTATAAAGTTTATGTTGAGTGAACATTAAAGAGCTGATATCTTTGTACTGGCTGTCAGTGCAAATGAGTTCTTCTTTCTGGTATGTTTTTCATATCTACAAAAGCAAACAAATGTTATCCATTCTCTTAATTCTAGTACTTAGCCTTGTTATTAATCATTTGGTTTTTTTTTCTAAACAAATAAAAAATATTCACTGAACTCGTGCATCAAATTAAGCTATTTATTGAGTATAATTTTGTATATTTTTGTACATGTAACTCTAAAATAGAAACTTACCTTCCCCTAAAAAGTGAACTCGCATTTTTCTGGAATATTCTCTTTCCTTCTCTGGTTGCCTCGTATATTGAAACATAGAGCTGACCAAACATGTCATTTCTGGGAATTCGTTGCAAAGGTGTTCAATGTCATCCATATGATTAATCAAGGGAAATATTGAATATTCTATCCTTGAAACACTGTATAAGTGAACGTAGTATGGAATTAACTTTTTCTTTACCATTATTGTTTGGGCATCCACCTCTGCTTTTAAACCATTATCACTGATGTCATCTGCAAAGAGTGTTTCACTGTTTAATGTTTCTTGAATGCATCGTATTGCTGTCGTTATGGCTAATTTCGAAAGTACTACATTTCTCCTCCAATATTCCTTCTTACTATAATCATACAGAAAACTAGCAATTGAAGGCAAATCGTCGGTATGTGAAGAAGGAACAGTCAGCCAGCCTATCTTTTTATCAACTGTCCATGGTAATAATGTTTGTAGATTAAATGTTTTTGTTTTAAAAACCGCATCAGATACGTTAGATCCCATTTCTTGGTCGAATAACATCGACAATATTACGCGGGATGGTTTTTGTTTTATTTCCAATAGCGCTGACATAAATACATCGGAAAAGCAAACTGATGTTTGTCTCATTCCTACATCTGGTATCAGAAGGGTTTGTTCATATCTCTCCTTGAGAATTTCAAGCGATACATCATAGAAACCCATCTTAGCAAACATTTTAGCTGCTGCAATTGTTAGTGGACCAAATAAGTTATAGAATATTTCATTAATATTTTTCTTTTTTGTAAATTCTTTGGCATTTGACAAAACACTTTTGATTAAATTTGAGCCAAACAAATATCCATATTTCTCTGCAGCAACTTCAATGGCATTTGCAGGAAACAAACGTACATATTCAATTATAGTGCATAGTGTATTCATGTCTTCTTCTTTATGACAGTCTATGAGATTGTTTTCTGGTATGAAATAGTTTGGAAGAAACCTTGATCTCAAGCATGAGAGCAAACAGTCCAATACATACAATACACATCCACTAAAATGGGTCTCCCAGACACAATTGGGCATTTCTTCGCAAGCCATGAGAAAAACTGATTTAAGGTGCTTGGTTTCGAAATAAAAGTCTTGTGCCATAGTCTCAACTAGTAGTTTCACAACAAAAAAACAGTGAAGCTGTGCTTGCGTTAGACTTCTAAACATGAAGTGTTCTGCCATGGAAAAATCAAATTGCCATTCAATTTCCGGTGAAGAACTTTTCGGATGTGACTTTGGAATTAGAGTACAGCCAATTTCAGTGATAGAACTAACAAGACCTCGAGAGGGGAAATCAAAACGTTTTCTACATTCTTCCCAACGTTGATAAAACGGAAATGTTAAACAAAGTACCCCTAGACAATGTATTTCGGCATCCGGAATTTTTATGATAGATGAAGTGCAAGCGGGAACTGTGAATGCTTTTTGAAACATGCTCCCCCCTATATCTTTTGTATTATTACTAGAAATTCTAAGTCTACAATATCCTGGGTTTGTTTTAGAACAATCAACATAGAGACCTTGGTGTCCTGGGATAAGCTGATGTCTGACAGGTTCATTTGGGAAGATCGCCAATGTTTTTGATTTTAAGACGACGATTTTATTATTTTCAAACTTTTGCCTTTGGTTTCTGGTAAGATCTAGTAGCTTTGTTAAGCTTTCATCAGCTTGCGATCCTAGAAAATGATAGCAAACGTCTTCAGTACGAATCACTGGTCCATTTACAAGTAACTGCTTGCGAAACATGTTAACAGGAAATAAATGCTTGGTGATAAATGTTAAATGATGCAAAGGAATTCCGGAAACAGGATCAACATAAGATTGATCACCAGTAAGGTTTTTCTGAGATTCTGAGAAAACAAAAAATAAAAAGAAATTGAGATTAAATCTTCTGAAAATTGAAGAAAAATCAATTATGGATTATTTTAGATATAAGATGTAATTTAACTTACCTCTTGTTTCTTCCTGTTGTAGGTCGCTTCCGTTGTAGGTTATGAAAACAGGTTTGAATAGGGTATTCTGTGCACCTTTTTGGTCTTTCTGAAGTGAAAACCAATGTAAGACAAATTGAAGGGACTCAGCTAAATAGGACTCTGGAAAACAACCTTTAGCCATTTGCTCAAACTTTTCCTTTACGATTCGTTTTCTTTCCTCCGGTGTTTTTTCCATGTTTGTCACTAACATTCGAAATATTTGAGCCTCTGAAAAATAGATCAAAACACTCGATAAGCAAATTTATTTTAGGTAGTTTAGATTTGAAATCTATTTATGCAGAAACTGCTTACTGAATGGAAGTTCCGCAAGCCAATTCATGGGACGAAGACTATAATAATGTGACTCCCCTACATGACCAAGATCTATACTGAATTTCATCGTAACGGAAAGCGACTGGTCCATAGTAATATTAGTACGCCTGTTTCCTGAGTGAACAAAGTTATAAATATTAATATGCAGTAGGAAAACATCGGCTAAAGCCTGTAACATAATATGATCTCCCCATTCGCCTGTTTTTTTTCATTCTTTGCAGATAACATTGCCATGTGTCTCCGGATAAAAAGGAAGAGGAGTGTACTCCGTACTTGGAGGGATTGCTTTCTAGATGCCTGAAAACATATTAACATTAATGATATTAACATTGGACGTAATGCTATTAAAATTTCACTACTGTGGAATCATCAATTTTCGTTGGGGCCAATTTTCGTGGATTCCTGAAATTTTATAGGTTCGTGGGGACGAATTTTCGTGTTTTTTCTTATACCTACAAAACGAAATATGACTTTATAACCTAATATACTATTCGTGGAGGATGTTAATTCGTGGATGAGAGGTACTCACGAAATCCACGAAAATTGATACACCACGAAATCTATTGATTCCTCAGTATTTTTGACAAAATTCATTTTTGAATCAACACCTATAACAAGAAATTCAAAAGCTTACATGAAAACGTATTTTCTAGTGTAACTTCAGTGTAGTTAGTTCTTGTTAACGCACAAGAAAACGGCGTTGTAATTTAAATTTCTTGTGTAATATATCAACACTGATTTAACTGGCAAAGATGTCAGGTTATGTGTGCGTGTGTAAAACTGTTTAAACCAAAGTTAACTTGTTAATTTTAAGTAGTTTTAACATCTGCGTGTGATATCTCTTCAACTGTACATACATGGGAGAGAGAGAGAAAAAAAGGAACAGATAGAGATAGTTACATGCATTTTAAACTCTTACTGAATAGCAGCTTTTCGTAATGATGCTTCTGTGTGTCCAGGACATCCGTTTATCGTGAGCTGATCTGCAACAGCACGAAACAGACAGTTCCCATCGCCATATACATCGTGGATTTCAAAGTTGTTTTCTTGGACAAACACTTGAAAAGCTCGTGTACACCATTGAATCTTATCATATTCTTCTTCATACGCACCTATACATATAATAAATAAATCACTCATTTTAATACACGTTCTTTTTTGTATTGGACACAAATTGAAATTTTTCTAAAGATTTAAATTCTAAATCAACTCCCATATGCAACTACTTGCACCTGAAGTGAAGGAGACCTGTGCACTTAGTGTGAATATAGAATTCGCAACATAAACAAATGTTTTGGAAAAAAAATTATCCTTTTCTGTAAGCTGTTAAAAACATATTAATGTCTATGTTTTTAATATGTAAGAAGAAAACTGGAGAGAGTATTAATATTTCTGCAAATCTCAAATGAGCAAAATGGCATCCAATGACAGTATCTGAAATAATTGTAATTTAAATGTTTCTGACACATATGTACACTATTACCAAAACTGATGAATTTCCTCCATTTACATTCATTTTTAGATTTTATTTCCATTCAGACACTTTTGCCGGTTAATATAGTTTACATTCCAGCAGGAGACTGGAGGGAGACAATTTGTTAAGCTTTCATTCAAGAGGTGCTTCATTACTCAACAAAAATTTGACCCAGAGCATTAATGTATCTTAATGTTGACATAACCACCCATCGAAAATGTATAAGTGGACTATACGCAAAATGTGTCAAAGGACATAGAGACAGACAAACGGACATGTTAATTCCAGTACACCCCATAACTTCGTTTGCGTGGGTTTGAAAATGCTTTCTCAATAAAAAATAAATATAGGTCTTACAGCCACAATGTAAAGCACGGCTTATCAGCGCTTGGGAATAGATTTTTAAAACATCTTACGATACTTAACAACTGACAATAATTTAGCACCATTCAATCTTGTTTTGCTGATATATTTTGCTTAATTAAAGATTAAAACAATAAAATGATACATGTATGTTTTACATAACGACTCACAAGTTTTATATTCCTTGACACTCCGGGGTAGATGATACGAAAGACAGTGTAGGCATGCAGAAGTATTGTCCTCAATGGTCTTATTTATAAGAGTGTCCCAGTATTCATCCTCACTATCAAAGTAATCTGTTTCATCTGAGTCATCTGAGTCATCAATATTTTTCTTTTCTTTCGGAAGAACATCCGAATCTTCAATGTCTTGCACAGCAATTTGTTCACATTTTAAACGTTTGTCATTGGAGTATTCTTTACTTTTAGAATAAATTTTGCTCTGATGATCATTCACTGATAATTCCGCCACAGCCCCGGTTAAACAATTGTCAAATACAGATTCCTCTATTTTATTATTGCGGCTGTTTTTCCCGCCCCAAAAGGTATGAGGACCACCCCTATCCTTCTCTTTTTCGATCATTTGTATGATATTCACATGTGACATCCTTATATTGGTGGCTACTCACATTAGCGAAAATTATACATGTCCTTGTTGCTAGTTCTGAGATGCATTTTTAACTGCAACATACAGGATACATAAATTTTCTGACACTTAACGACCACAATTTCCCGGAAACTTATGAGTGTACTTCCAAATTAAGAAAGGAGAATATGCATTTTCAAACAGTTTGGAAAAATAAAAAAAAGTGTTTTAATATAATTTATATAACTTTGACATGAGAGCAAAACATATTTCTGAAACTTTGTAAAATTATTAATTCAGCATATTTTCAGTGATATCAAAATTTAAAAAAAAAGGTAATATTCACAGATAAAATGGATTGAAACACTTAAGAAATTATCAAATTTATTTTTGTTTTGAGGTTTTGCTTTAAATCACGTGTTATATTGTTAGACTAGAGACTGCTGATTTACATATATTCTTTTGTTTTTTTTATCAGAATGCAAATTACTATGTCTTACAAAAAAAATATAAATAGAAAATCGTTGTGATTTAAGATTATATTACAGTATGTGATACTTCCTGATATTTTTCATCTCCGTGTAAAGAAATAAATGCAAAGTCAAACAAAACACTAAATTGCATATAACTCTACAACTGACACTCAAATTTTGATTGATCATTAGAAATGCATTATTAAAGCATTGTAAACAATAAAAAAAAGAAAAATAATATTTGACCAAAATCGTGACCACGCCCCTTTAAAGAGAAAGAAGGAATGCAACTCGTATGCATCAGATGCTATTCCGAATGACATTACGGACTCGGTAACGAACGAAACGTTCTAAAATGTTTTCGGCGCTGATCTTCCAGCACGGGAAGCTTGCGTATCAATAATCACCAAATGAAAAACTGATCATTTTACCAATGCATAGTTTTAAGAACTTTATTTGTTTTACCAAATTAAGAATTTTACAGGTAGGTAGAATCGTTTTTGAAAGGTTTGGGGGGGGGGGGCAGACATGCTCCCCAAAAAGTTGGGAGGGGATCAACTCAATCACCCCTGCGAATGTTTTCGGAATGTTTGCTTCCAGTGTTCCAGAAAATTCTAGCGGAAGTATGAGTGTTCAAATAATATTTTCAAAATACGTACGCTTTTCAGATCATATCTTACTCCGATATACATTGTATGTTAAAACATGAAAATTCTTAAAGGGATGATTCTTATTTAAACATATCCGGGTTATTTTAAAAAGCAACAAAAAACAATGATATTCGGAACAGAGTGATCGTTCTTGTTCAACCAAGTGGATAAAAAGACAAACATTGGGTTGCTTGAAAAAATAATAGCTACATGTATCTTCAATTCTAGCGCTGTTGGTTTGTAATACAATGCTTTAAAAAATGAATGGTTGTCTGTTTTGTGTCAGAACGTAGTATAACATGCCATGTTCAAGGAACATTCTGAATAAATAATGTTGTCTGTTTTATTATTGATATCCATTATTACTATAGGTCAGGCGTGGATCCGAAACTCTATCATTCCTAGAGGAGTATTGCATGTATAAAGTCGGTGCTCTCTCTCTCTCTCTCTCTCTCTCTCTCTCTCTCTCTCTCTCTCTCTCTCTCTCAGTTGCGTTTATGTTTCTGGTTTTTATTGGTTTAATTCCCATTGATATAAACCAATTGAATCACATCAATTTATAAGAAAAACAATGTTGATTGTTAGGATTTGCTCATAAGGATCATCAGGATTTATAAATACGCAATTAGTTCAAGTAACGATTTATGACTACTGCAAACATTTAAAACAATGTCATGAATCTACCACTAAAAAAATGTTTTGATATAAGGACATGTTTTCGTTATTTCATTTTTATTTGTAACTTATGGGAGTTGAAAGAGGCCGTGTGGTTCATGGGTTCAAATTAGTGATAAAACAAAATGAATTATATTAGATAAAATGTTTACTGTCATAACTAACAAAATGTTGACAACACCTTGAAAAGATTGGCAGGTAAAAGGTTCATCTTGTTAAAGAACAATTTTTGATTAATCTGTTTTGTTCTTGTTGTTTAAGGAAAGATTGCATTACATGATTTTATTTGTATTACCTCATGTGCACACGCTTTTAAATCCCTCAATTATACACAATAATTCCAAATATGGCATCGTATGTTATGATAGAAAATAAGGATCCTTCCTAGGGACAACGATTTTTACTTGCCAATAATACCTTTACATGCATTACCAATGATTAATTTTTCAAATAGTCCGAATGATTGTGAAAAACATATTGGGGAATATAATAGTAAACTAATTTGAATTGACAATTATCAATAGCACACTTATTAATATATTATTTAAATCTGCAAACACACCTATGAAGATGTTCTACTGTCCTTTTATTAAGTCTTTTGACATCGTTTGATTTGAACATGGCTATGTATTTTAATGCAATACATAAACCTAATATTGAGATCTCTTGATAAAGTGTGAAGTGGTTTTTACATTGGTTACTCAGTAAGATGTTAAAAAAAATAAAGTTTAGATTTATTCAGTTTGTTTTTATTTCTTAGCATTGATTTGAAATAATGTGCATTCCCAATGATGAAATTGCTGATTTATCAGTTAGAATAATTATGTATATATGTTTTCACACCATCACATTTTGTTTTAAACCATGCGTATTTTTATAAAGTTATTCAACATTACAAAAGTTAATGCTTTATGTCAGACAAATGTCTTTTTTCCCCAGGACTTTGTGATGATAAAATGGTATTCCATGGATGGTATAAATCGATTTTATTGGAATGCAACGTTTTCAAGCACAGAGTTGTTTCATTCATCAAACTTCAATTGTAATGTGTATAATCATGTTTGCATGAAATATAAAATGTGGACTGTGCTTTGTTTCTGCGAAGTCGTATTCGTTTATGCTTATATATACAAAGTGATATACATTGTATATAAGCATCTTTGAAAAAATCTAAACGCTATATTGAAATTTGATTTGATATGTTAGATTGCTCTTTATCCAAAAATAACCTCTAATATGAACCCCTTCTCCAATTGGACTTGTAAATCAGATGGGTTTCAATATTTCGTGGCCATAATATATCGAACCCCCTCTCAAATATCAATGAAAATCAGCGAGAGGTTCAATATTTTCGCTTTAGTTTGAACCCCTTGTTCAATATTTTTAAGATGGGTGTGGTTCATCATTTTGCAGCGAAATATTCAACCGGGTTCAGAATATCGCATACTATTTTGAAATCGGGTCAATATTTAGCAGTATCAAAATGCAACGGTAATAGACGGTTGGGGGGGGTGGAGTTGGTTGCTACTTGTACTAAGCATGTTGTTGAAACAACAGGAAAAAAATATTTTCTACTGTCACATACATTTCCCGAAGGGCTTTATGATTGATTTGATCGTATTTGATCACCTCATAATATTACGAAGAATGATTCCTTATTACATATATATTTAAACTATTTACTTTGTCACACCTCGATAAGACGATCGTTCTTCCCACTGTCCTCTACGGTTGGGAATCATGGAGCAATCTATCTACCAACGATGTTCAACGCCTAATTGTTTTTCAACATTTTGTTTTCAAAAATGCACAAAATCTCGGACCAAAACAAGATCCGATATCTGTGAAAGTGTTTTCAACGTTCTACCTATCAAATCGGAAATAGATATCCGCAAACTCTTATTTCTAGGCCGACTCTGTCTTATGGATCACAAGTCTCTTTCAAAGAAGATATTCTCAACACGCTTATTTTCATTGCTGGAGAACATTTCCAATAAATAGTGAGATTTATTCCGGATGCCATCAATATTTTGTCCACCTACAGTCTTACTGAATACCTACAAACGTGGCTCATTGATTGCTAATTTCCATCAAAGCAGACTTAGAAAATGATGGTGAGATCTGCTTTATCTAAGCTACACCAAACAAACAGTGAGATTAGAATGATGAATGATAATGAATTTTACCGTTTCAAATCCATTATCCAAAACCAAAACCCAAGTTTCATCTGGTCTTTTCCGTCCAACTCATACGAAATCTCTCTTTGTAAATTTAATTGCAAGCTTATAGCTTGCCCCCTGGAACAGACCCCCTTTATCTGCAGACTATGCGACAACGTGTTTGTAGACATTTGTCAACATATCGCTTATTCCTGCCCCTCTACTTATGACTTATGTACACACTGGTGGGATCAGATCACAAACTCCTTCGATATTCACCTCTTCGCGGACCTATGTGCCATGACTGAGGATGATATATTCTTCTTCCTTCTAGGTGGGAAATATTTCATTTCACACGGTTGTCAGAAAAAGACGAACGTGCAGTTCGTATATTTAATTTTCGATACATCCGAGACACTGCTGCACGCTACAAATGGACCCTCAAAGCTCAACCTAACCAAACGTTAGCAGCATAACCTGTGTATGTACCTCCCCCATTTTTTTGGTATATATGTAAATACTTATGCTTTGTCTTATAATTATATGTGTTGCATGTATGTATAATTGTATGTTCTGAGGTAATCCTCATATGAGGGAAATAAAGTATGAATGAATGAATGAATAATAATAGTCATTGATAAAATGTTTTGAACTACACGTTACAAATTCGATTTGTAGAGGTATCACAGACATAGGCATTTGAAAATGTATATATAATAAATAAAAAACAATAAACGTCTGAATTTTATATTGGGCTACATGTATTTAGATTCGAGTCAAGGAAAATAGTCATAACTGTGAGGCAATTTTTCGATAATTCAATTTTTCTATATATAAATTTAAGAAAAATGATTCCTGCAAGACAAAATGGAGCCATCTCCCCCTGTCAACCCCTGATGCTACGTGCATGTTTTTAGGATCGAAAACATTTTAAAGGCATTAATACAGAGCAAAGAACATTAGCACGAGTTATCATTCTTTTTTCTTCGGGCAAGCTGATCCACTCGAACTTGATTTACAGAAATGTAAACGATTTAATTATTACATTTCCAAATCGGTGTCTCCTAATAATACGGTAAAAGAACAGAAGAAATTAGAATGTCTTACACATTTATTGATGTGAACATATTTCATATTTAGCTGTGCATTCAATAAACAATCACGGAAAGTTAATGCGAGGTAGACAAAGTCATAGTGGCATGCCTTTTTTTTTTGTATTTTTCAGTCAGAAAGTTGTAAGTTCGAGTTTTAAAAAAATTCGAAAATAGAGTAAAACATATTTCATTTTCTATAAAATAATATGCAAATCATAATGTTTTTATCGAAAGAATATCTAGATAGATAGACTAAATGGTAACTACATGTATATCTTTTGATTGGTTATGAAAGACGTAAATTCATATTGATTTTTAACAGCCAATAAAATCCATGATGATTTAAAAAACTCTTATCTATAGGGTTGAGATTTTTATTGGCAGTTGCTTCAGGATGCGCTTTAAGGAACTGATACGTATTTTCTGTCAAGTTATTGGTAAGTAATTATATTTTGAAATGTATTTTTGGAAACGCATGCAGAATTCATATTTGAACAGATTACTTCTATTAAATTACGCGAGGACAGTAAAAGCCGTAAAATAAATTAGATGTGATGCATGTATATCTGGTATAAATAAAAGAATCCATCACTTTGTAAAGTAAATATTTTCAAAAAGCAACAAATCATTACTATCGGCAAACCTAATCTGTATTTTATTTAAAATGATTACATTATTAAAGAGGCTCTTTTTTTCTCTTTTTATATAAATACTATTAATCATACCATCAAATAAATCTTCCTTTTTATGTACAAACAAATACTTAAATTAAAATGAGTCATTTTTTGTTCAATGAAATAATATACATCAGAGTTAAAGTAATATCAATGATGTCTACGATACCTGTAATGAAATCAGGTTATACTAATTATTGAACTATATATTCTTTCAGGCGTCTCCAGTCATTTGGCAATTGCAGATGCAAATGTAACTAATACAGAATTCACACGGATTGAAAATGCCGTTTTGGAAGACCTTTATGTTCATACTCAGCAAACCATTTCGTTAAATGCATTTGCACCGTGCCCTGCCCTCTGCTCCCAAACCGTCGGTTGTAAGTCATTTACTTGGAAGAAAGACACATTCAGCTGTATTTTGCTTTCAAGAGACTTAAAAAGAAAATCGGGGGATCCTCCTATTCCTCCAGATATTGCAGTATACACAAAATGTAAGCATTCATAGGACTTTTTTTTAAATCAACTTTGATGTTTATTTCTTTCAAAATGTGATGTTCTTAATCAATTTTCATTCAAATACCTACTTTACAAATTACCGACAAGAAATAACTAACGATATATTCTCGCTTTTAATGCTTTATCATATGTGCAAATAATGCTTTTATATTCATATGAAGTAAGTCGATTACGATGATTTAATTATCGTAAACCAACTTAAAATTATTTATTTACCCTTTTTAAGACGCAGAGGGAGGTTGCCACATGTAATTGTTATTTCTGCAACCATTTATTCATAGAACGGATTATTGAGTCGAATATGGCATGCTAGTACTTATTTTTCTTGCATATTAGTGTTTGTTTACCATAGCTATGTATTATTTAATTTTGTTGTTTGTCATATGATATATTGTGTATCACATTCTGAATCTTTTTGCAACGTATTTTTTTTAATATAAGATTTATGTAGGTGAAAATTGATTTGAATTCTACAGTTCTCCTTACAACACACCAGGATCAAACCTGGATAATTTTTTTTAGCATGAGCCAAATTTACATATCTGACAACATATAAGAAGCCGGTCATTTCTACCATAGTTTTTGTTATTTTTATTTTCCCTTGATGAAAAGAAAAAAAAACTTTGTCATATAGTATCTGGGTAAATAATTCATTTCAATTATGTTTTGATAAACAGAACGTTTATGCAAATATTCCCCAAGATATTTGCTTGAATTTCAAGGTACATGTATACTTCAATGTAAAAATCAATTTCAATGGTCAATAATCCAGATTTTTTTTTCTTTAAAATTACTTTGGTCGAGTAATATCATTTGATAAAAACTTCAAAATGATATCATAGTTATGAATATAGGACCAATCGTTTACTACCTCTATCTTCTTGGGGGTCCGTGTTGCTCTGCTTTAAATTTGTATTTCGTTTTATGGATTTTGAGACGGTTGACGGTATGTAACAACCGTTAATGATACAACGCCGCTTAATGCTATAAATAGCATTAAGCGTTGCAATTGCAACGCTTAATGCCATAAATTCTTGCATTAACAGTTGACATCTTCAACTGTTAATGATAAATCGCCGCTTAATGATATAATTGTATCATTAAGCGTCACAATTGCACAGCAGCCCTAACGCTTAATGAAACAAGCAAATATCGACATCCTCAACCGCTAATGATACAAACTTTATATCATTAAGCGTTGCAGTCGCACCCTTTAATGATACAAAATTGTAATAAAGAATGTAAAAACATCTTTATCTTTTCCTCAATTGGCTCAACAATTGTACATTAAGTACATTAAGTGGTAGATAGAATATATATATATATATATATATATATATATATATATATATATATATATATATATATATATATATATATATATATATATATATATATACTGTATATATATAGAGAGAGAGGTGAGATGGAGAGAGAGAATCGATATATCAGACACAAATAGATGGATAAATGGATCGATGCAATGGTAGATGGATTGATGAACGGATAGATAAAATGATGAATGGACGGGTGTACACAGATAGATAGATAGATAGATAGATAGATAGATAGATAGATAGATAGATAGATAGATAGATAGATAGATAAAAAAACATCAATAAGTATAAAACAACAGAAAATAAACTGAATCAAACTCATTTTAATCAAGAGAAATTAAAAACAGACAAAATGTGAAATATATTCTGAAACAAAAACTTAAAAGATTAAATGTTGTTCAAGTTATTTGATAAACTGGCTTTTAAATAATGTTTAAACATCTTATCATTGCTTTGATATGGCCTAAAAAAATAGCACACGCAGGGCATTAATGAGCATCAGTGTTTATTAAGACTCATGAACTAGCATGATATTGATGAAAAGTTTTATTATATATGACCCCCAAGTTTGTTCTTTGAATATCTTGTTTAAAATATTCGTTACAAAATTGGAAATGTCTACAGCTACTGTCTGGAAGCTGGGTACATGTAAACTTATTTCTTTTTTTCATATTTTGGTTTTTACTTTACTACCGGTAGTGTCAACATGCTCTGTTTCTGTATTTAATGTCTTGAACCTCAAACCATCGATTGTCAACCTCTCGAAGGTTAAGCCACGCGTGGTGCCAAAATGGGGAAGCAATAACTCTTTTTAACTCTAAAACAAGTCCGCTTCCAGAACCTACAAGTCTTATTATTCGACGCACACTTACAGGTGAAGGGACAGAATGCAAAACATTTGGAGAAATGTACACCATTGGACATGGTGTGTCGTCAATGATGGTACGGAATAATGTGTTAACATTCCTAAGACGAAACCTATAACTAGGTTCCCTATCCAAAACAATGTGAAGTATTTTCCACCATATTTCTTTCGGCAATTCGATAGACGCGCCGTGGATATGGCTGTTATTGGTTTCCTTGTTTGATTTCTTGGAAGAAGTACTTGGACACGTTTCATTGTCTGAGACATGGCGCTGATTGTTTACACCAGGGAGCATGTTCTCGTTGCATTTGACAACAGTAGTGGGTGGCCTTTTACATGTTGAGGGTGTTTCTTTTTCCAGTCCGTCAACAGCATTGTCACAGCTTTCATCTGACTCTCTAGGATGGGGACTATTGTATTCATCCGAAACATTTGGTGGACTGTTGGGGTCAAGTAGAAAATCTTTACTGCATTCGTCAACAGTAGAGGGGATACAATTACTGGTTAAATTTTTTTCTTCTTCTATATCACCAACATCATTGTCACAGCTCTCATCTGACTCTCTTGGAAAAGGACTTTTGTATTCATCCAAAACAGGCGGTGGACTGTTGGGGTCAAGTAGAAATTCTTTACTGCATTCGTCAACGGAAGAGGGGATACAATTACTGGTTAAAGGTGTTTCTTCTTCTATGTCACCAACATCATTGTCACAACTCTCATCTGACTCTCTTGGAAAAGGACTTTTGTATTCATCCAAAACAGGCGGTGGACTGTTGGGGTCAAGTAGAAATTCTTTACTGCATTCGTCAACGGAAGAGGGGATACAATTACTGGTTAAAGGTGTTTCTTCTTCTATGTGACCAACATCATTGTCACAGCTCTCATCTAACTCTATAGGAGAAGACCTATCCTCGTTAACAGAAATGTTACAGGCTGAAAACGTGTCATTTTCCTTCTGCTGAAAACTGTTTTCGCTCATCAACTCGTCTACACGACCATTCTGTAGTTCGTTTTCATTGTGTGTTTCAATATTTTCTATGATGTACTCTTTTGTTTGAGGATGTATGTCAATGCTGACATAGTGTTCACCCTGACCCTCTGGGAAATATCCAAGACAAAGCACGTTTAACCCTTCATCAAATTTCCCATCATTAGAAATAATTTTGCAATGCATTAAGCCATTTGCAGATATAATCAAAAATTGCAGATTTAGCTCTCGAGCTAATGCCTGCAAAGTAAGATTATCACCATACTCTCCGTTTTGTGACATTTTTTGAATATATTCTGCAAAATCTTGACAGACGAACGATCTATAGAACTCGCCATGCTTCTTTAAATGATCCACAGCACTTGTGCGGAGACTAGAAGCTGTTCTAAAAATGCCAATCATTGATAGTTGATGAACTACTGCCTCAAATTGGCAGTTACCATCTCCCTTAGGATCAAACAAAAGTGTGACTGAATCGTTTTCTATTAAATCTAGGCCTTCCAATCTGTCTGTATGAGAGAAAGGAATAAGATATTTCTTTCTGTGTTCATTGTTCATCGTATGCATTTTTCTGAACTTCTCTTTCTGTATTGTCTCACTTGTGATATTTTCAACCCCTACCCATTCTGTTCTAGAAGAACTCGACCTTGGATCTTGAAACTTAACAAGGTATTTATGAGATCTTAGCCTCCTTTCTACTATCCTTCCGGACAAAATATATCTGCGTCTTGGAATCCTTGATTTGCCTGTGGGGAAGCGAATCAGAACCTTTTCTCCAATCTCATACATTGATGGTAGTGACGCTTTCATTCTATACCGTTGCATTCTGTTTGCGCATCTTGCCGTCGAGTTTCTCACCCGTTGTTTCAATAATGAAATGTTTGGAGTAGCTTTGTGTTTTTTGTGCTGTCGGCCAAAGTATATTTCAAACGGCGTCTGATAATTGAGAACTTCCATTGCTGTTGTGTTCATAGAATGCACGACTGTTGGCAGATCTGTTACCCAATTTGAACCTTTTGTCGAGATTTTGAGAAATCCAAGTTTTCTTCTTAACGTTCTATGAGACCTTTCGCACTTTCCTTGTGATTCTGGGTGATAAGGGCGACTAGTAATTTTCTTAACTCCCTTTTTTAATAACAGTGAGTCAAAGGATCCTTTAAATTCAGTCCCATTGTCACATTGAAGAACTTTTGGAGTTCCATATTCTAAAAAGACATCATTCATTGTTTTGCATACGAGTTTGCTTGATTTGTTTTGCAAAGGTCGACAAATCAAAAACCGGGAAAATACATCAATGACAGATAGAATGTACTGGTATGTCTGCCCATGGCATTGGACTGGTTCTGATCTCATATTTATGAGATCGATTTGCCATCGGTCACCGATATTTTTTGAAATGATTGATTTAAGTGGGGGCTTGTTGGTGAACTTAGCATACTGTCGTGCATATATTTTGCTTTTCGCTAATTCACTTTGGATACGATGTTCACTTATTCCAGTGAACTCTTTTTTAATCCGATGGTTGAGCGCTCTAGCGCCACTGCCTTGAGCATCATTGAATTTGTTTTTAACAATATTTTGCAAATCATCTTTTAATAAGACTCTCTTGCCTCGGAAATGTAAAACGTCCCTCCTAACAGAAAAGTCAGATTTAGCACGATAGAACTGAAGGACAGCTCTTTTCTGTTCTAAGGATCGTTCTTTGACTGCCACATTAAATGATTTGTTTATAAGTGATAGAATGGTATTATATCTTTCTCTTGAAAACGGACGTATAGATCGAGTTTTCTTGTCCATGGCATACTCTGTAAGAGTTCTGTCAAATAAAAAAAAATCAAAGATTATTACACAACCACTAATGCTTGATAGTAATGTTATAGACAAAAACATTAAAGAACTAATATTATGACAAAGGCAATTCCTTGTTTTTTCCTGCCAAACACATTTTAATGACCAATTTTTTTTTATTTCTAGTAACAGTTATGTGTATTTTATGTCTAACAAAAGGACTTATTGTCTATATGCAATTTTTTTTTTAACATGAAGAAATAAATTACTTTGTGATTGACATATCAAATGAAATAACGTACATGAATGTGAGTGTTAGCTATATTTTTACTACAGTAACTTGATCAAAGGGTCAGATTACATGGAGTTGCCAGACGCGGATCATCAGATAAGAAGTAACCCGTAGCGTCGAGTTTGATTTAATGATTCGCGCCTTGCAACGAGACGTGATCTGATTCTTTGGAACATGATCCCCTATGATAATAAACTCATTAGATACCTTTCCGCAAGGTAAAATACAATGTGACAATCACTGTTCATATCGAACACACCCGATTTTATTTTTCCCATAATTCTTTGCAACGTGCTTGGCCGACGCTAACAATAGGCGCTAAGTTATACCCGGCCGAGCTGTCCAGCAATAAAGACGTGCTTAGTGTGTGAAGGGGGTATCGTGGTAGAAGCCTGTGTGGCATGTTTTAGTTTCACAAGTTCAGCATTTGACGCGGACACGGATAGCTGACCGTGGTAAGTATTTATTTAGTTTGGTGTAGTTTATTTGTAAATTTTTGCCTTTTTATTAGTATTACGCAGTCGTCCTATAAAGTCACCTTGACCATTGTTCACTGTAGAGTTACCTGTGTGTTCACTGATGTGTGACTTTAGCGAGAGTGTTTAAATGGAATTCGTCTTTTTCTATAGTACAGTTTTTGCTATTGCTGTATAAAGAAACGGTGATTTAAAGGGCTATTTTCTATGCGTTATTTTATTTTACAATTTATTGTCACTTTTTCCACTTAACTACTTGGGCGGAAGTGCGTCACCGGAAGTCTCAGACGCCATATTGTTTACTGTAAACAAATAACTTAGTTACCATATACTTACAATATTTTGAGATGTTGCCTTTAATATAATACTATTTATACATTATCATAGTTTGATACTATCAGTGAGATACTTATATGATGTATTATACAATATTGTTTTTATTATGGTGTTATGGTGTCACTTGTACACTTATTGTAGTGTCATATTGTTGATGTTGAGAAGATGATGATGTTATGGTGAAGTCGATGACGATGCGATGTTCATGTTGATGACGACGATGATGTTATGGTGAAGTCGATGACGATGCGATGTTCATGTTGATGACGACGATGATGTTATGATGTCGATGACTACGATGATGATGATGGTCATGTCGATGATGATGGTGTAGATGATGTCGTTCATGGTGAAGTCGATGACGATGCGATGTTCATGTTGATGACGACGATGATGTTATGGTGATGATGACGACGACGATGATGATGGTCATGTCGATGAAGATGATGTAGATGATGTCGTTCATGGTGACGTCGGTGATGATTATGGTGTTGTAGTTGATGATGTTGACGATAGTGGTGATGATGATGATTGTGGTGACGAAACTACTCTAGTTGTGGTTGTCCGTAGTTGGTCCAGGACTACAGCCCCGGAGATTCGGACACTCTTCTAATTTATTTTTGGTCATTTGTATAAACATCATATTTTTTCTTTTTGAGTGAAAGGTGTGTGAGTGTTTGTGTGGTTTAGTGTTTATATTTCTATCTTTTCTTTCTTTCTCTTATTTTTTTTGTTATTAAATTTTGTTAAATTTAAGATGTCTTGTTGTTGTTTGGAGTAGCCTCCGCTCATCCCGTTACATACAAAACAAAACAAACCATCATACTTATTGAAAACAATTTAATTCAAAGTATATATTGAAAACGGTCTAACAAGCAAAATTGATTTATTGGGTACCACGTCATTAGCTTCAGAGCGGTGGTATAATGTAATACATGTAACTTCGCTTCGCTTCTTGTTTGATCTGCTGATTCACCCCTTGCTATTCCACATGATCCGAACCATTAGATCAAGTTATGATCATATATACTGTAAACCAAATTTTATTCGTGTCTGCTTTATTTCGCGATTAACTTTAGATAAACTGGTTTGCGACGACTAATGTTCGCTACCAAGCCTTATCAAGAACCCGTTGTTATACATGTAACAACCATACAACAACAACTGGTTTTTAGCGAGAAATATTCGCGACGACGAGGCTCTTATTACTTCGCGAAAATTTCTCGCACGCAAATAAATGTTGGTTAACAGCATATGCAAAACCGGAAATATAAATCTTTCGCTTTTTAAGCCGTTAGCGAATACGCTAGACGCTTTGTTCCAACTAACATTTGTGGTTACTAAGGCATGGAATGTATCATCTATGTTAGAAACCTTAAAGTAGCCCGAGTATCGCACTACGTCATAATATTGTTTCGACATTTACATAGCGTTTTAGATTCCCGGTATTGATTTTGCTTTACATCGCTCTTGTAAACAAAGGCAATAATAAGCAATTAGAACGGTAATATATATATTCTATGAGAGATAGAAATGATTCATGTTGAGAAACTCGATTCTGTTAAAGTAAAATGAACAAGAGGCCCATGGGCCACATCGCTCACCTGAACAGCAGTTCCTTGTAACATTACATTTCGTAGCATATGCTTTTTCTATTTTAAACATTGAACCCCTTTCTGGGGACCCAGTTATGATCCGAGGTTTATGGTTGGCTTGAACAACATAAATAGTAACATAGGAATGAAAATGTGAAGCACTGCGGTGGGACCGCACGTACACAACCTGAAAAACTGAACATAGCAGAGTTCCACTTCAAGAGGAATAACTCTCAGACTGTACAGAACACAAGAAAGATAATTCTTGGTTCCACTACATTAGAGTTTACACAATTTGAGGATCCTTGCATAGTAATCTCACAAACTGTAGCATTATAGTTCTCGAGAAAAACTTTTTAAAAACATTTTCAATATATCTTTCTATGTTAAACTTTGAACCCCTCTTGGGGCCACAGTATTAGTCCAGTGCTAAAGTTTTAATTATTTGGAATCTACATTATTTAAGGATGCTTGCCTAGTTATCTCACAAGCTGAAGCATTATAGTTCCCTAGAAAAAGATTTTTCAACATTTTCCCTCTATATTTCTATGCTAAACTTTGAACACCTCTTGGGGCCCCAGTATTAGATTGAGATCACGGCTTTTATAATTTCGAATCTACACTATTTGAGGGTGCTGACGTAGTTATCTGACAAATTGATGCATTGTAGTTCTCGAAAAGAAGATTTTTAAACATTTTCCATATATACCGGTACTTCTACATTTAACTTTAAACCCATCTTGGGTCTCTAGTATTAGTCCAGGGGTCACTATTTTAAAACTGTCGAACCTTCATTATCCAAGGTTGTATGCATGATAGTAATCTCACAAATTGAAGCATTGTAGTTCTTGAGAAGAAGATTTTTTAACATGTTACCTTTATATTTCTTTAATAAATTTTGACCCCATCTTGGGGCCCCAGTATTGGTCCGGGGGTCACGATTTTAGCAATTAGGAATCTACATAAGCGAAGGATGCATGCATAGAAATTCCACAAACTAAAACATTGTAGTTCTTGAGAAGAAAATTTTTAAACTTTTCCTTTATGTTTTTTAAAATGTTTAAATTTTGAACCCCTCTTGGTGCCCATCAATTGTCCGGGAGTTACAATTTTTTGAATCTACATTATTTAAGGATTTACATGTATGCATAGTAATATCCCAAACAGTTGCACTATAGTTCTTGAGAAGAAGATTTTAAAACATTTTCCTACATATGTTAAAATCTAAACCCCTACTGGGGCCCCACTTTTTGTTCGGGGGTCACGATTTTTACAATCTTCACTATGTATACAACCTTTTGTGTATGTATTGGCATTTTTGGTGAAGTGGTTCTTGAGAAGAAGATTTTTAAACATTTTTCATATGTAGTTCTATGTTAAACTTTGAACCCCGCCTGGGGCCCCAGTCTTGGTCCGAGGGTCACGATTTCTACAATTTAGAATCTTCACTATGTATACAAGCTTTTGTGTAAATATTGGCATTTCTGGTGCAGTGGTTCTTGAGAAGAAGATTTTTTAAACATTTTCCTAAGGTATTTCTATGTTAAACTTTGAATCCCGCCTGGGGCCCCAGTCTTGGTCCGAGGGGCACGATTTTTACAATTTAAAATCTTCACTATATATACAAGCTTTTGTGTAAATATTGGCATTTCTGGTGCAGTGGTTCTTGAGAAGAAGATTTTTAAACATTTTCCTATGTATTTCTATGTTAAACTTTGAACCCCGCCTGGGGCCCCAGTCTTGGTCCGAGGGACACCATTTTTACAATTTAGAATCTTCACTATATATACAAGCTTTTGTGTAAATATTGGCATTTCTGGTGCAGTGGTTCTTGAGAAGAAGATGTTTAAACATTTTCCTATGTATTTCTATGTTAAACTTTGAACCCCGCCTGGGGCCCCAGTTTTGGTCCAAGGGTCACGATTTTTACAATTTAGAATCTTCACTATGTATACAAGCTTTTGTGTAAATATTGGCATTTCTGGTGCAGTGGTTCTTGAGAAGAAGATTTTTAAAAAATTTTCCTATGTATTTCTATGTTAAACTTTGAACCCCGCCTGGGGCCCCAGTTTTGGTCCGAGGGTCACGATTTTTACAATTTAGAATCTTCACTATATATACAAGTTTTTGTGTAAATATTGGCATTTCTGGTGCAGTGGTTCTTGAGAAGAACATTTTTTAAACATTTTCCATATGTTGTTCTATGTTAAACTTTGAACCCCGCCTGGGGCCCCAGTTTTGGTCCGAGGGTCACCATTTTTACAATTTAGAATCTTCACTATATATAAAAGCTTTTGTGTAAATATTGGCATTTCTGGTGCAGTGGTTCTTGAGAAGAAGATTTTTTAAACATTTTCCTATGTATTTCTATGTTAAACTTTGAACCCCGCCTGGGGCCCCAGTTTTGGTCCGAGGGTCACGATTTTTACAATTTAGAATCTTCACTATATATACAAGCTTTTGTGTAAATATTGGCATTTCTGGTGCCGTGGTTCTTGAGAAGAAGATTTTTAAAGACATGCACCCTAAACTTACTGTTTCGCAATTATCTCCCTTTTGAAAAGGGCTGTGCCCTTTATTTTAACAATTTATAACCCCCTTTCCATAAGGATGCTTTGTACCAAATTTGGTTAAATTTGGCCCAGTGGTTTTTGAGAAGAAGTTGAAAATGTGAAAAGTTTACAGACGGACGGACAGACAGACGGACGGACGGACGGACGGACGGACGACGGACAACGGGTGATCAGAAAAGCTCACTTGAACCTTCGGTTCAGGTGAGCTAAAAACGAAGTTTCTGATTAACCAGGGTCTCAGTTATGCTTATATCTTAGAACTTTGTTATGATGCCCCCCCCCCGAATTTTTTTTTCTTTTACTAAAACCGGTTTAAATTTAGAGACAGAAGCTATTTCGAATTTAATCCATCGTCAATTAATTAATGTTTAAATGAAATCTAACATTGTTGACAGATCTAAGCAGAAAAATGTATAAAAATGTGATTTTTACGGTTTTTTTTTCGTCAGGGTCTACTTGGTTTAGAGCTTACATGTATAGCGTAAAAAGTAATCTGTCAACATATGATTTATTCTAGCAAATCTTGTTTCTAAGATGTCAATCTATAGACAAAAATTTAAGTTTAAGTCCATAAAAATAGTAAAAAAAATGACCAAACACGATGCATGCATCTCATTTTTTAATTTTTTTTTTTGATACATCAGGTCCATAAGGCATACTTAAATTTACTTACAACAATTTGCGCAAAATTATTGATGAGATATGGATTACATAAATGTTTATACTCTATTTTGTATGTCCAGTTCCAATTTTCCTAAAATTTGTAATTATTTAAAAACGGACGTCTGGCAAATTTCATTATTGTCAATAATTGTTGCAAGGGGAGAGGTGATAGAAAACAAACTAGCATGTAAACATACATATTGTCCTATGTATATGTATTGCTAGAATGTATGTCTATCATTTAAAACTAATCTTTTAATGATTGATCCCATTAAGTGCCAAGGATAGGACTACCTTAAATAAATGGATGGTAACGACCCGCATTAGTGGATTATTTATTGGAATACTTGTTGCAATGATCAATTATTCTAAAGCAAGTATAAAATACGAAACATATATATCAATGTTATTATCCAGCTTCCTATCTACCTGCGGTTTTGATAGAAAGTTCACATAGGAAATGAGACGCAATATTCTGAGACGTTCAATTTCCTATGAATGCACTTTGCTAATTCATGCGCCATGAGCACAAACGTCACCACGTGTTTTGAGTATATTTATTTCGGTAAGAATAACATTTAATGAAAAGTTCAACCTTATATAACCAATTGGATATGTACTTTTGAAAAATTATCAACATCGAATTATATCTACTCCTAAATTAAAAAGAGTTTTCTCTACAAAGTTTCTGGCACTATATTATAGCCGCGGAAGCGTACTTAATAACATGCTAATATGGCTATTTCATGTATGTTTCGTATCCCTGACTGAGAGCGTATATAATGGCTTTACAGCGACGATAAACATATATTTCATACAAAAAAAAACCAGTATGAATATAAATATAAGCATTGGATGCTTATTTTTGGATGTCGTCGGTCCTATGACACACCAATGCGGTGCAGACAAATTATCATACCGCGCTAGCGCGCGGTATTCAATTTGTCTGCACCGCATTGGTGTGTCATAGGACCGACGACATCCAAAAATAAGCATTCAATGCTTAAAAATACAATCGTTAGAGCATTTATTTCTTCATAAAATATCAATTTTGATTCCAGTGGGTTTTTTAAGCGAGTTCTGTGTGTTTGTGTGTGTGGAGAGAGAGAGAGAGAGAGAGAGAGAGAGAGAGAGAGAGAGAGAGAGAGAGAGAGAGAGAGAGAATCAAATTGATTCATCAATCAATATAATAAAAGCTCATTACTGTTAACACGTTTACGGTTCTCTACATAATCTAATGAAATTACTAATAGTGAAGAAAACAAGTTTTACGATGGAATATGCCTTGCGAATACCATCCCGCTTTCATGAATATATATGCGGTTTATCTGTTTCTATACATTTGTTTATTTATACTTGTCTTTAAAGAACAATAAATAAATAAATATATTGTTACCTGCAGGTTTTATACGATGTCCAAATCTTGTACTAGAAGGTATCTTTGAAAGTGTAAATGGCGTTCTCTGGCGTTTGGAAGTGTTGGTGTTGCGCACTGCATAGTCAATTTGTTCCGGTCATTATTCGATGTCAAAAAAAGGGGGTCATTGTTTAGAACACAGTTCTATATATAAGTAATACATTTTTAGTTGTAAAAAGAAAAATTAGTTCGATTTTGTTTTGCGATTTTGAACAGCGTAATACGATCGATTCATCATTGCGGTGTGTGTGCGTGTGTGCGTGCGGGAGGGAGGGGGGTGACACATGCTCAATGATTTGATTGTTTCAATATTTCTAAAATTAAAAAAGAAGATTTGATATGTTTTGCTTTGTATAGTATAAACATTGTACTAAACTAAAATTACCTAATTAAATTAAAGTTGCTTTTTTTATCGTTGTAACGTATAATGTCTAATATGCATGACAGAAATCCGAATTAAATATTACGGGGAGGGGGTCAATTTTGTTTTTAATCTTTTGACGGCATGTGTGAAGAACAATTCTTACGAAAATTTCAAAACATAATCTACACTGCTTACATTTACATATACGAGGATTGTCCAAACAAAATCGAGGACACATGTAATTTTATTCAAAATAACGGCACTATTATCAGGAAAGCATTATACTATTATGATAAAGAGTATATTAATGTATATGTATGAAAATCAGAGCAATGTACATTTTTGTATTGGAGTTATCATTTTATATACATTGCCTATACAGTCTGCATGTTGAGTTATAACGACGTCCTTAAAAAGTCGTAGTCCTGGGTTTACCCGAGAGTGATTTACCGCATTCACAGTCTGACCAGAAGGTACAATCGAACGCTCCATAAAAATTGCTTGTTTCACTTGTAGATAAATTAACTCGAAATATTCTATGTTTTTTCCTGTTTCCAGCATCATTTCTTTTTGTTTCTATTTGTGTTTTACTAAAAACAAATAGTGAAACGGACATTCCATACTTCAAAGAAAGTCACTATCCGTTTGAATCCTCACTGAAGCCGCGTTCCTACCCCCCCCCCCCCCCCCCTCCCAAGCACACACATATCTTACTCATTGATTGAATTCAATTTGTATCCAGTTGTCATATTGTAAGTTTTGAAGTTTAACTCACCAATAGTAATTTCGAAATAAACAAACTGAAACAAAAATATAAGGTTATTTTAATAGTGAAGAAATTCATAATGATTCCATGTAGCAAAAGAGATAGACGCCCACCCTCCCTCCATCAAAACCACCTTAACGAACTCCGATCCTCAGCAATTTTCTATAACTCTAAATTGTCCAGATTTCTTTTTTATTCGTACCATAAATCTGCCATTTATATGTACAAATTTAATTAGACTTGCAGATTTAATATTAACCACATCTATTGAACGATCTGCTTGGCTTGGTGACTCCACGGAAACCTAGTACATAATGGTAAAGGGGTCCGAGCAACCGATGCACCTGTAAAACCGGGTTTTTTTCTTATTTGTCTCAACTTGTATATTTGTTCCATTATATCCATTGTAGCAAAAATTTTAATAACTTCATAAAATGCATGGATATCATAAAAAAAATTCTTTTTATTTTATTTCGTTTTTAAAGTTTGAAGGATAAATCACATTTTTATAATGAAAAAAAAATAGTTAGCCTGCGTTGATGTAGCCCCCCCCCCCTCCCTCCCCTCTCACAAAAATAAATAGATAAATAAATAAGACTAAGAGATACCATTCAATACCCCTTCTTTATAACACATGATCTATAAATTAGTTCGTAAGATTAGAGATAATAGATAAGTCCATTAGTTATATTACAAGAAAAGCTTTCCATTCGGCTCCCTTTAAGCAGCGGGCCTCCCATGGGCAATCACGCAAAAATCACGCAGTTGTTTTAAATAAGTTCATTATCAATGTTTTTTGTATTCGCTTATTTACCTGTGTATATAGGCAATCATGTGAAATTGTAAATATATTCTCGCTTTTTATATTTGACACAATATAGCATCTGATTTTTTTCAATGTACATCGTATGAATATGATCTAACAATTTGTAAAAATATTGTAAAAAAAAAAAAGCTGTTAAAAGATTAATTTCATGCTATGAATTGTGAGCAAAGTGTATTTCAGCTAAAACTGATGTTACAGGCATGTAGCACCGTTTTTAAAAGTGGGGGGGGGGGTGATAACAAAATTAATAATTCACCTTGAAATATTAGATCTGCCTTGTTTAAGCAAATATTCATCCCATTGCTTTATGAACACAATAATATTTCAATCATTTTTACAATTTTGTATCATTAAAGGGTGCGACTGCAACGCTTAATGATATAAAGTTTGTATCATTAGCGGTTGAGGATGTCGATATTTGCTTGTTTCATTAAGCGTTAGGGCTGCTGTGCATTTGTGACGCTTAATGATACAATTATATCATTAAGCGGCGATTTATCATTAACAGTTGAAGATGTCAACTGTTAATGCAAGAATTTATGGCATTAAGCGTTGCAATTGCAACGCTTAATGCTATTTATATCATTAAGCGGCGTTGTATCATTAACGGTTGTTACAACGGTACATGTATGTTATTGTCATTTCTTTATTATTCGATGCAAAATGTGGTCAACAAAACAGAATACCCTAAACCAATACTCTTCTTTTATCGAATGTATAGATTTGTAAAATAAAGTATGTTTATTGAATGTAATTTTTACATGTTATTTTCGTAATATAGATTATCGTAGTTGTGCTGATTTTGGATACGAAGAAATCAATGGTATAAGTGGATATTGTTTCAAAGACTATGGTGTAGAGAAACCATACTCTGAGGCGCAAAATACTTGTCAGAACGATGGCGAACATCTTGTGCAAATACCAACATCAACCAAACTTGGATCCATTCAATCTTTCATGAATTTGAAATCAAGTATGTTTAAACATCTTTCTGTAGCATATAAAAACAACCGTAGGTATTCCAGATACTCTTTTTGACAAATAGAAGAACCCTTTGTGACATTCTCTTCAAATTGCAATGCATTTGGAAGATATTTCACAATTGCAGCATAGGCTATTTTTATTCTATTTTGATATGTGAACTGCGAATAAACCTGAGGGTTTCTTTAATCTATTTTTTATTGAAAAAAAAATCAAAACATTTACTGTGTTGCGGATTTTTTGAGGTTAGATAAATGTATGTGTCCATAGTGAAAATTCATTAAAATCATTAACCATGTGAAAAATATAGAAATAAAATTCCGATATCGGTAGCATTTATAAATATATGCCTATGTGCATTGTTAAATGATGTGTAAATAAACACACTACGGCATTAATACAACTTGAAAACATGTTGACTACCAAATATCGGAACATACTTAACGATGCTATTAAATACAAATTAAGTTATAACCTAGGGAAAACACGGAATGTTTTATTCGTAGTGTTTTGTACGAACCTGTACCGGGAGTGAAAAAGTCGCCGATTTATGTGAACGTTTTCATGCTATAAAATCAGGTATCGTTGTCGTGAATATTGCGGACCAAAAAATTAAATAAAACAGAGCTCATTGAACCAAACATGAGCAGGAACTTATATACTAACGGGTTAGGCAACCTCTACATTCGCCATGTTTACTTCCCATGCTATCACGCGAGCCTTGACAAGTTTGTAGAACTATGTTCAATCCTAGTAAAACATACAGGTTTTTAAAGCGTTCTGGTTAGACCATCGTTGGGGAGGCACTGTGCTCGAGAACTTGTTAAAAGCACCGAATGTTTTACCAACGATCACTCATGTGTTTTCTTTTAAAGTTTATATTTACAAGCACTGCGACTGGATTGTTACCCGCAGCTGCAGCCAATCATAAAATGGAGCGTGTCACTGAGTTTTCGTAAAGAAATCCGTCAAGGGTTTATGTGGAGCAAAGTGGACCGAAAACCCTTGAATAGCGAAGATGTGATGTTTTAACTCTCTTGCCAAATAATTGTTTTAAAAAAAATGGTTTAAAATTCCTACACTTTGTTTTCAATAATTGTAAAAAAATCTACCATTGTAAAAGAACACAGCCTTTCGTTTTAACAAGCTGTATTCCCCTATAGCCATAGATGCTTTGTGAAATGTTTATGTACTATTTTCATATTTTTTTAAGGATAACAGTGAATGTGTTAACACATTAAAGACAGACGCCCAGACATGTATTTTGCATTTTAGATATGATGTTGTTTCAGTATCAGACATTGGGGGGGGGGGGGGGGGGGGACGGGGGTTCATACTAGTACAATGGTAACCTCGTTAGTTCCATTAGGATTTCAATCAAAAGTAGTATAATGAGGCAGATGGTTAATATCAGTGGGGATAATACATGCATAAGGTTTAATACCACGTTATATCTACAGTGGACTTAATTATAACTAATATGTACTTGTTACTGATTATCTCAGCGAAAAAAAAAACATATCAATCTGATTGCCAGTGACGTTTTCTGCAAAAAGGGACTTTTATACATGTAATAACCTTTGGCTCAGGTGAGCTTTTCGGAACACGATTTGACCATGGTCGTCGTCGACGTCGTCGTCCTTGTCGTCGTCTTAGACTTTAAATATTTTATTTTATTTTCCAAAACCATTGGACCAATATCAAGACGACACGGTATATATATTTACTGGTGTGCTACCGAAAACCAATATAGTCCTTGGTTTTATTTTCAATCATTGCAGCAATATGTAAAGATTATTAGGGATCTAAAAGCGAAATGATAGTACAAAAATATTATAATTCATTTTTACTAGTAAGATAAATCAATAATAAAAGTAATTGTTTCACGGGAAGTTTTTGCGCTTTGCATACATGTATGTTGGTACTCCAGAACGATATTATACATGTAGCTGTTGTAATATACTAAATTGTATGATATTTCAAAGAATACTTTTGTGTTCCTTGACGATTTTATTAATTTATTTTTTCCACAATTTAACATGCGTTGCAAAGATAAATGATTACAGGTGCTAGTGATCGATAAATACATAAATTTTCACTTGTCTTTAATGCTGTTTTTAAATAACCAACCGTTTATCTATTTATTTATTTTTTTGAAGGGGGGGGGAGGGGGGGGGGGTTCTTCACTGGTTCGATTTATCATAAAAAAAACATGTTTTGATTTTTTTTTTTCAAAAGTTGTGCTATATTCACAATGTATTGATAATTCAAATAAAATTCTTGCAACATTGTTGAACTATTCTTAGTTACGTCATGTCCACCGAAGTGGCTGTCAATACAAAAAATAGAAATCATTGAGCAATCTTATTGCCATAATTTGCAACAAATTTAAAACTAAGATCATTTTTATGTATATCAGGATGAAAATATGTGGTGACCCTTCTGACAAGTATATGATCATCTGACCAACCCTTTATATATCCCGATATACATCCAAAATGATTTCTTAATTACGATAATCGATTATGGTGTTGTTGATCACGGCAAACTGACTCATCAATAAGATGATATTAATTTATTATTGGTTGTATTTTTTGTATTAGAATGCAAACTCAGAGCGATGAAATTTGTTGCAAGTCTTTTTTTTTTATTTAGCTAAAAAATTACATCAACAATTATTTGAATTAGGTACCATTTTAAGACTAAATATAGTAACTTGAAAAGAGAAAAAAAATCCATTTGTTGCACTCAAAAAGGCATATTTCTATTTTAAGATTTTGATTTCTAAAAACCTTTCATATTGATGCTGACTGATGTTTTTCATCCTAATTGTTAGACCATTATTAATAACCTAATTGTCTACGGACTTTTCCGGGTTTTAATTTTTTCCCCGATTACGACAAAGAGCACACGGCAAGTGAGACCGGTCAGCAGAGGATGCTCGCTCCTCCTAGACACCTGATCCTACATGTACATCTATCTTTCTGATGGTCCCTGTTGCTCTGCTTCGAATTTGTATTTCTATATTTTGAGATAGTTGACGTTTTTTGTTATTGTCATTTTTTTCATCTATGTAGGAAAACTTTTATAAAATCAATGCAGGTCAACATTTTACATATATGTCCTCTGTTTACATAGACACATTACATCGACATACATTGTAATAAAACACTGGGGTCAGTGTCGTAGATTTTTATGTAAGGCTATAAAAATATAATTCTTGCAAAATTAGGTTAAAATGAATTTCTTGACTTAATTTATATACTTATTGATTTTATGATCAAAATATGTCAAACTCTTTTATTTGTATTCCTACATGTTAAACAGTAATAACATCATAAGTTTCAACCCTATAAAATGTTAAAAATGTGCGTGTTAAAAATAATAATCGATGCAAAGATTAAGCATATGTAATATGACAAAATTTTAAGATTTTAAAATTTATATTTCAGAAACGTTTTCTAACAGACATTCAATAATAAATGAGATTTATCAAAGTTATTGCCATTTTGTTATCTCTTAAAATAATATAACATGGCGATACACAAGTTTCTATAGAAAGTATGCATTCTCTTTATTTCTAGCAAGAATTTGAAAGTGGCTTTACACAAAGAGTTTTGCTTCCCTTCAAAAACACAATAATCTCGATAAATCTACTCAAATACAACAATATATTCAACGAAACCGAATACATAGAATCATCGTAAGTACATAAGATATAATTCTCTATATCTATCAAAATATGCTTTTAAAAGAGCTGATTTACGTTTTTCAACAGAGGATGCAATCGTCATCGACGGTACTGATCTCACTTCTGACGGAACATGGCGGCTTTCTGATGGAAGGTCAATGTTTCTAAATTGGCGGCCGGGGGAACCAAATAAAGATTATGAAAACTGTGTCGCGATGTATAACGATGGGTCACACAACAATATAAGGTGTGGAGTTTCAGTTCCATTTATATGTGAACGACAACGTAATTTATAGAGTGTATTTCTACATATCTTTAATAAAGAATTCATGTAACTTCTTGTACATATAATTTCTAGAATTTGCTAGATTTATATTTTAGTATAAATAACCTGTAAAAAGTGCTCATAAGAGACTTTCTTTTAACTTTTGTTCAAAGACATTAAACTCCGAAGAGTTTTCTACTTACTGAGACATTGTGATTTGCAGATTGTAACGGACACTCTTTAGTTAGGATTCTTATAGTGTAAGTTGTATTTTTGTATTTATATATAATTATATATATATTACTGTAAATAAATTATTAAGTTTAAAGTTTACTCTTTGCCATTGATCTTTGCTGGACATAACGGTTATTCTGAACCATAACAATATCCAAAACTTTGATAACTTATATTTCAAACAGAACAAATATTTTGAAAAGCGTTATTTTGAAAAGCAATATAAAATAAAAGATGCTGAGAATGATCTTCCTAACAAAATTCAACCATCAAAATATTGTTATGAGGCCCCGATAAGGATATATATATATAAATATATATATATATATATATATATATATATATATATATATATATATATATATATATATATATATATATATATAATATGGCACTACTTTTTTGAATGTATGTGATTCGCTTAATTGTCACATAAATTTTATTTAAAAAAGTGTAAATTGGAGTGATAACCTAATTATTGTACTTAAATGTGTTAAAACAATTGTTGTAACAAGACCTTTTGTTTAGAATACGATTAATACGATATATTTATACCTCCACTCCCTAGGAGAGGGGGTATACTGTTTTGCCCTTGTGTTACTGTCTGTGTGCCTGTCTCTCTGTAACAAACCTTCGTCAAAGATTTCTAGCAACTATAAATCGCAGATGCTTGACATTTTAATACATTCTTTGTTTAGGTGTGCTATATGGTGTGAAAAATGTGTGTACCAATCAGACGTCAATTTAGCGTAAATTACGACTTTCTTTATTTTAAGCTTGAATTTTTAAACAAACTTTCGTCACGAAATGCAGATGCTTGAAATTTTTATAGGCATGCCATATGGTTGGTTTCATTTTTTAACAAATCAAACGTCAACCTCCTGTTCCTGTTAAATGACGACTTTGTTAATTTTTAGCCTAAATGTTCAAACAAATTTTCCTTACAGATTTCTCAGCAACAATTAATCGCATTTGCTTGAGATTTTACACATGCTTTATAGGATTCATTTTTTAACATATTCGATGTCAACTTCCAATGTAATGTCGACTTTGTATATTCACATCAGACGGGGGTATCACTATAAAGCATTGGCTCACATATATCTTGTTTCATTGAATGTTTAATTATTGGTTTACTGTATTGTTTCTTATTCACATATAGCGATTTGTGTTTATTTTATATATACAAATGTATGTAATTGGAAAATGTTGGAGGTTTCAAATTTGAATAAAATATTCTTTAAAAAGAATTCATGCTTTATTAAAAAATGCTGTGGCATAAAGTAAAATTCCTTCATTTTTATTAATGAAAAATATAATGAAAGAAGCGATACTCTCATTGATCATGACCTGCCTTGCCATCAGATATATATAGTCGTAGTACACTAAGATGAGTTGATGCTGTAATAAAGAGTAAAGTGTTACTAAAATTCTGATAATCTGTTTTAAGATTTGCTCGTGGAAACTTTAGACAAAATTACTGTTTTAATAAGGTACTTTGGTAAGTTTGAAGAAATGCTGAAAAGAAAGCCTCTTTTAGCTTTCAAAAGGGGAAAACAGGTCGTAAAATTGATATATGTTACACTGAATGTTATTGATTTGCTCGAACATTTATACATTTATATTTCATGAAGGAATGAGAACAACAGTTGAATAAAGAAAATTATTCAACACTGCTGCTGTTAAAGCTATATGATTGCACCCATGAGAAAAAGGTCTTATGGCATTTTTGACAAAATAGTCGTTGGCCTCGTGCAATAGATCATACTGAGCTGTTCCCTGCACCTGGGGAAAAATATTCTGGTCTATTGACTCCTCAAGCATTAAATAATTGTATATTATTGTGTAGGTTAATTTCCGTGGACTGTTATTTTTTTTAGCTTGGTTAAACTTCTGCTATGATGACCCTGATCAGTTTGTCAATATTCAGGGAGAATATATTATAACTTTAAGGCCTAGCAATAAGCTCAAATTTAAAAGACCTTCTTTGATTATGTTATGTTACCATATGTTCCCATATGTCATGTGCAAATTTATATTGGAAAAGGGGAAGAAGTTTTCGGAATCAAAGATATGAAAATGTATATAATTGAAATATTTCCTTTATATGAAAATGTATCGATATTGGTACGATTTCAAGATTATCAATCATATATTTACTTTCTTTAACAAATACTTATCCATTAGTTGCCATGGTATTTTGTACGAATGAATATAACTTTATTGAAATTCACTTTTTTTAAACTGTAAAATCTATGCTGTATTAAATTGCATAAGTCATACTGCATTTTAATTGCTTTAATACCAAGCTTTCATGATTATGTAAGGAATCAGAAAATCTTAAGAAAACGTGAAAAATTAAACTTATGGAATCTTTTTATTCTATGTCAGAGTTTTCCAATATACAGGGAAGAATGCTTTTTTATTTAATATTCCGGGAAATTTTCATTGCAGTCATCTACATCATTTGTTATTCGTTTTGATTGATATGGACAGGTACATTTAAAATTAATATTTAATCTTAAAAAACATTTTTTTAAATCAAAGTTTAGAAAATTCTTTTTTTCTTTTTGCAATTCTCTGCATCAGTTTTTATTGATTGTCACGGAATGGTACACTATCGAAAGAATATTTTATGCAGAAAGACGTATTGTTTTTACTTTAAATTTAGAGAAATTTTTCATCGTAATTCCCTATACTAAATTTGATTGATTTAAGGAATGAATTCAATATTTTTTATTTTTATACGATATAAAATGATGTGGGGCATTTTACGCTTTATAAACAGCGAAGTGGTTTATAAAAAAGCGTAAACTGTTTTAATTTTGCGGTAACCGTCAACTACGGAAGCGTATCGGGGCCTACACTTGTTTTGTTGTAACTTATAAATTGTTACTTTTTATCGACAGAAATATGTTTATATTTCTTGGGAACATATTGCGAAAATACTGTTATCGAATAAATTTCGCGGGGGCGGGAGTTCTGATGGTACGTCACCTCACTCTTAATCTAGCTCTAGGAAACACATGTAGACAGACATTTGTGGAATCACTGGAATTCGTGTTTGCTCATTTTTCATGGATTTTGTTGATCCTATCATAAATGAAATTAAATCCACAGTAAAATTGATATCAGTAAAAGTGTTGAGCACTCCTACCCTAAAATTATGATAATAATTCAATAATCAGGCTGTTACAACGGTCTCCCATCGACAAGGCTTGTTTAACCATCTGTCTTCAAATTGATACTAAACGACTTAAGCAATATTATTGAATGACATGAAAATGAGAAAATGTCAAGCTCTGGGTAACTTACTTTACTTAATTTCTTGCTGGGGGGGGGGGGGGTTAATTAAATATTCCGTTTATTTGAAATATTGTCAAATAGTCAGGTCCAATTAATGGAAAAAAAATAGCCAAAAATAATTATTTGGCAATGTTTTTCAACATAATGTGTGCTAAGTCCGAAAAAATATGCTGGCTTTCACGAAAATGGCGTTAATAAGGTCACAATGGCGGACAACCAAACCTCGTAACTTCCTCCCAAAGTCTCTTTACATGTATAAATGACAAACAATAATGAATTGATCCAGCGTACAGGACCGATCAGACCCAACCTAACAAAAAGTAAACCCAAACTTAACCTTCTGGGTTTACTCTGGGTTTACTAGAGTGGACCCAGAGTAAACCCCAAGTAAACCCAGAGTGGACACAGAGAGTAAACCCCGATCAGAAGAATCAGACGCTACATGTGTATTCGGAATATACAAGGGGCAGGAATTACAGGCAGTAGGATGATAAGATAAAATACAGGTCTGCTTCACACTTCAGTGCGTATTGTTGACTCCAAAAGCAATTCTCGAGTTAACCCAAATTAAACCCAAAGTAAACCCCGAGTGGACCCAAATTTTAAAAAAGTAAACCCAAAGTAAACCCAGAAAGTAAACCCGGGGTTTGGTTGGGGTTTACTCTTGTGTTAGGTTGGGTCTGATCGGTACTGTAGTATTTTATCATATCTAAAGTGTGCTGAGTCTGAAAAAATAATCTGGCCTTTCCAAAAAAAAGGCGGTACTTAGGCCACAAATTACGTTTCAAAATGGCAGACAGCTAGATTTGATAATTTTACCTAACGATTTTAAATGGGGAAAAGGCATAAGACACAAGCAATAATAATTCAATCAAGCAAAGTTTTTTTTTTTTTTTTTTTTGGGGTTTTTCTTTGCATAACTAAAGCGTTAGTCTGGAAAATATACTGGCTATGATGAAAATGGCATTTTTTGGTCAAAATGGCGGTCACGGTAGCCGACAGCCGACAGCCAAATTTTAAAATTTTCTTTTACAGTCTTGTAAATTGGGGAAACACACGATCATTTCGTAGTTCAGCGAAGTATTTTAATTCATCTAAGATGTGCTGATTTTTTTTTAAATACCGGATATAGGTCAAACTGGTAAGATAGTCAGATTTCATCATTGTCTACTAAAGTCTCTTCAATGGAACCCCCCTCCCCCCCAACAAAAATCAGAAATTGGTCCAGATCATGAGGTTGTGCATATTCTGAATAGCTGTATTGGTCTTTATGCAAATGGCGTTAATTTTGTCAAAACGGCAATTCAAATTGGCGAATAGCCAGATTTCATTAATCTCTCTTAAAGGCTCATTAAGAAAAAAAGTGTGTGTTTTATATTATTGATACTAATATGTACATGTAACTGACAATTAAACTTGAATAGTTTATCAATAGAAAAAACTCCACCCAGTCTTTCATTGAACAAAAAAAGCAAATTTTTAACCGGGTTTTCCAAAGGAAAAATCCGGTTATTATAATGGTGAAAATGGCGGGCGGGCGGGTGCCAAAAGGGTCCCCTTATTGTACGGATAACTCCTCCTACAGTCTTAAAGATAGGAAGTTGTTATTTTGCAGATCAATTTAACCTATATTAGAGGTGTGCATATTGCTAGGATTTAAATTTCTGATAATTTATTGAAAAAAATTCAGCTGTTGAACTTTGTCATTTTTTGGCAAAATATTACATAGAGGGTATCCCTGTTGTATAGATATCTCCTCCTACAGTTTTCAAGATAAAAAGTTGTCCTTTTGCAGATCAACTGTAACTATAAAAGAGATGTGCATATTGCTAGGATTTGATTTATGATAATTAATGACAAAAATTTCAGTTGTTGAACTTAGTCATTTCTCGCAGAATAATGCATATACATAACTCCTCCTACAGTTTTCAAGATAAGAAGTTGTTCTTTGCAGATCAATTATACCTATACCAGAGGTATGCATATTGCTTGCATTTTGATATTTGTTAAAAATATTGATTTTATTCATTATTTGGCAAAAATGTTGCATATAGAGTACCCTTATTCTCTGGATAGGTAGTGTTCTTCATTTCAGGGTAGACAAATGAATTATGGATACTGCTCACAGAAAAGAAAACCCGGTTTGCTGTCACATTGACAGCTTTTCTCTTGTTCTTTTTGTTCTATTAATCTAGAGTAGTAATGTTATTTTACAATCCTTTTTAGGATGAGTTCGTGATTTGGAATTTGCAAAGTTCTATACACTGCATGTTGGCATGTTTGCATTTCTCAGCTATGTTAAGGAAGGTCTAAGAATTCTACCACGTGTGATTTAGAAAAATTTGCATAAGCCCCGCCCCTTATTCATGAGATTTTACGAGATATGGGTATTTCGGTAATTAACAAACATCTACCAAAATGAATATGATTAATGATTGGGTTTGAATGGTTCAAGAAAGGTGTACTGAAATAAAATCATAAACTATTCTTTATATCTCGCGAAATCATGAAATTCCTAAGTCGTCTGATGACGTGTCGAGGTTGACTACGTCACATCGGCGCTTGCAGCTGTGATCGGAATAAACATGTGGACTTCAGTGATATATCTCGGAATTTAACTCGTTTACAACCAGCGTGGACAAAAATCAGCATAGGATTCAACTGAACAAGGTATGATTTATCTGTACTTCCCATAGATATTGTTTTATTTACCTAATATTGTTGGATGGAACGGAAACGAAGTGAAATTCCTCGGCTTCGATTTTGTTTACTTGTTTACATTTGTTTTTCATGTAATATTGTGTTCAAACATCAGTTTGGTGACTCAGTCAGGCAAAGTAATTGTTCTGCATTTCGCTAGTTTTGATCATAAAGAGCATTGAGGCTCATTGTAGCTTTTTACTGGTCTCATATCGCGATAATATTAGATCGCATTTCCTCCATGTTCAAAGTACACAATAAAAAGTCCATGGCCAAACACTGTATGTGCTAGCACTACAAAGATTACTGTGAGGATCTGGAATGATTATAGACAAGATTGTAATGTTGTTTAAGTAAATCGAAATGTGTTATTTTATTCAGTTTTCTTTTATGAAGATCTAATTAATTTTATTTAAGACAAAATTAAAGTGTGTTCAAACTGAATTTCCACACATTTTAGAGAATAAACATTTGATTATGCCTGTTGTAATATCACTGACATTGAAACCGCCATTAATATGCCCTATAATAGAGTATTGTTTCATTTTCATGTTATCTTTAACACAATAGCTAGCTATTTATGACACATTATTCATTTTCAGGGTTACTTAGGCAGTAGATGGTCCACTGAAAACACTTGTTGGGATGTTGATAAAAAGTAGGTACTATATAAATATTTCTTTTACTCACTAACTTCAACTTCATGTGTAGTTTGTTGTTTTTAAATATCATTTTGATAATGATACTAATGTAACCTATTATAATAATTTGCATTGATATCTAATCTATTGAAATGAAATTTGGAATTGATATATATTCATCATTTCAGGTATTGGTTTTCTGATCAACTGGACTACCTCCTAATATCAAAAAGACAGAAGAGAAGAACATGTAGTGTGCAAGAAGAATTGTCAATTTCCATAAATTCCACATTATGACTGAAAAATACTAAAAATCAGAAAACACTAGTCTTCTTGAACAGTTTGTCACAGAAAATCAATCTCTATAGTATTTGTAAAGTTGATTATTAAAATAAATTCTTGGTTATATTGATATATTGTTTCTTCTTGCTTTCTTTAATTAGTACTAAAATATCAATTATAATACAAGTAAACCTGATTATACATTAAAAGAATTTATTCACCAGCATAGTAACATAAATCATTATGAAACATAAATGTGTAAATTACAAACTCATCACTTACACCCCCCCCCCCCCCCCCCCCCCCAAATAGAGGCAACTGATGAAATTATTTTCTTCCAATTTCAACAATTTTGTAATGATGATTGGTGTGAACAGAAACAACATTTTAACATTATTTTAGTGAAATTCACAGCGTTTAATTATTTTAAGAATGAAAATTAAAATCATGATCTTAGTCAGTATTGCGTTTGAATTTCACGCAAGTGACGCTGAAAGTGAAATGGGTCAGATAAAATGCAGTAGTGCAAGGGCATACACTTGATCAAATATATTGAAAATTTCCATGTCTTACCATTCTATCCCCATTATATCAAAAAGTGCTGGGAGCTGTATGAAATCGCTACGCATTTGATATAAATAAGCGTTAATTGCGGGAAATCCCTGTATATTGCTGTTCATACACTGTTTACATTGAATTTAATAATTGTTCTTACTTGAATATTTTAAGCTCCCAGCACTTTTCGAAATTTTGAAGGTTCATTTTACAAGTTAGAAACAGAAATAACTAAATTTGTTTATGTTATGCCCTTGCACTTTGCATTTTTTCGTATTATTCCTGGTTCATCTATTTTTAGCAGTATCACGTGACAGGGTATTCCCAAGAGACTCAAAAATTGCTCATGCGATAACAAATTATTTAATTTGTATAATCGATAAAATATCACTTTGTTTAACAATTTTTTGGAGTAGAATACCAAGATTGTTCAAAGGCTAACATTTCATGTGATAAATATCGCTATTTTTTTAAGGACGCCCTTAACATAGCTGAGTTACACATAAATTGCAATCTATCAAATCTAAGAAAGCTTAAAGAATAAGATCGTAGGTCATCAGCACCAGCAGCAAATAACCATCACTCAAATTTTACATCCTCTCGCTGCTGGGCATGGGAATATAAGATTGCTTCTATATGCTTTTCTCCATATCATTACCTTGTAGCATATTTGTTTCACAGGGAAACGTAAAGCATATCCTAGGCCTGGGCTATATCCTCGGGCTTATTGATTAAATGAATAAAGCAAATTGAATTGTGTCAGTGGACAATGTGCCTTTGTTGTGCATATAACTTCTCAATTTTTTTATGGTCAGTTAATTCCCCTTCTCATTGTTGTACACTGTACACCTTGTATACCTTGATTTACTTTAGAAAAAAGTTGTGTCACACCTTATCATGTAAAGACCCAAATCCTTAAACAGGGATGTTTATCGGCTTTGAAAAGGTTTGAACATCCAATTACAAGCTTAATGGTGAGAATGCGCTGCAAATCGATACTAGCATGGTCTAGAATACAAAAGCCTCAATTCTATGGTTGTCATTTTCTGTCTCTAAGTAATGACGCGCATTAATTTGTGTTTTAAATTACGGGTAATACTTAAGAATAAAAACAACTTGACGAATGATCTAATTATCTATCTATGAATAAATATCAATTGATAATTACTGAGTACTTCATTAAACGTGTACGATATTTGGCAGAATCTTTTTTCAACCAGTAAGTGTTGATCTTAATTATCAAATTTTTCAATATACATATTCTTATACATATACTAGTACATGATTTGCATTTAGAGATGTACTTGATTTAGCGGAAATGGTTTTCAACAAAAAACACTAAAAGAATTCACAGTCGAATGTAATACGTTTACAGTAACCTACTTGTATTCGTCCATGAAAATGGATACTGTAGGCGTAGTGCCTTGGAAAAAATCAGATTATATATTTTAAAAATGGACATGCAAGTGTTCATGATTGCATAGGATTTGATTTTCTTTGTTTCTTTGACATAATATGGCCATGTACAAATTTTGATTTTAATGAAACTTCATTTTTGTGAATGACAGTAGGAATAGTATTATTCTTTCCATTCAAGAAATGAATAAAAATATTTAATTACCCCGGCAATAAGTTCAACCGATCAAAGGTTAACCGACAATTATTGCACATAGTTGAATCAGCATTTTCATAGTTCTGTAATATATATATATATATATATATATATATATATATATATATATATATATATATATATATATATATATATATAATTATATATATATATATTTATATCAATGGTATTTTTTCCTGCAAATCTCAGCACTTCCTGTTGGTGCTCTTTATTGCCAAATTTACAAAGAACGACAATAAGATTAGATTTAGAAATTAGATGTCACTATGCAGGCAACATTCTTTTAAATCTCAAATTCAGAGTATTTCTTCAGTGCAATTCCTTGCATCATGACTAATTATCCATACATAACAATAAATTATTCTATCATATATCGCAAAATACTTCACTATGCAGCAGATCAAAGTTCCGAGAATTTGTTCATTCCGATCACTTGCATCATTTTGACTTTTTTCCATTGATGTATATTAATGGTGCAATATAGAAAATGAATATTTTATAGGCCTACGAAAACAACATTAGAGACGTCTATGCAGCTACGAAAACAACATTAGAGACGTCTATGCAGCAATGAATCTCCTGTTTTATAGGTGATTAATTTTGGTTAATTTATACGGTGTACCTCATTGAGTGAATATTTTGTTTACAAATTTATGGACTTCTTTCGATGCAATCATCTGCTTGCATCATTGGTGATTTATTTTGAATGCTTTTTAAGGACTAGTAAATTTTAGATTAATATTAATACAGTTGTTAACAAGCAATGTTTGCGTGCAATTTAACATAGCACGGCTGTGATACTCAAAACGTCTATATCAATCAGTTATCAACCACTCTTTACAGTCATTTCAGTTCCCATTCATTTGACTGGATAACACTTTATCCCGAACAAGTGATCACCCAACACCTGCCAAAAATAATACATCTGTAATCAGGGATTCTTTGATAGTGGCAAGATCCAGTTACGTGTATCAGTGTCGTTCGATGTTTTAAATATATGAAAAAAAATAGAATTCTCGAGAAAAATTGTTTTTACCGTAACATTATTAATATTATTGACTTACTGACCATTTACAAAGTCCGAGTAAAACATAAGCGCTTTCATTTTCATCTTCAGATGTTTGACAATAAACCAAGGTAACGACGTTATTGTGACGTCATTTTAACGTTAACTTAGGGCGCTTTCCATTTACGTTGCCTCGCCGGCGACGTTATCGGGAAACGGCGACGTTAATGGAACGGTTGGCAACGTCACAATGATCCAACGATGACGATTGCAGCTTAAAACTTAATTTGATCCAAAAATTTTGGCTATTAGCAGTTTTAATGTATTTCAATGTAGTACGACAAATTGTAGTTTTAGAAATACTAGTTTTGTAGAATATGATAACCTCGACGCCATATTGTTTCCTAATCGGCAACGGTATATTGCGTTGCCACAATCGCTCGCCGGCGACGCGCGTTCCAGCAATCGGCGACGAAGGCAACACCGGCATATCCAGCGATGCCGGTTAAATGGAAAGCACCCAAGGACTCTGTTGTTGACGTCACAATTTTGGCGTATTTTTCAATCATAACACATATGAATGAAATAAAAACAATGTAATTTAACACAAACATTAAAATGATACACGGATGTTTAGTTATAATAAACTGTTCAATTTAGGGTTAAATGTTCTTATAAAATGTTTTTCTTTTTCTCGTCTTTCAGAAATATTAGACTAGCACATTTTATAAAAGGGGAAAACAGTAAAAGATTTCTTTCCACATACGTCCAGATGTTCACTGAGTTTTATGTTACGATATTCCGGTGAATTAATATGTTGTTTATGTATCCGGATTCGTTCCCGTAATGTATTTCCTATTTCTCCAATATAAAGTTCTCCACAACCAAAACATGTGATTACATAAATTAAATTTCTGGTTTGGCATGACATGTCATTGTTGATAGTGAACTCTTTCCCTCTAAAGTTGAAATTATGTCCTGTTTTGATATACTGGCAGGTACCACACCGTGGATCTTGGCATTTGGTTACTTTGTAATCTGGGTTTTTTTTCTGTAAAATTGGTGAGAACTCTTCTTAGATTCTGTGGGTGTCTTTTACTGTTAATAAACTTCTGTTTTTCAAATATTTTGGAAAAGGTTTCATCCGTCTTCAAGACTTCGTTAAGATGTTTAACTGTACGAGTTAAGTTTGGATTTATCGGGTTATATGTTGTTATACTAATGGGATTATGCATTGGGTTTTGTTCCGTTGAATAGGATCAAGGGCATTGGCAACGTTCCTGGTTTCTGGACAAAATTTCTCATAAGTTCTTAAATGAATTTATGTGTGTCTATATAGACAACAACAGACACTACAGACCCCTCTTTCCATCCTTATTAAAAAAATATTTCCAAAAATATTAATTTCGCATTCAACATTGATTTCATTGTAATTCAAGGAACAAATCGCAATAATTAATATTTGAAAGGAGCAATTCTTTTGTGAGTGAGATATGTGATTATAAATTAAATGATACACATTATTGTAAATCGGTTTTATATGATATCCTACTGATAATGAAATATATGGCCAATAATTTCAGAAAGGTGTGAACCTCAATTTTCTCTTTCCTATTCAATAGTTACCGTCCTTGATTTTGTTACCTTACAAACACACAGTAAATAATAAAGATCATTAACAATTATTTATACTTAGTTTTGAGGTATCAAGAAAGAAGAATGTGAGACATTGATAATTCTGACTTTGAATGAGGTCAGTTTAACTCGGAAACAATCTCACTGTCCACAAAATAAAGTAGCTATGAAAAGTTTTTGTATATGATATTTCATGCATTTATACGTATGTATTGTAATATAATATCAGAACAATAGGTATGAAAATAAATGAATAAAAGACTTTCGGTCTACTGTCTTTTGTTAAAGAGTATCGGAGTTGATCAATGTTTGGTTTACTCTTTGTTTTTATTTTGCTCGTCAATATGTTGAAGATGTTGCGGTAGGTCTGACCCCATTTCCTCGGTCGTCTGTCTCACAATTGTCAATAGCAAATAAGAAAACGAAAGGTCATTTAAAATCTTTCTCACATTGTTTGCCATATAGGAATTTACTCCTCTCTTTTCTGAAGCCCATGTAACCTGCTTGTTGACGCAGAGCTATAGATAGATATCGCTTCATCTTTATACATGATATATTTTGTTTACCTCGGAAACTCTGCTTTTTTACCATGATATTTAAAAAAAGCTCATATTACGAGGGATTACTCCCAGTTAAACAACTCTAATTCATTATATAAAAGAGAAAATGCAGGTGCGGATTTTTAAAATCCGGATCACTTCGGTGCCAATGCCCTTAATAATTAAGTAAATATTTTCTTTCTAATTTTTTTTTTACATTTCTTAATGACGTCATCGATAATTTTTTCTGGATAATTTCGTTTCATCAGGAACTGCTTCAGTTGATGTAATCTCTGTATTTTAACAGGCTCACTGTTGACTATGGTACATTTCTTTTATTGTTAAATTATACGGTATAGCTTGGTGGGACCAATTTTATGGAATAGGATGTAGTTGTCGAAAAAAGTTACAATTATTTGTAATTCCTGCTGCGCTCGCTTCAAAATTTTAAATATATAACGCATATAGAATCAATCAGTCTTAAATATAATTTACAATTCAGCGTTTTATTACTCTAAGGGCGAATAATTCACGAATCTTAAATAATATAGATCAAATTGTATTAGCACAATTCACATTATTTTGACGTTTTTGACTCTGCAGCACCATGACTACGAATCAATGGAGCACTGGTTAACCATTTTTGTACCATGTCAACTTTTTTACTACAACTCCTTATTTAAAAACGTAACATGGCCTTTTGAATAAGTTTGCCACGCAATGTATATTTGTTTACCCGATTAGAAGGTCGTATTTTATCATAGCTTAAAATCGCGAATGTGTGTAAAGTCCGGTAACTCGAAAGTCACGTACAAATGATAAGGACCGGATCTAGCATTATATTCCGGTATACATGTATAGATTATTCTATACATGTACATCGTCTATCTCGATAACAACTACGTACTGTCTCTTAGGACAATACTAGTATACTAGTAAAGAAGTGATAGCCAAAATATATAGATTTATTGTGAATATCTGCTTTACATAAATATTTTTAATCTGCACTTCCGAATTTATCAAAATAATATATCATATAATTAACAGTTTTATGGGAAAGGTCTTTTATATTACTAAAACCGATTTGGTTTGACTTTTCCGATCGCGTCGCGTTCAACTTTTTCAGCTACGTCATACATTAACAATACCCGCACCTTAACCACAGTTTTTTTATTGGTGGATTCAGCTTACCGCTGATTGGCTGCTGGTTAACTAAGACTAAATTATGCACGGACAGAACAACAACATATCAGAGAATAAAAAATTCACATGGGTACTCGTGACTGTCCAAATTGGGCTATTTTTCGAAAGTGTACACTTGTGATAAGACAATACATACGGTACATCACATATATAGCTGTAATCTCAGCGAGATTCGTCGACACTGAAAAATTTTTGACGGACGTCTCTTCCGAATCTCAGACCAGTGCCACACAAAGTGATTCGGGAAAATTTGCCCCAACTTAGGCCGGTTGTTACGATAGAAATACGCTGAATTAAATCATCTGCTCGCTTCAACTTTTTACTTTGAACATCCCTTTAACTCCCTATCAACATAAAATGTTAGCTTTCTACCGTTAAAAGATTTATATCCCACAAAATATGAACTTGTTTATTTTTCAATTCTTTTCCACACTCATTCACATCTCCAATGCTGAAGAGTTCCAGTCAAGGTCATAAATAGACTGTTTCAAAATATGTCGTATTCGTAGTTTTACATAGAAAACTATAATAGCGCAAACAGAAACTTTATAAATGCATTTAGATGTCAAGTTATTTGCCACAAAAATAAAATATGGAATTTATAATAAATAAAAAGGAAATATCCGGTATTTATAACTAAACCTTTTAATTTTATAATGTCATATTCATTAAATGATAAGGTTGAACTCTTTGAGTACGACCTATTCTGAAACAGGCTATTTGTGACCTTGACTGGAACTCTTCAGCATTGGAGATGTGAATGAGTGTGGAAAAGAATTGAAAAATAAACAAGTTCATATTTTGTGGGATATAAATCTTTTAACGGTAAGAAGCTAACATTTTATGTTGATAGGGAGTTAAAGGGATGTTCAAAGTAAAAAGTTGAAGCGAGCAGATGATTTAATTCAGCGTATTTCTATCGTAACAACCGGCCTAAGTTGGGGCTAATTTTCCCGAATCACTTTGTGTGGCACTGGTCTGAGATTCGGAAGAGACGTCCGTCAAAAATTTTTCAGTCTCGACGAATCTCGCTGAGATTAATATAGCTGTAGCTCTGTGTATAAATTTTGGGTTAGAAAATATAAAGCTACAGTGCATACAATACTTACATGTACAAAAAAACTTTACGGCAATTTGCCGCGTATAAAAATAACACTATTTTTTAAAATATTTACATCATACCATACCACATTTTGTGCAAATAATCCATTTAAATAATTCTTCATTTAGTTTACTACTGTTAATAATTGTAGCTTTACCCGCCCCAAACTTTTTCCTATTAAACAACCTTTAACCGTACTCGGAAAGCGGATCAAGAACTGTATTTTTTATGTATGTAAACAAACCAGTGTTCATGTATGGAGGGGGTGATCGGGGGTTCAGAGACAGGTAAAATAAAGAAATCTGCAGTAAATGGTTTGTGGATATTTTAGTATATATATTTACGCCGAAAGTGACAGGGCAACAGAAGAGAAACGAATCGGACACTTGCCTAATGAAGACGCACATGTACAAACCTCCTTGCACTCTCCACTTCCGTCTCGTTCTTCCACATCATCGTTTTATTGACTGTCGATTGCCGATCGAAAGGTGTAGAAATCGAGGAATTCATACCTATCACTTTGACTGGCAAGTTAGTAGGTAATACATGTGCATTATACATTTACGGTATTTACATGAAATGAACGCTTAGCACATGCAACTTTTAAATATTATATTTTTTATAACGCCGTACTCTGGACCGTAGCTTGAGGCTATGGTTTAACGCCCGTTTACACAGAGAGAGAGAGAGAGAGAGAGAGAGAGAGAGAGAGAGAGAGAGAGAGAGAGAGAATTTAGCACAGAATTTAAACATACGGGATAGTCGATTTTGAAGGGAAATAAACTGTTCTGAGAAATCCTTCAGCTCTGGCATTGCATAAGCGTATACTGATAACTCGGCCTAAAAATAGGAGTTAACCAATCATACAGTTTTCACACCGGCGGCGTGTATAATTTATGCATGACGTAGCTGACAGAAATGATCGTGACGCTATAGGAAAAGTCAAACCAAATCGGTTTTGATAATATATTACAACTTATGAAAAATGTTAGTATACTGTTCAAACCTTTCCTGCTATATATTTTGATACTTTATGAAAACCTCAAAAATGTGTGTTCTAAAATTTAATTATCTTTCATGAAAATCTTAAAAAATGGTGCCAAGCAGTAAAAAAGCTTTGAAAAGTGTCCATGTGAAGATAATCATACCAGAAGTATCATGATCTTGTAATTTACTACAATCTTTAACTTCGAAATTAGATTCGACATCAGAGATTAAATTTCTTCTTTCTTCGTAAACTTACCAGGATTTGCATGCTTATTCAGATGCACGAAAGTTACGTACGCATGTAACAACTGAACAGTAGTTAAGCTAAGCCTTATGATTAATTAACCCCTTCACGGTATCTGCATAATGCTCTTTTGTAGGGTAAAATAACGTGGTTTGGTGAAATATGACGTAACGTCAATTGTTTCATTTACGTCATTTAATTATCTACCTACTGAAATTTCGGCAAAGTATATCAATTTGCCCTGCAAGAGAGCAGTACCGCAGTTATCGTGAAGGGGTCTATATCTAAAGATTTATAAGACAGTTTACCTCAGAAGTCGTCTGTGACTTCTGTTTAACACCATCACCAAGCCAGAAAAGTGAAGTGGTGTGGTTTGTCCGCATGTAAAAAGGGCGACTCTTAGCTTCCACGTGACTTTTACATACGGTCAGAAAACGTGTTTAAGGAAAGGTGTGAAGAAAAAAAGCTATGATATCAGTTTAAGAGTGTTTGACAATTTATTTGAGATTTGGTATTTTCATAGAGAACGTTAGGAATTATGGTTTATTAAGCAAAAACTCGCGCATGTTTTGTGCACCGAAAATAACAAATTTTTAAAAAGAAATCTTATAAGATAGGAAGTAGAACTTGAAGCAGAAAAATTGATATAACTGGAGCTAATATTTTTTTTTTAAGAATAGCTCAACCAGATTGTTTGTCGTTAGACACAATCTTATCAAGGAATATCTAATAGATAATTTGCTTGAAAATCTGATTAATTATCAATTTACTTCTATAGACAAGTTTATGTAACGTTTGACACCGTACTTGTCGTTAGTAAAAGTTTAATGCATTGTGAACAATAGACCATGTGTCCAAAGAGGGTCGTCACTGGAGTTATTCACTTTTGGAAAGTAATCCTCAGATCTATGTTAACTTTTATCTAAGATTATATAGACTTCACACGCGTTTAGAGATGTAAAACAGAACAATATATGTTGCGCCTGGTTATCTATTTAATATGCAAGATGTGGTGCAATGTAATTTTTCATAAAGATCTCGTATTAATGAAACTTGTTTCATTTGTAGATACATCATCTCGCTACCATAACTACAAAGGCAGTTTCCATAGTCAAATGTGATTATTAATTGACATTAAGTTAGCAAGAATTGTAAATCTTTTTGGATTTTAGACAAATATTTGGGATGCCATTGAAACACAACAATCTAGACACACCCACTTAACATCGTCAACATATTCAAACACCAATTTCATCATAACTATGAAGTCTTTCAATCATAATCATACGTGTAATTTCCGATATCTACATGATATTCAATTTGTTTTCATGCCTCAAATAACCTTATACATGCACATGCTACATTTTTCAACAGGGAGGACAATCGTACCTGACGTCACTGACCTCATGGATAGAACATGGCGTCTTTCTGACGGGAGCTCGGTATTTCTGAGTTGGCGACCCGGGGAGCCAAGCAGGCACGTAGCATCAGGGGGGCCTGCCCCCCCCCCCCCACACACACTTTTTCTCGCAGCAACAATTTTTTTACAATTTACATATAAAAAAATGAATTTAAATGGAGTTGGCCCCCCCACTTTTTTGGAAGTAAGTAAAAAATTGATATGAAAATAAGGAAATGAGGAGTCAAATTGAAGTTATCTCCCCCCCCCCCCCCCCCCCCCCCCCCACGGATTAGGAATTTGATGATTTGGAGGAAAAAATAATTTGGTACGGAATAATTTTTTTTTTGAAAGTATAGGTTTAGTATACCCCCCTCCCCAACCCCCCCCCCCCCCCCACCCCCACCCCCACCCCCACCCCCCCCCCCCCCCCCCCCCCCCATGGATTAGGATTTTGAAGATTTTTGAAAACTTCAACTTTCCTTTTCTTTTTTTTTTTTTGCTTGTCAAGAATTTTTGGATGGGTCTGCCCCCCCCCCCCCCCCCACACACTTTCAAAAACGATGCTACGTGCCTGCCAAGTAACGGTTTTGAATACTGCGTGATGATGTTGGATGACGGGACACAGACCGATATAAAGCGTAATGCTCTGATACCGTTTATATGCGAAAGACAACTAAATATATAAAATGTTATTCAACGAACGAAATGTTCATTCATTAATGTCGATTCATTTATCACAATAGTTACTGTATATGCATTCAATTTTGAAAAATAAAACCACTTGATGATTATTTTTTTCACAACATTTGATCAAATGTTCGTTAGGTAAAAATAAAATCAGCAACAGTTCATTTTGTATAGACAAAGCTCGATTCAAAAGACGTAATTCTATGCATTTTGTAATATGTGATTTGCTAGATTGTACTTGGAATTTTATTCAAAGGAGTGTTAAGTAACATGCAAGAGCAATTGTAGTAACAAAACATTATGTAAAACCTAGGTTCAATAGATCGTATTTTCAATTAACCTTTAATTATTGTAAGCATTGTGTCCTAAATGATTATTAGAGCTGTATTAATATGTAGTTATTTCTGTTAAAGTTACAGTATATTATATATTATGTATGCCTGTGTTAACAATTTTTTTCTTTTATGAAAATGCTTTTGAAAAAAAAATATCGTTATCTAATCATGCACCAATCATCACCATGTATTTAGTTTTTTCCTCACAAGTGTGGGACTAGAGACGATGAAAAAAAATTCCCGTTTTGGCTTTTTTGGCTTTTTTGGCCTCGCCAATAAATTCCGTAAGTGGAAAAAAAATGAAATTGCTAACGAACGACGCACGTTGGACGACGCACGACGACGGGCGAGGACCATTTGTAATAGGATCGAGTGATTCAGTGACCAAAAAAGTAAATTGTAATTAATCATTTTCATATCGTGTTCTTTCTTTTAGAAACTGTAAAGAATTTTTTTTTAGTTTTTAGAGGGGCAAAAAATAAAAAATGAAACAAACTTCATGCACAGTTATAGCAAAAGTACAAACAGATGACAGAATAAACTTTAAAAACAAATAAGCTCTAGTTGGTCTATCATTTAGCATTTGATTTTGATTAATTTTTAAATTAGATACTCAAGTTATTTCTCCAAACATTAATATTTATTGAATATTTTTTTATTTACTTTGCCGTTGAACACTTGTCAGTTTAATTAAAAAATCAAACGCTTAAATCGTTTAAACGGAATTTCCGCTCCAATGATAAACATCCTTAAGAATATACAGGAAGTCCCAAAGAAGGGAAATCGATTGGTTGTAAGCACTGTGCAGTGACCTAAAATTTACCCTTATCCCTTGTTATCACGTTTATAGTTTTAGGTATTTCGTTCTTTTCTTTTCTTGCCCAATATATGTTATGGTATTCGCCCTGAGTAACCAGCCCCCCCCCCCCCCCCCCCAACACACACATACAAACAAGCGTTTAGATACGATTTTATATTATTTTTCCCACTCTGCTATATATCGTAGGTACATAACCACCACACTTTCTGTCAGCCCTCAAACGCACACACACACGCAGGCTGTCTACTAGACATCGAATTATGTACACTGTGAGTTTCAAGGAGACGAAAAAAAATCAAAACAGACCCACTTTTGTAAACATGTTAACCTCGTGGTCTAGCGACCTTCGTTTAGGCATTATCTAAATCATGGATTGAACTAAAAGTTGATAAGCGAATGATAAAGTGTATATTTTCTGAATCAAAATTTAAGTTTTATTTGCTCATGTTAGATGTGTGGCATTTCTTTTATAAATGTATTAATAAGTGTATTTTTTTAAAAAGCCAGTGTATCTGTGTATCTATATTTATATCGCATTTTCCAGTCCTTGTTATAGAAATGCATGGACTTTAAACTCATATATTTTGATTCGGAGATTCAACATAAACTGTAAGTATATGTGATATACATCATAATATATAATTTTATTTTAGATCTTATTTATCGTTAAATTAAAACTCACTTTATAAACTATAAATTATTTCTGCATTACTTAAAAATAAATACAAATGTCTACAGAAGAATTGTAAGCTTAAAATGCATGGTAAATTGATAATGTATCTTTTCAGTCAAATAATATTTCAGATATCGATATGTTTAACATCATTAACACATCCTGTCCCTACAATAATTGGGTCACCACTGCCAGAGAATCCTGTGCTGACCCAGATAGATACCACTGTTTGACTGACGAGTACTCTCGGCCGGGGTGGATATGCACGGATCCAATATGGGTGGAAGCGAGTGAGTGACAAACATCACAAAAACTTATTGTATGAATATTGATTGAATTTTTTTTTTATCAAATTTAAAATTTATATAATATATACATGTATCAACATAAAAAAGTGCAGAGACTTGCAATACAATTAAATATTTTTTTATGAGTAATCATAATTATGCATTTGGTAACTTTTTTATGTTCTTTAAAATTTATTTTTTTAACAAAATAACCCATTAAAATGCATAAAATAATTCCAGACAGATGCCCGGAATTTAATACCGTTGCAAACAAGATGGATTCTGCACCGTGTTCTGGAAACAGTTGCCCATTTTCCATTTACAAGTCATCACTGAATCACTTATGTAAGCACTATAATAAGCACTGACATGGGTAATACTACACACATGTTTATTATTTTCTGTCAACTTTTTACGCGATTTTGAATGTTCAATAAATGACACAATAGTTATATATTGAACGTGCAATGCTGAGTCATCAATGAATAATTTAAGTTGTTGAGTCGTGTAATATAATTATATCTAAAAATCATACAACAACCACCAAATCTACATTGAACACTTCCTCTTCTTTGCATGCAAATGGGTGTTTACGTAAATGCGCAAAATAGTCATTTCGTTAGTAGTATTTAATGCATCAGTATACATGAATAACAGCTTAAGTTTTTCATTGCTATTTTTAGATGAAGGCTGCAGAACAGCAGTGCTTGAAATGTGAGTACATTGCATTAAACTACGTGGAAGCTTTTAACAGGCGTAAACTCAAGAAAACTAAAAAGCTACGTTTTGACCAACCTTTGTCCAATCAGATCAAAGTAGGCGGAGTGAAGATTTCTGCTTTTGAATTAAATTAGAAAGAGAGAGAAGAGAGACAAAATCAGTGAAATAAAATATAGGCGATGCAGATAAACAAATCACCATTAGTTATACTGGCAAATAAATCAGAAACAACATACCTATGTATCATGCATATCCTTGATGTAACTATACAGTTTAGAAGTAAGATTGTTTTAATTTCTTTGGCCGTCGACAACTATTTCTACAGAAATGAATGACGTAATGTCAAACATATTCTGAAGAATACGGATATTGAACATTTAAAATGCAAACGAATGGTGAGTAATGGATTCATTTAGATCTGGCGATAGCAAGCATATCTGTCCTGGGGAAAAGTTTCTTCAATCAAAACTACGACCGATACCATGTTTAGTTCCGGGAAAATTTGGCATAAGAATAATAAGAATACTCATAGGCTTTCCTAAAAGTTTCTCAGGGGCATTTTATGAACTTCCATATAGCCTTGGATTCATCTCGATAAGCATATACACATGTATTCAAAGATAATGTTGTCGCGGCTATAACAATCAAAATTACTATATACAGCAATATATTATACGACAGACTTTATATGTGGTCAGTTTATTTAACTAATGATAATTTGTCATCTGCATTTCCTCAAATTAACTAAAAAAAACCGGTACACACATACACACACTATCTATCTCACTCTTTTTCTCCTTCCCTCTCTCTCCCCTCTCTCTCCCCCTCTCTATCTCTCCCTCCCTCTCTCTTTCTCTCTTATTAACGCCACGAGTGGTTATGTCTCAACTTCACCCTCTACGATTTGATTGGGCAAGGGCCAGTAAAACATGACGTTGAAACTTTTCAGGATTAAACAGCTGTTAAAAGCTTCTGGTACGTAGTTCACTATAATGAAGCTTTGTTTTTCTAACAGTCTCTGTTTTAGAATATGAATAATTTTTTTTACGTCCTTCATCAATGATATGTGCTTTTTACTTTAGGACCACGCACTCAAAATCGCTGATTTCCACACTGACATCAAAAGATGAAGAAGAGATCGGCACATCTAGACTTGCATTAGCTTTGGGGTTAACTTTTGGTATCTTAGTGCTCTGCATAATAGTTGCTGTTATTGTTGCGGTTTTATTTCGCAGAAGTGAGTAAACAAGTTGCTGTCCTTTAAAAAAAGGACTACAATACGTGGACCATTTGCATGTGTTTCCAACGAAAACGTGAACGCCTTAAGATTATCAAAGTTTCCAGCGACTCTAGCCGCCTTCTTTTAACCACTAAATTTGTACGTTGGATTACGTATACATATGTATAGCCCTGACTTTTTATCTCAGAATTTAAAGGGTTCATACTTCTAAAATAACTATGATCTATCTATTAATGAAGTCTGCATGTATAGTATCAGGCATTCGGCGAATTCTATTATTTGCGCACACATTACGATTCGCACTACTTTGTTACCTATGCAGTGACAGCTTTGTTTAAATTGATTTCATATTTTGATGCATTTTTCTTGAGATTTAAACTTTTATACAGTGACATAATTATTTTAATCACACTTAAATGCTTAAAATTTTTTAATCGGGAAGTACTCTAACCTCGCCTACTATAAAAATGAAGTTAAGTTACATGTGTATACGGAAAACAACAAAACATTGCAAATAATGCTATTTGATGCCTGTTGTAGTTTCGGTATAACATTAACTTATTTTATAATACTGACAGTTCATATCACATGACGATTATTTCTTTAAAAGGAATACTTTGTTTCTGTACTGACTACTGTTTACCGACAACTTTACAATTACAGCGCCTTTGAACTTATGTGTGCATGTGGCATGGAATCACGATCCCGATTCAGATAAACTTGTGCTAGCCTGGTTCCCTGAGCTACCCATTACGCACAGGAACCAGGCTAGCTCATGCGCAGGCTGAATTTTCCCCATAGCATCCGGTTTAACCTCGCTTATATATTTTCTGCATGGACCTCAGGGTCCACGCAATTAATACTACAAGTTGATGTCCTTTTAAAAAAGGACTACAATACGTGGACCATTTGCATGTGTTTCCAACGAAAACGTGAAAGCCTTAAGATTATCAGAGATTCCACCGACTCTAGCCCTCTGTTTTTAACCACTAAATGTGTACGTTGTATTACGTATACATGTACATGTATGTATAGCCCTGACTTTTTATCTCAGAATTTAAAGGATTCATACTTCTTAAATAATTATGATCTATCTATGAATGAAGTTTGCATGTATAGTATCGGGCATTCGGTGAATTCTACTATTTGCGCACACATTACGATTCGCACTACTTATATAATCGGGAAGTTCTCTAGCCTCGCATACTATAAAAGTAAAGTTAAGTTACATGTATATTCGGAAAACAACAAAACATTGCAAATTATGCTATTAAATGCATGTTGTAGTTGCGGCATAACATTAACTTATTTCATAAAACTAATAGTTCATATCACATGCCAATCATTTCTTGAAAAGGAATACTTTGTTTCTGTATTGTTTACCGACAACTTTACAATTACAGCGCCTATGAACTTATGTGTACATATAGCAAGGAATCCCGATCCCGATTCAGATAAACGTGTGCTGGTCTGGTTCCCTGAGTTACCCATTACGCACAGGAACCAGGCTAGCTCATGCGCAGGCTTAATTTTCCCCATAGCATCCGGTTTAATCTCGCTTATATATTTTCTGCGTGGACCTCAGGGTCCACGCAATAAATGTATTTATTTTATTTCATATTTTTTGCAAGCACCTAATTGTCTTATTTGCATGCATTGTTTTCCGATTAATTCAATAATTCAATAAGCATACATCGAACAATATAAATAATGTTTCAATATAAACATCCCGACTAAATGAAATCGATTATGTTAATAACTTTGCTCACTACGTAAAATAGAACATTTGGAAGTTGCATATGTAAAACGGAAACTTATATAATTAGGATATCGTTTCGCCTCTATAAACTTAACGGATAAACGCATTTTGAAAGCTACTCTCTCTCTCTCTCTCTCTCTCTCTCTCTCTCTCTCTCTCTCTCTCTCTGGTGTATGCATGTCGCATGCACAACTAATTTGGTTTACTTTAGACTTTTTGAGACATTTATTGCATCGTGTTTTAAAACATATCAATAATATTTGTTTCATTCAGGAAGAAAGAAACGCAAAGGCAATAAAGACGAACCAGAAGAAAAGAAAGAGATGTTAACATTAGACGAGGAAAGAGCACTACCTCGTACCAAAAGAGCATTTCAGACAGGAACATTTGTTGTCCTGAAAGGTATACAAGGCGCGGGCAAAACCTTTCTTGCTGAGCGTCTTCGTGAGGAATGGATAAAACAAAACGCAGACGTTAAATGTATTTGTGAACCAAAATATTTATCCGAAATATCTGAGGGAAACGGTTATTGTATTCTGGATGATTTATTCCATGAACTTCAATCAGAGAAAGAGGTGCTCGAGATTAGAAACATGGTGGACGAATTATATGAACGTGTGACTCTGAACGGAAATAGGAAAATCCTTCTCACTGTTACAAGTTTAATCATGAACAGATACCCGTCTCTCTTTTCAAAACACCATTATCAGAACATGATTGATTTGGATCAGCTTTGCGACGAAGATTTAAAAGAAATTTTAGAATTTCACATGGAACAAAATAACATTGTACGGGTTAGAAACGACTGCGAAAATGGAAATATTTCAGCGACCATAATGAGCGAAGAGAATTATCAAAGAATCATGCTGACCAAAGTTTCTGATATTGTTAAAATCCAAGGCATTGGAATGCCAGCGTCAATTGCTTTAGCTTGTAAATTAATAGAACAAAACAAATTTGATGAAATATTTGGTAGATGGATTAAATCACCGATGTCGTGGTTGCATAGTAATTTAAAACGCCTCCTGGATGATGACAACAAAAAGCTGTCGATAATTGCTTTGGAATTAGTCGCTTTTCAAGCTGATGCACTTAACACCGAGGATATTAATTTTGATCTTTTAAACAAACTAATGAAACTAGAAAAGTGTAATTTTAGTCAGGACTGTCTTACTGTAACATTGAAAGAACTTGAAAGAACTTATTTAGAAGAAAAAGATGGCCGTTTTACATTCCGAGTACCTGTTGTGAGGAAGGTTCTTTTGAAAATTATTTTTCAAAAATATCCGGAACTTATCACATGGTGTGATGACAAGATACAAAAACGACGTGTGTGTGATTCATTACCAGCAAACATTTTTGGGGAATATAAAAAATCTTTTCATTTCAAATAAACGAAAAATAATTGTGAAATTGTGTTGCAGTGTTTCAATTCATTTGACGAGGCTTTTGTGATTGTACATGTACCAATTGATGTTGAAGTACATTTTCACCATTTGGATAGAATAAAATATATTAAACTGAAGGACGATTTACTCTAAATCACTACTGTTTATGAAAGTTATCTATGGGAAAAGACAAAAATTCCGTCAAAATAGCTATACTCCTCCTTTTTTACATACTCAGAGAAAAGGCGCGCAGAAAACTAATCACTCCCGCAAAAAATTGTTTTGGTTTGTTTATTTTTCTTTGCTTACAAGATAAAGTTTCTTGAGCAAATTTTTTAATTAACCATGGATGAAAAGTAACCAAAAAACCCCTGTAAACCACAGATTACCATCAAAATGGATCTAATGTAACAGTAAGAACATTATATATGCAAGAAAACGCATTCCGCACAGTATTTTCTATGTAGAACTTTTATTACCTTTATCAATTATACGGTATTCTTGACATATAATGTTATAAGTGAAACTTTTGTTTAAATGAATCATTCAAACATATAGCCCTTCATCTTCCCAACAGTGTCGACAAGTGTAGGACTTGTTTGCAATTGGAGTTTATTGGCCATGAAGAGTAGTTGTTCTTCGGATATTATATGCATTGAAATAAATGATTTAGTATAATTCATGTTCTTCTGGCGGAAATAATGTTAAGGATCAACTTTGCTTACAATCCAGTAAGTTTCAAAATCTAGAACAAAATACACTGTAGTAATATTTAATGATACAGTATCCACTACTGGTATTATCTTATCCGTTACATAAGTGGTCAGAATCCTGACAGTTAATGTTATGATTTTATCATTAACTAACTACTTCATTTTTTTAAAGTACCAACTAATCTCAATGATGTTTAAAATTCAAATCCATCAGAGATATAAAACAAAAGACACAAAATATGAACATCTACATCGTTGACAATGATAATTCTTATTGCATAAGCAGGTGGATTTCAAACAGAAATGATACTGAGCTTTAATAGGTATGTCGTTATAAACATTTTGTTAAGATCAAATTTTGAAGTATAAACCGTCATTTGAATGCATATGTGTCGGTTTTTCAATGTTGTAAATTAGTGATGTGTTAAATTCAAAAGCTTTTTGAATAATATGTGGTTATATCTAACATTTTAAAAATCAAAATCCAAAGAAAAAATATATAACAGGAGCTGAGCAAACACGGACCTCTTAACAAAATAAAATTAGGATCAGGTGTCAACATGATCATCTGGTGACCTGCCGTGAGCCCTTTGTCGTAATCGTGAAAACGAAAAAAATCCGTACACAATTAGGTTCAACTTGGTAATGTTGGTCTAACAATTAGTGTGGAAAACATCAGTGAGCATGTGACCCAGTGGAATATTGTATTTGCTGACAAGGTCTTTGTATTGACCATAAAACACACGAACAGATGATTTTAATCGAGACTGTTGGTAGTCCAGTTTTATCAACTTATTTGTCAGTAGCTACATACGTAGAACATGTCTTTGCGTATCGAATTAACTGAAAAACAAACTCCATTTGCAGGTAATGAAGGTATATTGCTACATTAGTAAAAAAAAAGTTGGCTATAAAACATTACATTTATCATAACATATCGAAAGTAGAGGAATGTGGTATAAATCTTTTATCCCATTCCTCTTCTTTCATTTGCATATATAAATCATATGGTTTACATAATATTACGGAGTCTATCACTTGAATATGCTACCCCTATATGTAGTTCCATCAGTAAAAAAATTCGAAAAAAAAATATGCCAAATTCGAGGAAAAATAAACTTGCCTCATTTTTTCAAAGCTTAAGATATCTACAAACTTCCATTATTAGTTTGATAAGTCTAAAGTCAACAACATTCTCCATGACTCTCTTTTACATATTTATAAACTCATATGTAAAGAAAAAAAATTATCCGATTTTTTTTTCATCAGGGATGGTGAAAGAGTTACATGTATGTTTCCCCATGTTTACGTGACTTGCAATTGATATCTTCAAATTAAAAATAAACGTTCATTCATTTAGACACACTAACAAGCAAATATTTAGTCAACAGATTATAAAAATCAAAATAGATATAGAAATTGATATTAGTAACAGGACACTCAGGCACCGAGAATTATATTAATCCGACTGATCCGGCATTGCCCCGTCCTTGTATGGTTTACGGAATGCTGTTTTAGAATTATTTAAAAACCCCTGAATAAAACTGTTTCTAAAATGTATAAAAAACAGGATTCAAACATAATTAGAAAAATGGTTTTGTCACCATATTAATCAAGGTCAAAATGCTTATCTTAGGACAATATCAATCGACAGACCGAATGAAAGCTACAAAAAAGTGTATTATTTTCCGCCAGAATAAAACAAGACAAATTACATGTAGTTACATTTAATTTATTATGTAGAAAAACACATTGAAACAATTAGATTTCCTTTAAACACATTTTCATAATAAATAAACAGTTATTATTGTTAATGTCACAACAGTTACAAAATATTTTGTTTGTTTCTTTTAATTTCTTGCCTGCTTCAAAGTATTATCAAATGAACAGGGTGGCAATCTATACTTTTCCCCACTATATCATTTTGCGCTGATGTCCATCTGAAGAAAATGGGCAAGGGGATAGTCTTACATGCGTTTGCAATAATTAACTAATCATAGTAACGGCGATCAATGGGTTTTAGTGATAATCAATGTAACTTTCACTGATTTTTTTTTTTAAATACATGCAGTGTTGACAATAACTGATGCTTTTCGGGACTAAGATCTAAAATTACTTTCAAATATGACCAATTTGCCTCATTTGCCTTATTTAAACCAAAACGATGGGGTTAGATGTTATTAAAATACACTAAATGGTTTTTACAAGTGGCATATATTTCCAATATAACATCATAATATTCATACCATAATATTCAACTCTACTCTTTAATTATACCGTTTGCAATGATTCAAAACTAAACATTACATGATTTCTATTTCAATTATAACACCGTATTTATTTTTCATGATTACTTTATTTCTTACTCTGAAGCAAACAAATGTAGGCGTAAAAAATCATTAAATTTAGTATATATTACATAGTATCTTTTAAAAGCCAATAATGATAAATTAGATCCGATCATTTAATCACGTATTGATTTTTTTCTTCTTTTCCTCCTTTTATCACATCCTTTAATTGTCAATGAATAACTAGAGAAATGTGTAAGAATACTTTAAAAGAGAAATTAAAAATGATTATAATAGATGATTCATCCATACAACATTTAACTTTTAAATTGGTACTTACAATTCATTTGAAATAAATTTCAACATACAAACAGTTTGGTTTGTCTTTATTACGACATAGTTTTATAATGTACATATAGGAAATTTAGTTTTTGTGTAAATTGCTTTATACATTATATAATAGATTAAGGACAGCATTACAAAAACAAAATATAATTTTCAGATTTATGTTTACATACCTAGCCCAGAAAAATGAACATTACTCATTCTAGCGTATTTTCGACTTTTTTCGGATTGTCCGAGATATTGGAACATTAAACTGACCACATCTGCTATTTCCGGAAATTCTTTGCATATGTTTTCAATATCGTCCATATATTCAATCAAGGGATAAAGACTTTTGTATAAACTTGATATAAACCACAGTTGTTTGTAGTATTGGATAAGATGTTGTTTCACAATTCGTGTTTGGTTTTCTACTTGTTCTTTCAATCGAGTATCTTCTATGCGTTCCACATTTAAAGTATTTTCTTTCAACAACTCTTGGATACATCTTATCGCTGCAGTAATTGATAACTCTGCAAGTAAGCTGTTTCTCTTATTATATTCCCGTTTACTGTATTCATACAAAAAGTTTGCTATATCTGTTAAATCTCGTGAGTTTTCTTTAGGATATTTCAGCCAGTTTAAATTTGGGTCAAGCGTCCAAGGTAAATGAGTTTGAAGACAGTCCTTCTTCGTTTTACAAATCATTCCCAATATATCAGTCCCCATTTTAGTATCAAATATACTAGCCAGAATTATTCTCGATGACATTTGTTTCATAGTTTGTATTGCTGACATGAAAAAATCGGGAAAATTTAAATTGTCATGTCTTATTTTTTTAGGTGGTACCATAAGACTTTGCTCAAAAGCGTCTTCTAAAATATCAAACGAAGCTTCATAGAAACCCATTCTTGCCATTACTTTGGCCGTTGCTATTGATTGAGGCAGAAGCAAATCACAAAAAGCCTCACTCATGCTTTTCGTTGTGGAATATGCTTTACCGTCAAACAACACGCGCTTAATCAGGTTAGGTGCGTATTTATAACCATGTTTCTCGCCGACCATTTCAATAACGTTGGCAGGAAATTCACGCATGTACTCAAAAATAGAGCATAAACTAGTTAGATCGTCTTCCCTAAGAGAGTCAATAAGATTGCTCTTTGGCATGAAGTAGTTGGGGAGAAATCTTCCTTTTAAGCAAGACAGCAATGATCTCAGAACATCCAAAATGCATCCACTAAAATTTGTTTCCCAAAACCTAGATGGTATTTCTTCGCACACCATAAAAAATACAGACTTTAAATACTTCGTTTTGAAGGGTAAGTATTGCACTAAGCACTCAACCATTGTCTTCAGTACATAAAAACCGTGTCTCTGTGCATTTGTTAGACTTTTAAAAATCCAGTGTTCTGACATGGAAAAATTAAATTGCCATTCAATATCCGGTAACGGGCTTTTTTCATGTGATTTAGGAATTATTGTACATCCTGTTTGATTTATTTTTTGAATTATTTCTTGGGAGGGAAAATGAAATATTTTTCTTCCGTTCCATCTGCGAAAAAATGGGAAAGTCATGCAGAGCACTCCAATGCATTGTATTCTTTTTTCAAACCCAACATTGATTTCAAATTCTAAAGTATCAGGAATGTTGAATGCTTTCTGATATACATTGGATCCAATTTTAACAACCAAGTCATTGTTATTGCAAGGAAGAGACGAAGGAAGCCTAAGTCTGCAGTAACCTGGCTGGGTATCGGAACAGTCAACAAACAAATGATCTGAAAATGGTTCAGTTGTTTCTACATTAGTGTCGAAACCCGCAAGTGTGTTTTCTTTCAAAACGACAATACGGGCAATTTTATGCGTTATGGAAGAAGCTTTTTGCGTCCAGGATATATCCTTTAAAATGACAGAACTTTCGTCTTCTACAGATCCTAAATAATGAAACAGTCTACCCGAAAGTCTATACAAAGGAAGGGGAATTGTGTATTGTTTTTGAAACATTTTTAATGGAGCTATATGTTTCAAAATGAATGACAGGTAAGCCAAGGGTATTCCTGAAACGGGATCCATGTAATTTGGATCTTCAATCAAATGTGTACGAGTATCTACAAAATATAACATTTGTGTGAAGGTAAAATCTGAAAACAATTAATAATGCTTTCCCAATAAAAAAAAAACCATAAGAGGTTATGTTGAAAGTTTTATAACATACCTTCTGTTTCATCTATTTGTAGAAAACCGCCAGAATAAGACATACAAATTTGCTCAAAACCAAAGTGCTCATTCGGGGTTAGTCTCGCAGCATTTTCTTTAAGAGAAATGCATTGCAAAACGAATTGAGCAGAATTTTCAAGATAGGAATTTGCTGAAAACCCTTGTGACATGAATGCAAGTTTGCTGTCGACCAATTTACTTCTCTCATCAGATGTTTCATCACAACATACCAGTAATATTCTATAGATCTGCGACTCTAAAATGAATAGCCCAAATGTTGTTTTTGTACAGCATATATGTAGAATAGTAAGATAGTCCTTATCAAACAGATTTAAGAAAAAACAAATAAACTTACTGTAAGGTAATTCCATCCTCCAATTCAGAGAACGAAGACTAAAATAGTGGGATTGTCCAATGTAACCAAGAATAATATTAAATTTGATTGACGCCTCCGTGTTTGTTTTAGCAGTTACTTCAGTTTTCCGAATATCGTTGTTTGCGACATTGTAGATACAAACATCAAGCAAAAAACATTCAGCCAAGGATAATGTGATCGCCCCATTCTCCTGATATTTCCATTCTACATAAGTATTCATCCCATGTTTCTCCAGTCAAAAAAGAAGAAGTGTGTACACCATACTTTGCTGGGTTATCCTTCAGGTAGCTGCACAAGAGTTCAGAATTTAAATATTTAGTATAAACTGTGTCTTCACTATGTTATGGACACGTTAATTCTACTTCAATCTTATATTCTTGTTTTATTATGATTGCATCTTCAGGAAGTCCTACACGTAATACTAGTACATTGTTACACATTGTTACACATGTTTACTGAATGTTTTTAATAAAAATGTTTTTCCTAAGATATATTTATTATAAACGTATGGGTTATCTAGTTCATCTAGTAAAATGTACATTGTTCGTCTAATAGATAACCCGCCTAAGCCATATGCAAACATTAAGAAAAAAAGGAATCCGGGAATCTCGTTGTTAAATTCATTCCTGCGTTAAAGAGGCATACGGAATTGACAGATTATGAATGAGTAAAAGAGTTATCTAAGGAAATAAATTCATTGGTACTTTCTTTTTATTGTAAATAAAAATTCAGGTACGAAAATGTAATTGAATGCGTTTATAATTGCTGCATTGTATTAAGTACACTGTGGTAAACTGAAAGTTAGGAACTATTTTTACCGTATATCTTATGATGATATTTTATGATACAGTCAGTTCAAGCATATCTTTTACAACATAACACCATTGCATAGCATAGCATTGAAATCTCAGGGAATAGCATTGGAATTTCATACAATAGCATACAATCTCATAGAATCCTATTCGTCATATCATACCATAGCATAACATAGCAAAGCATCCAACATGATTTTAACTGGGTTTTAAAATGGTTTTATTTGGAAGAATAAACGCTTACATTGCAGATAAGTGGTTAATTTTGGCTTTTTAAATTATTATCTCACTTTAAAATGTCTGGAACTCTTCTATGTATAGAGGCATTTTTGTTCAAATCTCAAAGCATAGCATAGCATTAAGCCCTTCATGTCGATTTCTCAGAGCGGAGCATACAAATATCATAGCATTGCAATGAAATCTCATAGCATATCAATAAAATCGCATACCATAGCATGGCATTAAATTGTAAAAGATACGCATGAAATAATTGTATATTTTCATCAACATGAGCTTATAACTATGCATAAATCTGAAAAATGTAAGCAAAATGAAAACAAAACTCTAGAAATGTAATTACTACTAGTATTTGAAAAATCTACATCAGATCTGTATTTTTTTTCACCTATTAAATCATGAAAATAATTAAAAATTTAGAATCCTTGCCAAGTCAATGCATTTGTTTTGTGTTATGTTAGACATATGGGTTTCCTTATATTATTTGTCAGATAATTTATCGTAAAAAATAATGTGCAAGTAATTTTAATGTCACAAAGTGATTTACACAATTAACAGTTGCGGGAAGTTTTTTTTCCATTGTTCAATACCAGGAAGATACTAGTAGTTCAATGACATATAATCTTAAGTTTATTAGATACTCTTAGAAGAGAAATAACTCTATAAAGTTTTGCTTTGTGGATTTTATAACACCTTGGAAATACCTTTAGAGTTATTTCAGTAGGTCTCTACAGAAACCAGTTCCTAGCATTTTGAACACATACAATGCACATGATTTACACATTGACTAAAAAAAATGGCATTTCATAAAACTGTATGCTTGTATAATACAGATTCATCTTCAAACAAACACTCTTTCAGTATTCTTACTCTAGGATGTTACAGGAAATTGAATTTTGATACTTTGAAACCTTTTTGAAAGCAATATTATTTCCGAAAATAAAGCAAATTAAATTTCACCATCAGGTCAATATGTGATATCTTGTTCATATCATGATGATGTACATTTTTGTTAATCGCATGAGTCATAAATTATTAAAAGAATGTTATTTTTTATATTACGAGGTAAAGTGCTTTACGAATATGTTCATTGGAAGATTATGCAAAATTTGATATTTTTGTAGCTAGCGTTTTATGAACTTTATCTACTTGATTGATGCATGCAGATATATGTTTACCTTAGAGCTGTTTCACTTAACGACGCTTCGTTATGTCCAGGACATCCATTGACCATAAATTGGTCTGCTACAGCACGAAACAGACAATTTCCATCGCCATATACATCTTTAATCTCAAAACTGTTTCTTTTGGCAAACTTTTCAACTAATGGTGTTATTAAAGGTGATTTTATGTCTTCGTCTTCATTGTGATATAAAAGAAAACACAAAAGGGTTAATTCATTGTTATAAATCTACATGCAGTCATTTAAGTATACTTACTATATAAATCAAATAAACTGCAATATACTGAATTAAATTGTTTACTGTGGGTGTTTTCGGCTATGTCGGCTTTTAGATAGCTAGTAAATGTTTGCAATAAATGATAAAAATGAAAAAAAAAAAAAACAACTAAAAATTCCATAATTTTTTATCTTAGTATACACAATATCTTACTTTCTAAAGTACCGATGAAGTTATGCGGCGGATGGTATAGTTTGCATCGCATACAAAAGTTACTTTTAATTGATTCCTCTCTCAGATTTTCCCAATATTCATCTTCACTGTCAAAATAATCGACTTCGTCTACACTGTCCATTAATGCATCTCCTTTTAAAGATGACAGAATCTCATTGCCGTCTTTGTCAGTGTCTTCGTTGGTGTCTGTCGCTAAATCTAACTCATGCGCGAGATGCCCTGAAGTTATTATACTTTCAGAAACGCTTTTGTTTGATAAAGAAACAGGCCAATTATTTGTTGCCGTTCGAATAAAACAATTTTCAAAAACGTCAGATAAATGTTCATCGGCTTGATGCTCGTTATTTGCTTCACTTCTCCAAAAGTCTCTAGGATTTCCTCTCTGTTTCTTCTTTTCAATTAATTGAAGAACACTCACTACCGACATAGTTAATTCACAGTATTTTGTTAAGTCACACAATGCTAGAATTTTTCAAAATATATCTTTCCATTTCTGGTCTTGCTTACAAAATATTTTCTAGCAGCATATACATTTGAATAACACGTCTGGAATACTTTATATCCGCAAAAATTCATTTCCTGTTGTTTGCAAACTTAGAATATACACTGCTTATATGCTGTGTATGTATGTAAATTTTGTACTGAACTATACTTTTGTTTGAAAATGCAGAATGATATTTAGGACATCCCTTACGCCTCCTTGTACGGTTGAACAACTTAAAAAATTATATCAATAAATACATCATGCAGCATCTTCAAACATCATAATTTCAAAATAATTTTACTATGATGGTATTGATGGCATAATAATAATATCAATGAATATTTACAAACTTGCGGCTACTATTTTTCCATTGACAAAATTGTGATGAAAATAATATTAAATACGAAATCTGTTTAGTATTTTTGGTTTTGAACTATTATTTTTTATTTTTGAATAAAATGGAACAAGGTAATGAACTCAATACTATTTTGATAACTTTTAGAGTATATTCAGACCTATCTCGACATGATGTTACATACATTCCTTTTATCACTATTGACATGACATGGGAAAAAACATTGGTATATGACGCAAACAAACACTAGACTAAAGTTTAATCTATTGAAGCAAGATTTTGTTTTGGAAAATATACAATAAAAACACATCAATATAGTTTCATGTTTTCTAATAATGTTTCTTATGCATTCTTAATTCCATAAAGTTTTTGTATTCTCAAAGAATTGAAGTATTTTATCATGAAATGCTTTAAATGTAACAAAAAGCAGTGATTTCAAACATTAACGTTATAGCAGTAGGATTTCTACTTGTTTGAAGTTAAATCACAAATACACTAAAACGTTTTATACCGTGATATACAATCAGGTGCTTATTTTAAATTTATGTTTCCTTGTCAATTGCATAGTGTTTACTTAGTTTCATATAGATCAAAATGCGTATTTACCCTGGTTTGATTTTTCAATTATTGAAATATAAAGAGAATGGCTAAATATTTCTTATTATACGCAGTTTATGATATTCTTTTAATTCAAACTTGATTTATAAATAATTTAAAACTGCTACGTTTCGCAAATCAAAAAGGACGGAAATGAACATTTTAAAAATAGTTTGTAAATACATGTAGCTTTTAACTCAGAGTTGCACTAATCCAATACTATCTTGCTATGTATCCTGTTGTAGTACTAGGAAACAGAAACTTATAAAAATATACGAACATTTACGCGTGTTGTTCGAAAATTATTTAAAAAACCACAAATATTTCCCTTTCCTTTTACGGGACAAAGGTTGGTGAAAATTGACATAAGTGTTAAAGAAACCCAAACAAATTGAACATACCACAATAATAATAATAATAATAATAATAATAATAATAATAATCATGCTAAAAATCTTCATTTTGCTATTTTTCATGACTAGCTTATATGCAGGTTTGACTAGTGTTCGAGATAAAATATAAAGATATTAAATGCAAACATTTATTTATCACGCAAAAGAAACATGCCCACGTCGCTTTTTTCACAATATTGACGACAAGGTGACGCAAGGAATATACATTAATTTGCTAAGAATCTTGAACGAAGACCCTTTTAAGCAGAACAATTGCTTCAACAATATTTATGTCATGTAAAGAGGTGATCAAGAGTTTCATTTATCTTATCTTTTTTAAATTATTTTTTAACTAGAATTAAAACAAAGGGACCATATAGCTATCTGTTTAACTTTTAACCAAGATAAACATGATGCCAACAGTCCTAAATTATGTACAAAATGACTGTAGGAAACGTTTCAAATAAGGTTGATATTCTGAAAGCACAAATAACCAAGGAGAGAGAGATTATGTAAATGATGTTCTTTTTTTAATATAAAAAACGAAAGATGCAAAAACATGGATGTTTAATGTTTTCAATTTGTTTGTAAGACATTTTAAATAAAGGAGGAGGATCATCAGAGTTTGTCTGCTTAAAAGGAATAATCTAAAAATGTCATTTGCTAGGAAGTTTTCACATTAATAAAATGTGTCCAGTTTTACTTTTTAGTGAAATCACTATCTAGTTTATTTTTCTCTGAAAAAGGTTCGCTCCTCTCTTTTGGGTAACTATTATATGTTACTTCTTATCTAAATATTTGCATTATATATTAATTTCATTTGTATATTCATATTTTACAATATATATATGTTTGGAGGTATTTTTTTACTTATTGCCTCTTTCTAAAGTTTGATTGTTTGAGAGTTAGTTACTGTTATATCAGGCTATTACTCTTGTGTATCTAACGTGCCTGAGTCATAGCAGCTTCAACGTTAAACTAATGATAACAATTTTCTTTTTATATCCCTCGTGTTTTCTATTCGTCCGTATCATATCGTGGTTTGATTATTTATAATTCATTCATGTGCAAGTAATTTTTGGGAGTTTATTTTAATCAACTCTCCTATGCAGTTACTCAGACAAATCGAAAGTGAAACAGTGTTTGGACCTCAGCACAAATCATCGCTGCTGACAAGACTTAGTTCTTGAAAATAATTGATAAATTCGGTGTAATGTATGCTAAAGCATTAAATTGTTTTCAAGGAAACTTATTTATAAATACCTTGAAAATAGTCAGATTTTAAATGGTACAAACAATTTAAATATTTTTTATACTCGTATGTATTCCTACGCCAGAGTTCAATATAGTCTCGTTAAACTCGACGCTCGGCTGTCTCCGTAAATCCCCGAAAGGCAGAGAGTCTCTCTTGCTTGTCGGAGATTTACGGTGTCAGCCGAGCGTTTGGTTGAACGAGACTAGAGTTCAATATTGCTTGGATCCAGACAATTTTCGAGAAATATTTCTATTACTGATACATAGTTTGATTGAATTAATTTTATCTTTAAATATTATTTAACATGATTCATATCCATGGGGTTTCTCGATATTCTTGTCGAAAAAGTCCAAAAATTAATATTATAAAAATGTGCGTAATTCAAATACAAATTAGAAACTACATGTACTTGTCATGCAAAATAACATATTATTGATTTTAAAATAAATAAACATTGACAAAATCAACTCCCGTCAGTTCTTCAGTACTTTGATTAAATTATATGTCGTTTAGTTCCTAGCTGCCAACAATAAACCATTATGATAATTTTCTATCTAGCAATCGTTTGTCATCTTGTTCGCTATCAATACGTTCGTATTGTGTGTCTATTAAGTTATATCATTATCTGTTATTGCATTATTGTATCGGTAATGTTGTAAAACTAACGTTGAGAGCATTGTTTGTCTATTAAAGCAATACGACATTGATCCAAATTATAGATGTAACAACTCACAAAACAGTCTCTGAAATACAGGTCTCTGTAATCCACATTTTTTTTTTCAAATACAGTACAGGTTATTTACAGGAGAGAGAAACACATTTTTTTTTGTAGAATTGCTACTGTAGTTAAACGGTTAGACGCTGTAGCGGATGTGGCGTAAAGATATACAACACTACGTTAAAAGAAAAAAAAATATTTTCGTGAAATTCGCGGTTTTGATTGAGTATTTATTTGTGAATAAATGAACAAAACGCCGAGTCTAATATCTAACTGGTCAAACCAATTTTGAATTCAGATAATATATTGAACATTTCTTCTTGGCATCAACCGAATAAAACAAACTTGCGATAGTTCTTGTCTTATAATGTAACCGGCCTTTAACGGCCAGTATTCCAGAAAACATCTTTTTACAAAAACTACAGTGCTCCGATGGGGCCACGTCGACCTTTGCACTTTCGCCTTTAGGGCGAAGAGCAAAAGTGCAAAATTGCGAGGGCGAAAATGTAAGGTTGCAAAGGCAAGTTGCAAAGGCTATTTCTATCTCGTTCCTTTGTCTTTGCAACTTCACAATCTCGCCTTCACAACTTTGTCAATTTTATGTTTGTGGAGATCTCTATAGTTTGAATAAAATTTTTGTTGTAAATATGACATCGATATCTGAGGCAGAACTTTTCAGAATTTGTTTTTAACAGGTTGTGCATATTCATTCATTTTTTTTTTGTGGGGGGGGGGGGGTTCCAAGGGATAATTGTATCTGTTGGGGATGGGGGGGGGGGGGGGTTCTTGGTCATATATATGATAATTTTGCTATGTAAGATTATTAATATCAAATTTCAGGGAGATGGAGTCTGGACTCCCTCTCCCCTTTACTGTATGGAATTATGATATTGATTTTTGGGGGGTTGGGGTTCCAGACCACATATCCCACTCTATACCGGTACATGAACAAGGGATGTCGCATAATGAAATTGAAATTCTACTGTGTTTAAACCACGGTATTGATTTAAGGTAAACAGACAGCTGCTAAGTAGCAAGAGTCTGGAAGTGCATGTGCACATTATGGCGGACAATACATTTTTTATGGAACATATAATGATAAGGCATATATTTATCAGCTTTTGTAAACATGTATGTCACAAAACGCAGAGAAATTTTAAATAAACATTAAGCATTATCACAGTAAGCATGATTGCCTTGCGCATGCATACAGATAGCATACAAGAAAAATCAGCAATTTGGCGAGTACGGTGCCTGCATCAAACTATAGGTAATCGACCTAGCTTTGCTGAATCGATCAAAAAAGGCGTACAAATAGTGCAAAGTTGCAAAGGCAATAGAGCGATAATAGTAAAGAAACACAATGAAAAAATGACAATAACAAACTGTCAACCATCTCAAAAATCCATAAAATGAATTACAAAGCAGGGCAATACGGACCTCTAAAAATATATATAGAGGTAGGATCAGGTGCCATGGGGGAGTGAGCATCCTCTGCTGACCGGTCACACCCGCCGTGTGCTCTTTATCGTAATCGGGGAAAAAACGGAAAACTCCGTAGACAATTAGGTGAGTAATTATGGTCTAACAATTAGTATGAAAAACGTCAGTCAACAGACGACCCAGTGGAAGATTGTATTTGCTGACAAGGTCGTTGTATCGACCATAGAATTTACGAAAAGATGACTTCAAACGAGACTGTTGATAGTCCTGTTTTTTAGCTTGTTTGAAACTTGCTTGTCTCGACTTAGAAACTGTTCATAAGAAGAGCATGTCCTTGTGTATCGAATTAACTGAGAGACAATAACACAATATTCAAGTGATGAAGGTATATTGCTACATTAGTAAGAAAGTTGACTATAGAAAAATTGAAGTCATCGCGTTTATCATAAAATTTTGTTGTTAGGTAACGATCAATGTCCATTTCCAGTAAAATATCCAATTATAACACAGATGACGCAGGCTCTGTGGTATCTTTTATTTCAAGTTTAGTGGGATGTATCGAGTCGACGTAAGTATGGAAATAACAATTGTTAGTTGATAATACGTCGTCGATATACCTGCATGTTGAGTTGAAGGCCACGTAAAAGTTTTTGAATAAATTCTGCTTCATAAGAATACAACAATAGGTCTGCTAATATCTGTTGAACTTTAAAGACGTTATTGATATAAGATGTCCTTAGGTTAAATGAAACAAAAGTAACAATTCTTAGATCTGTTTAGATGTGTTTTCTTTATATTCTTTTACATGTAATAGTTCAAGTTTATTTTTGGCCAAGGTTAGAAAGGTCACAGCACTTTTTTTATTGAATTGATGTAATTTTTTAAATACATGAAAAATAAACATAGCAATTTACTGTTTTTCTTTAAATGACTGTTTACACTATCACGATAAGGCAAAAATCAAGTTACAAATAGTATGCTCGTCTTACACAATCAGCCTGTATAGTTACATCTTTTTGTGGCCTGTTGTTTAAAATTTCTCATCACAAACAAATGAAATAATTAGTGTAAATAATTGAAATGTTTTTTTTTTAATATCAACAAGTTATCTCAATGTCTTTTTATTGAAATACACCTATGAGACATTCATGAAAGATGCAAAAAAAAACAATTAAAGTTTATCTTCACATAACGTTTTTCCTGTTTGAATAATCTTAGTCCATAGGGAATGAACGTTCTTGAGAATACGGCAAATCTGAAACAGGAGACAATGAAAAGTCATTTTGATTACAGGTAAACCAGCTAGTGAAATTTGTATCAAATACATATTTTTGTAAAAATGTTATTGACTTTAAATGTCGTTAAAACAATGAACTTTTTATAAAGAGGAACCCAGTGTTATTACATTTATATTTCAATAACAAGAGGCCCATGGGCCACATCGCTCACCTGAACAGCAGTTCCTTGTAACATTACATTTCGTAGCATATGCTTTTTTAAGAAATGAACTCAATGTCTACCCAAGTTATACTCGTATAACCTGGGTTGGGGCAATTTACGCTTTATAATCCGCGAAGCGGATTATAAAAAAGCGTAAATTGCTCCAACCCAGGTTATACGAGTATAACTTGGGTAGATATTGAGTTCATTCCTTATAATTTAATTTTCTGGAATTTGCTATACAAATTGAGTCCGTTTTACTTTTAAAAATGATATAAATCTGTTCAAAATTCAAACGTAACGTCAAGTGAATTAGTACGTTGGTGCATTGTGACGTGTCTTGTGACGTGCAAACCAGGTTATACAAATTTAACTAAATTTTTCTATCCAATCAAATGCCGCGTTACAACCATAATTAAATTATTCTATTTTAAACATTGAACCCCTTTCTTGGGACCCAGTTATGGTCCGAGGTTTATGGTTGGCTTGAACAACATAAACAGTAACATAGGAATGAAAATGTGTAGCACTGCGGTAGGACCGCACGTACACAACCTGAAAAACTGAACGTAGCAGAGTTCCACTTCAAGAGAAATAACTCTCAGACTGTACAGAACATCAAGAAAGATAACTCTTGGTTTCACTACATTAGAGTTTACACAATTTGAGGATCCTTGCATAATAATCTCACAAACTGTAGCATTATAGTTCTCGAGAAAAACTTTATAAAAACATTTTCAATATATCTTTCTATGTTAAACTTTGAACCCCTCTTGGGGCCACAGTATTAGTCCAGGGCTAAAGTTTTAATTATTTGGAATCTACATTATTTAAGGATGCTTGCATAGTTATCTCACAAGCTGAAGCATTATAGTTCCCTAGAAAAAGATTTTTCAACATTTTCCCTCTATATTTCTATGCTAAACTTTGAACACCTCTTGGGGCCCCAGTATTAGATTGAGGTCACAGCTTTTATAATTTCGAATCTACACTATTTGAGGGTGCTTACGTAGTTATCTGACAAATTGATGCATTGTAGTTCTCGAAAAGAAGATTTTTAAACATTTTCCATATATACCGGTACTTCTACATTTAACTTTAAACCCATCTTGGGTCCCTAGTATTAGTCCAGGGGTCACTATTTTAAAACTGTCGAACCTTCATTATCCAAGGTTGTATGCATGATAGTATTCTCACAAATTGAGGCATTGTAGTTCTCGAGAAGAAGATATTTTAACGTTACCTTTATATTTCTATAATAAACTTTGACCCCATCTTGGGGCCCCAGTTTTGGTCCGGGGGTCACGATTTTACCAATTAGGAATCTACATGAGCGAAGGCATAGAAATTCCACAAACTAAAACATTGTAGTTCTTGAGAAGAAAATTTTTAAACTTTTCCTTTATGTTTTTTAAAATGTTTAAATTTTGAACCCCTCTTGGTGCCCATCAATTGTCCAGGAGTTACAATTTTTTGAATCTACATTATTTAAGGATGTACATGTATGCATAGTAATATCCCAAACAGTTGCACTATAGTTCTTGAGAAGAAGATTTTAAAACATTTTCCTATATATGTTAAAATCTAAACCCCTACTGGGGCCCCACTTTTTGTTCAGGGGTCACGATTTTTACAATCTTCACTATATATACAACCGTTTGTGTATGTATTGGCATTTTTGGTGAAGTGGTTTTTGAGAAGAAAATTTTTAAACATTTTTCATATGTAGTTCTATGTTAAACTTTGAACCCCGCCTGGGGCCCCAGTTTTGATTTGAGGGTCACGATTTGTACAATTTAGAATCTTCATTATACATACAAGCTTTTGTGTAAATATTGGCATTTCTGGTGCAGTGGTTCTTGAGAAGAAGATTTTTTAAACATTTTCCTAAGGTATATCTATGTTAAACTTTGAACCCCGCCTGGGGCCCCAGTTTTGGTCCGAGGGTCACGATTGTTACAATTTAGAATCTTCACTATATATACAAGCTTTTGTGTAAATATTGGCATTTCTGGTGCAGTGGTTCTTGAGAAGAAGATTTTTTAAACATTTTCCTAAGGTATATCTATGTTAAATTTGAACCCCGCCTGGGGCCCCAGTTTTGGTCCGAGGGTCACGATTTTTACAATTTAGAATCTTCACTATGTATACAAGCTTATGTGTAAATATTGGCATTTCTGGTGCCGTGGTTCTTGAGAAGAAGATTTTTTAAAAATTTTCCTATGTATTTCTATGTTAAACTTTGAACCCCGCCTGGGGCCCCAGTTTTGGTCCGAGGGTCACGATTTTTACAATTTAGAATCTTCACTATATATACAAGTTTTTGTGTAAATATTGGCATTTCTGGTGCAGTGGTTCTTGAGAAGAAGATTTTTAAAACATTTTCCTATGTATTTCTATGTTAAACTTTGAACCCCGCCTAGGGCCCCAGTTTTGGTCCGAGGGTCACGATTTTTACAATTTAGAATCTTCACTATATATACAAGCTTTTGTGTAAATATTGGCATTTCTGGTGCAGTGGTTCTTGAGAAGAAGATTTTTAAAGACATGCACCCTATACTTACTGTTTCGCAATTATCTCCCTTTTGAAAAGGGCTGTGCCCTTTATTTTTAAAATTTATAACCCCCTTTCCATAAGGATGCTTTGTACCAAATTTGGTTAAATTTGGCCCAGTGGTTTTTGAGAAGAAGTTGAAAATGTGAAAAGTTTACAGACGGACGGACAGACAGACGGACGGACGGACGGACGGACGGACGGACGGACGACGGACAACGGGTGATCAGAAAAGCTCACTTGAACCTTCGGTTCAGGTGAGCTAAAAACTGCTCGGTGATTGTTATACATTGATTATCTTAAAAATAAAATAAAATAAACCCTTTGTATGACCATGATTTTGCCCGACAAGGAATTTCAATAAAAAATCCTGGCGTATGTTTATTAAATGCGAAAGTTCATCTCTTCATCGGCGATTTATATACTAGTTTGGAATCATATATCACAAACTTATAATATAGTAGTCCAAATATAATGGTCTCTATGTTTAAATTGTCAATAAATATATTGTTGTGTACAAATCATATGAAAAAGGCTCACCTTTTCCTTGAAAATTGGCGATCATTTTTTTCACATATTCCTTTTTCTTTTCAGGTTGCTTTGTATAAATACACATTAAATAGAACAGTCCATACATTTCTGGAAATTCCATGCAAAGACTCTCAATGTCGTCCATATGTTCTGTCATGGGAGAAATGAAAAATTCAATTCTCGCAATGTTAAACAAATGTGCATAGTAAGGGGTTAGTTTCTTCTTAAGCATTTGTTTTTGTGCATCTACTTCTGCTTTCAAAGATGCATCCTTTAAGTCTTCCTTAAAAAATGATTCTTCCTTTATTGTTTCTTGAATGCATTTTATTGCATTTTTGATAGCTAATTCAGCAAGCACCACATTTCGCCTCCAATATTCTCGTTTACTATAATCGTACAGAAAATTAGCAATTCCGATTAAATCGTTGGTGTGAACAGGGGGAATCTCTACCCAGCCTATCCTATTGTCTAGTGTCCAAGGAAGGTAAATTTGTAAAGAATTGTCTCTCTCTTTTTGTGTAGCAAAGTCCAAGACATTTGATCCAATCTGAATGTCAAACAACCTCGCTAGTATTATTCGAGATGCTTTTTGCTTCATTTTCGTTAATGCCGACCAAACGAACTCGGAGAAAGTTATTGACATTTGCCCTCGTTCTGTCTTTGGTGCTAAAAGACTCTGTTCAAATTGATCCGTTAGTATGTTCAGCGAAACATCATAAAAACCTATCTTTGCCATTGTTTTTGCTGTTGCAATCGATAAAGGCAAAAAAACATTGTAACATGTTTCATATCCATTTGCCGCAGATGTGAAATCTTGTACATTTGACAAAACCTGCTGAATCAAATTCGCTCCATGAGTAAAACCATATCTTTCGACAACAATTTGAATAACATTCGCAGGAAAGAGACGAATATATTCAATCAAAGCACAAATTGTAGTGATGTCATCTTCTCTATGGCAGTCAATAAGATTGTTTTCTGGAATGAAATAATCTGGAAGAAATCTTGATTTAAAGCATAAGAGCAAAGAAGTCAATACATGCATTACACATCCACTAAAATTGGTTTCCCAATTATCGGATTGTATTTTCTCACATGCCATCAGAAAAACCGATTTTAAATGCTTTGTTTTGAAAGGCAAGTGATGGACATTATTTTCAATCAAAACTTTTAATATATAAAACCCATGTATCTGTGCAGCCGTAAGATTCTCAAAAATAACGTGCTCTGCTGCTGAAAAATCAAACTTCCACTCAAAATCTGGCGATGAACTTTTTGGATGAGGTCTTGGAATTAAGGTGCAACCCGCTTTCATTATCAAGCTAACAATAGAGGTTGATGGAAAATCGTTTATTCTTTTTTTATTATTCCAGCGATGATGAAATGGAAATGTCAAACAAAGCACTCCTAAACAATCAACTTCAAATAAGTACTGTTCTGGTAAAATAATTTTTGAATGTAACCCATTTGGAACGGTAAAAGCCTTTTGATATATTTCAGACCCAGAATACTTATTGCTTTCCCCAGACTTGGACGAGGAAAATTTAAGTCTGCAATATCCAGGGTGGGTTTCAGAGGAATCAACTAGAAGCAGTGTTGAAAAAAGTCCATGTGGAACTCGTGAATTTGGAAAAATCGCTGCTGTTTCCGCTTTTAACACAACAACCCGAAGAATATCAAATTTATTTTGTAATTCTATTCTTCGGGTTCGGGTTATATCTCGAAGTGTTCCTGTGCTAACATCGGCTTGTGATCCTAATAAATGATACAGTACGTCTCTAGCACGGAAGAGTGGGGCAGGAATATCGATTTTCTTTTTAAATATTTTGGAAGGTAACAATTGTTTCATAATAAAAGTTAAGTGTTGCAACGGTATCCCTGACACTTGATCAACAATAGATTGATCCTCAAGTAATTTTCTTCTAGAATCTGTAATGAACCCGATTTAAAATCTTAAAATTATATAACGAGAATCCACTTATGGGATAGAAATAAATAAAAGCAATAAAACGAATTTCAGTTTGTGATCAAAGTAGAAAAAAAGTTATTGCCTTCCGTGTCCTCCTGAATTATGTCTTTTCCGGTGTATGTTATGAAGACTTGCTTGAAATTAGCCCGTTGTTTTCCACTTCCTTCTTTTTGAAGAGAAATATCTTGCAATACAAACTCTATGCAGTCGGACAAATAGTTGTCCGGAAAATGTCCCTGAACCATTGATATAAACTTGCTGTCAATAAGTCCTGTTCTTTCCTTCAAAGTACTTTCCGTATTGGTCACCATCATTCTTAATACTTGAGCCTCTAGTGAAAAAATCAACTATTTAAAACAATGTTAAGTTGTTGAGCAAATGTTAAGAATATTTCTTATAAACACCCAACGAAAGGCATTTAATTAAAGCATTGGTTGAACAAAATATGCAATACAAATGAAAAAAAATATCTTTGATTTAAAGGTCTGATATTCTCAACAGACTATGAAATGAAGTGCAGAAAAATATATCGTCCATGAATATAATTCTTATAAACATAAAAAATCAATATAACTAATGAAAAACCTCTTTTACAAAATTCCATCTCAGGGTTTATAAACCTTTATCAATTTTTTCGATGCCTTGAATTTCTTATCTTTCTTAAGTTGATAAAAAGTTTTGTTGTATCATACAATTTAAAGTTGAAAAAAAAACTTGTATAAAAATGATTATTTCAAAATCTTACACCATAATAAACATTTATTTCAATCTAATTTCTATCTAATATGTTTTACTGAATAAAAACTAATTTGCATTGTAGCTGAACATTCTTGTCCATATATTTTAATGGCTTAATTAGTGCAATATTGCGATTGATATGTTTAACTTTCCTGCAAAAGAAAAAAAATTAGTATGATAATGCGATTAATATGAATTAACTCGCCTGCAAAAGAAAAATAATATATATATATATATATATATATATACAGTGCTGCTATCGTGAAAGTTGACAAAAGTATCCTATCCTATCCTATATCCTGTATCCTGCATCCTATCCTGCAAATAAGCTCTATCCTATCCTATCCTATCCCATACTTTCAAAATATAGGAATGCAAGTTAAATGAAACGAAATTTAAGAATAAAATGATTTTATCAATTAATGTAGTACTTAAAATGAATAATTAAATCTTAAAACCGAATATTCATCGAGCGGGATACTTTACTTACCTGTGCTACGGTAAAATTAAATCGTACGCGGAATGGACACAATAACGTAAACAAACAGGTAAGCGATTCGATTTTTGATTTAATTATATTTATGCATAACAAACAGATAAATAACTTCGATGCACTTATTGACGAACTGTTTAGTCACATATTTTTACCAAATTATTTTCTTATCACATATAACTGAGCGTAATTCTCGTTATTCGATCGATTCGTTCGGCGATAAATGTAAACACGATCTGGAAATAAATAATTTCTTTAGGAAGTTTACATCGTTTATAGTTAAACCATTCGGAGTTATTTTTAAAGTATAAATTCTTGAACATTTATAGCTAGCTAACATTTATTAATTCAATATGTTCAGGTTAATATCGGACAGAAATATGCGTCCCTGTTACATGTATTGGGCATCGAAGAAATTATATGAAACGTGAAGCAATGTCTGTTTCTTGTATACATGTTTATCTTTTAAAATGCCGGATTGGTCGTTTATAAATTCAAGCTTTTATTCATTTGCAGACTTTAAATGAAGTAAATACAGCAATCTATTTCTGACGTTGTCAAATGTTGCATCGAATTCTCGCAGAAACTCCGTACTTGCGTACGAATTGACAAAGATGTAGCGCCGACATTTTAGCGCGCATTAATGTTATGCACCGCGTTCTTGATATACAAATTATTCTTAAATGGTTTAACTTGTAAAATGTATTAAATTGACATTGAAAATACATTGTTTAGCCAGTTTTCGTTTCGCAAAATAACTCTGAAATTTATACTCGAATCTGATTGGCTACAGGATGCAGGATAGGATAGGATAGGATAGGATAAAACTCAACTTTAATATTTCTATCATGTATCGTGCATCCTGCATCCTATCCTATCCTATCCTTGTCAACTTTCAGGATAGCAGCACTGTATATATATATATATATATATATATATATATATATATATATATATATATATATATATATATATATATATATATATATATATATATATTTACTATACGGTAATTCTGTTTTCCATTGCAAAGGACGAAGACTAAAATAATGGCTCTCTCCCACGTGTCCGAGAGTAATGTGAAATCTTTTCGTCATCGGTGAGTTTTGTTCACAAGTAATATCAGTTCGTCTAAAATCCGTGTAAACGGTATTATAGACGCTAATATGCAGTAAAAATACATCAGCCAGAGCCTGGAGAATTATGTGATCACCCCACTCTCCTGGTTTTTTCATTCTTTGGAGGTAAGATTCCCATGTTTCCCCGAATAAAAATGAAGATGTGTACACTCCATACCTCGATTGATCGCTTTCTAGGTGTCTGAAATAGTAAAATGAAAGATCAATATTGGCCGGAAGAAATTTGATCTTTGTACTTTATTGTAACATAAAATAATTATCAAAGATACAGCTGTTTGAGCCCATACGAAATAATTACATTAACGTGTAGTTAAATATTCATGAAACCATTTCAAACCTTATCTTTATGATATTCGTTTGCTTAGTACATGTACATTGATTAATATATCAAATACTAGTAATATTAAATAATTCAAGAAATAAAGTTATCATATGATTCTCTTTTATTCAAAAAACGTAAAACAAATACCAATTTAATTTTTTAATCTTTGCACTTCCTTTATAGTTTCCACCCTTTGTTGCTGTGCAATAAAGATTCCTTTTAAATTCCTTTATAATTTGTCCTTAGAAGTATTATCAATTAATACATTGTATTTCGACAAAAATATCGACGACATCTTTAATTTGGTCAAATATAGCGTGTATACGACCCAGAATATTTCTTTTTACTACATGTATCACTATACACTTGGTGCTGCATACGAGGTATTCTGACTGGTCTGCACTGCCGTATCTTTTCATACTAAGATGTTATTTTTCTTAGTTGATACCTGTTATAATGGCATATTCACAGAGAAAAAAACCCGACTGTTATCATTTTAATATACGATTTCAGAACATATACAAGTGTATCATTGGTTGGAAAAAAAAATTATAAACAAAAGTTATTTCAAACATGTTTCTATTCATTATGTAAAGAAAATAATGTCAAAAATTTTCAATAGAAAACTTTTGTTTTGTTTGATACAAAATATTAACTCATGATCGACGGAATGGGGGGGGGGGGGGATATTTGAATTGCAACAAAACAGAGCGTGTAGATCTAGATAAGCTTAAGAAATAATGATGTCAAAGAGCTACTGTGATAATGAAATTTTTGCATATCTCTGAAAAAAGATATTTCTTAATTTATACAATGTCAAAAAATGTAAAAAACTATTTAGATATTAAAAAATTCTTACCCACAACCACACATCATTGTCAAAACAGTAATTCTTACTTTATCGCGGATTCACGCAAAGAAATCTCCGTATGTCCAGGACATCCATTGACCATAAATTGGTCTGCTACAGCACGGAACAGACAGTTACCGTCACCATACACGTCTTTAATCTCAAAGTTGTTTTCTTTGGCAAACTTTTGAACAGCTGGTGTACACCATGGCGACTGATCGTACGCTTCCTCGTAAGGACCTATACACATGTTCTATACATTAATATAAAAAAAACCAACTTTTTTGGAAATATTTTGTGGGCACATATATTTTTGATTCTTTTCAACACGTCTTGTTTTCATTGAAAGTACACATTTTATTGGTGGTAAAAAAATAATAAATCACACACTGTCGACTTACAATCTTTATACTCATGGACACTTCGTGGAAGATGATATGAAAGGCAATATGCACATACTGATGGATTGTCCTCAATCTTTTTGTTTTTGCTTTTTTCCCAGTATTCATCTTCACTGTCAAAGTAGTCTGTCTCATCTAAATCATCACAGAACTCGTTTTCTTCAGAGACAGTGTCCAAATCTTCCATAATGTCTTTTGGTGAATTTATGTCTCTTTTGATATCATTGCAAAATTCTTCACTTTTAAAATCTCTTGTCTCATATTGTTCGTTGAGCGATAATTCCTCTAGCATTCCAGTTAAACAATTGTTAAAAACAGATTGGTGTTCCTTTTCAGGTTTACGTTGGGTATTACCGTTCCCTCCCCAAAATCTGTGAAGATCACCTCTTTGTCTCTCTTTTACAAACATCTGTGGGCTATTTCCAAGCGACATTTTTTTAAGTTTCAATGTCACTAACAGTAATGCAAAGCAGGCTTAAATATTACATGGATATGTACACGATAAAATACATTTTAATTAAACTCCAATCAACAGGAAAATTAGTGAAAGTGAAATATTGAATGCGGGATTGTTGTATCCTGTCACTTCAAATTTATTAGGTTTGCGGAAAAGAGTATGAACTTTACAAATACAGAATATGCTTCATCTAATGATTTATATATCAGTGCTTTTCTCTTAATAATATGTATTTCGATAGTATTACATGTATAATGGCAATTATCCATTTTTTCTGTTATGCTAATGATACCAATCTTTTAATTGATAATTTACATGCTGCAAGGTATATTGCCACCATCAAGAATGCAACACTCAATCTTCGGTATTGGGAAACTCATTCACTTAGAAAACAACGTCAATATACATGTGAAATTGCTGAATTTGCCTCACGTGACAGTTTATAAAAAAAGATTTCTGGAATGCTAATTTGATCGGCCTAATGGATTTTTTTTGTTCTTATAAATGTTTGTGTATAACTTCACTAAGTATAGTGTGTAACATCATATTTTTATAGTACATGTACAGAGTCGATGCACTGAACAAAGAAGTTTCAATCATATCCTGTTTCATAAATCCTATTTTACATATGGAAATTATCATCATGATACAAATATCATACCATCCATACTCATGAATAAATAATAAAAAAGGGAAACAGAACGACTATTACGATTTACCTAATCAGAGTTAAATCAATTTATCAAAGGGAAATCATGTTTAGATTTTATCATAATAACATTTTGTTTATTATCAACTCATAAATCTAGGCACATATTTCACAACTATTATTCCCACAATAACCTACGCCTCCTGGTATTAGCCTTTCCATCGGCCTTAAATTTTGGGCTATTAGCCAAACCTGTGACGTCATTCTGTACTTGCATCAGTCATCCTTCAAAATATTCACCCACCCTCCCATATCTCTTATACCTCGTTGAGTCAATCCTTGTACCTGTTAGCTGTTTAATTGATATACTGTTATTGATAAATGTACGTTGTTTCTTGTCTTTGCTGCTGCTTTTTCTTTCTGACCATTGCAGAACAATCTGAAGCCTGGTTCTTTGTTTCTTTGTATTTGATGGCCTCCAATCGTCATGGCTGCTGACAGAAATCCCACGCAATTTCAACAGTGGGTGGCATTCTGGCTTACCAGTAGTGCCTATGTCAACAATATCAATTGACAGTTATATATATATATAATGGACTAGGTGAGCAAGCAGTTGAGCATCAGTTCCCAGGGCTCAAGCTTTTACTTTGCTTGTTTGTTAGGGATGCCCTATAAGGCAAGAATTGATGCCTGGCTCCCACATTTTTTTTTCAGCCGCCAAATAAAACTTAAAATAGAATACTGTGTAGTTGTTTTTCATTGGACGTACCCCAAACTTTTTTGTTTTATGTATTTGTCTTTAATAAATAGTATTCAAATGTATGATATATACATTAAATGGTAATTATTACACACGAAGTAACATGTTTGCCTGTGTATTGGTTTTTATTTTGCAAAAAGCAAATAAAGACACCCATTTTTTATACTTAATTGCGCGTATCTCGTCTCCTCGTAAATTAACACCAGACTTTATTCTTTTTATGTTAAATTATATGCCAACTTTTCTTACTGAGCTTTCTTCACTGTTTTTGATTGAGGGATAAAAAGGGAGGGGTATTTGAAAATATATCAATTTTGTTGGGTTTTTTATGATTCAATTTGAATCAATAATAATTGTTATGTTCTTCCTGACTAAGGTATCGCTAGGCAATATAATTATATTTATATAGTTATTATATCAATGCATTTACAAAAACATTGCAACATATAATGCTAATAATTACTATATGTTTAAAATAATATTTTGAATATTATCACTTAAATGTGTCTTTTTTATCACTGTATCTCATTTGTATAAGCGTGTAATTTCTGTTTCTTCTTTCTCAATTCTTCGCAATATATTGTTATCTCGTCATCAAAGATTGAATGTTTATTCATCGTTTAACCCATCCACAAACAGTCAAAACAAGCATTTCATTAATAATATACACCAATCACATCATAGCAGTACAAATACACGTATGCATTCTATATTTATATTATTTTCTGATGCGGAAGATATAAAGTGCTCTTGATAATAATATCCTGATCCTGGTACAACCAGGTACTGATGGTTTCATGGAAAAAGTGAAAAATGCATTTTCGTCCTTGTCTGATTCCATCCAAAAATAGTTCTAAATTATCGAAGAAATCAGTAGAAACAAACCCACCCCTCCCCCTTCCAGTAAAAGAGAGGGAGAAAGAAAGAGAGATAGAGAGAGAGAGAGAGAGAGAAAGAGAGAGAGAGAGAGAATGCATTCATGCATTGACGTTCCTTCATTATTGACAAACGTAGACCAAAGAATATAATCATTTAAGACATTTTATTCTTTAATCTAGAAAACAATCTTTAAGTCCTTAAAGGTGGCGTAAAGGTAGCTTAAAGAATATACAATCTTTAAGCCACCTTAAAGTCACCTTTAAGCTGAGCTTATAGGGCCTTAATGTCCAAACTTCTTTAAGTCACCTTTAAGCCATCTTTAAGTCACCTTTAAGCATTTTAAGTGGTATTTACGCTCCTTTCAACTTGTCTTTTTCACCATCTTTAAGTTCCCTTTAAGCCAAGTTTGATCAAGCTGAACAGATTAATCTTCAATACATAAATTGAATTTTTATAGGGATGGGATGGGTGATCCGAGTGATGATATAATTTCCAAGGAAGGGGGGGGGGGGCTCCAGGCGGTTTTATTTGTCATCACAACATTTCAGAAACATGTATCTACACCCAAGATTTGCTTGTGTAAACACATACAATGTAGTCGCTCCTTTGTACACAGATCGCTATTATAAACACTGCTCCAATGGACACAGATTGCCGATATAAAATTCTTTAATTTTTTTTTCGGGGGGGGGGGGGTCAAAATTTTTGTACGAGCGTTGTAAATGTATAATAATCAATATTATTAAAATTATACTTGCTGGAACGGCGCCGTGATCATGAAAAACGGGAAAATGCGTAGAACTAATACCCAAATAGTTACAATGCATTTTAAAAATATTTTCATCTTCTATCTTGCATTTCAATTAGGTATGAATTAGGTGTACGTACATCTACCCGGTTTAAATTTATTAACAAAGTACTAGTAAGCCTAATAGTTTCCATTCAGTATAATATTTTTTTCACTGATGAATAAGTACCGTATTTCATTTTAAATACATGCATGCATGTAATTTATAAATTAGATACAATTGATTGTTACAAACTGAATGGAAGTCAAATCGTTTCAAGTAAAAATTTCACTCATTAAATTGATTCAATAGCCATTGATTTATAGGATATAAAAACGACTTATAAGATATAGGTCGCCGTGGCGCAGAAAGAGTGAGGTGATGCAAGCAAACGAAGGTCCCGGGTTCAATTCTCGTCTTGTTAATTTTGATTATTTTTTTCTTATTTGTTTTTAGAGCAAAAACCGTTTTTAATACCTTTTCTGTCTTGGAACCATTGAAACGTGCGATAGAATATACATTATTTACCTTTTTATTGTACATGTTCATGTATAATCAAATTCACTCGTTAAGATCGCTGCGTTGTGTATCAAGACATGCTTTTATTTCTTTGTATAATCTAATGAAAATTTATTGTTTGATAAACCTCAGAAAAAACCCTAGAACTAACACAGAATATATAGGATATACACAACAGGTGTGTTTTTGTCCAGACGCACGGCTATGCTTTTTTTTCAAATAAATACTTCGCATATAGGTTGAGGAGATCACAGCTGATTTAAGTAGATCCAGTGTTCTGTGATGTCATACTTTATTGTAAAACTTTGAATTCTATGAAATTTGTGCATAGATAGTTTTATTTATTTTATGTGAATATAATCACATGGACGCAATTTAAAATACTGCTAAGTTCAAGATATCTAATGAGCTGAATTTTATCCTACATTTCCTATTTTTTATACATTTTATCTATGCTAAGGGGAAATAACTCTTTGTCTGACTTTTCTTTTAGTTGAATGCTATAATTTTTCTAATCCCAACAACTAATTTTAAAATGTGTTTGTAGTTTAAGTTTTCTAACACGGTTGACAATGAAATTAAAAAAGATAAAAAAAAGTTTCTGCATACACAGATTTTACTTTTCACAAAAAAGTACAGTTTTCTGATGCTGAAATAAACTCTATTTCATGTTTATCTGACATCTCAACAAGTGTGATGAAATGTGTATTTTTTCTAATAATTGATGAAATTCAAGTTTATTTAGTTGAAATCAGTTCTGTTTTTCATCTTTCATCAGAGATTATTACGTTTGTGGAGTTACCTTAAATTGTCATAAAATTAATATATTTCGTCGGTAAATAAGCAAAATATTGAATACAGATTTTTTAAAATGGCTTAAAGGTAGCTTAAAGGTGGCTTAAGATAGTTGAAACATTAAGGACCTATAAGTTCTCCTTGAAGGTGGCTTAAAGACAATCTTTAAGCCGCCTTTTAGGACCTAGCAGCCATCTTTAACTACCTTTAAGCATCTTTGAGCCACCTTTACGGAGAACTTAAAGATGGTCATTGAATTTCATACTGTGCTTGAAGTTTATCAATACATTTATTTATTAGAAAAATAATACGTTACAAACTAATTGTAAGATACAACCGCAAAATTCCATTCAATTTTATTTTCGAAAGGTAAGGATTTCTAAATACTCAATTTTAGTAGCAACATAATTATTTTTTTAATAATCATTATTGATTATTATTATGATGTCCTTTAAACTAGGAAACCTCCTAACAATTATTGATTGAAAGGATTTTTAAGGGGAAGGCAGTTCCTCTTTTGTCTTTATTTTTTTTTATTTCAGTGATTATGTAATCAAAAAAATGGTTTACTAGAACAACTCAAGAAATCTTAAAGCAATATGAGCTGTATTTTTTAGAATTTTATTTTGCTGTAAAAACCTGCTACTATGCTAAGTCTGCATATAACTTTAACTTTTTTGATAAATAGGGTTGGAAAAAATCATCAATTTTTGTCAGAGGAAAAATATCTCTACTAAGGACCATATAACAAATCAATTTTTGTACAGGACGGCAATTATTTAATTTCGCTCCAATTAATGCTCCTTAATGGCCCTTCTCACAAAAATTTGGCGAAAAGAAATTTAAAAACCATGATATTTTTGTCATTTTTTTTTAGAAAATAACATTTTCGTTGAAAAAAATCATCATGAAAATGCAGCTCATATTGCTTTAAACTTCAATTCTACAAATGGTAATGGATTTAGGAATTAGTGAAAGTGCTTGCAATTTTAGATATCAAAATATAAAATAAGCGAAAAAAACCCAGTCATTTTAAAACCTTCAGTTTCAAATTCCTAATATGGTCACAAGGTGACAAAAGTGACAGGATGACAACAAAAAGAAATTTATTGAACATTATGTTTTGATATGTTGCATGCTATCACGAGAAGTCCTCCTAATGCTGATCAACAAAAACAAGGTCAGTGTCTTTCATTATATTTTACGAATAACCCCCTTTACCTCCCTTGTTTAAAATGGAAATATTAACATTTTTAAAGTTTCAAATATATCCTCAAATCAACAAAAATTTTACTACTATGATATAACAAAATCTAAAAAAAAATAGTGTTTGTATTTAATCAGCATTTTGAACTACGTCAAGCCCCCCCCCCCCCCCCCCCCCAATGACTCTTTGAACTAAAACGGTTTTCTTAGAAATATGACAGAAATACTCAGTTGATATATACATTATTGAATACATTTTGAAATAACTTTGAAACCTCTCATTAGATATGTTGTTCCCGGGAAACGTCCATCATATGATGTATGGTATTGACAATTAATGTCATTGTATCACTGAACACGATTCATGTAATTCAAACCCCTGCATCGATCGATATGAGAGTCAAACCAAAAAAAATAAATAATTTCAATCGACCAGTATTAAATCGAGTTAACAATATACGTTTATTAAAAGACTAATACCCTAATTTAAATCAAAAGAAACGACAATGGTTCGCAATTTTAAGGTATAAAATGTTTTTGTTTTTCGTTAATTTATATAGCCTTTAAAGTGTGAGCAAATCTAAGAAATACTAGCAATTGTGCAGATTGTGAATTGGTCTCAAAATAAAAGAAGTACATTGTACTTCTCCTCAAAAAATTAATTAAATCAACTCGTGGCAAACATTTTTTTTTTATTCCAGACGTATTCTTATCAAAACAAAACAAAAAATAAACTTGAACGGATTTTTTCAATAATTCTAAATTATCTCTCCTTTAAAAATGTTGTGGCGGTTGATTTGAAGAAACTTGCATTCCAATAAGCCAAGTGATTTTGGAGAAAAAGATGAAAATGTGAATAAAATTTAAAGCAGAAAAGCCCACTTGAGCCCCCGGCCAAGGCGATCTAAAAGTATGTTGAACATATTCTTATTCGATTCAAATCTTCACACCATACAGAGAGTGATTGGAATGTAAAGCTTTTGAAAATGCCATAATTGACAATGCAAATTAAACGGCTTTACAATGCCAATGTTTCAAAATGAATTGAAGAAGAGCGTTGCACCAAAGATGATGGTATTTTGTACATTTCCATTCTTCAATGAATACCAAAACAAAAAACAAAAACAAAAAAGGCGAGAACAAAAACACCAAAAAAAACCATAAAATCATAAAGTATAACCGCTTTTTGATCTTGATGTATATGTAAAATTGAATAAAGCCCTTTTATGACCATTTATAATTTTTTTCCCTTATTTTGAACGATTTAAAATTGTCACAGCAATTAAGTTGAATCTATTTCAGCTTTTAATTCAATATCCTTGTTTTCTTCTATTTCAGATAATGAAAAAATCTTCAATGTTTCTTGAATGCATCGAATTCCTGTAGTAAGTGCCAACTCAGCAAACACTACATTTCTCCTCCAATATTCTCTCTTACTATAATTGAACAAAAAATTTGCAACTGCGCTTAACAATGTCTGCAATTCTAAATGAGAATTTGAATTGCATGGCTAAACAACATTTGAAACAATGTCATGAAAATAATTTATTATAAATTGTGATTGTATTTGGTTAACAATTCAAATAATTAATATAGCGTATATGGCAAGTATGGCATTTAATACTTGGTATATAACAAAATATCTAATTTACTAGCTTTTCTAAGTATTTAATGAGCAGTCTTATGTTTTCAACATTTGTAAAATTGATACAATTCAAATCATATGCAAACCAGACAACACGGGGGGAGGGGGGGGGGGGGGGGGGCTGCTGTTAAAATATTATACAATCTGTTTTTAGACTAAGTCAGAAGGCAATGACCTCCCTCCTATCGGAATGGGCTCCATATCTACAACAACAACAGCAGAAGATCTGTTTTTAAAAAGATTAGATATCATGATACACGTAGTACGAAATTTTAATTTCATCGGTTAAATCAGTTTTTATCACAATTCTTAGCAAAGTTGTTAAAATTTTCAGATTAGCATATTAGATCTATAACTCTTTAAATAACTTTATGATTATTGTAAATTGATACTCTTAAATATTAGACAAAATATTTTACAAACTCACCTTTCCCCAAAATGTAATCAACGAGTTTTCTAGCGTATTCCTTTTCTTTATGAGGTTGTCGTGTGTAAGCAAACATTGAACTGACCAATCCAGCCATTTCCGGAAATGCGTTGCAAAGTTTTTCAATGTCGTTCATATAATTTATCAATGGCAAAACTGTAAAATCTATCCTTGAAACACTGAATAAGAAAACATAATAAGGAATTAGTTTTTTCATTACCAATGTTTTTTGAGAATCTATTTCAGCTTTTAATTCAATATCCTTGTTTTCTTCTATTTCAGATAATGAAAAAATCTTCAATGTTTCTTGAATGCATCGAATTCCTGTAGTAAGTGCCAACTCAGCAAGCACTACATTTCTCCTCCAATATTCTCTCTTACTATAATTGAACAAAAAATTTGCAACTGCGCTTAAATCTCCTAATTGGGTTGAGTGAACGCCCAGCCAACCTATCCGTTTATCAACTGTCCACGGCAAGCATGTTTGAAGACATGTTCCCTTCTTTTTTAAAATCGTTTTAGTTACATTTGATCCCATCCTAGCGTCATACATCCTTGATAATATTACTCGAGATGCTTTTTGTTTAATTTCCGTTAAAGCGGACAAAAATAAATCTAAAAAGTTTAAAGACGTTTGTCTTAGTCCTATTTCTGGTATCAAAAGACTCTGTTCAAATCTCTCTTGGAGGATATCAAGCGATGAATCATAGCAACCCATCTTGGCCAACACTTTAGCTGTTGCTATTGTTAATGGACCACAAAAATCATAGAATGCTTCGATATTTTTGTTTTCGGTAAATGTTTTCGCATTTGAAATAACTTGTTTGATTAAGTTTGACCCGTGTGCATATCCATATTTCTCAGCAACAATTTGAATCGCATTGGATGGAAAAAGACGAACATACTCAATTGAAGTGCAGAGCACATTGATGTCTTCTTCCTCGAGACAATCGATGAGATTATTTTCAAGCATAAAATAATTTGGAAGGAACCTTGATTTCAAACATGATATGATTGAGTCTAAGACATACAGGAGGCATCCGCTAAAATTTGTTTCCCAGCAACGAAAGGACACTTCTTCACAGGTCATCAAAAAGACGGACTTTAAATATTTTGTTTTGTAAGGTGGAGTAGGTGTTATGTTCTCAAGAAGTACTTTAATGACCAAAAAACCGTGTAGCTGTAATTCGGTAAGACTTCTAAACATGGTGTGCTCAGCCATGGAAAAATCAAATTGCCACTCAATTTCTGGGCATGCGCTTTTTGGGTGTGATCTTGGAATTAAAGTACATCCTAATTGAGCGATAGAACTAAGAAGAAACTGTGAGGGGAAATTTGACCTATTTCTGTCCCCTTCCCAGCGACGATGAAAAGGGTAGGTCAAACAAAGAACACCCATACAATGAATTTTATCGTCATCTTCCAGTTTCAATAACGATGGTAAATGATCGGGTACTTTGAATGCTTTCTGGTATCTATTTGGATCCAATTGTTCAGAGTCACTTCGTTTGCGACACGCATTTGGCGAAAACAGACTGAGTCTACAAAACCCTGGATAGGTTTCAGAACAATCAACATATAATAGTTCTGAATTGTGTGTCTGTTGTACGGATGAATTCGGAAAAAGTGCTAATTTCTCCGTTACAAAAACAACGATTCTATTGTTTTCTGATTTAGGTTCCCGGTTTCGATGAATGTTTTTAAGTAATATTACGCTTTCATCCGCTTGGGTTCCTAGAAAATGAAAAAATACGTCTTCAACACAGTTAACTGGTCGAATTACATTATTCGAGATTCTCTTGTAAAACATGTGAAGCGGAAATACATGTTTTACGATAAATGTTAAATGATGTAATGGTAATCCCGAAACAGGATCAATAAACAATTCTTCCTTAATTAACGCCTTTTGTGAGTCTGTAAAAAACAAACAATAACATTAAAACAATGAATGAAAGAAAAAAAATGAAATGTACAGTAAATTATACTGGATAACCTAAAGATAAATACATGCCTTCTGTTTCCTCTTGCTGCAAGTCTCCTCCATTATAAGAAAAAAATATGCACTGAGGATTGGTATCTTCAAGAGTTTTGCTTTCTTTATGAAATGAAAAATATTGTATTACAAATTGAATATCGTTGACTAAATGATACTTGGAGAAGTGCTTCTTAACCACCGATGCAAATTTATTCTCTAAAAGTTGTATTCTTTCTTCTGAAGATTTATCGGTGTTGGTCACTAGCATACGGAATATTTGAGCCCCTGAAAAGATATTTATTATTCCTTGCAATTTAAACATTTAAAATTCAAATAATTTAAATTAATTCAAACCATATTTGAAATAATACACAAAGACTTTATTTACTGTAAGGTATTTCTGCAAGCCATTGCAAAGGACGAAGACTAAAATAATGGGACTCTCTTATGTGGCCAATATCAATGTGGAATTTTGTTGTCACTGAGGAGGGTTGTTCTTTGGCAATATCGATACGTTTGGTACGTATGTGCTTAAAATTATAGATACTGATATGCAGAAGATATACATCAGCCAATGCTTGTAAGAGGATATGATCGCCCCATTCGACTGGTTTTTTCATCCTTTGGAGATAATGTGCCCATGTTTCTCCGGATACAAATGAAGCGACTTGTGGATGAATGGATGAATAGTTTTCTAGGTGTCTGAAATGGTGCAAAACAATGTTATTTAAGCTTTTTTACAACATATAGTTATTTATAATCTCGAATGATTTGAAGAAAAAAATATTTGATTTGCAATAAACTTTAAAAGAGAGACGTAAGAAATTGAAAAAATATGGGTTTTTTTTTTTAACATTTTGAAATTTTTCATGTTTAACTTTAATACTTTATTATTAGAATTGACTAGATGGAATTTTCAAATATACGTAATCATTTCCTTATTAGTGCAATTTAAATTGAGTAAGTTGATGCATTTGAGAGCTATCTGAAGTATGAGGGAAGTTCATGGAATACTTGTTAACATTTTTGGATAGAATAACTGAGATGATTTTATCACAATGTACTTGAACTTTGAAACTAATAAAGAGGGACAGCGATTTCGCTAGTAGAGCGCTAATGGAAAGATCAGACATAAATATAATATCAACTAATATAACATCAAAGTACTGAAGTACTGAAAGCCGGTCTCTTTTGGTGTGTCTTTATGCAAAGTGTATGGTAAAGACTGAAAATCTCTCTCTCTCTCTCTCTCTCTCTCTCTCTCTCTCTCTCTCTCTCTCTCTCTCTCTCTCTCATATGCTTTTAATGTCAGCAAAGCGTCAGAGAGCGACCAAATTTTGTAAGCGGCTATAAACAAAAATATGTCTGTCTAGTAGAAAAACGTTCAAAATGCATAGTCTTGTTTTTAAAACAAGTTATTAATAAGAAAACTAAAAAAGATAGACAATTCTCTCGAAATTAAAATAAAAGAAACAATTAAAATGCCAACACTTTTAAAAACGTGGCTCTTTGTGTAACTATTTGGTATAGCGGAAGCTTTTACTTTGACGCTGTTTGGTTTTTTATTTACTTTTGAAGTTGTGCTATTTATAGTAACATTGGCGATTTGCCTGCCTACAGCCAGGACTCTGCTTTCAGCAGAGCCCGGCTAAAAATGATGCAAACCATCTTGCCAGGTTTTAAGATTCCTATTTGCCGTCAATGATATTAAAAGGATCTGCAAGTTTTTTGAGTGATGCATGGGGGAATGGTGAGTTTGCAAACAAAAGTTACAGATTAGTATTTGAACTTTGATTGATAAAATTTAAAAAAAAAAAAAAGTTCTAAAATGTTCCAAAGTTGTTGGGGTTTTTTGTTATGTTATATATTTTTTTTATTTTTATCAATGTCAAAGCACTTATAGCACATATAGGCATAGATTAAGAACATAATTTCTGAAATCATGTATTTGTTATAAGCACAATACAGCAGAGAAAAATACCTCAACAAATATTATGCCTATTCAGACTATACACATATACAAATATGTATATATACATAGTATGTACATACATTCGCACCATGTAAACATAAGCATATATAACATTATTGTATATATAATTGCAACGAGACTGAGGTTTATGAAGAAGATAGATAAAGAAAGGGGATGAGTAAATGGGGTGTGGGGAGGGGATAGTGTTTATGGTTTTATGTGTGTGCTGAAAAAATTTTTGTACAAATATATTTCTTAAAATATATTATTATATGATGTTCCTTTTTTATAATTATAGACAATTATCATTTATTACAGATGCCTTGCTGGTGTCTTTCATATCCATTATATTTACATTCTTTCCATAGTAAATATTTTTCTATATAATCCTATTATTATTTTCTTTAGACAACCAAAGTATACGGATCGAGCTTTCGTTTGCTGGTATTTACATGCAAAAATGTACTGATTGATAGGAATGATAAAATAAGTAAATCCTGCAGTCTATGAATGTTTCTATTATAATATTTTCCAAACAAGACAAATAGTTATCAAAACAAACAGAAATATTAAATTCAATTAACATCAATTATTCTATCTTAAACCAATTCCAGACTAATTCTAGTAATAAAAGTTTACACAATTGTTTTTTTATTTATTTATTTTTTTTATTTATTGTGGTCTTTGTTCAGAAAATCAAGTAAATATTCCAATTAGTATTTTTTCTAAGATACTTACATATGTATGAATGAAGCTAATTACATGTATATTAATTTTTTAAGGAGTTCTTTTCCACTAGAAACATAATAAGAATAGAAAGTCTTATTCACATCTATCTGGTATGGGTTTTTAGATACTCTTTTACATATGTAACTCAGAGTATGAACTCATCCAAGATTAACAGATTATCCAATAGCATCATATTATGTTAACAGAAATTAACTTATTAGAAATCAATGTTTTACAATATTACAATATAATTATATATATTCAGTATCTAGCATATGTTTCCTAATTTCTCCGGGGACAGGAACATGTTTCTTTATTTTTTTTTCTTATTTTTTTTCGAAAACATGGTTATTCCCGTTCAATAACAGATGTTAGCGAAATGAATTCCAGTTAAAAACCTGCAGCAATATTTTAAACTAAGTCTTACTTTATTGCTATTTCACGTAGCGATGTTTCGGTATGTCCTGGACAACCATTGATCATGAGTTGATCGGCTACGGCACGAAAAAGACAGTTTCCATCGCCGTAGACATCTTTGATTTCAAAATTGTTGTCTTTGACAAACTTTTGTATTGCTGGAGTATACCATGGAGACAGATCGTATGGTTCTTCGTATATACCTATGTAGATATCATTCACAAGTGGGTTTTTATTTTATTAAATGACAACATTTTAATTGAAATAAATCTTAATTAGCATACTTGACGTTTACTTATATGATTTGGCTGTTTACTGAAAACCAGTGGTGTGAAAGGAACGTGTTGATTAAAATTAAAATTATCATACATGTTTCATTTTCCTCATGGACACTCCGAGGAAGATGATAAGAGAGACAGTGTCGGCATGGAGATGTATTTTCCTCTATATTTTTTATAATAAAGCTATCCCAGTACTCATCTTCGCTGTCAAAGTAATCTGTCTCATCAACATCATCACTTAAATCATTTTCTGTTTCCAGAATGTCTGAATCATCTTCTGGGTTTTCAAATAAATGTTGATCTTGTTTTATGTTATCGAAAAAGTCTCTATCCTCGGAATCAATTTCACTTTGTTGTTCATGAAGTAATGGCTCCGTTATAGTTCCAGTTAAACTATTGCCAAAAATATATGATTTTTCAGTCTCACACTTTCGGATGTTTTTATCTCGCCAGAATGTATGAGGTTCAAGTTTTTGTAGTTTTTTTTCAATCATCTGTGCAATATTCACCAACGACATTGTATTATTATTGGTAACTTACGATGATAAGGAATACATAAAACTTCCACAGAGAACTACTTCCTCCGAAATACGTCCATTAAGTGCCAACTTACAAATTCTCAAAATTGAGGAAATCTAAAAAAAGGTTTAAACGGAAGGAAAAAAATTGACCTATAAATGCGGTTTAATGGATTAGAGAAAAAAAGTGCTTTCTACTTATACATGTATTTTGTCTAAATGTATTTTTTAAAAGCAAGACGAGGTTTTGCAGGAATTGATTAATGAAAATAAATCAAAACCGATGATCAAATATTAAGAATGCTTCATATGAACAACACTGGCATTAACAATCTAAGGATTGCACACAATAATAACCACATAATAGATTTTTTTTTTGTATTTAATCTCCTAAAGTATTTTTATCTCTGTTTAAATGTTTTATTTAACGAGGCCCGGTCTAATTTGTTCTGCCCTAGATTTTGAATGAAATTTTTTACATGAATTTCTACTGATATAATTATTATTTTTAAGATAAAAAAATAGGACAGTTACCACACCATTTGTTTGTTAACTTTTAAGATAGGACCCTATGGGATTTAGCTTGAAATGTATCAATTTAGCACATTTTTTATACTTCTTTTAAAACTTCTACCTTAGGGATTTCTTTTTCTGTTCTAGATATTAAAGCAATTGCTAAAAGGCATCAAATAAAAAAAACCTTTTACCTCCTGGTTTGTTCCAGGTGTCTTATCAAAGTTGTTTTTTGTATGCCCATTTTCCCAGATTTGTCAGATAATGGCTATTTTTTATTGACAAAGGAGGAAATGGTGATCTTTATAGTATTATTAAAACATTCAGATACATTTAAGTAATAAATAAATATATTTCATTACATATTACGGGTCATTAATAAAAAATACATGGTTACTGTCTTGAAATATATGAATTAAGCTGCGTTGAGAAAACGTGACAGAGGGCTAGGCTTGATGAACTCTCTTTACGTTTTCGACCAGAGCCCAAATATAGCTTATACTTCGAGATATTTTTTTTTTATTCCACAATATCAATTTTACGCATCAAACGAGCTATTTTCAACAAATTTCGCTGAATATCTGCAGTTGAAACTATCACGTCATGGCGTCAACCAAGCAAACAGATGACAAATAAAACGCTGCGCGAAAGCGTGCGTACTTGATCTGTACTTGGCCTCGTTAAATGTTACCAAGTTTTTACAGAATGACTTCAGAAATATATCAGGTTGATCAGACGCCGAGGCGACATGGTGATGTCATTTTTATTAAAACTATATGTCCAATTTAACCATAGCTTTTTACTATATACATGTATAAACACACCAGGCGTAAATGTTATTTGAATCTCAGCTATATGAACATCTCTTCACGTTATTTTTTACAATTAAGTCTGATAACGTTTTTAAAAGAAGACAAAAGACACCAAACATTTCATTTACAATTCAACTGTGTATGCAGACATTAAGGTCAAGATCTAGTAAATGAAAGTGCTTACAGGCTTATGAAATTCAAGATATAAATTATTTTGATGATGCTTCATAATAATTTCTTTGATTCATAGAGTGTATCGGGGCTTAAAGGTTTGGTGAACACAATGCAATATCATGTTTTAAACAACCATTTCCTATGAAATATAAGAAAAGTAACAAATCTCGGTTTTTTTTTCCATTTTTGACTAGTGAATCTATCTAGAATGCCTAGATTCTCTCCAAAAACGGCATTTCAATTCCACAATAGATTAAAAACACCGCCAAAATGTGTGCTCCTCGGTGATTTTGCTTACAAAATCGTGAACTCATATCATATATAGTTACCTTACCTAGTTATCTTATTTACATTATTATACAGTTTTAAAAGGTATCTGAGAAAATTTTACGTTTATTTCATGCTTTTGACATTTAAAGCATAGACATACATGAAGAAGAAGATTTTGATTGGCGGGTGTTTTATAGTGCCTTATTACCCTAGCCAGCCGGGTGTTGTATAGTGCCTTATTACCCTAGCCACCCCATCCCCCCGGTAAAAAATGGCTATATCGGTTTTCCTCTGGAAAAATATAGATTTTCCACCACGGGAAGTTAGCTATATAGTGGCAATTCCCCCTTTTCTAGTCAGGTTTCTCCCACAGAAGACCTCTCGTATAGTAGCCTTTACCTTTTTCTTCCATTCCAGTTATGATTATGGTGGACCATTCATACATGTAGCAACAGGCTTGGGGTAATGCTAAATGTAATGGTAATGCATTGCAATACATTACATGTTTTCAAAGTAATGCTAGCAATGTGTAAAGCCACAAAATTAGCATTACAAGTAATGGTAATGTAATTCATTACTTTCCAAAATCTAGTGTAATGCTGGCATTATATGGCATTACTTTGCATTACTATGCATATTTATGCATGTACACTTTAAAAAATGTGATGAATAAATGAATAGTTGAAATTGAATTAGATTAAATTTTTTTTTTAAAGAAGAAAGAAATAATTCTTGAGATAAAAATCTTTTAATTGTACATGTATTATTAAAAAGGTTTTTTTAAATTCATTTTTGATTTGTTAATATTATTAAAGATAACAGCACAATTTCATAACATTTTAAAGAGTGTTGTTAGTAAGAGTATTTAATCATTTAAACAATTTACTCCAATTATTTTGTACTACAATAAGAAATGTATCAACAACACACTATGCCCCCAGGATAATCAAAGTATCAAAACAATCTATTGTTATAAGAAGTGCTAAACACCCAAATCCCCTTCCCTTGCTATGTCACGATAGAATAGGAGACATACATGCACCTTTAAAAGCAAATTGAATGCACTGTCCATCCATGATAAAAATCAATATCACTTCCAATATTATGTGTCCATATGTGTCCAGAATTATAAAGATTTGTGTAATCTGGGGATATATCTATATTTAGCTTTTAAAAAACGCAACATTATAATCCAAAAAAATTGGGTTTTTTTGTTACGAATGTAGTTCTGTGTCTCTATTTCGTATCTGATATTGTATCATGCCAAAGTCTATAAATATCATTTTACTTATGTAATATATTGTTCATAATGCCACAAGATGATTATATATTGAGCATGACTCTTGTTTAGTCATTGAATTTGAACCTGATACTGAGCATGAAGCTGTAGATATGTTAAAGAGCGTTTCATATTTGAAATATTTGCAAAAACTCTTTATTAGCTTTACTCTAAAAAAAAAAAAGTAATGGTAATGCATTACTTTACTTATGTAATGGTAATGTAATGCATTACTTCAAGAAAACCAAGTAATGGTAATGGTAATTTAATGCCCAAATTCATGAAGTAATGGTAATGTAATGCATTACTTTACAATGTAATTCGCCCCAAGCCTGCATGATAGCAATAATTTGCAATATCTGAGATAGCTATTCTTACTGTACGTAATGAAAACCCTCTCCATAGATATTTACAACTTTTTTGGAGGGGGGGGGGTCTTTTGGTGCATAGTAATAATTACGTATGTTTTTGAAAGCAGTGAAACAAAATTATAGATTTTTTTTATTTTATCTAAAAAAAAAATACAGATATATATCACCAGATAATAGTATCAAACTGTCTTCATAATTCAAAAAGAGACCACGGCGAAACAGATCCCCGTCACTCAATAGTCGATCGCGTTCTCTTGTTTGCTTTTGATCTCAGTCAGGAATTGAACTGTCTGGAATATGTATTATCACTACAAAGGAATATAACGTGATTAAAATATGGAAAACAAATAAAACATGGGTGTCTATCTTAATATCTTTATTGACTAACATGACCTAAGTGATAAAATACAATAAAGCGATATTTTAACTAAAAATAGTAAATGCATTTTGTAAATTACATTTACTTTGAAAGTTGCACAAATTAGAATAAACTTAATAATTTTATTTATGTTTAAAAGGACTTGATTTCGATATGTGATTTCATTTTAAAATCTTAATGAATTTTATTTTTCTAGTTTAGTCTGATAGACAATCATTAACAATGAAATTGTCACTGAATGTCATTTGTTAGGCTTAACTTGAGTTACAAACAATTTTCTGTTATTTGAACAAAGATAGGTCCTTGTGTTGGCTCAATATTTTGCTGCATAACAGCTGAATAGAAAAAAAACGGGTTAAAAACAAAATTAATTTTCAGCAAAAAAAAAACAAAACAAGAGGCCCATTGCCATCATTGCATACCATAAAAAAATACTTATTCGTTCTTTCAACAAAACATAAACGAAAAAAATTTATAAAAATTAGTTTAGAAAAAAGTAAATCATTAGCTATTATTGTCATCTTTTGAAATAAGATATAGTGATATTGTAAGATCTTTGCACATTTTGTCCTATGGATTTCTTCTTTGAGCTTCAAACCCCTCATTTGACATGAGGTGATGGTTTTAAACAATTAGAAATCTACACTTTAAAAATGACTTTATAGATATACCAATATAATTGGAAAACTTAAAAAATTAAAAATGTTTTTTTTTTAAGAATTAATGAAAAATTTATATATCTAACTGAAAATCCGCCTTTCGGGCCAAAGTCTGTGCTATCGGGTCATTACTTGAAAGATGTGGAATGAAACTATACATTATCTGATGATGATTGCGTTGTAATACCAATATTGAAACATATAATTCGTGAGCAAATGATAACATTTCCACTGTCTATTTTTATGTTAAACTTAAATTCCTTCCTGGGGACTAATAATTGACCGAATCATCATAGTTTAAATAAGTAGAATCAACATTATCTGCATTATCTGAGGATGCCTGCATAGAAATAATACAATATATAACATTCTGGTTTATGAGATGAAGATAATTACAGATTTTTGTTTTTAAAGTTTATCGTAATAACCTTCTATGGATCACATTATTGGTTCGGTAGTCAATGCGTTAACAATTAATCTACACTACATATAACAGCTTTGATGTTAAGATGAACTGATGAACGGACGGATAAACAAACAGTCACCCTGGCGAGTAACGTTAAGTCTTCTTTAGTATTTTTGAACCAAAAGTATAAATATTTAACGGTTCCTCCATATACAAGTACCTTCTATTATGATTAAGGAAAGATAATATTTGTTTACCATTTCATATCGCATACTGTGGATTCATTAATATTCGTTGAATACCAAATTTCGTGGATTTCGTTGTTAAGTTTGTCCATGAAATAAATGTTCATTGAAGTGCAATTTTTACTAACAGTTTGTATTGATAGGATCATTGGCCACGAATTTACGTATCCTTGAAACTGTGTTTTTTTTAATTTTACCATTGTAAAATCATACCTTTGTACATTAATGAAACCACATTATCCATTCTATAACGCTTTTTATGTTATATTCATGAGACGCGTAACATATCCCCCATGTCAATACACATTATCAAAGATATTAAATAAATTATTTGTAATTTTAGAGTGGTATAGGGTAGATGTGTGAATTTAATTTTTGTTTGATATCAAAGAAACGAACGTTTTCTTAACCTAGAATACAAATATTCCGCATAAGTTATAGCTCGGAAAATATTCAAGGGAGTATTACATGTACATTATCCCCGAAGTAACAAAAGTCAAACAAAATACACAACTTAAACGATACTTCTGAAGGATATATACGCTTTGTTAAAAAAGGATAATTAGATATTAAATATAATATTAGAGAATTGAATTTTAAAAACACTTTAAATTATTGATTAAAAAATATTGTTTAGAATTTGTAATTAACTTGTTTTCAAAGAAAGAACCGTGACGGGAATGTTATTGCTCCTAAAGTATGTTCTTGAAACACTCTCGTGTGTGCAGGGCCTTATTACCAGATAACGAAATTAATAATATCTTAATATCAATTGTATTAAAGATTTACCTTTTTAAATCCAATTAATAACCAATTTTCTAAATATTAATTTGTTATGAACTCACCCTTTCCGTTAAAGTAATCAGCCATCTTTTTAGCATATTCCACTTCCTTCTCATTTTGCCTTGTAAAAGCAAATATTGAACTGACAAATCCAGACATTTCAGGAAACTCATTGCAAAGTTTTTCAACGTCATCCAAATGATCGTTTAAGGGAGTAATTAAAAAATCTAGTCTTACAATACTGAACAAATGCACATAATACGGAATTAATTTTTTCATGACTGTTCGCCTGTGAGAATCTATATCTGTTTTTAAACCAACATCCATATGTTTAATGTTTTTCCCAAATACAAAATCAATGTTTAATGTTTCTTGAATGCATTTCAATGATGTTGTAATGGTTAGTTCAGCAAGGTCTACATTTCTTCTCCAGTATTCTCTTTTACTATATTGATACAGAAAGTTAGCAATTGCTGCCAAATCTTTAGCATGTTCCGATGGAACAGCAATCCAGCTTATTTTCTTGTCCACTGTCCACGGTAAATACGTTTGCAGACAAAAATGTTTCTTTTTCAATATCTTCTCAGAGATGTTTGATCCCATTTTTGTGTCATATAATCTTGCCAATAGGACTCGGGATGCCTTTTGTTTCATCTCCATTACAGCCGACCAAAAAAGGTCAGAAAAATTTACTAATTGATGTTTAGTTTGTTTTGTATCTGGTATCAAAAGACCCTGTTCAAATCTTTGCTCTAAAATATCAAGCGACACATCGTAGAATCCCATCTTGGCCATTATCTTTGCAGTTGCTAATGTTAATGGCCCAAATATGTTGTTGAATACATCATGAAAATTCTTTTTATCATTAAAGTCTTTAACGTTTGATAGAACACGCTTTATAAGATTTGGTCCATATGTATAGCCGTACTTTTCGGCTACAACCTGAATAGTACTGGAAGGGAACAGACGGATGTATTCAATGATATTACATAGAGTAATGATGTCATCTTCTCTATGGCAATCAATAAGATTGTTTTCTGGGATGAAATAGTTTGGAAGAAATCTACGTTTCAAGCAGGATAGTAAGTTGTTCAAAACCTGCAATACACATCCACTGAAATTTGTTTCCCAGACACCTGAAGGGATTGTTTCACATGTCATTAAAAACACCGATTTTAAATGTTTCGTTTTCAATGGTAAGTGATGTACCATGTTGTCAACTAATACCTTCAGAACAAAAAAACCGTGAATCTGTGAAACTGTCATGCTTTTGAAAATGTGATGCTCTGCCATAGAAAAGTCTAATTGCCATTCGATTTCCGGAGAAGAACTTTTCGGGTGTGATTTTGGAATAAGAGTGCAACCTGTTTTAATAATTGATCGGACAAGAGATTGAGACGGAAAATCACTCTTTGGTTTTCTCTGTTTCCAGCGGCAGTCAAATGGAAACGTTAGACACAACACCCCGATGCAGCGAATCGTGGCACAATATGGAAGTTTGATTTTAGATGCTAACCCTTCAGGGACTGTGAATGCTTTTTGAAACATATTAAAACCAAACTGTTCAGTGTTACTCATTGCACTACTTGAATCTGGCGAAGAAAGTCTAAGTCTACAATACCCAGGTTGGGTTTCAGAACAATCAACATATAAGCGTCCGGGGATATGTTCCTGTGAAAGATCATCACTGGGAAAAATCGGAACTTTGTTCTTTTTTAAAACAACTACCCTACCAATTTTGCGTTTTTTTGGCGCCCACATTTTTCTAGTACGGGTTATATCGCGAAGAGTTATAAAACTTTCATCTGCAACCGATCCTAGATAATGATACAGAACGTTTTCAGTACAGAAAAATGGCGCACCCATTAAAAATTCTTTGAAAGCCATTTTATACGGAAACACATGTGTCATGATGAATGTCAAATGATGCAAAGGTATTCCTGACATGGAATCAACATGAGACTGGTCCTCAAGTAACATTTTTTGAGATTCTATAAAACAAAAGGAGAATTATGATTAAAGAAACAGTCTAAAAATACTTAACTACAGCGAAATAAACATATATTAATATATGTCTTTTATTTGCTATACATTGCTTTATGAATACTATAACTGCCCTCTGTTTCTTCCTGCTGTAATTGTATTCCATTATAAGATATAAAAACTGGTTTCAGATCGGATTGTAGTAAATCTGCTTTTTGATCTTCTTGCAATGAAATACACTGCAATACAAATTGATAAGGCTCGGCCAAATGAGATTCCGGGAAATTGCCTTGCGTCATAAATGTAAACTTTCTGTCCATATGTTTTGTTCTTTCTCTAAGGTTTTGTTCTGTATTCGTCACTAACATTCTAAATATCTGAGATTCTGAAAAACAAAACAATTTATGTCAACTGAATTAGAAAATGTGAAGGTGCTTCTTCAATCGAGGATATATACTTATCTGAAAGAGCATCACAATTTTCTGTTAGATTTAAATGTGTTAATAAGTTATTCATTCACAAAGAACGAGTGCACTTAAGTTACACAGAATGGACCCTTTTCAATGCCGAGTTTATGTAGAGAATATCAACAATTTGCTTTTTTCCGTAACATTTAAGCACTGATGGTTACTTGTGATTTAAATCCACGCTTAACTACCAAAATTAGCATACATTTTTAACAATTCAAGATTTTAAATGCCTACAGACTATCTAAATCCGGAGAAATCATACCGAACCTATTTGAATGGTGTTAATTTAATTAAGAGGGAGTAGACATTCGAATCGACTATATTCTGTCAGTAGGTGTCTTTGCTTAATTGTACTTTATGCGCTATTTTATGTCTGGAAAAAAATTGAATAAAACCTTTGAATTTGCATATTAGCATATTGATCTAAAACAATCCTTACCATACAATGTCTATGGAAAGCGATTTAAAACGTGACAGTCTTTACAGTGAGCACATTTGACAAACGTCTACCTGGATAGAACTCACGTGACTATTTCAAATTATTAATTCCATACGTTGGTTCAACATAGGTCACGCAGGTAATAGCCATCAGTTGCTATAGGAAGAATTTTGAAAGTTTCATACAGTTTTCTGTTTTTAAGTACCAGCCTAATGTTGTTCAGACTTCGTATTTACACTGGGGTTTTCTAAATGTATCGTTTTTTATCTTTCCACAAGTTTGTACACGGTTAAGCTGATGGTAAACATTTTTTTTAATGAATGTTCATCCTAGATTAAAGATATTACATTGCGAACGTTGGCTGACCTCTACTATGTTGTAAAGCTTCGTGCGTTTTATATACACTAAATTCAGCGCTAAAACTTCTTATGCTTTAAATATCAGTAGATAATGTGAGATAAAATATGATGCCAAATTTTCAGATACACTCGTTCTTTGAACATCTAACTTCCTATCTTTAAGAGAAAATCAATCGGATCATTGTTCATCAAATCAAAGCGAAATCGTTTGCTTCATTGAAATTGAGATGTCAAAAACCAAAAGAAAAAAAATTACTGTATGGTAGCTCTGCTAGCCATTGAGTTGGACGAAGACTACAATAATGTCTCTCCCTTACATGCCCTAGTGCAATACAGAATCTTGACGTCACAGGAAGGATTTGTTCAGTGGTAATATCGGTTCGTCTAATGTCTTCCTTTATAAAACTATAGACTGAAATGTGCAGTAAAAATACGTCAGCCAAAGCTTGAAGAATAATATGATCGCCCCATTCTCCTGGCTTTTTCATTCTTTTGAGATAATCTTCCCATGTTTCTCCTGATAAAAAGGATGAAACGTGAACTCCATATTTTGACGGACTGTTCTCTAGGTGTCTAAAATAATGTAAAATAAATGGTTTCATTTCTTAAAAAATATTAAAATATGCGCTCAAATTAATCATCGAAAAGAAAATCAATGTTGGTATTGTATTATAATGATTATATAACTTATTATAAAAACTGACACCACTGAATTATCCTTGAAAATCCAACATAGATTAGAACATATAAAATAAAGTGTACAATGTTATAGTTTTGTTACGTAATGTAAAAGTACATCAATGTAAGATATGTTTCTTGCTTTTACGTGCAGATATCTGCAATTATAATCTAACGTTTGTAGAACGAGAACTCTATGTGAATGATTATTGTTCTGATCACTATTGTAGATTCCTATTTAAACGCGAGGAATTAATATCCGCGTAAAATGTCGTGAATCGCATCTCGCAAATTTAAAAATCTCGCCCTTATTTTTTGGACATGATAAACTATATGTTACTTTGATAAAAATTCGGCATTCGCGATTTTATGTTCTCGCGATTCGATGGAAAACGGCTGAATTGTGGAATTAAGTACTCGCGTAATATAAGGAATCTCCAGTATATGTCGTTTCCTAGCCACCCTAGTATGCATGAGAATTATTTTCGTCAAAGCCATATGTACATGTAAACATGTAAACTTGTGTTAACCCAGATGACTAAAACATCTTAGAATAAAAATAAAGATGTTTGCAAAAAGAAATCACTAGAAATTATAAATTAAAAGTATCGTAGTTTTGTTGCATTTCAATGAGATCATGTTAAAAAATGTTATTGTTGATGTGAAGCATCGCCAGATGTATAATGATAAAAATTGTTCACTTATTAAATGGAAGTGTTAAAGGTAATGTTAACTAATAATAAACGCAGTTTGATGCTTACTCAATAGCAGTTTCACGTAATGACACTTCGGTATGCCCAGGACACCCGTTGATCATAAACTGATCTGCTACAGCACGAAATAGACAGTTTCCATCGCCATAAACGTCCTTGATTTCGAAATCGTTGTCTTTTGCAAACTTTAGTATTGCTGGTGTGCACCATGGAGACAGATCGTATACCTCTTCATAGTAACCTATGCACCACAAATGATTCACATGTATATGATTTTTAAACGCAACTCTATCATGCACCAAACTATAACATTTCAAAATGATTTTCTGTGTAACTCAAATTAAAACCACAAAGTGAAAATAAATTACAAATTGTTTACATCAGATACTGTTTTTATTTTAAAAAAGACTTACATCCTTTAGTCTCATTGACACTTCGAGGGAGGTGATACGAAATACAGTATGGACATATAGTTGGGTTATCATCTATATTTTTGTTTCCAAGATTGCCCCAATACTCATCCTCACTATCAAAGTAATCTGTGTCATCAGTTTCGTCATCTGACTCATCTGTATTTGAATTAATGTCCATATCTTCTTGAAGATCTTTCGATGAAATATCATCATGCTTTCGGACAACAGAATCATTTTTATCCTCGGGGTCAGTTTTCAAATGTTTTAATTTCCCTTGTGAAAATTCTATTACAGCTTTAGTTAGACAGTTGTTAAATACGAGTGACTTCTCGACCTCCTGTTGACGATTGTCTTTACTTCCCCAATATGTTTGAGGTGTTCCTGTTTGCTTTTCTTTCTCAATCATTTGTGCAATATTGACCAGAGACATCTTTGTACTGTGGATATTTTCATGAATATCGAAAATAACAAAATAAACCCAGGTCTAGAAATGAACGTTACTCCTAGTTACTAAACTCAAAATGACAGGATCTGAATGAGGATGAATGATGGAATTATATCCTGTCTAAACAAATTGTTTCAAGCCCTTAAAATTAATTGAGGAAGAAGGAAATTTAATAGTATTGCAATTTTTTTTATAGCAAGGTTGTAACCTATCTTGTTCAAACGTATATGCGGAAATATAATAGTGTGTGCTGTAGTGGAAACACCAAACAGAACTTATCCTTATTCATTTGATACATTGCCTTTGGGTTTATAATTTAACAAACATTGTTTGATGTCGAATTGTTTAGAGATTTCCAAAATTCGATAATGTTTACGAGAATAACACAAATTCGTTTTCTAATTTCGAATTGCTTGTAAAATCTACAGTTAAATGTTTTCAGGAAAACAACCAAGCAATTAGTTAAAAATAAACGTGTTTGGTACCGCTTTGACGTGACAATTTTACTAACTTTACAGGAATACTATTACTTACCACATATGCATTTGTTACTTTTCAGTTGACTGAATACCGAAGCCTAATTGTGTGTACGATATTAAGTGTTTTGTTAGCTCACCTGAGCTGAAAGCTCAAGTGAGCTATTCTGATCCCATTTTGTCCGTCGTCCGTCTGTCCGTCCGTCTGTCCGTCTGTCCGTCTGTAAACTTTTTACATTTTGAACTTCTTCTCTAAAACTGCTTATCCAATTTCAACCAAATTTGGCACAAAGCATCCTTATGGGAGGGCGTATATAAATTGCAGAAATAAAAGTTTGATCTGTATTCAAAGCGGAGAAAACCTTGAAACTGTAGAAAAAGGGGGGTGCATTTTTAAAAATCTTCTTCTCAAGAACCACCGAGTTCAATTCAACGTAGTTTAGCGTAAATTATCCTTATGGGAAGGAAAATATAAATTGCAAAAATTAAGTGCTAATTCTGTTTCAAATCTGAGTTATTACGAAAATAATAATAAAGGAAATGTGTGTTTCTATCAGTTTAATAGCTTCGGGCTCGGCATACGGAAAATGGGTAGGCAAGACTTGACCTGAGCAAAACAAAAGATTGGCAGGTATTAATCTGCCAATCTCATTAAAATTTCGGGATATTTGATGGACCAGTATATTTGTATTCGCTGTAAATATTGCTGCAAAATAATGCGTATTTGGAAGTGACGATTGCCGATCTGCCCCGGCTTTTATTTTGCCACGGCCCGGGTTTGCATTTTACCAAGACTCGTATTTCGTACTTCTAAAACGAGGTTCTTTGTTTAAAGCAGCCATGACATTATACAAAAACGGGTCGATCTGACTATGATGAATTTGCTTGCTATGCAACCGTTCACGTATGAAGGGAAATTTTTGAAACATGCAAAATATATTGGTGCCGATTTTGTGAAGTAAATTAAGGCTAAATATTTCATTGCGTTGACAGTTTTCACACATGACGTTGGTGTTAGCTTGTTCTGATTTTCGTTTCGTTTTCATTATTTATGCTTTGTAACCTGGGAACTATCGTCTGTATTTCGTGATTTTTACGTATCAAATCGAACAGAGACTTCGGTAAATCAAACAATTAACTGTTTACCTGCGCAAATTAAGCAAAATCTGATGTAGGGATACTGAAATACAATTCATTCTATCGGTAATTCGGCATTATCTTTTGCGTAATGGTAGATTAATGCAATAGGTTTTGTTGAGATGCTCGGCATTTTCTCGAGTTTATTCAGATTAAATAGAGTTTGATATCGCTGACGGAAATATGTAGGTATATACATGTGTATATATATGATTCATTTCGAAAAAATAAATTGTGTTCTTTATTTGTTATACAAGTAGTGCATGTTTCTTGTGTTTAATTATTTACAATTATTTCTATTTACTAACCATATTTATGTGTTGAGCTTCGAATTATAAGCAAGATACAGAGATTTGCTCACAATTCTATGTTTGTACACAGATCTTAAAAGTTAAAGATTAAAAAAGTAAAAAAAAATTGTCAATATTTATTACGAAAATTTTCAAAGTCTGTTCTTCCAGAAACCAACTTATTGAATTGTAAACTTAACCTTTTTAGCTCACCTGAGGGTGGGGCCACAATGGGGGTCGAAGTTTAACAAATGAATATATAGAGTAAATCTTTAAAAATCTTCTTCTCAGAAATGAATCGGCCAGGAAAGCTGAGACTTGTGTGGAAGCATCCTCAGGTAGTGTAGATTCAAAGTTGTGAAAATCATGACCCTCGGGGGTAGGGTGGGGCCACAATGGGGGATCGAAGTTTTACAAAGGAATATATACAGTAAATCTTTAAAAATCTTCTTCAATCTCAGAAACTAATCCGCTGGCAAAGCTGGAACTTGTGTGGAAGCATCCTCAGGTAGTGTAGATTCAAAGTTGTGAAAATGAAACAGTGCTGGTTCTATACTTAATATATAACACTGTATAAGGTTCTGGACATCCCTTTATTATTGCGATTACAGATATAATAAATAGATAACAGATAAATAAATGAATGCCCTGAAATGAAATATAACAATAGTAAGTGATATGTTTAAAATACATTATGGACACAGTTATATTTTACTCTTGTTAAAGGGCAATAACTCTTATATGTAATTATACATGTAATTACACATTTCATCCATACAGATCATAAAAATGCTTTACAGCTATATATGATATGTCTTTAAATTTGACATACGCTATAATAATAATGATAAAACATAATCCATACCATTCATATGGGAATGGGCAGTCCCACGCCCTATGAGTGTGCACTTTGCTATTATAGCTTACACAGCAGAGACAGACACTACAAATTATATATATATTTCCATAAGTAATACTAAATTACAGATTACTTTAAAATAAGGTTTTTACTAGTACATCTAGTTCTTGAAGCTCAATATACTTTGTTAAATATTCTTTCACTCAAAAATCACTCTTACTAAGAAAGTGCAAAAGGATAAATAGATTTGCTTAATTACAGGATATGTACAATTAATTAAATATTAGCACTTCTGTTATGGTTAGAAATATAATTAATGTTACCTTACCAAAATGAGATGAAGTAAAGTCTATACGTATCAAGGTCTTTCTAAGTCGTAAATATTAAGTCTTGTCTCCTTAGCTTTAATATGAAGAATGTCTTAAAACACAAAGAACTTCTGGAGGGAAATCCACAGACAATGAAACCCAACTATACAAACTTAAAAACCAATAGATTCTCTCTGTAAAAACGCACCTTTTGATTGACCATATAAGGACCATACATCCTAAGGGCCTTAATTAACTTTAGCAGGTAAACCTAGGTGTTCTACCTGGGTGATTTAATATAGAACTACATGTATTGCTAAAATGTATTATATCTTAACTAATTAATATCAAAACTGTAATTAGATTTATCAATATAATAATTAATAAATCTCATACTATTACAAAAATAATAACCCCTGGGGGTAGGTTGGGGCCACAATGGGGGGTCGAAGTTTAACATATGATTATATAGAGTAAATCTTTAAAAATCTTCTTCTCAGAAACCAGCCAGGAAAACTGAAACTTGTGTGGAAGCATCCTCAGGTAGTGTAGATTCAAAGTTGTGAAAATAATGATCCCCAGGGGTAGGGTGGGGCCACAATGGGGGGGGGGGTCAAAGTTTAACAAAGGAATATATAGGGTAAATCTTTAAAAATCTTCTCAGAAACTAATCAGCCATTCTTTATAATTGTTAAGACTTTGGCCCCAGGACAATTCTTTGGAAGGTTCAGAGTTTGATGTACGTTTATATCCCATATATAAACTATTGTTAGGGATCTTTTTGAGAACTGCAATACTCAACATATGATATGACTATAAAATCATCCTGTTAGAAAAGGGACTAATGATTATAAACATAAGAATATCCTGGGGAAAATGGATTTTATTTATACAAGATCTACATGTATTATTGTACATTGTCCAGATAGTTTGTATTATGACTCCATTGAGCTGATTTTATCATACCTATTGTTCCTCAGGTGAGCGATGTGGCCCATGGGCCTCTTGTTTAGTTTATTTATTTATTTATTTACATTTCGTTTGCTTTTTAAAAATTAATATATTTTTTAAATCTAAAGAGAGACACACAACAACACAGAAAAGGATTTTCAATTTCTCAATTTTAAGGCGCCCAACCAAACCTCTGACATATACGTTATACAAGAATAGTCTTAAATATAACTAAAAATAAACAACTGCCAGGGCTAAAGTTCAGGTTTATATTTTAGACAGTTTGAAATCCAAAGTCCAGTGTTAACAGATATAAACGCTAGCGCGGTAAAGAATCGATTAATTACAAATAACCCTAAATACGGAAGAATAGACTAATTACTGTTGTTAATTAACAGATTTACATCAACATCAATATTATGGCCAATGACATACATTTTTAGAATAAAATCAGCAGATTATAAATTCATATATACATACATTGAAATACAGGGAACAAATTTTACTAGCCCTTTAATGCCGTGTACATGTAGTAGTAAAGAAATCTTTTCTGTATGTTTGTTTAAATCATAGCTCAAACACATTTGATTTTGAATGGGTTTTTTTTACATGTATCTTAAAATGAAATATCCGTTAATAAATGCTTCACACTGACTTTAATCCATACAATAAAGTTTTTTTTACGTTATTAACAATAAGTCGATTAAAAGTTCCTTAAAATGAAATAAGTAAATGAATTTTTCATGATTATGATAATTATCATCAATATTGCCTTTCTGTTAGATTATTTCTATAAAATTGAAAGACTGAGTGTTTTTCTATTTGACATCATATCATGGTCATAATGTCACCTGTTTCGACTTGCAGTTGCAACAGATGACCTGGTACAGTTACTCTTCTAGTTGTATATTTACTTACAGTCCTATAGTTTTAAAGGTTTTAATGGTTTTTGTTTTTCATTTTTAGCCGACATTGGCATTAATGCTGTTGTTTAATATATATGTTATAGACTGTCAGCGGTCATCATAGACAATGTCAGTGCAACGTAACATACACTCTTGGATTCGTACAGGAGGCAGTGATTCTCAATATAACATTGAATAGTATAGATCGAGCCAAAACTTTTTTTTATCTTGTCTGTGTTTATATTAAATTAATTTCCTTGTTTGTCTGTTATTTTCATATTTGTCCCTTTTTATGCCTTAATGCAAAAATTTTCCGATTTTTTTATGAAGTGTAGAATAAATATTTATTTAATATTTGAATTGAATTTTGTACATTCATTACTTTTACGTGAGTACTTAATTCCGCGATTCAACGCTTTTGCATCAAATTGCGAGAGTGTAAAATCGCGATCTCCGAATTATTTTCATAATTCCAAATTGTTTACATCTGTCCGAGAACTAAAAGCGAGATATTTTAAAGTCTGCGAGATGTCCTTCTCGCGATTTAACGCGGATATTAATTCCTCGCGTTTTTAAAGTAGTTATTAATTAGGGTCATTTTGATGTACATGTACTTAAATAAAAGACACAGAATTCATTCTCTTTGGATGCCGTTTTTCAAACTATTGTATATATGAGAAATAAAGGTTTATGGCGGAATAATTACACTTGACATTGTAAACGGTATAAACGTGTGGTATAATCACTCTGATATACTGACAATTCTGCAAGTAATGGGAACCATGAAAACAGATATATATAGTGATTTCAAATATTAATCAATTAAACCGACACGCCGGATTTGCCGGGGTAAAGCAGAATATTGAACCCCGTAGAATAATAACTGGGGGGGGGGGGGCATTATTCAACGTAGAATAATGACCCGCGGTCGATTTACTCATACATGCTGCACACTTTTTTGTTTTTTTTTTTAGGCAAAATAAGCAGCATACATAAACTCTTTTGCGATGGGTTATAACTCATGGAGTAGGTGTTTATCTCTTCGCTGTCAATTTATGATATACCTAGTAAAAATTACGTTTTGTTTCTTCATTTGGTTTATCGCACAGTCAATTCTCGACTTTGACGTAGGTAACCCTTACCCACAAATTAACATCCTTAATTAATAATGAAACATCATATTGATATTTTCATCATAAATTTTTATACATAAAACTTTGATCTCATGAATCGCAAAATAATCAAAACGGGCAATAAATTAAACTTGATATTGAGTGTTGTGCTGTTAATACAACATTGCAGACGCACATACATAATGTACAAACATATGTTAATGAAGCTCGTGAACGTTTCCAAATCTAAATCATATTACCTTGTTTCAGTTTATGTTGCATGCACTTCAGAGTAATTAATTTAATTAACGAAACAAAAATTAGCCTAGTGAAGTAAACACTATGAAAATCAACATCAACAATCATATTTGAAGGGGTACATGTAAAACTCTCTAATTTATCAAATTCAATGTGTAAAACGTTTTTTATTTAGAGGTGAGATATCATGATTATATTTGCTGTATTAATAACTGCATGCCATTTTCTCGCAATTGAAATACAATTTCAATAAATTATTGTACCAATCAAATAAAATATTTTCTACTTAATATTTTGAAGTAATGTCAGTTCGTGTTATTATCGTTATTTTCAGCATTAAGGATTAAAAATGTGGTCAATCAAATGACACTTACATGTACTTCTATTTCAAATATTATTCTCTTCTTTTTTGCAAAAAGAGAATATATCACAAACGTAGCTTAATCAAATGACACATGACTCTGTTTAATAGTACACATATATGTACTATCAAACGGAGTAAAAACAAATTACATTATTAAATTCAATTCTAAGTTGCTTTCGATTTTTTTACTGAATCAGGTTATATATTGCTCAGCCAATTAAAACGTTTGGGATAAAAACTATTATGATTAACAATTTTAAAAATATAAAAGGATATTTATCTACAATGCAAGACCATTGAAAATATAAAATTGATTGACATTAAAAAATATATAATTCTGCAAAGTATGTTTAAGAGATAAACGAGCGAGTAGTCGAAAAGTTATCAGCTGTATTAATGCACACTGCAGAATCTATGTAAACGGATTTTGACATCTTTTGTGTTCCCAGAGGTTGCATCATAATGTAAAATATAAATCTGGCATCATGTTCTAAACAGTACATTGTCATGCCTTTCTACGAGAACTGTGAATTCAATTCCTTAAGTCTTTATGCAGTTGCGTCCTAAAAAATAATTGTACATACGTTATGGTCACACATCTTGGTTTAAATAACATTCTTCCAAACCAGCATTTTAAATGTTAACAAAATCTATCTTATGAAAAAAATCATGTATCTATTAAATAACTCAAACCGTTTGCTTAACTATCGTCATGTATAGATACAATACGTACTCTGTCTTGAAAGTAAGCATTCATCATTTTGGCATACTTCAAACTTTTTTCTGGTTTAAATGCATCGCTGAACATCAAAGATACCACCCCAGCCATTTCTGGAAATAAGTTGCAGATGTCCTCTATATCATCCAAATAATCAAGCAAGGGATATATCTCATAATCTAACAATGAAACGCAGTAAAGATGTACAAACAGAGGAATGAGCTTTCTCTGTAAGGTTCGGTTTTCATCTTTGACCTCTGCGCTTAAACCCAAATCTCTGATACTTTCAACATTGAGATTATTTTCCTTCAGCGTTTCTTGAATACATCTAATTGATGTAGTTACAGCTATTTCAGCAAGTATTGCGTTTCTTTTCCAATATTCCGACTTACTGTATCCATATAAGAAACTTGCTATTTCAATCAAATTGCCGGTTTTGTCGAGTGGAACTTTGATCCAGCCTATTCTTGCATCAACTGCCCAAGGCAAATAAGCTTGCAGTGACCCCCTTCCTGTTTCAATAACTAAATCTGATATATTTGATCCCATCTTCAGGTCAAATATACGTGCCAAATTGACACGGGATGACTGTTGTTTTATTTCCATTAGAGCCGACATGAAGAAATCGCTAAAATTAAAAGATGATTGTCTTAATAGCGATTGTGGAGTCAAAAGGCTTTGTTCAAATCGGTTTTCCAATATTTGAATAGATGCATCGTAAAATCCCATTTTTGCCATTGTTTTTGCAGTGGCAATTGTTAGTGGTCCAAATGATTCATCAAATATTACAGGAAATTTTGTTCTATCGGGAAAATATTCCCTATTCAACAATATACGCTTTATCAGATTAGTCCCATATGTATATCCGTATTTCTCTGCGACAATTTGAACAGCACATGCAGGAAACAACCGAATATATTCCACAATACAACACAATGTGCCAATATCATCTTTTCTGTGAGAGTCAATAAGATTCCTTTCTGGTATGAAATAATCAGGAAGAAAGTTTGCCTTTAAAAATGACAGCAATGACCCTAGAACATACAAAAAACATCCACTAAAGTTAACATCCCAGGCTCTACAAGACAATTCTTCGCAAGCCAGGAAAAACACTGCAACTAAATGTTGTGTCTGAAATGGTACATGTAGGTGATTGATCATATTCTCCAGCAGCACATTAAGGACAAGAAAGCCATGCATCTGACCATCTGTTAAACTATTAAAAATCAAGGTTTCTGCAATTGAAAAATTGAATTCCCATTCTAAATCCGGACGTGTACTTTTCGGATGGGGATTAGGTATCAAAGTACAACCGTTTTTAACGATAGAGTCAATAACGGTACCTGAGGGAAAATCGGATCTTTTATTTTCCTTCCAACGACGAACAAATGGAAAAGATTTGCATGGCACTCCAATGTATTGAACTTTTCTTCTGCGTCCTACATCTACTTGTGACCGCAAGGTCTCAGTAATTTGAAAAGCTTTTTGATAAATATTCGAACCAATCCGTACAACATTTTCATCTGCAAAATTTAGAGATGAAGCGAGTCTAAGTCGACAATATCCAGGGAGGGTATTTGAAGAATCAATAAATACATGATCGACCTGGGCATCATCAGCAACAAAATCATTGTCGTATATCGCTTTTTTGTTTCTTGTCAGAACAACAATCATGTAAGAGATTTTAGGTTGTCTTTTCATTTGCAATTTAATCATCTTCTGTGTGCGAGATATGTCTCGCAGGGTTATGCTTTGTGGATTTGAAAAATGGCAAACATGATGAAAATAAATCTCACCAATTCTTAACAAAGGGGGTTTCATTCGAACTCCATAAAACATAGTATATGGAAATATGTGTTTTATGATAAAATTCAAGTGAAGCAAAGGTATTCCTGACACGCTATCAACTTGAAAGCCGTTGTCAACCAATTTTCTTCTGATTTCTGTAAATTTATAAAAAAAATAAAATCATCATTTGCTGAAATGATTGTTTAGAATGCTTCTCATTCTTCAATTACAAATGGTGTCTAAAAGAAATGGATGGCTGCAGTCATTTTTAACCTATATTGTTCCCCTTTTGAACCGTAAACACCGAACATTTATGCAATTGTTTTTACTAAATAATAGTTCATAGCAAAACAATTCATAATTAGAATTTATAGGTATATATAATGGGTAATTTATTAACAACCCACCCTCCTTTAAAAAAATCCAGTGAATTTTGAAGTTGATTCTTATAGTATACGCACCTCCTGATTCTTCAGGCTCTAGATCTTTCCCACTGTATGATTCAAAGATATAGCTCCGCTCGACATTTGTATCATTCGTTAGTCTTAGATGACTTGTCTCGTTCTGAATAAGCTGCAAGACGTACTTAAAACAGTTGGCTAAATGATCTTTCGGAAAGTGTCCTTGAGAAACAACAGCCATCTTGTTATGTAGAAGTTGTCTTCTTTCCTCAAATTTTTTCTCCGTGCATACGACAAGCATTCGATATATCTGGGCCCCTAAAAATATTATCACAATTTGAAATATTTATGATGAAAGTTACATGCCAGAATTTTATGAGTGCATAATCCAAATAATATCATATTGAGATTAGTAGTTTATAATTAGATATTTGTAAAATTAAGCAAAAAATAGTACAAGATCTAAAAATATCAATTTATAAGAAAAGAAGAAAAAGTTAAGAAAACTCAAATCTTACTATAAGGCAATTCCGTCATCCACTGCAATGGACGAAGGCTAAAAAAATGTGCTTCCTCGTTACAACCTAGATACATGTGAAATTTCTCTCCTGTTGCATTTGTCTTTGAAGTTATTACCGAATGCTTGCTTTGACTATCAACAAAGTAGAAAACGTAAATTTCCAAGACAAAAACGTCAGCCAAGGCCTGTAATATAGGATGATTGTCCCATTTCGTTGCTTTTTGCATTTTTTGTAAATATTCTTCCAACGTATCTTCTACATGGGAAGATAAAAGATGTGATCCATACCTTTTGGGATCTCCTCTCATTTGACTGAAATAGATAAATGTCGTTTTAATTTGAGTCCAGGCTATATAGTCAGACATTTTTTTTCTTTTGCCACAACTTTTTTTTTATTCTTTAGATCGTAAGATGAATTGAATATATCTTTAAAAATTAACTGTTTAGATATCTGGTCCAACTTTTAAATGAATTCGTTCTTTAATCGTTAAACAGAACACTGTCTTTATTACCTGTCTTTAGCGATTTATTATCCCAATCAGATTACATGCTAACAAGAAATCAAATCCTTATCTTTTATATATCCCATTTATAACCGTCTAAACCAGTATGATACTTAAACCGCACATACTGGGTACATGTATAAAAATACATTTAATTTTAATGTTTTTTTGTGTTAACACACTAATGTATATTAAATGACCGTTCTAAAAATGCAAAAAAGTTACTCAATAGCTGTCTGACGTAAAGATAGCTCTGTATGTCCAGGGCATCCATTTATCTCAAATTGATCAGCAATTGCACGGAACAGACAGGTATCGTCTCCATATACATCGTGTATTTCGAAATTGTTTTCTTTTGCAAACTTCTGAACAACTCGTGTAAAAGCTGGATACATATCATAAACTTCTTCAAGAGGGCCTGAGAACAAATATAGTGTATGTTAATATCATTATTGAAAATTTCCCCCGTTTAATTCTAAGCGTTACTTTAATATAGCATTGAAAATTATGTTAGTGGGTTTTTTATCGGTAGCAAATGGACAATGTATCGGTTTTATGTTTTAATGTGTTAACTTTAAATGATGCAAAGGAATAGGCAAAGGTATTTTCTGTAATAGGAAACTTACAATATTCGCTTTCTTCAACGCTTCGTGGTATATGATGGCAAAGACAGTAGGCACATAGCTCTTCCTCAATGTTTTTGCTTCTAAGAGAATCCCAGTATTCATCTTCACTATCAAAATAATCTGTCTCGTCTAAATCATCACAAGACGGAAAACAATTTGCACTACTCTCTAAATCTTTTTCAAGGTTTCCGGTTAAATTCCCATCATTTCTTGTACCTTCATTACTCTTGGTACTCTCAGAAATACTCTTTAACCGTTGGTCATCGGAAACGAAATGTGAAGTAGCAGTTAAACAATTGTCAAAAACAGATTGTGTATTAACCCTGTGCTCACTATTATTTTCACTCTTCCAGAATTCATTAGGAGTTCCGGACTGCCTCTCTTTCTCAATAAACTGAGTGATATTTACAAGCGACATGGTGAATGTTTTGCTAGACACACAGATGATCATATACTTAAGAAATCAGCGGAAAGCGATCCGTAGTTGGTGTAATACTAATAAAAGCATGACTGGGCTTCCCAACTGCGAGAATGTTTGTTCCAAATTTTGTGCAGCAATTTTCAAATTCACATTCACCTAGTAAACGAAGGAAGTTATAATTACAGTTAAGGACAAAAATAACACAATGCATCAGTTCCCGTTAATCGCATTATCTAAAGCAAAGGTTCATGCTTAATTGATACTTATGCTAAAATAACAGAGTACAATGAGGTTTTTATAAAAGCAGGATGCAAAGAAAATTTTCAGGGTTACTAATGTAGCATGGTTTTCAAAAATTACAAAATATTTTGTATATTTATGAATGAGTTCATTCAATTTCAACACGCATTGATACATATTAATTTTGCAATTGAAACCAATATCTAAATTGTACAGTTTTGTGTATGATGTATAAGTAATTGAGAATGTAAAGATTAAAACTTTGTTAACCCGTTTGCCTATAGTTTTTGTTGAACTTTTTCAAGTTTTTCCTACAAAAGATTATTTTCTAAAGATTTATTGAAAACACAAGAGACCTATTGGTCACATCGCTCACCTGAACAACAGTTCCTTGTAACAGTCTATTTTGTAGCATATGCTATTTCCTTTTGTAACTTTGAACAACTTTCTGGGACCCAGTAGTGGTCTGGGGATCACGGCTTCTACGATTTAGAATCTTCACAAATTGAGGATGCTTGAATAATGACCTCACAAACTGTAGCATTGTAGTTCACGAGAATAAGATTTTTAAACACTTCCTATATACTTCTATGTTCAACTTTGATCCTCTTCCGAGGCCCCTGTGTTGGTTCGGGGGTGACGGTTTTAACAATTTGGAACCTACAATAGCCAAGGATGTATGAAAGTAATGTACCAAACTGTTGATTTGTAGTTCGTAAGAAATATATTCCTATATACGTTAAACTTTAATCACCGTCTGAGGTCCCAGTTTTGGTCCAGGGGTCACAGTTTTAACAATTTTGAATCTTCACTATATATACCCAGATAACAAGCTTATATTGGCCCAGCGTTGGCCAAATGTTATCATTTATGTGGGCCCAATGTCAGAAAATAACATCAGCCCAATGTAATTTTGCTCATCGGCGCAACATTGCACCAACACGCTGGCGTGACGTTGGCCCATTGTCAGTAGATTGACAGTTTTAATGTTGGCCCAATGTTGGGGCAACGATTTAATCCAACCAATATTCCCCAAACTTTGTCCTTATAAAACAATCTCACAAAGATTAACAGTAAGTCTAATCTTTATTGTTTTCTCACAGAAATATAATTAATATTCAAATTTTCAAATGTTTTTTTATAGTCTATCTATACACATACCTTCAATCTTCTTCATTTGTTTTCTTTACTCCTATATTCATCCCCTTTCCAACTCAGATGAAGAACGCATCACAATAAATGCGTTTGGTCACTATCTTTAGTTCAGTTCCAGTTTAGTTCTCTAGTTCTGACCTCGTTGATGACTTCAAAAGCCCGTTTTCGCAATATGCTGCTGTAAATTACAAAAATAATCATATAAAATGGAAAAAATAAATTGATATAAATAGAATTGCATTTACATTATAAAAATAATAATGCAGAAAAAATCCTCAATATATAACGATTTAAAAAAATGTAATACATTATTGTGTCTTATTAAATTTAGTTTTCAATCCAACAATTAATTTGTTTGCGAGAAGGGGGCTTATTTTACTGTGCAAAGTTTCAATATGCAATATTACAGCTTTTTTACTGTGAATAAGTCAATTTGAATTTTCCGGGGAGGAGGCTAGGGGCGCAGGGGGGGGGGGGGGGTCTGTTTATATCCGACATTCTTTAGATCCGTGCAAGACACACAGCTTCTGATCTAATATTATCAGCAAATATCATGCCGATGATTTATCATAAAAACAAACGACAGATGTATTTTTTAAAGCTGCATTGAGGACAATTATATCAGTTTGCCCTAACATATTCTGATCATCTCACATTCATGATAAAAAAATTTGTCTTTAATTCCTACCCCAAATATTAATTATTGGGCCTATCATAATATTAAATTCAGTTACCTCAGATGTTCCTTAACTTGAGCCGATAAACTGCATGGTTCTATTCATCTTCACAAATAATATAGGAGACAGCCATATCACCGAGTTAGAACATCAGCAGGAGGATGTCTGTAGTACAAGGAAATTGCCATTAATTTGCTTTCAAATTTTCATTTCAAAGTTCTGAGAACATTATTGTATAATAATCACCCATATATAATTACAATCTGTAAAAGAACATCTTCATACTTTTTTTTTATTTAAATGTAAATATATATATATTTTTTTAATTACGCTTTATTTCACTTCAACAACAATACCCATTTACAAAAGCCAGATATCCCGGGTATTAGGAAAATTGGCATCATTATAATAATAATGAGAATAACAGAACAAAAGTAATTTATAACAGGTTTGTCAAACGCTTTACCATATATTTAAACAAATTCAGGTTTGAAAAATCTAGCATGATTTCCATATCCTTAAATAAAGAATTTTTAACAAATTGTTTTAATTCTAAACTATCTTGACACTCGTTTTTTATTCTACATCCCATTTTGAATTTGTATATCTTAAAAGCTATATAAGATATAATTGTATTATAAAACAATACTTTTGGGTTAGTTTCAACATAAAAACCAATTACAACATGTTTCCATTTAACAGTAAAATTTAAAGCATTGTTCAAATTATGCCATATCTGTTTGACATTATCACAATCAAAAATAAGATGTTTAATATCTTCATTTGAGATGTCACAATAGTCACATTTTGCATTTTGTCTTATTTTACATTTTTGCAAAAAAGAATTGGTACATAAGATATTGTTAAGCAGGTTGTAATTGAATTCACTTAAACGCTTGTCATACATGTTCTTTATCTTATTTGCATAGATGCTTGGCCAATACTCTTTATTTACACAATAATTTCTGCTTAAATAAGATTGATGGCAAGCAGGTTTAAACTTTCTTGACAACATATTTTCGTAGTAAAAATTACATTTTTTCTCTAAGATACAATGAACACCGTTATGAAAATTGAATGTATTTACAAAGTCTGTTCAAGTAAAAACACAGCATTTCATATCAAACAAAATACTCTTGTTCTTCATTACATTTCGAATTATATTATATTCACACAACCAATTGGATTTATTTGACAGAATATCTGAAAATTCCTGTTATGATTTAAACACACCATTTTCATTAAATACATCTTTTACATACAAAATATTACTCGCTATCCAATTCTGAAAACATAATGTTTTGCCCTTGTATTGAAACAAATTGTTATTCCACAATGGCTGCCGTGCAAACTTGATGTCTGATAAATTAGATACATCCATTGTCTTTTTACATTCATTAAAGTAACTAAATATTTCTTTATAAAAAATGGGCAATTTAGATATTATTGTAAAATTTTCGGTTTTTGTTTCAGACAGTGTGAGCATATTATTCAAATCTATGTTAATTACATTCAAATAGCTGTTTACAATGTTATTAATGACATTGGATTCATCAATCAATCGTTTAACCCATGATGCCTTAATAGCCTCTAGTTTTAGCTCTATATCTACTAAACCTAAACCACCATTTCCTTGTTTTCCTATTACTGTTTCTCTCTTAATTCTATCACGTTTATTCCATATAAAGTTAAAAATACTATTTTTCATTTTTTTCATTAAATCGTTTTCTGGAATAGGTAAGATTGAACCAACATATATTAATTTTGATACGGCTAAGGAGTTAACAACACATGTTTTTCCAAAAATCGTTAACTTTCTTTTCTTCCATGATTCAAATAATTTCTCCATATCTTCATAGATTTTTAACCAATTAAAATTATAACATTGTTCTTTGTTATGACCAATAAAGATACCTAAACAACGAACAGCATTGTTGGTAACACTAATATCACAAACTTCTGTGTACCTGTCTTTGAGATTCCCTAAAAGTATGCACTGCGTTTTTTTCTTATTAATTTTTGATCCAGCATGATTGCAAAAATTGTCAACAGTTTCGATTGCCTTTTCTAGTGACTTTATATTTCTCAAAGCTAGAGTTACATCATCTGCGTGTTGTAAATTTTTTATTTCTGTGGATGAGTTATTAAGTTGAATGCCTTTAATTTGATTATTGTTTTTTAGTTTCAAAGATAATATTTCTGCTACGAATAAATACAACAAAGCTGAAATAGGACAACCCTGTCTTATTCCTCTAGACATCGAGCAAGTTTTTGAAACCCAACCATTATTTTTAATTCTAAAGATTGGATTTGTGTACAAAATGTTTACCCAGGTAATAAAATTATCCCCAAAATTAAATTGTTTAAGAACGTGAAATAAGAAAATCCATTCCACCGAATCGAACGCTTTTTCAAAATCTATAAATAAAAGAATACCATCATTTGCATGTTCCATGCAATATTCATAAATATCTAAGACAACTTTAGCATTTATTCCAATTAATCGCCCTTTGATGTATGCTGATTGCTCTTTACTAATTAATTTATCAATAACTTTTTGTAATCGTCTTGCAAATATGAAGGCAATAATTTTATAATCTGTATTTGTCAAACTTAACGGTCTATAGTTTTTTAAATCGGTTTTATCTCCTTTCTTGAATAAAAGGGTAATAAGGGATAGGCGTTGTGAAAAGGACATTTCCTGATTATCAAATACGGATAATAATACTTCATAAAATATACTTACATTATTCCTGCAGGCAGCCATGATGATAGCATAAGATCAAGTTACTCTGATGGATTTGTCAAAAATGACATCACAGTTCTATTGGCGGTAATGTTTCATTCACGAGTGCAGAAATGTTACTATGCATTGATACTATGCATTGATACTGTATTTCATTCAAAGTGTAGACAAGTAAAATGCTTCATGATGGACACACATAATAAAGTCATGTACATTTTAAAAAAAATTAAACAACTAAAATTCTAAATCTGAAATTAATTTAAATACATTTATATTTATAGTAACCATTATATATTTATAATGTATTCAATATAATATAAATCTAAATTAATCTAAAGATTTTTAATTATAAAAGACTTTTAGTCAATAGTTTTTTCAAAGACACGCCAGTTTTAAATTATATACTTTGTTTATCTGTAAAATAGATTTATAATCATTTATATAAAAATTCAAAACACAAATTTTAGTCCGTCGGCCCGACATCGGTGCAGTGTATTCGCGCCCACCGATCAATTTGATATTGGCCTAACGTTGGTACAATGTTTATGTACCAACGTTGGATGAACTACGTTGATCCAATATTGGAACGATGCCAATGCACCAACAATGATAAATACAAGGTTGGTCCAATGTTGGTCCAACGTCGTTCTACCAACAGCGATATGTTGCCAACCTTACAACCATAAGCCAACGTTGGGCCAACGTAAGCTTGCTATCTGGGTATAAGCTTTTAAATATACATTTATATTGACATTTTTGGTGCAGCGGTTCTTGAGGAGATTTTTAAACATTTGTCCTATGTATTTCTATGTTAAACGTTGAACCCCACTTGGCGCCCTAGTTTTTGTCCGGGGGTCACGATTTTTGCAATATAGAATCCTCCCTATATAAACAAGCTTTTGTGTAAATATTAGCATTAATTTTCTGGTGCAGTGGTTCTTGAGAAAAAGATTTCTAAACATTTTCCCCATGTATCTCTATGTTAAACTTTGAACCCACCTGGAGTCCTATTTGTTGTCCGGGGTCACGATTTTAACAATATAAGAATAACAATATAGAATCTTCACTATATATAAAAGCTTTTGTGTTAATATTGGCTTTTTGGTGCAGTTGAGAAGAAGATTTTAAAGACACACACACCATATTCTTATTCTTTTCCGACTATCTCCCCTGTAAAAAGGGTTTCATCCTTCATTTTAACAATTAAGAATCCCCTTTCAATAAAAATGCTTTTTACCAAATTTGGTTTTTGGCTCAGTAATTTTACAGAAGAACTCAAATTGTGAAAAGATTACAGACGGACAAGACGACGGATAACCTTCGGTTTAGATGAGCTAAAAAATGTATGCATGTTATTCTATCAATGGTGTGAACATATCTCTAACTGTTTCTAAACAGTTTTTGCTACTCGAGATGTTAGAGTTACATGTAAACAACAAACCAAGTAACAATAAGCAAAGCAAACTTAAAAACTTTTCTTGAGTTTAATTCTAAATTTAAATAAATACTCAACACAATAAAAGTAATAACGTTACGTGTGTAAAATAAATTGTATAAATATTAACCATGACAACGAATGAGAAACTTGTACGATGATAATCTAACAACTTCCCATCTGAGGATTACTGTTCCATGCGGTACCAATTTGAATCTACTTAAGTTAATTTTACTTCAGGATTTGGCAAAACATGAAGTGATGATTCATATCTAGAAATTCCCAACCCAGCATGATAATTTTCAAACTTTTTATCCAAGCACTAAATTGTAAACCGTGTAATAGTGTCCCTCAGTTTTTTTCTTTTTAATCAAAGTCATTGTATTTAAACTTTTACATGATTCTAGTCTCTGCAAACATTATTAAATTTACAAAGGTTTAGTTAACTTAGCAAACTTAAAATTAAATTTATACAGGAAATATGAAAAAGGCGCGCACCTTTTTTCATATAAGAGGTGCAACAATGTTATATCTTGTATCAAACATATAATAAAAATGTTTTCGCCTGTGACCCTGGAACATTCTTGAAGGGTTGAGGTAAAGCCTGTTATACTAAGTAAATTAAATTGTGGGAGAGAATTTAAATGTTAAACTTTAAATCAAAATATGTAAATGAAAACTTGTTTATGACTGAAGATAGCCTTATATTAGTTGTTGTGACATTGAAGAAGTTCGAGTAATCATCACAATGCAGCCCCAACCCGGGTGTGACTAAAAGTCACATTTTTTAATGAATGGGGCGATGTTGATAATACAAAGAGTAAGGTTTATAAGCTAATTTAGATAGAGTCGGTCATTTTAGTACTTTGCCCTCTGGACCTTATACGAACAGTTGATTCAGTTTCACCCAGATTCTTTTGTCCTTCTGTGTAGTTTATAAATCTAGCGCACAGAATATAATCACCCTTTATTTCACCCTTTCACCCTGTAACATAAAAATAACAAGTTGGGACCAAGCAAAAAATCAAGAAACATCAGGCATTGTTATTTCTTTATTCAGCAACATAGATTTAAGGTAAGGAAATAAAACATTTTTTTATAAATCGACCAGATCTTTCTTTGCCAGTGTGTATGAAAGAGACTGTCACAAAGGAGTACGCACTACACTGACTACAGTTTGATGGATGAAAGAGGCATAAACAATGTATCAGAAGAAAAACAAATTAGAATGCCCGAAAAGTGTCTCTTGACTCTGTGATAAATTATCTAAAATAAGAAAGTCAAAAACTTTGAATTTAGGGGGTTTTTTTGTTTGATTTTTATGGGGGGGTTGTTTTGCAGGGTTTTGTAGTTTACCATAAAAAAGGTCACCGGTCACAATCATTTTTTGAATTTCCACAAAACAGAAGGACTGCAACTTCTTGTTTTAGAAACATCAGATTATATATATATATATATATATATATATATATATATATATATATATATTTATTTATAATTATTATCGCTGCATAAATTCAAGTCATTTTCGTTTAAACGAAAGTAGTCCACATTTATGACTTGTGTTGCATTTTATTTTATTGTAATTTTATATACTTAAATAAAATATAGATGCAAATCATGCGATAAATAGTCACATCAACACATGATCTTTTTGGCATAAAGAACCCTCAATCAAGTCATAGAGAAAATGAATTTGTTTACATTTGATCAAAATCACAGTTGTAATCATGAATTTTGACAATCATGGTTTTAAAACAAGTTTAGCAAAATCACTAAGAAGAAAGACTCGAGTTTAGTGAAGAGAATGGTGTATAACTTTGGTGCAATTTAAAAAAAAAAATGAAAAAATGCAAGATGCAAACCTTACCTTAAGAAACAATATATTGCATTTTAACCAAAATACATGAAGATAACACTTTATCGGAAAACAATTACAATTGTTTATTATATGTAATGAACAGCTAAACTTCATCATCAGTATTGATTACTGTAAACTATTTGCCGATCAGTTTATATTATCTTTATGTATATAGACTTTGGGGGAGTTTTTTTTATATAAGTTCATTATGGTATTTGTGATATTTTGATGAATGTCGCGTTAAAACCGTGACATGATAGCTTCAAATTGCTACTTCATTCCAAAAAACTTTTTTAGTGTACATATAACCTTGCTTATTCAAAAATATAATAAATATGTCATGCATTTTGACAAAAGCTTTTTTAAGAACTAATTTTTTTTTGCGATTAGTTAGCCTTTAAGTTGCCTTAACATTTCTGCGTACATCCATCTCCTTTTAGCAAAGAATGTTTAAAAGTTGATATGTTTACTTATATGAAGCAATATATTCAACGTTTATTTTCTCGAAAAAAGAAATTAATTAATATCTTATTCACAGCATAAAAGCAAATTATCTTTTATCGTTTGTATTTCTTACTTTAATCTTTTTTCTTAAAAGATAGAATAAGAATGTTTAAGTGTTAAATATATTTTTTCTACATGATCATAAAACATAAACATACCAAACGTGATAAAAAAAATTCCCATCCCACGCCATCGATCTCCAGTGTTACTTTATTCAACGTCTCTCTCTCTCTCTCTCTCTCTCTCTCTCTCTCTCTCTCTCTCTCAATTGCAATGAACAAAATAAATGTAAAATTCCTCAGTAAAATCGATCATGAAAAAAAATCATATATATATATATATATATATATATATATAAATATATATATATATATATATATATATATATATATATATATATATATATATATATATATATATATGTATATATATATATATATATATATATATATATATATATATAAACTATAACACCTACGAAAAAATGAACTACAATATATTCAAAGTGCTTTTGTTGAAACAGTCTTTGCTTTTGTTAAAACACTTTTTTCTTTTTTCTCCTCAATTGCTTTAGGGGGAACTCTCTAAAGCAAGGTCAGAATCTACAAAAAAAGATACAGAAAACATGGTAAAAAAATTATCAACTTTTTTTTTCAATTTCATAAAAATATTATAATAATCTTTATTCATCATGCTATGTTAATTTGTTATCCGATAAGCATATATTCGCAGTGACAAGTTTTACTTTCAATATGAATTCAATGGGTGGCCTCTAATGTAACATATAATTTATGAAATGTTTGAAATCGTGCGGAACACCTTTTTTTCGTTTCCGACCACAGCAGACATATCGAATATCTTAGGACTTTTTCATACATTTCATCCTTTGCTAAAATATTCTAACTTCCCGGAGCAGGTTTATCCACACATTAGAACATTCCTCTGCAGCCAAAACCACAACATCATGGCATCCACAATGTAATATACATGGCATCACACTTATTTTAAAAGTTTGAAAGAGCTACATAAGACTTATCTTGACCGAACAAAGTTATAGTTCATTAAGTTTCTACATATTCGATTATAATAAATTATTGCATACAATAAAATTTACGCCTGTTTCATTGAGGGTATTTGCAAATTATAGCTACAAAACGTACAAATGAATGTAATACATGTATATGCATTGAAGAATTGAAACTGTATTAAACGTAAATAGCCTGGATCTTGAGGTTGTATATACCATAAATTATATACATGTACGTAATATTAACATACATACCCCTTCCAGAAACGCCTAATCTGCTCATTTCAGTATACTTCCGAGTTTTGTCAGGTTGATTAGTATAGCGACACATCGATGAGACCACCAGTGCCATTTCTGGGAATTCAGTGCAAAGGTTCTCTATGTCCTCCATATGATATATCAATGACCTTAATTTGCAATTCATAGTTGAAACGCAATAAACATGCACATAAAACACAATGAGCTTTTTCTTTAACATCTTTTTTCGTACATCGCTAAGATTATCCTTCTTCAATGTTTCTTGGATACATTGAATTGCTGTAGTTATTGCAAGTTCAGCAAGAACTTTATTTTGCCTCCAATATTCTCTTTTACTGTATTCATACAAGAATCGTGCTACGGTTGTTAAATCACTGCTGTCAGCAGATGGAAACTTGATCCAACTTAATCTAGGGTCTATCGGCCATGGTAAATACATCTGCAGGGAAATTTCTTGTTTTTCTAAAATCATATCTTCTACATTTGACCCCATTATCATATCAAATGTACGTGCAAGAAGGACACGAGAGGCTTTCTGTTTCATTTCCATCAACGCTGACACCAAAAAATCTCTAAAACTATAAGATGTTTGTCTCATCTCCGTCTGCGGAATCAAAAGACTTTGCTCAAATCGATCCTCTAGAAGATCAAGAGATGTGCTGTAGAAACCCATTTTAGCCCATATTTTTGCTGTTGAAATTGTAAGAGGACCGACTTGATCATGGAATGATGCAAGCACTGTAGTTTTATCGATGTTGTATTTAACATTTGACAGAACATATTTGATCAGGTTTGATCCATATGTATACCCATATTTTTCAGCCACAATTTGAATGACATTTGCAGGAAAAAGACGTATGTATTCGACAATAGTACACAGAGTGTAGACATCATATTCACTATGGCAGTCGATGAGGTTGTTTTCTGGTATGAAGTAATTCGGAAGGAATCTTGCCTTTAAGCAAGAAAGCAATGAGCCTAACACAAAAAGTAAACACCCACAGAAATTTGTTTCCCAAACACTAGAAGGCATTTCTTCACACGCCACAAAAAATACTGATTTAAGATGCTTTGTTTTGAAAGAAAAGTGGTTCAGCATATTTTCAAGGAGGACCTTGAGAACAAGAAAACCATGTCGCTGTGCAACTGTAAAACTATTGAATATCAAGTTTTCCGCCATTGAAAAATTAAATTGCCATTCTGCATCTGGACACGAGCTTCTAGGGTGGTGTTTGGGAATCAAGGTACAGCCGGTTCTGATAATAGAAGCAATGAGTTTTCTTGACGGAAAATCAGATTTTTCTTTTCCTTCTACCAAACGACGACCAAAGGGAAACGTATAGCATGGTATTCCAATACAGTGAAGTTTTCTGAGGTTTTCTATGTCTACCTCTGAGCGCAATCTGTCTGTTATTCTGTATGCTTTTTGATATATTTCAGACCCAATTTTCAAAACGTTATCATCAGTGTCAAATTGCATGGAAGATAAATGTCTCAGTCTGCAGAATCCAGGATGGGTATTTGAGGAGTCAACTAATACATGTACATGTCCAGGCATTGGCTCATCATTTACCAAATCATTGTCGTAAACGGCCACCACGTCCATCTTTAAAACAGCAACCCTTGTTTTATTCCCTGATTTTCCTCGTTTATTTCGCAAGTAGCGAATTTTCTGGATGCGGCTTATGTCTCTCAGCATTAAGCAACTATGGTCCGCAAAGGACCCAAGATAATGATAATATATTTTACATGTACCAATCACAAATAAATGATATGTCATATAACCACCTTGAAACATTTTATATGGGAAAATATGTTTCATAATAAAACTCAATTGATACAAATGTATTCCCGATAAAGGGTCAATTTGCGACTGATCTTCAAGTAGTTTTCTTCGAATATCTGCAAACATTAAATACGACAATAATTGGAATAAAAGCAAATTCGACATATAATCTTAAACATGGTAGGCAACTGAAATTCTGTTTAAATATACACTAAAAAGTCATTATTTTGATTGTGGTATGTTATAATTATGAAAAAAAAGTGATTAAAATACGTGCCTTCGGATTCTTCCATCTGTAGGTCACTCCCACTGTAGGATTTGAAAATGTGTTCAAAATACGTATGTTTCGATCGCTGTGCACGTCTTGCTTCATGAAATGAAATGCATTGCGAGACAAATTGGACATACTTGGTTAAATTTGACATCGGGAAATGTCCTTGCGACAATTATGCCAATCTTCTGTCTAATAGTTTTTTTCTTTCCTCTTCATTTTTCTCAGAGCCTGTCACCAACAAACGAAGTATTTGAGACTCTGAAAAAAAAATTATGCATCGTAATATTTTGAAATACTCATTTATTGTTTATATTGTATATATCTTTTTATAATGAAGAAAAGATTTACTATAAGGTAATTCTGTCTGCCATGTCAAAGGACGAAGACTAAAAAAATGAAACTCTCCAATATGACCGAGAAAAATGTGAATCTTTTTCGTCAACACATCTTCAGTTCGTTGTGATGTTATAACGGAATGTCTAATATCATTGTGACCAAAACGAAAAATACTGATTTGCAGCAGAAAAATGTCTGCTAACACCTGTAGAATAGTATTAAAACCCCACTGTCTTGTTTTATCTATTCTTTTTACTGAAGTTTCCCAAGAATCTTCTGCACAAAAGGATGAATCATGTATTCCATAGTTTGATGGGTTTCTTTTCAGGTGTCTGAAAAAGTTAAATTAAGTTTAATATGTCTCTTAAAACCGTATTATGTAGACAAAAAAAGAATAATGACAAACAAAATCTTTTACAGATATTGATATGTTTACCAAGCAAACAACAGGAAATTAGAAACGTTTTTATCAACGTTGTGTATTATAACAAACACTAAATCTTATATCACGTGCATGCATCGAAGCGAATCAAAACTTGAAAACACACTCCCAAAGTTATATATTTAGCTGTACTCTTTTAGTTTTTGTTAAGCATTTCAAACGACTTGAATAGCCATACTTGAAGTATATATACTTACTCAAAAACAGTCTCACGTAGAGATAACTCTGTATGACCAGGGCATCCATTGATCATGAATTGATCAGACATCGCTCGATAGACACACAGTTCATCTTCATAAATATCGTGAATTTCAAATTTGTGTTCCTTGGCAAATGCTTGAACAAGGGGAGTAAAGGCGGGATACATATCATACACCTCACCATAAGTACCTGGACAAACATAATGTACATACATTTCACGCTATATTTATCATTTTTGTTTACTTCACAACTCCTTTTTTAAAGCATGCCAATTTCAGTAAATATATCTATAATCTAGTTAAACGTAAAACTTCTTCAACTTTCCTCATTATCTTGAAGTAATATACATCATGATATATTCTATGTTATAAAGACATCTTACATGCGGCGTAATCATGTATGCTACGTGGCAGATGATAAGAATGGCAGTGGGGACATATTTCCTCTCTGATTTCTTTGTTTCGGAGATTATCCCAGTATTCATCCTCACTATCGAAGTAGTCTGTCTTGTCTTCGTAACAAAACATATTTCCTTTTGTGACATTGTACGCATCTTCATCAAAATCCTGCCAAGTACTTTCGTATTTTAGATTTCGGTCACTGGGAGTGACCCCGTTTTCAGTTCCAATTAAAAAGTTGTTATAAACAGATATTTCCTCAGTTTTCTGTTTGCTACTGGTTTCACTTCTCCAAAAGCCTAAAGGAGTATCGCTTTGTCTCTTTTTTTCTATCAACCGAGATACTTTTTCTGTTGCCATTCTTAACGTATCTGTACTGGAATAGTAAAAATAAGCTTCTTGTACGAAGAAAGTTCTACTCTTTAAGCTGGAATTTCGTCAGTGCTACATGTATGCTATCATAGTGGTATAGAACATAATTCTGAGAAAGAGATTTTAAGAGATTTCCTGCTTGTTTTCAAATCGGAATGAGGAAGAAAACACACTTTATTTTCTATTTTTTGTGCAAAGTTGACAAGTTTTGATATTGACTTGACATAAATCTTTCAAACATGAGTTGTTTACCATTCAGTTTATACATCTTTCATATCCTACATGCAGATGATAAAAGAAATATTTTTGTAGACTTGTTTTCACCATTCTGATAAAATTGTAGAATTAATACAGTCAATTTGAAGTAGCTACACTTTGGACTGCAAGTTTTTTTTTGTGTTGCTTCTTTTACTGGTGTTTTGTAAGTTACGCAGCAAAACAATGGGTGTTGGTTTTCATATTTCAAACTGATTAAAACAACCTGCAGTGGACAATGCATTATTCTAAACAATAAGTCTGTTTACACAGGCAATTTATACAGGATTTTTATTAAGTGTTTCAGCTAAAAACTATCATGGTGCTGTAGAGCACAACTCAACTTGACATCATTTCAAGACATCTTCTTTAAATGAATTTTAGACTGTTATGATCATTTTATTCGGGGTCTTTCCGTTAAAATGTAGAATTTGTTAGATTAGGAACGTGTGTTTGGCCGTTATCAGAAATATTTGATCATCACAACGTAACTATAAATGTCTACACATTTGTGTAAATTTGCATGCTCAAATTTCTGTTTTATTGATAAAGTTTTCATCATAGTTAACAAACTGAGCAATTGCTTTTCAAAGCGCTATTATTCTAGCAAAACAAATATTATCTTTATATTACTATATCTGAAGATGTTTAGCAACTGTTTTCAACCTTTTGCACTCTACATTAAGTATATCGGTTGCAAATATACCTCTTTTTATGCAAGTTATTTAATTTTTTGCTGGCTATAATATATATGTGTGAGTCGAGAACAACAAAAACACCGACTTTGACAATCCATTTAATTTATTAAAATATAGATATATGCCGGCGAACTGATTACAGTGCAATTATTGTCTAAGAAAAAAAGTAACATCTTTTAGGAAAGACACAAATATTGTGTGACAATCATTTAATATGATTCTCCATAAAATATTCCCGTTAAGAATCAAGACTTGATACATGTACTTTAACGTTCTCCAAGTAACAACTTATAATTTAACAAATCTTCAACAAATAAATTCAACAACTTCCTTGCTTTCTATTTTTTATGCATGTATAACGAGTCAAACGCCATTGAATGCACCAAACAGAAGATAAATTTAATCGAATTTATGCTTTGCCTTTCTAAATACACCAACACACAATCCAGAGTGTAAGCAAAGTTTATCAAATTCAGATTCAAGAAATTGAACAACACAAATCGATCCAAACATTTTAACTTTAAGCTTAAAATTTTGTGCAGAAAACATTACTTATCCTATGATAGTAATTGCTGATTAAGAAATGATTATGTGCATGTATAAATATATTACAAAAGATAGTTTAATTTATTCTATTGAAGATCACAGACATAATCTATATGCGCGAATAGTTTATATAATGGGTACATTACTAAAAATATCCCTAATCATATTTCTATTCAACAAAAACGGCTTCCTTGAATTTCACCGTTGTATTATGGTGTTCATTTTCAGAATCAATGTAAGACTCTACAGCATAGTCATGTGGGGGACTGCTGTAATACCCATTGGAAATCACAGGACCGATTCCCTTTACAGTCATTCCAAATTCTTTGTTTATGTCTCTTGACGTGAAGGATTTCGCTTTATTTATTTTGGGAGGAGACTTCCTGTATAAAGTTTTACTAGATTCTCGGTTCGATTTTCTGCTGGTTAGAAGGCGTTGTTCCAATTCCCTTGCTTCCGAGGTTTTTTGAGAACGCTTTGGTGGGATTGGTTTTTCGGAGGTGACATATCGACCTGGTACATGATACCAGGCAGATCGATGGTGGATGGATCGGCTCATGTCACGTGGTGATCTAGCAATAAGACTGTCCAGTGTCGAGTTCGGTCCAGTTGTAACCGACTGGGTGTTACCTGGTGTAATTGCATGTGGACCTACAACACTCCGTCGCGAGTAACCACTTCTTAGACTCATTCGCGAATTTGAGCTATATCCGGTTATATGAGAGCTTTGGTTACTTTTAGCACTGTTTTCACGAAGCAGGCTTCGTTCGTTGTGTCGAGACACGGACGACCTGGAACTACCGGCACTGCTATATCGCTTGAACAATTTAACAGGGCCACTATCAGCGTGTTCAGCAAATTGGGCTCTTTTGGTTTCTTGTCCAACGTTTAAACTGTCTGTTTGACGAATGTCATCTCCAAAGCTATCTATCTGGGGTTCTGCTTCTCTTGTTTCAACATCCCCTGATCTATCAACATCGTCGTCTACTTTTATTTCAACAGTCACTAGACGCTTTGCTTGATGCACTTCCGATGAAGGAGGAGATACTTTCAATTTTCGATCGATGTAATCTCGATGGAGCAATCTAGGGCGATCCGCATCCATTAATAATTTCTCCGAAGCACTAAGATGGCTAACGCTGCTATAACGACTCAGCGACGGTCCGTGTTCTTCTTTGTAACTAGAAGGTCGTGATCTCAATACGGAGTTTGAACTACGACTAGCACTTCTTGACTTTGACCTTTTATCAATGTTTGCGAGATCTTTCTCCCGCCACGAAAGTTTGCTAAAAGGCCTATCCGTTGTCCGCGTGTCTGTTAATCTGGCCGGACCAAACTCGTATTTTCCCATTTTAAGAGAAATTTCCAGCTGGCTTAAATAATGTCGGACCGCCCTCGTGTCTATATGATCACCACCTACAAAGATAAGTAAACAAAAATGATATTAAGCTGTTGATTTTTTAATAACAACAAAAATGCTTTAAATTTCAGAACTACTGAAAAGACTGTGTATTTGTATTATCGAGAAATAGTTTTTTATCTGATATCATTGCAAAACTTGTATATTTGCACAAATAAATTGCTCTTTTCCAAATTAATTCACTATAATGAAAGGGTAAACACGATCATATTCATTTAGCAAAAAAAATAATAATATGCCTTTGTGTCATAATATACAATATCGTACTTTGTATTCAAACATTTAAGTGTGCAAAGAAATTGTTCAAACAACATCATCATCGTGAATGTTTCAATAAAACAAATCAGCTTGGCTGAAACTCGAATACACATGGCATATTTATCTAAAAATCTGTCCTTGGAGCTAACAGAATTGTTAAGCATGATTCTATTGAAATTAAAACTAAAGAAATGTTCATTTAATATGCTTAGCTCAGCACGAACAGTAAAAGAAGTAACAGAAGGCCATATGCATATCAAAGTATTTACTGTATGTCGATTCATATCAGTAAGGTGAAGCCAGACTTTTAAAACAAGAAGATAAGAAACAAGATAATTTGAAAACTAATCAATGTCAATTAAATCCATGTCACAAATGCGCCGACCTGGCCATAAAACTCAACCTCTGTGATAAGATCTAGAAACGTGGTTTCCAAAAGAGTTTCAAATGATGTTGATGGATTCAAAATATGTATATGTAGGAGTTGTTTAGCAATATGATTTAACTAATAAATTAATATGCATAAAGGGGGTTAACGTTCAATTATAATTTTACAAGAATTTCATCGGTTCTAATTAGTAATAAAAATACAAAGGTTAAAAGGAAATCTCATACTGAAATCAGTTTTTATATAAGCATTATTTTAACGATGATTCATTAGTCCATACAGCTTCATTAACAACCTGACTTAATGTAACATTTCCCAAGACTTAGATTACAATTGTTGTTTCATCGACTTTTTTAAACACTTTAACATGTTGATTACATGAAAAAAATGCACATAAAATTATTTTCATCTAAACTACACAGTGACATATTTGGTAATCATTCTATGATATAAAATGCTTATGTGATAAACAAATACGAATGTTGACTTTATCAAACTTGCAATTACTATTAAATCAATCCAATATTGTTTATATTTTCAAAGAACCATATCATTAAAAAAATCAAACATAACTTTAACATAGACTTACACATCAATTCAACCATTACAATAACAGGAATAAAGATTAGGGGTCCTACAGTTTCAATTTAAAAGTGTTCATAAACTCATTAAAATTTCAGCACTATCCCCAAGTTAAGATTACACATACCTTGCAGCTTTAACACGAGGGAGCAGTTTCATGATAATAGTTTACAGTAGAGACACCAAATAAATATGAAGGTACAATTCACAACCTAATAAATATCTCAACAGCCCTCTTCTAATAATTTTGTATAACATCCTTAACGTTCATATATAAATTCAGCCAACTTGAACAGTCACTACGCGTTTAAAATCCATTCCTCATATTCTCCCGCTAACGGTTATGTCCATTGCGACCATCTATGACCCCTTAATGCTTTTTGGCAAATCTCAAGTGGTGTATGTCCCTCTAATCTGGCATTCTATCCACATAGAAACGCGAGTCCTTCTGCTTTATCCAAAGATTTCGATTTAAATGTTACTCCATGACTTAATCGGGCAAGATTAATTATTGGACGAACAAACCATTGACGGAGCCAACACAGTCAACTGTGTAGTAAAGGAGATCTTAGGGAGGGAATATAATGGTAAACTGATGAACATAAATATTTAAATTTCTATACAAGAAAGAACGCATAATGCATTGATCATGTAACGGGATACGTTAATTGTTCATTTGACAATACAACTGGAAATGAACGGTACAGACAAGTATGATATAAAGAAAGATGAGGGGGTAAGGTATTTATTTTGAAGGGAGGATTACGACGTAAAAAAGATTGGGAACTAATAAAAGTCAGGGAAATAAAGAATCACTTTCTACTTTTCAACGAATCTTGGTACAGAAACATACACAATAAAACAATTATGAAAACAGTCTGAGTGCAAGTAAATACACTTTCTTTCTTTTCAAACATCAGACAGTAAACGTCGGACTTGTGAAATATGACGAATAATATCATTCACAAAAAATAAAAAATGATAATAAAACTCTTTAAAAACACAAAATGCCTATTATTTATCAATGTTGATAAACAAACAGAACCATCGTTTAACAATTAACTATGCAGAAAAAAATAAAATGTCTCCCTCGCTGTGCTTACGAAAGATATGCAAAGCTTTATTTCCGATACAATATTTGAATAACCTATTATGCTATATGTCTTTGATCCCAGTAACAAAGGGGTAATATACTGTAGATTCCTTATTTTACGCGAGTACGTAATATCGCGACCTAACTGTTTTTCATCAAATCGCAAGAATATTAAATCGCGAACGCCGAATTTTTATAATTATTTATTATGGTTTACATGCGTCCGAAATATAAAGGCGAGGTTTTAAAATCCGCGAGATTCTCGCGATTTTACGCGAAAATTAATTCCTCACTTTTAATTAGGAATTTACAGTACAATGTAGTTAATTTCATTTCTTTTCATGAATTTACTTGGTTTAATCTCCTCGAGTTGTCCCCTATAACATCTTCACGATGGGTGCTCTCTTAAGTTTACAATTTCAATGTATTTCCTGCATATTTATGTATCTTTGGTGCAGGTTTAAGTAAACATTTCAAACTCATAAATCATACCTAAAGAGTCATCCAAATTGAAAATGTCACCCATATAAAGTGTACTTCAGCCGTTTAGATGATACAATTGTCCCCACTATCACTCTTATTCTCCAATTTCAACTTACAGCCTAGAAAGCAATTTTAGCTGTTAATTCTGAAAAGTTGACATGGATGACCTCGACATTATTACATCTAATTCTATTCGTTTTAAATTCTTTTCAATTTTGTAATTGAATTATGGGAAAATAAAAATTTTCTATCAAATGCAAGCTTAATAAACGTAAGCCAAGCTCTCTGGGGGGTTTCAGTTCTGACTTAAATTGTGTAGTGTTAATTATATAGCTTGTTTTTTTCTATTGAAAAACATATTCTTAAAACACAAATAGGTGTTTTGCGTATTGAAGAGATCATGAAATAAGACATGATAATTAACAGGCTTTTCTTTGACATTTACATGCACATATACTCTACCTATTATCAGAGAGTTTCGTCTTAATCGATATCAGGATATCTAGAGATAATATCATTATTATGTGATACTTATGCATTGCGTTGATCTTTGACATATCTTTGACAGATTGCGGTATTATTTACCAAACTGTTTAACATACCAAACGATTTCTTATAATCCAAATCAGAATCGTTGCATTCCCTTTGATCAGGATGTTCCTTTTTTCTCATTTTCAGACATGAAACGGGCGGCTTGGCAATAACTTCTTCATGTTTGTCTTGCTTATATTCTATAAAAGGTGTGATTCCTGTTGTGATATATTGCCCTGGTTCCGCAATTCTAACTCGTTTTACTTTCATATTTCTCCTCTTTCTCAATAAAACTGTTGTATAAATTGAAATCCAGCTCGTGGAAATGTACTTGAATAGAAGTGGAGAAAAAACACAAAACTTAATCGCAAAACATATTTGCTGATCGATCGTACAGTTTATGATGTCGGACTAGAGGATTATCCATTAATCCCTAGACATTCTGCAGTAACAGTGGCATTATCCTCGCTTCTCGTGCATTTAATCCCAGTCACCATACGGTTAACTCTAACCTTCGGGTCAAAACTACTACCAAGCAGCCTTAAGGTATTTTCTTTATATTGTCACTCAGTGATTCAAACTTCCAAACAAATATTAAATAAATCTAGTTTATAACATCTCTCCAGGGATTGTTCTTTCGAATCTTTTATTTTTCGTAGAGCCAAGATTGCTACCTTTAATCCTGGCAATAACAAAGTCTACTCCATGAATGTACACTTTCGAAAGAAACCGAGAGCAAGTCTTGGGTTGTAGCGCAGTTATAACATATGTGAGGCATTCATTGTAACGACGGATTTAGAGCGGTTGTCAAAGAATACCCTGGACGTTGCTTTTCCTTTGCAAACGACATCCATGTACAACCATCTTTAAACTCCGAGAACTTTAAACATATGTAGTGTACACTTTCACAATGGGACAATTACCGAGAATTTCACGCTGTATATCTCAGGTATCAAACAATCAATGAGAAATTGGGCAGCATTTAAATCCTTTTCTCCCTCTCTTAAACAAGGCTTTGTTTGGAAAATGTACGTATAAGTCCAATACATTTTTAAAATATAAAAGCCGAACATGGCAGTACTTTCTCAATTCATCTTTTGTTCGCTCTCTTATTTTAAAATGGGGAAATCAGCGTTAGCTTAATAGAAAACCAAATATAACTTGCCATTAATGAGCCACGCTGATAATTTGCCTGTCCCGAGCAGTAACATGAGCAGTCCTATTAAAGTTTAATGTATTGATCCTCATGGATATCCCAGATAACTATCTATACAATTTGAACTGCCAAAAAACAAACGAACAACGCGACATAATGAAAGCACAAATCAATGATGTTTTTAAGTTGAGTAGAAAGTCAATTCTACGGAAATGTTTCTAATCACTGGACGATAAATAGTACCATGGTTTGGCGAAATCTACTCTGAGAGGTGAACACAAACTGCAAGTGGCAAACTTCATAAAAACGATCTTAAAAGTATAGCTTTGGCCGACATGGGTACAAATAACCAAGTTTTCAAAAAGTGAATAAACCTTTGAAGATAACCTGTTGGACAATGAGTCTGTTATGTGATACATGTAAAGGAGATCATTTTATTTTCTTTAAAGTAAAGTACATCAAATTTTTTTTAAACAAAAAAAATTGCAGATTGTGATTAAATACATATGTATTTTCTCATACACGGAAATAAATGCGAAAACAAATATTTTTAATTGGGGATGTGTCTTGCATTACACAAATTTTACAAGGAAACCATCAACTCTTGCTCAGTGCTAACATTTGTAAGTTCCTTTATTGGTACATGTATTTTCATTAAAACGTTTTCCTTTTGGGGTAAAATCAAAAGAATTCACAGAAGCGCGTTCTTATTATTCCATCATGACTCCATCAATCAAAATGAAAAAAAAAAATAAAGGAAGTACTTACCTAGTTTGGTTGTCCTTATGTCTAGTGCTCTACGTAACAGCTGCACAGCTTCGCACTTTGCTGCATAGTTGATTTCCTCTTGTAGAAGTTTTCCTACAGAAGATTATTGCACAAATTAGTTTTAAAAGGTAAATGGTGAAATCAAGCGGCACACATACAAAATATTGACATTTTTATCCACACACACACAAATAAAATCTCCTAGACACTTGTTTGATCATAAACTGAATCAAATATGACAAGAAATAAATGATTTGCAAAGATACATCATTTGCATAACGTTATATACGGTATTCCATCAATGCTCTGTATTTGGGTTTAAAAAGACACAGGTAAAAGTTTGTTACCTAGTTGAAACAGTGTATCCCCTACAGCTGGATGGTCCTTTCCCAGACAATCCTCTCTGATCTTAAGAACTTTTCTGTAAACGCCCTCCGAGCGACCTCTGTCAAACCTGCAAGATCAGTTTGTAAATGATTTTAAATGTCTGTACAGAATTTGACCTTTCTTTTTTAATTTTTTTTTCAGAACAATTCTCAGAATATTTATAAATATGATGCATATGCATGCATGTTTGTGCGTGTGTGTAATACGTTTCTTACCCGCGGTAGTTATCCGGGTTCCCCATGAGCTGAGCCAGCGCGAACAGGACTTCAGCGACCAAGGGATGGGATTTCCCAAACCACTGCTCCCTGATGTTTAATGCCTGGCGAAGGCTGGACTCAGCCAAAATGAAGTCCTCTTGTTGCACTCTAAGGGTAAAATATCATTTATATAATGCATGCCTTATATAAACCGATACAACATTTTTGTTTGATTACATTAGGAATATCGATCTTGGTTACAATGGACAGTCCAGACAGCTGACGATTTTAATCTTGATAAAAATAAAGATGTTTAATATATACAGGTATTTAGGTGTTTTAAATGCAATTTGAATGTTAAATTCTCAACAGTTCTTGAATGCAAAATGGTAATACCGCCTGACCTTAGGAGTCCTAGGTTGTACAAGATTGTTGCTTTGGCTGTCAGATTGCCGCTGGTTTCAACGGCATCACGTGCCTCTGTCAATAGATCTTCTGCACTTTCCACTAAACCTTCGTTCAACCGAAGACTGCCCAGATGGGAAAGAAGTTTACCTAATATGAAAGAAATAAACATAAATGTGCATGTGTACAGTAAAACTCATTTTCATGTATTCTTGTGTGAAAACATGCTTTATACATACCCATTTATATTTTCCCTATTGCTTAAATGTTTTAAGACTACCTAACGTGGATACGTACATGTAAAGTTGATTCAAGTTTATTAGCACACAGTATAAGCCATCCATTCATTGATTTTGAATATTCTTTGTTAGTTACATGTATAAAGGAAATAAATATTTTTTTTATATTAACCAAATTGTAATTTAACGGAATGACTATGATTTTTATACCCTTCAGGTTCTCTAGCTCTAGGAAGTTGAGTGAGGATTCCTCGTCTAGTTCCGACAGATCGGTGACGATCCTGAGGGATTTGGTAAAGTGTTTCTGTGAGAGCCCCGACTCCCCTCTTTGTTGACAGTACATTCCAAGGGCTTCTTGTACTCTGGCATGGATTAACATGTCATCGTGTTCAAGAGGGTAGCTCTAAGAGTCAAAGAAAGTTTGTAGTTATTTCTTGAAAAAAGCATCTTAAGTTAAAGTATTGATATGTCATTTATAAGATTTTTTTTAAAAAAGGATCACATGATTTACTGCGCAAAATGTTTTGAATCCATATACAAACGACTCGGGCATAAAAAATGTAGAGGATTTCGATTTTTATAAATACTTAACGAAAACAAAATACCACATTCATATAGTTATACGGGTCTACGATATGTACATGCCGTTGTGTATAATTCATAAATACAAGTGCCTAAAAACTAATGAGCTCTGTTATCTCCTCACGGCAAAAACAATTTACCACTTACTCTACAAATTATTTCAAGGATTTTTCGGGGGTTTTTAAAGCAGAACTAATGGTATATTTTATCTAAAGCACAAGCATGAATTCTGTGTTCTGGGATGAATATGTGTATAAGCGTGGTATCTTGATTTTGCATTCATGCAATGCAACAAATTCCAAATAAAAAACCCATTGCTTACTCCATAAATCTGAAATTTTAAACATGGAATAAGTTAACGTAACAATTTCATACAACTTAAATAATTTCTAAAGTGAACGTGACATTAACAAATGAAATGTTAACCTTAATGTTTTTATCAAAATAAAAATCAAATATAAAAGCAAAGTATAGGATGCACAGATTGTTAAATGTACAAGAAAAAACTGTTACTTTATACATGTTTTTTTTCCATAATTCACAAACATATTATTACTACAATTTTTCTGAAAATATTGGGACCCTGTCATAACTCGTTATCAAACTATTCTTTTATATATGTGTTCTTTATGAATGAATCACAATGCATATTTTCTGTGTAAAAGGCTGTTTTGAATAACTCTTAATGGTGATAAAGAAAGAAATGTGTGTATGTTAATACATGTGAGCAAATAGCAATATCATAACACTTGAGTAGCATAACAATATGATAAAGGAAAATACAAGCAGTGAAACAAGTTGCCTTTATTCATTAGCACACAAGAAAAATTATCTCAAGTTTTAAAAACGTCCAAAGTTCATGTACATTAAGCTCAAAACTGTAGTTTCAAATTTTATTATTACCTTCACTAGCTTTTTGTTTAAGGCTGTCAAAACTTTCTCTGTTACATCTTCATGACCAAGATCTCTTAGGAAGTTTGCGATAAGCCAGGCGATCTTGATTGTGTTACACAATTCATGGGTCTGATACAACAATGGTGAATCAGCTCCTTGAAAAAAGAGAGATTTAAGAGCTCTTATAACAGACAAAAAAGATGGACTTGTCAACCACATTTGTGTCAGATAACAACTAATCAATAGAAACTGTGTGTATATATTAGAGTTTTTACCTGGAGTTTCAGCTTTTGTTTCTGTCAAAAACACAGCACTATTTTTATCCACTGGTCTTGATTTTCTACTTTCCTGGATAATCAAAAATCAAAATCAAAGATACTAAATAAAAAAACAAACATTTTCATGGATAAAAATTCATATCAAATTAATGTTATTAGTTTACTAACCTCCATATTTCAGTATGGAGCTAAGCATGAAAGCATTTGATTGGATCATAACTGACCTTTTCCTCACTGATTGGTTCTTCTATGACCGTCTCCTCCAGTCTATGCCGCTGGGGTGACCTGACCCCCATGCTGCTGGTTATGGATTCCTCGGTCACAGCAGAGAGCTCCCTGTGGGGGGGATAGGTCACAATGGTGGGGACCACAATGTTCACGTTCTCTCTGGAGGACGCCACTGTCTCATCCTCATGGGAGGAGATCTCGCTCGTAACACTATCCAGTTCTAGATCTTCTCCATTCTGAATATAGACCACAATGATAATTTGTCATATTACTATATCATGGAGTCTGTCAATATAAATTCAAGTTCTGTCTAGTTTCCAAGTGATTAATTAAAAGTTTTCATCAGTTCTCATTAACAATTTGGTAAATTTCATACAGTACTAGCAAGGATGATCAATTAACACTTAATCAAGGTGAAAATATGCAAATCAAAAGCACTTAGTTAATTTGGACATGTAGACTATAACCTTAGTATGACTTCAGCTTTGCATGTGTCTATATACATTATAGATCCCTGGCTAATGCAAAGTTTCAATGCATATACAGAAGTAATGCAATGTCAGAACCTCTGGAACTAAATCTAGAGGCCAAGAACATGGAGCCTGCCAATGGCTGCCTAACCTGTTCTATGTAGATCTCCTCCCTCTCTTCCTCCATTATTCCTAGTCGGATCAGAAGCTTCTGGTACATGGTGCAAACATCCTTGCCCTCCTCCTTCACCAGTGACCAGAAAAAGGCCAGATCCAGTTTGTTTGAAGGGTTCTGTCTCTTGTCATCCAGAAAGCCTTCAATCATCCTATTTGGAAGCAAAAATGAGATGGGTAACTGCTTGGTTCTCTTAAAAAACTAATAGTGAGTACAGGTTAGGTTTATTTTAAGAAAATTTTAGACTCATGCCTATATACTAGACTTTCAAAAACATTTACTTTCAAAAAATCTTCTAATGAGACAGCAAAAATAATAACTGATAGATAGATTTGTAAATTACAATGGTTATGGTTGAAAAATTTGTTGAGATTTACTCTTTCAAAAGATAGCATAATAATTATACCATATCGCAGGACTTTTGTGCAATATGGTCTATGATATATTATACAAGTATTTTTGTGGAATTCTTTTGGCTGTTCCAAAAATAAATAACTTCCAAACTAGTACATCATATACAAAGCTGCAAATGAAGTAAAATTTTAAAAACCTGCAAAAAAAAAATTTAAGTGTCCATTTGAACCCAAATACCACATTGCCATAAATTCTGTTGTATGTTACATGAGCATGAACTTCCATTTCCACTTACAAGGGATCGTTGAGAACTTGCAGCAGAGTGTCTGTATCCCCTGACATCAGCAGTTGCCATGGCAACTCTTCAAGGACCCGCTGGCTGAATGGCTGTCTGAGGAAGTACTTAGCCAGTTGTTTGTGGAAGCGGTTCTTCTGCCCCTTCCACTCTTTCTCCGACTCGCCAGTGGAGGCCACCTCTCCAGAACCACTGCCAGCCTTCAGGGAATCTGTTTGTACAGGAATAATGCATGGTTTATAATTTGCATGTAAAAGTCGTTTGAAATAACCTAAAAAGTACTAATTTACTGTAATATCATGCTATGAAAACTTTATACATGTACACATTGATGAAATACATGTAGTTCTTATGAAATACTGTTTCTGTGTCACTTCTATAGTAACTTTTCTATACACACTAGTACTTCTTGAACTGACAGAATCTTAGCATTTCAGCTTTTACAAGTGTCAAATTTGATTTGTTTGTTTACTTAATATATCAAATTAGCAAATAACTCGATACATGTATTGATAAGTATCTTTTTATTAATCAAAGCATACATTTGCAAATAAAACAGTGTTTTATGAAATGATTATGTGATTGCTGTGGGTAGAATGGGGACAAGTGTGACGTGATTTAAAGTGATATTTAAAAAGTACAAAAAAAATAGATACAATTACACTAAAACCTGACATGAAAATTATAAAAAAGCAAAATTCTAATGCCTTTGATATTAAGAACAATTAAAATATTTAAACATATACTACACATTTATGTGTTTGACATAACAAGCATTGTGAAAATAAGCATACTAGAAATAAGGTACAAGATAGTAAAGTATGGGAACATGGGCAAATCAAGTACCAGCTATACATGTATAATACATGGGTATGCATGGACCAGTACATGTATAAAGCTGATTAAATAACTGTAGGACAATGTTGAGGAAATGAGACTCAGATAAAAAAACAAATTTGTATATATTGACATTCTGTGGTTCCAAAATAAAATTTGTCAGAAACGGTCTGCATATTATATGGGAGCAGAAATTCAAATTAAAAAATTGACATAATCACTATGGTCAAAATGCAGAATTAAAAAATGTCATTATTCAGTCATTATCTAAAAGCAGATGTACATCAGTTTTTGGGGTTTTTTTTAAAATTGCTACTAGTTCACCAAATGCAATCATCTTTTATTAATATATCAAGATTATTCCCATCTCATTTTTAGCAGATTGAAATAAATTGGGTATAAATTGGGGATAAAAGTTCAAAGGTCTATTTCAGTGGGTCACAATATCATTAGTACTGGCAGGAAAAAAAGTTAATACAAAAGCTGGCATTATCAAAATAAGATATTAATAATTAATCAATGAATCACACAATAATTAGGGCATTAGGTCAAAGGTCAACCTACTGAGTACTGCCGTTTTACGGCGTGGACTAACATCCTTTTTGGTCGCACCTCCTAAAATCACATTTCAAGGTCAGAAAACATAAAGCTGATATAAAATACTCTGACACAAGTACAAGTTTACTGAACTTCATAACAATTTAATGTATTCATATAAATTAATGACCATTTCAAAGCTATACAACTTTTAACTTTTTCATCCATTTTGTTTGTATGTCTTTCTATATATTATAGTTAAAAAAAATTAACTTTTATGAAAATTGTGCCTGTATCAACTACATGTTTTTAAATGTAATAAATTAAAGTTTGATGAGAAATATGGTTTTGTTTGCTTGCAAACATTTCTTTAAACATTTAAAATTGAAAGAAAGGTAACAAACTATTATATATTTAACAATGGACATTAATACACATATTGATGTACTAGCTCAGTGCAAAAAAAAAAGAGGAATGATTCATGCAGTTATGGATTTGGAGCAGGTTATGCATTTAATTCATTTTCTTGGCATTCCATTACTTAACATCTATTCCAATCTTAGGAATAATAATTTACACTGCATGGTTACAATAAAAAATTAACATCAGTTCCATAAGAACAAAACAAACATGCAATGAAAACAGCTTCTTTTTGCAGTGGATGTCTTACCATGCATGCACTCAGACATTAGCATGGCCATGATTATAAAACAGGGATTAGGGAAGGTTTGCTGATTAACCTACCAAAAAACACTCTCTATACAAAGATCAGAAATTCTATATTCATTCTGGGACAAGATCTAAAACAAAAACACAAAACTAAAGCTAAGCAAATCTAATGTCCTTTTCAAAGTTTGTAGAAATTTAAATCAATTATTTGAGAGTATACTCTCCCCCGATTGGAGTGCTATTGTACGTAACTTAACTTTTAATATATAATTTAAAATGTACAATCATGGTTCCCTGAGAATTACTTCAATTTTTATATGAGAGAGCACATTTTGACTATACTTACGCAGTAGAACATATTCCACAATTTCTTTCAGGTGCTGGTGAGAGAACTGTATCTGTCCGCTGGGCAGCTCATACACCCAGTCCCTGAAGCAGGTACAGAACTGGAGCCACTGGAAGTTCCTGACCTCCTTGCTGTTCCTGTATCCCAGGCCCCTCAGCAGGGTGAAGATATCCCCCTGGGACAGGCCGGTCCTGGACACGGCTAGCAGACGTAGAGTATCAGGGATCCAGCCTTCCAGTTCTGTCAAAATTGGTAATTCTCAGTTTCAGTACACTTGCACTTGTAGGCTATAACTTCTATTTTATTTTTAATGTACAATGTATCATGTTCAAGTAATCAGATAATATAATGTAAGCTACATGCAGCTGTTACTATTCTTTCATATTTCTTAACCTCATGCTAACAAAATTGTGTATTAAATTTTGTTTTGGGTTTTTTTTTTTTTATAAAGATAAAACCATTTTTGTAGATCATACATGTATATGAATTGTTTTTTTAGTAAAATCTTTTACTGTCTTTTTATTGTAAATGTATCATATCACTTGCACCTCTGATTGTACATTGTCTTGAAGGTAAAATCTCTACTTCACTTATTTTAATGTGCATGTATCATATCATCCACACTTTTGTCTTACCTAACTGATCTTCATCATCCACTTCACCATAGAGATTCTCTTTGGTCCAACTCATTTCCCGGGACCATCGCTGAAAACACCGAAGACAGTAGTCTCTCAGGGAAGATATTTTCTCCCCAACCTCTTCCAAATAGTCAAACAGTCCCATATAGACACTAAAGCAGCACATTTCTCCTGCCAACAGAGACATAAAGAGTGGCTTATGGGACAATTTTATATCATGGACTTGTTGGATGTTTTCTTCATTCAGGTGGTCGAAATGCTGAAGCATGGCATCTTCCAGGAAAGCTGTCCGTATCTTCGGAGTATTGAATGACGGAACAGTGTGCATAACTGTGTCTTTCCTTCTTGACAGAGAATGGTAGGTGAGATCTGAGCGACAGGATGTAAAAATAAGTCTACAGTGGGGAGGTAGAGGGAAGGGCAGCCACTTTAATTCTTTAACCTACAAAGAAGAAAAACCATCAGATAATGCCACTGCTGTAACCATTCTGACCCTCAAGATCAAAGTACTGAGAGTATTGACGGTGATTAGGGTCGTGAAAGCTTACTTGTCTGATGGTCAGTCCGAGGGTGTTGCCGATCTCATCGAGTCCATCAATGACAATGACAACAGGACCCAGAGAGAGAGCGGCCACAAATGCCTGACACACTTCCTGAAATGTCCAGGGCTGATCCTCCTCTGTCATTCCATCCTCTGAGGAAGAGCACTCAACTGCAAAATTAACAATGATAAAGATTTTAATATACATACAGTATTTCATTCAAATAAAATGAAAAACAGTAAGTAAATTTGCTATTAAATTCATACATGTAATATATCTGTTAAAGTCCATAAACTGAATTTAAAACAGTGTTCTAATAGTCCAGTAACAAGGTTCTTGTAAGAGTACCTTGTATGTATAATAATCTGTTTATAGGTGAATCACAAGACTAATATCATATTTAAAATTGGCAAATAAACGCAAAAAAAAACCAAACCCAAATGATAACTGAGAAGAAAAAGTTACACTGTATATCAAAAATTTGGAAATGATACCCTAGCCTCAAAACACACTAAAATTTAGGATAAGATTAATTTACTTGGTCTTAGGTATTCTTCTCTAAGTTCTTTGATACAGTGTCTGAGGAATACAGAGATGTCAGCAGATCTCCCACTGCAGCCCACATACTGACATATGACCTTGACCTCTGGGTTCTCGGCCTTGAACTTCTGGATCCAATTGCTGATCAGTGTGCTTTTTCCACTTCCTCTGTCGCCATTGACAACCATGATTGACTTGTAGCGGGCTTCCACAGCTTCCCTACAAATCAACAAATAATTTGAATCTTATTTTTCACATACACAATGATTTCAATTACTTTCTATGTATTCTATAAAAGCTAATTCCTTATACAACAGATCTTGTAAAAATCACAGAAAAATGCAAAAGCAGTATTATACATGTATCATTGTATATACTGGTAGTTATAATGTTAAGTGATTTGAAAGAGGTGTACTTTGTATCACAATTTTTAAAAAAATATATTACAAGTATGTTGTTGGTATGGTAACTGTGTATATTCTAAACAATATAACTTGCATTAAAAATCAAACACAAGAAATTACTTCTTTTTCAGCAAATTCAGAATTGAATAGGGTTTATCCACCATTTTTTCTTCTATTTCATAGACATTTTCATCCAACACCTCCAGGGCAAATGATGTCATTGTCTGTTTTAACTGATTTAAATCAGCAGACGTCACAAAAACATGTCGTCTGCTGTCTGCAAACACTTCATTGGCAACCCACTCACAGTATTCCTCTGATTCTAGAAAAAGAAAAAAAAACATTCCTACATGTCCTTTGATAATTTAATGATGATTTTTCTATAAAAGTACATCATGTATTATTGATTGAAGAATTTGATCTGATTAGATGGCATGAACATTACATTATATATCTAAGTTGGAAGTTAAGGGAACCAACTAAGAGAAAAGAAGAAATGATATTATTATAAGAGATCAACCATTTACGCATCAAAGATTCTAACATGAATTTGCTAATATTGATGATTAAACCTTTTAGGCTACAAACATATTGTTGGAATGTTTATGCAAAGATAGTTTTATCAAAATGTCTTCAGCCCTTAAGGAATATTTTCCAAATTAACATCAATGACAAAACTTGGATAGGAATATTGTCACCGCCAAAAGCTTTTATAATGTCAACATTGCATGGGGATTAATTCGCTCCTCTTATTTTCTTTTAACCTCATAGGATCAATTAATCAATTTTTATCGATCTGATTGTGTTTTATTTTCATTAAGACTTGCTACTTTTTCCCTTGATCTATCAGAGTATAGCACTTCTAAAGGTCTACAAGCTAAAGGCTATTAAATAATGTGTTACAAAACACTGTGCTGATTAAAGAGGAATTTAGCAGGACAATCTTTCTCAAAACATTAAAAGACAGAGCATAGATCACATTGATTTTCCTCAATCGGAAGTAATCCCTTCAAGCTCATAACAAAGCACTTAAGTTGTTATATATACACTTAATGAGATCATGAGGCACTTACAATGAACACTTGGAGGAGAGGGGCTCATAAATCAGGCCCACTTTAAGCTGGGCAGTTATCAGCCATCATAACTGGCCCAAAAGTGAGAATTTATGAGAGTTTATTGACATATATCTCCAATAACTGTGATATAAAACCTCCATGCTGCACTTTTATGAGTTTGAAATATTTGGATTACTCTTGTGTTAAATAATGTTTTATCTGATCTCCAAAATGTACCTGCGTTTTAAAAACATGAGGATTTATCTGATTCAAATTTATTTATTACCTGCAATAGCCATGTTTATACTTTTGTCTCCAAGTTTCAAAGATTTGTTTGACTTTTTTTTTTTTAATGGGAAAAAGGGGGTGTATTAAACTGTTTATATTTTAAGTTTCTTTTATTAATTTTAAGTTATTTAATTGATATTTTGTCACTAAACCATTACTTGTATCTACATGTAATTCAGATAAAAATCTTACCCAGGGTGGAAAGCGGATGTTCTAATGCAGGGTACACAATATCTATGACTGCTGTCCAGTCCTTTATAACATGTCTACCTAATTCTTCATTGGTCCTGTAATATTTCACAGGAAGAGCTTTCTTAACTATTCTCTGCTTTAAGTCTCGAATACTCAGGTCAGCATACTCATTTTCAGGTAAATGGACTTTGCTGAGTTTAATTCTCCTCTCCTCTGAAAGATGTCCAAACTTCACATCCAAATGTTCCGGTTGCCTAAAATAGAAATGGCAGTATCGATTGTCACAGAGAAATGCCGCCTGAATTATCTCTAACTCTGTAAAACTAGTGTTCTGATGGCTTTCTTGTAGCACCCAAGTGTATCCAGCTGAAGCAGCCATTAGATAATTTTTATCCATCCAATCCATATCATCAAGATCTTCCACATTTCTAATTTTTTTCTGGAGAGGAGGTTTCTCCATATATCGATAAGGTCCATAACTCTCTCCCAGAAGACATATGAAGAAAGGAGAACTCTTGGATATGTAGTCCAAGTTCAGTTTTAATAAGTTCCCTGATGCCGCTTCATCCCCATTGGGATTCCATCGGATATCATAAGGCAGGAAGTTGCCGCCTCGTAACTGGCACAGTTTGTGAATTTCAGGGAAAATTTCCCTCAGTAGGAAATCCTTCTCCTCATTAAAGTCTTCAGGAGTGGAACAAACAAACGGTCGAATCGGTTTGCGTAATTGATATTTTTGATCAATTTCTGTTGCTTGGGCTTCTTCATCCTCATCTTCGAAGAAATTGTCCAACTTCATCTTAATCTGGTGGTATAATCAGGGAGAAAACTAAAACTTTCAAGCTTTGATCAACTGGCCCATAGAACAGCAAAAGTCAAGGTATTCTTCATTTCTTTTCATGATCTTTAACAGCTAGTACATCCTCTGCACAGTGGAAGCCAACATCTGTGAATTAAACAGAAATTTTATGTATATATATATATATAGCCTCTTCGATCACAGTGACATATTTAGATTAAACCAGGTATTTAACGGTACATTATTGATATCTGACTTGCCTTGTTCAAAATTTGCATATTATGCTAATAATAAAGTATTTAAGCATAATCTGCAAATTGATAACAAACATGGTCCTACTTATTGCATGCTTATACAAAACAACCTGCAAATGAAAACATTCCAAAATCCCTGTGAACACGCACTTGCAATCCTAAACAACTGCACCCACTGAAAGAAAACTTATACATTAAAACTCTAGTCTTTAAATATTGCATGATTTAATGACTATAGATTTTTAAAAGCATTAGCATTTAAAAAAAAAAAAAAGAAGACAAACACTGATAACATGGAATTGTTCAAAACTTTTTTAAAGAAAAATAAACTTTCGGGAAAATAAAAAAAAGAACATTTACAAAAATTCAATAGCACTCGATATACTGTTTGGCTTCTCTGAGTAACGACTCATAAATAATGTACTTGAAAGCAAATATTTATCAGAGACCCTGAGAGACCCAGCACAGTTTGGTCTGCATGCAGCAAAAAAAAAAAAGGAGGGACGTAGTACTGTTTCCTGGGTGTCTGTTGAATTAAAGAATTCTTTCGATCTCTCATTGTTAGTGCAGCGACTTCAAAGTCTCCACGTTCTACGTCCTCGGTGTGGGTCTCTCCTTTTTCTATTTATTTGACTTTTATCAATTTATCATATATTATCTTTGACAGAGTGTCACCAAAACCTCCAACTTTCAATGGGAGAAATATGGAAATTTAATTTTGACACATATCTGTAATGTTTAAACCGGCTCGGCCATATTATTTGGTAATTGATAGATAGCTAGTTTTACATGCACTTATTGTATTAACAAAAAGTTAATGCTACACTTTCATGAGAGGGATTGTAATATATTAAATTTTGACGTATCTAAGTTTTTAATTAGACTTTTATTTTATATAGGACTTTATGAATCTATTTTCAATTTTGCAATCATCAGCATTTAATTGTGTGGCCTCTGTGGTTACCTCTCACTCCATGAAGTAAATTGTATCTTCTAAAAATCATGAAGGATGTTGTTTATTTAGGATCCATAAAACAAATGCATGAAATTATGCGTAAACATTTACCTGCATGTGGAAAAAATTGCAACCCAGAAAATTTGCCTCCATGCATGAATATAAATGATTATACAATATTAAAAAAATATTTCAGTACAGATTTATTATTATGTGTAAATGCAAATGTAAAAATAATGAAATCTTAAAAAGTTTTCATCGGGGATAAAGTAAGTAAGCATTTACATGTATGCACTGCACTTGCAATGTCAACTTCAATGCCAGTGGGAAATCAAATGTGCAGGTTTTAAATCTAATGTACACAAGCATGTATGCACAAACATTTATCTCTTTATGTTAAATCATTTCTTGAACACACTTTCTTTCCCGTTTTGTACAAGCTAATTGAATCTTTCAAACATCATTTGATTTTGTTAGGTTGTACATGTAAAAGCTTACATGTCCAGTAAATAAATTAACCTTATCACAAACGTTAAAAATTCAATATTTTTCCTCAGTGCATTAGATATAAGAAAGGATAAGAATTTTCTAAACATTTCAGCAGCATTATTTACGACTTATCACCAGTGTACTCTGCAGCACTTAAGTCCTTTCAAATTTCAAAACCCATTTAGATAATTTGATTTCCTAATAGAAAGTAAAGACATTTAACTCTATTGAATTAATAAGTAGGTATAGAAATGAATTGCATCTGAATTTTGAAGGGGGTTTTTTCATGCATTTTCTTTATGCCTTTTTTTGTAACAAAACAATATCTCTATAGGAAAATTCAAGTTGATAAGTTGTTAAACCCGATTTGCCTGTAGAGCTTTTAAATTATAATGATAGTGTTTCAGTGACACAATTAAGGGTTAAGATTTTAAATAAATATAGGATTTGGAATACAAACAACAAATACAAAACATACCGGTATATAATAATATTCTAAAAAATTTAATTGATTGAACTTTAATCGAGGTACTTTATTGAGGTAATTTTCAAGACTAATTAAATGGCAGCTATCATAAATAAAATCTGTTATCAATTAAAGTGCTATCTGTAATTCAACTGTGTAATGAATAAAACACTATTTTACTAACTTAGAATACCAGAACCAATAGTTATAAATCCAATATTTTGTATCCGAATTTCAGAGATATTCCTGAAGATTATTTTAAACCTGGGAAGCTATGTTTAAAATAAAATGATAACATGGATTATTTAAAATCAATAGAGTACACAAAAAGAATTCAATGTTATCTCAATAAAGTTAACACAAATTAAGGACCCACATCAAGTGCTTGACACATCGGCTGCCAGAAATTTTCATGACCCCGAGTAAATGCTGCCGTTTAATTCTATGTCAACAACTTTGATAGGGTTTCATGCCTTTGTAATCATCTGATAAACTTTTTTTCGATCCAAAATTAAACATGTTTAACAGACAAATAAAGTGGGTTTGTTGAACTGAGATAAATAGAGCATTTGGAAATCTTCCGAAATGTAAACTCAAACCTGTTCCTCTTTAAAAAGTATGACCTTACAGAAGCCAAGTGACTTTAAAGAGAAAGTTATACAGCTATTAAAGCAGCTATATACAGAGTTGGCAAAATGTGACAGATTGCAGGCAATCCCTGGTAGTTTTTGTGAATGTCTGGTAAAAGTTAATAAAAACTCCGCCGGACATAGTGTCAAAAAAGAACACTCTTCAGACTGAGTTGGCTTATTGAGCAATAAATGTAATATTCAAATTTTTAATGTGTATTATTTTTAGTCTAGTTACTTGGCTGGCAAATTTTCAATAATTCCTGGGCATTTTGAAAATTCGTAGGACACTCTAGCTGTTCAATAGATTTTTAGGCTATTTCACCATCTCTGTATTATACTAAATATGTAGCATCTTAAATGATAAATAAAACTTCAACAATGATTCATATTCTGAGTATATGTCCACTTTTTTAAAAAATGTTATAGCAGTATGCCTATAATCGTAACTCCAAATTTACACCCCCATCTAATATCAATAAGCTTTTAAAATGTAGGTACAATATACATGTATATATAATAGTACGTATACATGTTACTGCTAAGTAAATGTATTACAATTCTATATATTGTACACATGCAATATATTGTTCATTTATATGCATGGCTCACTGCATACCTATGTCTTGTTACATTTTTTTTGTATGCAATCTGTATATATAGTCTCTCTCTCTCTCTCTCTCTCTCTCTCTCTCTCTCTCTCTCTCTCTCTCTCTCTCTCTCTCTCTCTCTCTCTCAATCTCTCTCTCTTCAGGTTTTGTCAATGTTTAACATAGTCTCACGGTTGAATAAATAATATACTTTCAAAAATTTTACAATGTGAACGTGTATTACCTCTAGTAGAATTTCAATTAATATAAACCGGTATCGAGAAAATATGCTTAGTGTAAGAGTTAGCTCCCTCTAAGAAGCATTTTCATGAAAAATATGGAATATTCACAAAAAGAAGGGGTAATGATGAGTAAAATTTCTCACATATCTTCTGTCACTCACCTTCAGTAAGATATGTTCGTCTTGAAGAGATTGATAAACTCCTTTTTATTTACACAATTGTAAACAAGTGAAAACATCGCTTTCTTTCGCACCATCTCCATGTAAACTAAAAATTTCCGGAAGGAAGTGCGAGAAATCACAACTTCTATTTTTGTAAACCGGAAATGCAAGAGGCCCTGATCTAGTAATTTGTATTAGCCAATCAAAAAAAGCCAAGTTTGACGAACTCGGTTTTAACTTGTGAATAGCTGATTGGTTGATTTGGGGATCGTGTTGATCATTCATTGGTGTATTTCGATATAAGGGAATTCCCACCAAGCAAGGCTGTGCACCGTGCAGACAGCCATTTTCTTGTGTTTTGACGTTTAGACAGTATTCAACCCATCATCATAAACAAGTAACAAAGTATTTAGAAACATGAGGTGGAAAACCTTTTACCTGGGACTTTTCTGCGTGTTTTTAGTGGCGGGTAAGTAGATATTTCAAGATCAAGACCACTGCGTGGTATGCGCATGGCCGTGCACCGGTCGAGCCAACTAAGGCATGTTTTTCCCCCACATACGATGTATCGAGTTATAGTAAAAGAAGTATTGCGTATAAAAAAAGATGTGCCAGTCAGTCCATTTTCTTTTATATTGCATGCAAATTTCTTTTAAAAGACATATTGATTTGTTTGAATTAAAGTCTGAGATATTGTCTCCCACATGCAAGTCTTGGGGAAAGGGGTGGAGTAAAATCATGCACGCAAGTTAGCAGGGTAGAAACTATTAATTTATGTCTTGTGTACGATGCATTGGATAGTCATTTTATTCAGTTCAATTTAATCTTCAAAATCTAGATGTCATACATTTATTTTATTGTTTTGTCTCATTAACTTTATGAACAACCTTCATTCTACCTTGAAACCCTTAAAAAGCGAATTCTTCCATGCTTCCTTAGCAGAAATCAACAGTAAACATGCGAAATCGTGCATACAATATCAACATGAAATTATTACTAACTGCAAGGTTGGCTTTTTTCCAGTAGGAAAATTCATATAATTATGTTGGTTACTTGCAAATGTAACTCATTATCCTCATTACTATAAAAATGTTTTCCCAGGTGTTTGCTCAGCAGCTGATGAAGAAGGGGACGTGACATTAGAGGATGACATTGGAAAGAGTCGTGATGGTTCCAGGACAGACGATGAAGCGGTGCAGAGGTAAATAGATTGAATGTCTCGCATCAGTTGCTGGGCTTTTTGGCAAAACAATATTGCGTTTTGTGTAGGCAGGTGTGGGCAAGTGAATTGGCAGATACCCTAAGTGATAGGGAGAAAAGTGCAGTCATTTTTGTGTACATCTCGAAAATTTGTAATAAGTGTTTTGATCTTCAGAAGTAAACAAGCGCACAAAAAATATTCTAAAAAACAAGACCTATTTATTTTTCTGCTAGAAAAATGCACATTTCTTGAAGAATTTATGAGCATTTGAATTGCCAAGTTAACTTTCTTGACTTGTAAGTGAAGTATATGCCATACTGCCTTGGTAAGGGCTATAATTGCACATAAATACCGTACCTTGCACAATGCACTGTCACAGATTCTGATGGAATTAATGCAGAAACGGCTTGCATGTGTATGATCTGTGTTTAATTATATCATGTGGCTTTTTTGGTGTATAAGAAAAGCAACATGGAAGATTGCATAGTCTTTGTACAATACAACAGACAAAATCACTTTTTACGCAGGCGGTCTGATAGAAGTAGCTAGTTCAATTATCATTGATTGTGCATGACCATAACTTTGATGTTAATTAAACAAATTTTATGGAATTACTTTAATCAAGTCCACATCACCTCTAACATACTTTATGATACCAATATATACCTTGTATTTACATGTATATATTTGAAAACAGCCATGATCTTTGTGCAGTTTGACCCAGATCACCATGTCTGACCTCAATAGTCTGAACTTTGAACTCATTTGACCTACTAGATTCCCTGAGTGATCAGAGTGATGAGGAAAACTAATATTATTAAGATAATAAAAAAAGAGGAAAAAAAGGTAGTCAATACAGGCTATAATGAGGGTACTGCTGGTGCATGCAAGGGGGAAAAATGTCTGCTGTGTGTTATAATTCAAGGGGGGAAACACAACATGAAGACAACAGCAGTAGTAGTAGTATCTGCTGACATCAGCATATCTCCAGCCTGTAACTTCTCCTAATTAATGAAGAACAGATTCATAATGTCTATTCATTGGGATGAGTTTATATTTATAGGAATATGGTTTACAAGAGTTAATTACTACAGACAGGGTTTGAAAAACTGAAGAATTGACTGCATTTTTTGTCCCCCGCCGCAACGCGGAGCGGGGACATAGAAATGCCGGGCGTCCGTCCGTCCGTGGGTCCGTGTGTCTGTGGGTCCGTGCGTCCGTGGGTCCGTGCGTCCGTCCGTCACACTTTTTGTAAGCGCTCTCATGCCTACAAATTTTGACGGATTTTCATTAAATTTATACCAAATGTTTATACCACTATTACCTTGGTCAAGTTCGAAAATCAGCATTGGTCGATACTTTTTGTTGGAGTTATGGGACTTTGACTGCAATAATGACTCTGTTTTATCCAAAAATTGACCTTGTAAGCGCTCTCATGCCTACAAATTTTGACGGATTTTCATTAAATTTATACCAAATGTTTATACCACTACTACCTTGGTCAAGTTCGAAAATCAGCATTGGTTGATACTTTTTGTTGGCGTTATGGGACTTTGACTGCAATAATGACTCCGTTTTATCCAAAAATTGTTCTTGTAAGCGCTCTCATGCCTACAAATTTTGACAGATTTTCATTAAATTTATACCAAATGTTTATACCACTAATACTTTGGTCAAGTTCAAAAATCAGCATTGTTCGATACTTTTTGTTGGTGTTATGGGACTTGGCCACAATCATGACTCCGTTTTATCCAAAAATTGACCTTGTAAGCGCTCTCATGCCTACAAATTTTGACGGATTTTCATTAAATTTATACCAAATGTTTATACTACTATTACCTTGGTCAAGTTCGAAAATCAGCGTTAGTCGATACTTTTTGTTGGCGTTTAAGGACTTTGACCGCAATAATGACTCCGTTTTATCCAAAAATTGACCTTGTAAGCGCTCTCATGCCTACAAATTTTGACAGATTTTCATTAAATTTATACCAAATGTTTATACCACTAATACTTTGGTCAAGTTCAAAAATCAGCATTGTTCGATACTTTTTGTTGGTGTTATGGGACTTGGCCACAATCATGACTCCGTTTTTTTTCCAAAAATTGACCTTGTAAGCGCTCTCATGCCTACAAATTTTGACGGATTTTCATTAAATTTATACCAAATGTTTATACTACTATTACCTTGGTCAAGTTCGAAAATCAGCCTTGGTCGATAGACTCGATACTATTATACTGCTTGACCGGCGGGGGACTCTGGAATTCTATTCTTGTTAATATTTGAAAAAAAAAAAATTCTTTTAGCAGCTGTTAGGTTATAAAACATCTAGAAAGCTAACAAATACATAGGTAATGCTCTTTCTATGAGAAGTGCAATATAGATTTTTATCAATTTGAAACATTTTTGAAGACCCCCATGCTAGAATATCAGTGTCAGTTTCAGCATAACATTGATGATATGGGCAGATATTGAGATAATGGTGAGGGTTTAACACTATGTGAACATGCTGGGGATGAAACAAAGGTGGCCAGGGAACATTGTAAGAATCGATAGAGTCATCTACATGTAAACTCTGAGCAGAGTGTTCCCTTCTTGTGAATCTATTTTGTGTATATTTCTTGTGTATACTGACAGTCAAAGAGGAAAGAGGGGAACCACCTGTTTTGTATTAGATATGAACATGTGCCCCTTATATTTGTACAAAATATGCTCCAATGCTACACAATATTTGTATTGAAATTCTCTCAGAAGGTTTGCAACAGTAGCCATGGAAGAACTTATTTTGTTTTGAGTGTAATAGTATGGTAATTCAATTATCCATCATGCCACATTCCTAAAAGATTTAAGCATCTGATTTATAGAGGCTTTTATTAAATATAATGGTTGATGTATAGTACTTGAAGAGTACTTGGAATGTTTTTTTACAGCAGTACTCTGTGCTACTATAACTAGTGAATACACTAAGCTACTACATGAATACATATCCAATATTATCTTTGTATGTTAGGGTAAAGTAGTACATGTAGTTTGCAATAGTCACAACATAACTCGAAAGACGGGTGAAAATTTTTAAAATGATGTGCTAGCTGAAACAGCCAGGAATGCCAGACTTGATCATGGCTTGCATGTATATCTGCCTGCAACCCCCCACCTGGATATTATGAAGTTATCAATTTTTCTTAATGATTAGAAAAATTCTCTTGTGATGCCAATCAGTGCCTTGTGGTTTGGAGTGATTTAAACTGATTTGTGTGTTGTAGTAGAGTCTAATTTTAGAATGCCACACATGTGCCTTAGTGTTAGAAGTAATTTTTCATTTATAAGTACTGTAGGGCTGTCATTATTCCGAGATAGGACGGTAAACTGTGGTACAAGTTGTTCAGTTTGGTTTTGGTTCACATTTTTCTGGATTTGGTTCAGGTCCAGATTGCATAACGATTCTTTCTCTCCCCACAGGCCCACTTCCTGAATTGAGATTTTAATTTACTATACCTGTACCGGTATATGCATATTCATCATCACAAACATGGAGTATGAACATTGGCAGATTTGCAGTTCCTTGTCCTATGACATACATGCATCTTTTTAAAATGTCTCTATCGTTGGAGGTCAAATTATTGTTGGGGGATGTAAAGGAATCATGTTGTTCAATGATTACCTTCATTGACCAACTCATTATATATCTATGATGTGTTGGTCCATTATATATGTATTAAAATAAATCAGTTAAAATTTTGACTATATGTATGGAGTTTCCAAAAATGATTGAGACCAAAGATGATTTCGGATTTTTTTTATCTCAGGGAAGAGGAGGCAATCAAGTTAGATGGACTGAATGTCGCTCAAATGAAGGAACTACGGGAAAAGGCGGAGAAACATGTATTCCAGGCGGAGGTCAACCGTATGATGAAACTCATCATCAACTCCCTCTACAAAAACAAAGAGGTAAAGAGTCAAGCCCATTCTTAGCACATACAATTCAAGAATCACTAACTTAAGTCCTTAATTGAAATACCCCCCCCCCCCTCCACAGTGGGGATGTTTACAGGTCTTTCAGAGCACTGTTCTGCATGTATACACTTATGTACTTGTAGAAATCTATTGTTTCTGACTTTCAGGGATAAAACAATTTATACATGATTTTAAATTTGTAGATTTTCTTGAGAGAGTTGATCTCCAATGCTTCTGACGCTTTGGATAAAATCCGTTTCCTGTCACTTACGGATAAATCGGCTCTGTCAGCAACAGAAGAACTCAGCATCAAGATTAAGGTAGGGATGTCAATAGCAGAATTGATGATCATTCATTTCCTTCACGAGTATTGGCTTATCTATACCAAGGGGAAAAATTACATTATGCATGGAAGGATTGATATCAGTTTTGTAAAGAGTTGCAAGCACATACAGTATTTATTAGAAATGATATACATTAATTCAGATGTGTGCCTCTCTAGTAATACAGAGATTCCACACTAACCACAGTGGAACTCCCTTGACATGCATACTCATTGACCAATAGTTAGTACAGACTGAATCACTTGTATACTTCATAATCAATCCATTCTTCATAAAAAACAGCAGTATACTGTGTGATGGAATTAATCGCACATTGTACATGTTGTTTACCAAGAAAGAAAACAAGATCGATCCAGACAGATGGGGGTGTTGTGTACCGAGAGTACAGTTATAATTGTGCATCACAAGCTTGTCAGATTGCTTTTGATAATCATGAAATCTACAACTGGTTTAAACCATGTTATAAGAAATTGCATGGGATCAATGCCCATGTGGATCATAATAAACGCTCTGTGATATATCACATTAATTGATATTTATATCCCTGTATTCCCTCATCAATTTATCAGCATAGGGTTTCCAAAGATATTGTGAGATAAAGTTGTCTTATAGAGATTGTGTGGTTATGCCTGAAATGTACAGTACAATTAACAAGGCTAGAAACAGAAGGTGATACAATAACATCTTCACCTGTGACGAGGTATTTTTGTGTCTGGGGTTTTGAGAAGTTCCCCTCAGATAGGCAGATACTAAGTGTTGCTGACGTATGTTGCATGCCAGAGACTTTATTAATAGAGCAGTTAGCGTGTGATGAGGTAATTTATTGTGACAATCCACTTCCATTTCTGCTATTTACCTTATTGCTTGGGTGATACCATATTGCCTCATTGTTGTAATTAAATGCAGGTTTTTTAATTGGCATGCGATGAAATTCAAGTGTAGTTTAAGAGAGATTTAAGAGGATTTCAAGTGTAAAGATAAAGATTGTTGATCTTTTGGATATTTCCAGACGAAAATCTTGCTTCATTTAATTGGTTGATTCTTGCCTGCTGTGTCCTTTCGGCATCATAAACTGAAGAGATGAGCACATACGCTATAATTAAAATTATTTACTTGCCTTGCAAATGTTTTTGCTGCAATTGGGGTTCAAAGCATTTTCACATCTGTGGGTGATCAAGGGGAACAAAAAATACATAATTCAGGAGTCAGGGAGAAAGTGCGAGATTTCAGTTGCAATAATGCCTACTGTTGCACAAAGTGTTATAAACACAGTGGCAACTGCTCACATACTAATAGGCACTTGTGATGTTGCAAGTAAGCCCCTGTTCTATCATAATTGCTTATTGTTTTAATAGCAGTGAACATTGATGTATGGAGTAAGACACATGAACAAGTTGAGCTTTCTTCAGTAAAAAACCATATTTGATATGACATTGCAATAGGAAAGAAAGTATGAGTTATTCTCTAAATGTTGAACTTGTAATAAGTATTTCAATCTTGAGGTGACAAAAAATGTATTTGATAAAAATATTTTGTTTTAAAAAAAATTGTGTTCTCATTAGTCCATGGCTATAAATTACCCTCTTTCCATAAATCATTACAGTTACTTCTTATTATCGTACATTCTTTATTGAAAATGATAATAAGATAAAAATTGAAACATTCAATTGATATGGTGTATATCAAAGAAACTTAAAACTTTCACTTTCTTGCACATCATTAATTGCAATGAATCTCTAAGGCTAAAAAAATAATAATTATTTGTACAGGAATGGCTTTATTGTTTCATATATTTCTGCATTGATTATTTTTGCTGTTTTGAATAGTGGAATAACTCAATTTTTAATTTATATATATATAAAAAAAAGTCAACTTGAGTTATTTCCCTTCTCAAATCTTGCACTAATTTAATTTATTTTAAAAAGAAAAAATACATATCAGCCTGCAGCATTACATTTCTAAAAATTTTGCATTGGAAACATTGAGTTTAATTTAATACCTACAATCACATCTGACTATTCTTTCCATTTCAGGCTGACAAAGACAACCATGTCCTGCATGTCACAGACACTGGAATCGGTATGACTCACAACGATCTGATCAACAACCTCGGTACCATCGCACGATCCGGCACCAGCGAGTTCCTGACCAAACTCGGTGAAGCTCATTCTCAGACTGAGATGTCCGATCTCATTGGACAGTTTGGAGTCGGTTTCTATTCATCTTTCTTGGGTAAGGCGCTCCAGAAATTAATTGTACTTTATTTGTTATGAGGTATAAATTTGCTTGCATTATGAAATAATATGTAATTGTAAAATCATTGATTTCTTGATTTTCTCTTCCATAAATTTATGTCCTCATCGTCATGATTATTGATACTGTTCTTATGAGTAGCACAAGTAGAGACTGTCCACAAAATGATGTCCCCATAAAACAAGAATATTTGTGTTCAAACTTGAAATTCTACTCTATATTAAATTATGAACATACTCGTAACATGACCTTTATTTTATATCTTTGTGTTCCAGTCGCTGACCGTGTGATTGTGACCTCAAAGAACAACGATGATGAGCAGTATGTCTGGGAGTCTGACTCCGAGAGCTTCTCTGTTGTGAAGGACCCCCGAGGAAACACTCTGGGCAGAGGAACCACAATTAGGTGAGGAGAAATAAACCATCAGCTTGATTTCCTACATGATAGTTAAAAAATTCAATTTAGTTTGAATAGTATAGAAAAGGTTAAATAAGCAACACCTGAGAGAGATGACAAAATTAAAGGCTCAATCCAAGTCATGTTGCTGAAGATCTAAGTGAAATGTATTGCTTACTGTGAAGAAAAGAAAGATAACTCTACTGTAACTCTTTTTTGTGCAGTCTTCACCTGAAGGAGGAGGCTCATGACTTCCTGGAGGAGAATACAGTCAAGGACTTGGTGAAGAAATATTCTCAGTTCATTAACTTCCCCATCTACATCTGGGCTAGCAAGGTAATGTTTGGGTATTTTTTTTATTAAACAAACTGTAGAACAAAATGATATTATGGTGTTTATTTTCACTTTGTCTTTGTGTGTTCTTTTCAAAACTAGGAAAGTCTACGTTAAAAAAAAGTATCAAAATCTAAAGAAATGCAGGTTGCAAAAATTATCTTGCTTTTTTTAGTATTTAATATAAACAAATCATTCTTGAATTCACAGACTGAAGAAGTTGAGGAGCCTCTTGAAGAGGAGGAAGAGAAGAAAGAGGAAGCCACCAAGGATGAGGACAAGGAGGAAGATGAGGAAGGAAAGGTTGAGGAGGAGAAGGATGAGGACAAACCTAAGACCAAGAAAGTCTCCAAGACCGTTTGGGACTGGGAACTGATGAACAGTGTCAAACCTATATGGACCAGAAAGTAAGTGGGAGTTGATTAAACAATGAAACTAATAAAAGCCTGGGGTCAAAAGAATTGATACATTTATATTTTCTTTGGAAGGGAGGGGGGTAGAGAAGATATTTGTTTTTTAAACTAAGCAGTTGATTTAGTGCTCTTAAAGAATGTGATAACTTGAGCATTGGTTAATGTATTGACTGTCCTTTTGTTTGTAGAACTGATGATGTAAGCGATGATGAGTACAACGAGTTTTACAAATCCATCTCCAAGGACAGTGAGCAGCCCCTAGCTAGGACCCATTTCACCGCAGAAGGAGAGGTTACCTTCAAATCCATCCTGTATGTCCCCAAGGCCTCCCCCCATGACATGTTCTCAAACTACGGAAAGAAATTAGAATCCATCAAGGTATATTAAAGGGGTTCTATTTTTTCTTCAATATTAAGAGTTATCAAAAACATTTATTAAAATTGCAGAATTTATGCTATATGTTATTTATATTTATTTATAATATAACATAATTGTTTCCTTTTAAAAAATGTACATGCAATTGCTAGAAAAGCAAAAATTACAAAGTTCTGAAGTTGTATAACTCATTGAATTGAAATATTTATTATGTCTGTTATTTTTTTTCAGATGTATGTCAGAAGAGTTTTCATCACTGATGACTTTGAAGACATGATGCCCAAATACCTCAGCTTTGTCAAGGGAGTTGTAAGTAGAATTCTCTTTATTTCTTTATGCTTGCAACAGTGCCTTACAGAATTTTACAATGCTTACTATGTATCTATAAGTGGGATGTAAGTTGGACATTGTATATTTGACTGTAGGTGGACTCTGACGATCTACCTCTGAATGTTTCCCGTGAGACCCTGCAGCAACACAAACTCCTGAAGGTCATCAAGAAGAAGTTGGTCAGAAAGACACTGGACATGATCAAGAAAATCGGCAAGGACGACTACGAGAAGTTCTGGAAGGAGTACTCCACAAAGTAAGCACTGGCTTATTGAAACAAACAAACATCTTTCAAACAGCAGGGCATACAATAATTAATTTGGAATTGAAGAGGTGAATTATTCATTAATATAGAGGATTTTTAGTATAAACTGTTTCCAAATGTGTGTATTATGAAATTAGAAGTGGCAAATACTGATCAGTGAAATAGTAAAAAAAATTGCCTCTTGTTTCCACTTATTGAAAGTGCTAAACAGTGAGTTGGGAAAAGAGAAGTTATGGTTTATGCTTAGGAATTTATCTGTGATGTTATGAAGGCAGTTACTGCCCTTTTTCATGTGTCTCCAGACTTTGAGTTCGATGATGAGATACCAATTTTCACATTGAAATTGTGCTCTGGAAAATAAAAGCTGACAACATAGTCTACCATTGTCAAAATTCCATTTCTGACTATGATGTACTGTTGTCTCACATAATATGTTGTTTTAAGAAATTCAAAAGCAATTTTTTCTTAGTGCAAAATTTAAAGACTAGATAGCTCTAAAGTTTTTGAAATTTACTGAGCAAAATTGTAGCAAAATGCACATTTTCAACTTTTTGTTCAGCTTAATTGGGTTTTTTTTTCTTGCATGAAATGTATATGAAGTTCTATGGTGGTTGATTGTTATTTTTTCCAGCATTAAACTGGGAGTGATTGAGGACCAGTCCAACAGAACTCGTCTGGCCAAACTGCTTAGGTTCTACTCCTCCAACTCTGACACGGAACAGACCAGTCTGCCCGACTACATCGAGAGGATGAAGGAGAAACAAGAGGCCATCTACTTCGTTGCTGGAACCAGCAGGAGCGAGGTTAGTGCTCTGTTTCCAATTCTTAAATCTGTTACAAAAAGAATTAGTGATTTTTGCATTCATTAAAGTTTGATGAAGTTTTCTTTAAAAAAATGAATGTAAAGAGTGAAATAAATCCTTGCATAACATAATTGATGCCCATCTTGTTTCAAAGTGTTAGTTGATTTTTCATGTTAACTTCTGTTTATTTTTAGGTTGAGAAATCTCCATTTGTGGAACGCCTTCTGAAGAAGGGATACGAAGTCCTCTTCCTTGTGGAGCCTGTTGATGAATACTGCATCCAATCGCTCCCCGAGTTTGAGGGCAAGAAATTCCAAAATGTTGCCAAGGAAGGACTGACAATTGATGACTCTGAAAAGGCCAAGGAGCGCAAGGAAGCCATGGAGAAAGAATATGAACCATTGACAAAATGGCTGCAGGAACTTGACTCTCTGAAGGAGAAGATCAGCAAGGCTACAGTGTCTGACAGACTAACAAAATCTCCCTGTGCCCTGGTGGCTAGCACCTATGGCTGGTCAGGAAACATGGAAAGGATCATGAGATCCCAAGCATATGCCAAACAGCAGGATCCTTCTCAACAGTGAGTGTCTTACACATTGAACTTTTTCTTTGTACAAAATCCAATTCCCATTTGAAAAGCATCAATATTGATTCTAGAGATAAAATATGACAAATGAATTTTTTTTCTTCAGATTTTACTCAACCCAGAAGAAAACTTTAGAAATCAACCCCAGACATCCTTTGATTAAAGAGCTGAAATCACGAGTTGAGGTAGGCGATTTTCATAGCTGGAAAAAATCAATTTAATATATAATAATGATAAAATAGATTGATTGAAAAATTCTTGTGAATATATCATGTACTTTTTTCTATGATAGGCCAATGCTGACGATCAGATTGCCAAAGACCTGGCTGTAGTCATGTTTGAGACAGCCACCCTCCGGTCAGGATTTGCTCTGCAAGACTCTGCTGGGTTCGCTGAGAGGGTAGAACACATGCTGAGAGAAGCCATGAGCATTCCTCAAGATGCCAAAGTAAGCACTAACCAAAATTTCTATCTTGGAGTGATTTTTAAAAGTATTAAATAAGAGCTTCCACTTACATTTTAAACTACAGGGACATAGTTCAAGAATAGTAACTCTTGCAACCTTAGTTCAAGAATAGTAACTCTTGCAACCTTACATAAACAGTTTCATGGAGTGATGAATTATTTTCTTGTTATATAGATTGAAGATGAGCCTGAAGATGAAGAGGCAGTAGAAGAAGATAAACCAGAAGAGGTTGGTGATGAGGATGAAGATGACAAGGTAGACTCCATGTTTATATATCACTCTTTGTTTTGATTGGTGCTCTACCTGCTAGAGTTATGATTCCTGTTCTCTATTTTACATAACGCACTGTACTCTATTTTCTTTTCTTAATGTTAAAGTGAGATGTGAAATATTGAAATCTATAAAAAAAAATTGGAAAAAAAAGAAAAACAATTAAGACTATCTTGATTTGATTATCTGTGATATAGCAGTAAGTTAAGTAAATATAGAGAGCAATAGAGTAGAGAAATATTGAATTTTGTTGTGCATGACTTTGAATGAGTGATGTTGACTTAGCTCTTGTATATATCCCATCATTCCATTCAGCTTTGCCTGTGTTTGTTACCATGACAACACTCACTTTTGAAAACTAAAGAGAATTGAACAAAAAAGTTTTGAGCATGATTTTTATTGTCTTGATGCATGATATCTCCATTTGGACAACAAGACATCATGCGCGACTATTCCATTGTGTTCGCGTGTAGATTAGTGGCGACACTTCCGTAACTGTTACTTAGTCTAAAACAACACAGGCGATGCCAACAGGAATGATGGGAGAAAATTCTAATCATGGAAATTTATCATGGAGCTATAATTTCTATGTTTTGAAAAAAATCCATTGTTTTTATTAAAGATGTATCTATGAAAATGGGTCTGAAATTTTAAAAGAGGGGAGGGAGATATTAATGCAATTTAGTAAATTTAATTTTAATTATTTTGATTATAAGTTTCATATTGGTTTACAGTAAACATGGTAAAGCTTAAAACTGGAGAGAGAAAAAAATAGTGCGATGAATTTCCATGCATAAGAAGAGAAAAAACAAAATGGCTGAATTTTCTCCCAACTGTTTATTGCAGGAATCTGAGGAAAAGAAGGATGATACAAAGGACGAGTTATAACCCAGGACTCGTGTAGCAATCATTTCTACATTCTAATCATTCATCTCTCACGATGGAAGAACCAGAATACTTTAGTGCTCCATCATCAAACTTTCAAACAAGAATTCCATATATTTTTTTTTATAAGAACACTTTATGCAAAATCTTGCGACAATTGTTAGTGAATGGTAAAGCAATACTTTGAGAATGTGTTTATAAAAAAAAAAACAGGTTCTCTCTCTAATTTCTTTCATTTTGATGACACGTGCTGAGAACATCATGTTATTTATATTTTGTGATATGTGAAGATAAGTGTGAATGTGATGTGTGCTGTGTGGAAACTGGCATAGTGTTACGGTATTTCATATTTGTTTTGTACTTAAACTACTAAAAGTAATAAATGTGAATGTCATTAGTTGAATATACTCCCATGTACATTTTCCCCTACACAATAACAATTTTGGTGAAATATGTGTTGAACTGACTCCAAAGTCTCTACTCAGTGCTACCTTGACAATTAGCTTTCATTTCGCAGGGGACCATGTTTAATTGTTTTTGTTTCTTAATATCAATCAAAATATGAGCATAATGAGCATCTTTAAGAAACTTAACTTTAATTGAGAAATATCCCTCCAAAGAAAACTGTCTGGATTTGTTTGTTATAAATGAACTTAGTGACTAAATCTAGTTGATGCTTGGTTTATCTGTTTTGTATGTGAATGTGGTCCAGATTCTCAGAGTATATTTTTCTTGTTTTTTTTTTTAAATAAAGAAATAAAAACAGAACAAGTGTCCTATTTTAGCTAGTTTGTGTGAATGGAGGACCAGGCTATTTATGAAAGAGAAATAATTGGTTAAATGAGGGGCGGGGGTTGAATTTCTAAAATCGAGATATATCGTATGTAAAACGATCGCTGATTTCATTTGTTGAAGTGTTGGCTTAATGGTCCTTTACACCTTCTGGAAAAGTGTCCCATACAAATCCATGTTTTATATTTCTCAAAGTTATGGAATACAAGCATACTTTCGACTTGAAAGTGACAGAAAAAATTCAATGATTTTGGTAAAAAAAAAAAAAAAAAAAAAAAAAACAACATCTTGAAAAAATATATTGCCGTTTATAACAACAAAAGTTCCTGCTGTATTCAAATTCAGGACCTGCAGGTTTGAAGTCTGAAGCTATACCCACTGCGCTATTGAGATAAACAACAAGTATTCGTGACATAACCAGTTTCACATTGGGTTAAAATCGTCATGTTGTGACGTACTGTTTTAAAAGGTAAAAGTCAGAAGATGTCGAGGATCCTTAGAATATATTCAGTTATTTCATTCCACTCATTGAAAAGTATTTACGAGATTAATGATGTTTTAAAATGCTAAATAAATTAAAAATACCAGTGCCACTTTGAACAGGAAAAAATTATCAATTGACCATCAGTCTAGTGTGCATTTGAATTATAAAAATGATATAGATCAACCCTGTGCTTGATATTGATGTCCCCTTTAGAGAAGGGATGGTATATTGCTTTACTGCTGTCCGTCTCTCGTTTGCTCGGTCTACCAACAGTTTCCGTTCATTTTCGCCGCAGATGTCGCACATACTGAAATGAAATTTGGTATCCAGATTTATCGTAAGAATATCTTTTTGGTATGATCAAACAATTTTTGAGAGAGTTATGTTCCTTGGACTTAGAAAAATTCCAATCATATTTGCAGTGTCCATTCACTTCACAAAGGTTGCACTACTGAAATGAAATTTGTATCCAGATTTATCATAAAAATATCTAGATCAAGTTATGTTTTGGCCAATGGGTACGGTTAAACACCGATTTATTAAAAAAATGTCTAAGAACCTAAAATTTGAAACTTTTTAGCTCAGACTCGCCATGCTTGATAGGTTGATGCAGCTCAGATAGTACCGGTAAATGACCCCTATTGATTTTCAGTTCAAAAGGTCAATTTCATTTACATATACATGTTTACTGCCCATAATGTATAGGCCTATGCACCATTTAATATATATCGGTATGTCCGAGGGAGGGGAGGGAAATTTTTTTTCACAATTATACCTTTTTTCTGGAAGTAAAGCTGCTTAAAAGTTGGTGATTTTATGCAATTGTAAAATATTGTGACGGATGTTCAATTCATAAAGTCATGCTTCTATTCACATCATTTGAACCAAATTGAAATAGAAGGGGCATTGTTCTATTAGATGTAGATGTCTGAACTTACGATAGACATGTTCTAGTTTAATAGACCAGTGTTTTGAATTGTCAGATATTTTCTTACATGACAAATGACCAAATTTTTATATAAAAAAAATTGAGAAGCAAAATGGAGATTTAAAAAAAAAATGGTGACATTAATTTGTAGATTGAAAATGGCACAGTGACGCACTTTTTATAGGTATTCATATATAAGAAATTCTGTTTATGGGATTTTTTTTTCCATTTTAAAGAACGCTTTCTGAAAAAAGTGTAAAAAGGAATGCACACCTTATTATTCGAGTATTAAAACTCAATTGTAAAGGGTTATTGAAAGGTAGATGTACACAAAATTCAACTATTGAAATCTTCCGACTTTATGTTTTACTCAGCAGACACCTCGACTTGCGTGATTGTGAATAATTTGTACTTGTGCTTGGTCAGAAACATGTTCAGTCTTTCGTTTTAATTTAATCGAATCGGCGGGTTTTTTTTCAGAGGTTTACTTTTTGTAAAGAGGCATGAGTTGGAAGTGTTGAATAAAAATTAATACACATGTACTTGGGGAAACTTATTGTCTGTGTGTCACCATTTGTATGGCGCTTAAAGGTATCCGATCCATATTATATTATAAAACCTAATTTTTCTAACCTTGAACATCCGTCATATGTATTTAATACTTTGATATTAATTTAAAGCATTTTAGTGTAGAAAAAGATTTACAGAGAGAAATTTTCAAAAATATTAACTATGCAGTAATTAATTAATGAAGATTGCATTGTGGTTGAAGGGGACAAGCACATTTTTTTGATTAAAAAAAGTAAATACTAGGAATGTCAGTAAATGCTCTGGTGGAAAGATGTATTTTATCATTAGGAATACAAAAACTACTGAAAATAAATTTTATACCATAACTTTTCATTTTAGAATTCATCTTCATAGAATAAAAGCAAGGGGGGGGGGGGGTGCAACTCTTCAAGAAAAGGAAAATGCCATTAATTAGGACACATTCAGCTCTTACATATTGATATGTAAGAAGTTTATGTCGAAAATCATCGTATTTAAAACGTGAGGGAATTGTTGATGGGGTAATTTATTCGACTCATAGCCTCCCAAATACAAAAGCAATTTGTGTATATGAGAAAGAGTGCAGTTTGCTGAGTCAGAAAGGGTAATCTTGCAATCTAAGTGGTGTTCAACCATGCTAACTATTTACACTCAGCGGAGACGTTACAGCAAAATATTGATATCTTCTGTGTATTTCTTCTTTCTTTAAGAAATGCAAATAAATGCATCGACTGATGTGAAAAAAACTTTTATTGCAGGAGAAAAAGCATTCATATAAATTACAACACAAGTTATCGAAGTTATCTATCTTTTCAAGATATAATAAAAAGCGCTGCTCATGTAAAATATGTAAATTAAGTACGCAATTTGTTAATTTTGTTACTCTTTTAAAAAAAACTCTGTCGGCTGATCAGGCGTCTCTGTACGTGTTAGCAATTTCGTCATGCACCTTTTGTTTTGTGTTTTTATTATGGAGATGGGAGAGAGGAGAAGCTGTTATTTACCCCTTTCCCTTAAATACCTCTATAATATCACTATCTATATGTTACATAGTTGATAAAGAACCATGCAACATTTGAAAAGAAGTGGTTTGACTCTAGCAGAAAATAGGACAGCAGATCTATAGTACATTTATATGTATGCATTTGATATGGACACGAAGTGTGATACAGACAATTTGCAGTCAGAGCTGATTTGAATCCATATACCAGACACATTTTTTGTATTTAAACATCTTAGCCACATTGTCCATTTTAAAACTGTTATACTGTTTGAAACTGTAACTGTATAGACAATGTATATACAAGCACATACATATGTACAGTATACATGTACGTTTAGATACGTTATTTGTAGGACCACTATGGGTGACTTGTTGATCTCGCCCCTTTATATGTTGTTAACATCTCTTTTAATTTTCTAAATTCAGAATGCGTCAATATGGTTGATTATTTTGAAGAAACGAAAAGACTACACTTTTTTGGAGGATTAGGTTATGAAAATAGCTTTTACTTCGATAGTGAATGTCCTATATACACTTGTACAAATTAACTGTATTTATAATCGTTTTAAGTATAATGTTTTGTGATGAGTTGGTCCTGCTTGCATTATATATACTTAGATTTGTTTCCTCGTCCCTTTGATAATTTGGTTAAATACTAAATACATGATGCTTGATAACAATGTTTATTATTGTTTAACAAAATGAAATTCGAACATAGTTAAGAACAGATTGAATCTGTAATTTTTATATGTAAAAAAAATGCCGAAATTTTAACTGCACAAGGAAGACATTCAGTATGATGCACACGATGCATATTCTTTGTCATATCTTGTTTTCCTTCCGTATGAGAGGTGTCACCAACTCTCCGTGAGAACAGACAAACCACTTCCAGTCATTTCCTGGCTCTAAAAAGTTGTATAATCGTGCATTAAATTGATATTCCTGTATCGTATGTCTCTCGATCTTTCTAAGGAAAGTAAAAAATGGTACATCACATTTTTCTGCACGGAAGTGCGCTATTTGTTATGAAAATATAATATATAAATATATAATAATATATAAATATATAAAATATAAATACTTGGCGATATGTAACATACATGTACAGTTTGTCGTTTATTCTAATAAATAATGATCAAAATATTGCCTTAAATTGCGGCACTGCTAGCTTAGCGACAAATTGTGCCTTATTTATCCGCATTATACATGTAATTTGTCATCAGTAAAATATTCAAAGGATGAGAGAGAGAGAGAGAGAGAGAGAGAGAGAGAGAGAGAGAGAGAGAGAGAGAGAGAGAGAGAAAGAGAGAGAGTATAATTAATGGTGTATGCTGATAATTACAAACTGCACAGCTAAAGTAAAGATGTCGTTAACAACAGTTCAGAAAAGGAGATCAATATGTACCGGTTCATGATATCCTTACCTTGACAAATAACAACCTACAAATTGTTTTTGACCCTTGTGAGAAACCATATAACGTGGATACAAGTGGATGGTTTTAGAATATAGGTAGTCATTGTACATGGTAACAACATGTACACACCCATTGTCAAACACTTCACATTTATAGGATACATGTATTATTTATGCCATTTGAGAAGAGTAAGCAAATAGACTAGTCAACTGTGTTAACATTGCAAGGGGCAATTTACATTTTCACATGTACATTGATATGCCAATAAAATGATAAAGAAAAACATAAAATGGAACATGAAACCCTAATACAGCACGTGCGAACTAATGCACTGTAGTCATAAATTTAAAACGTTCACTGTTTTAAAACATATCAAACTATCAAAAGATGGGTGAAAAAAGTAAGATGAATATAAAACCAATATACATGTATATATCATTGTGTTCAAGGGCGCTAGTTATTTCCGTATTGCCTTGTCTACATGTTAAGTGTACATTTAACCTTAAGTCACATTACAATATCTGTCTGGATATGCAGGATTTTAAAAACCTTTTTGCAATTTTCATTTTACCAAAGTTTCCACGACTAAGATGGAGAGCCGTTTTAGGATTTCAGGCTTATTGGTTTTCTGTGGTGTTGTATTGATATTCAAGTAAACCACTTGACTAATTATCAGTTACATTGTCATTTTCCTATAGTTCAGATCAAGATTGCTTCCTTTTGCACGTTCACAGCGTTTGATGTTGTGCATGAATTTTCCAATGCTAGAATCACAAATCTTAGATCTTAAAATGTAAGTATGGCCAACTTCTTTTTTGAAACCTCGACGTGCCAAACTTCTGTCAAGTTTCGAAAATTCAATAAAATCTTCGTGAAGTTACTTTACTACATTACTAAAAGATAAATCTTTGCGAAGTTATTCATTTTTTTTTTGAAATTATTTTAAAATTTTGCTTCAATGAAACAAAATATCATCGGTTAATTTTTTTTCACGGAGACTATTGATAATTCAAATCATATACTTTGTAGTTTTCGTTGGGATCAAACTGTCAACCAAGGAGAAAATTACTTTGGTTCGGTGATGATAAGGACAAGGATACTGACGGAGATGGTATCCCTGACCATCTTGATGACGATGATGACAACGATGGGATTCCCGATAGCAAAGACAACGACGACGATGGCGATGGAATAAGCGATGACAAACAATACTGCGACAAAGACGGGTGCACAACCTTGAAAGATTCCGATGGGGATGGAATTCCCGATCACCTGGACGATGATGATGATGGCGATGGGATTCCCGACGATAAGGAAAAAGACACAGATGGCGATGGGATTCCTGATTATTTGGATGATGATGACGATGGGGATGGGATTCCAGACGATAAAGACAATGATGATGATGGGGACGGGGTACCAGACAATATGGAGGACACAGATGGAGATGGAATCCCTGATCATTTGGATAAGGATGATGATGGTGATGGCATTCCAGATGACAAAGAGAAGGATACGGATGGTGACGGAATTCCAGACTATCTGGATGACGATGATGATAATGATGGGATCCCTGACTCCCAGGACAAAGACGATAATGGAAATGGTATTCCAGATCATTTAGAAGTCGACAGTGATGGAGATGGAATTCCAGATTACCTCGATGATGATGATGATAATGACGGGATCCCTGACCATTTGGACAAGGACGACAAAGAGAAAGACACTGATGGTGACGGAATTCCAGATTATCTGGACGACGACGATGATAATGATGGAATTCCTGACGTTGATGATGACGATGCCGATGGCGATGGTATTCCTGATAAACTTGAAATTGATACCGATGGTGATGGGATACCAGATTACTTGGATAATGATGATGATGGGGATGGAATTCCTGACTCTGAAGATAAAGACGATGATGGCGACGGAATTCCAGATGACAAGGAAAAAGATACAGACGGTGACGGTATCCCGGATTATCTGGATGATGATGACGATGGAGATGGTATTCCAGATAGTGAAGACAAAGATGATGATGGGGATGGTATTTCTGATGACAAAGAAAAAGATACAGATGGAGATGGCATTCCAGATTATCTCGATAATGATGACGATGGTGATGGAATTCCAGATAGTTTAGACAATGATGATGATGGTGACGGAATAACTGATGATAAGGAAAAAGACACTGATGGAGATGGAATTCCAGATTACTTAGATGATGATGACGATAATGATGGAATTCCAGACTCAGAGGATGATGATGCCGATGGAAATGGCATTCCTGATTACAAGGAAAAAGACACGGATGGTGATGGTATTCCAGACTACTTAGATGACGATGATGATAATGACGGAATACCTGATCATCTTGATAATGACGATGATGGCGATGGAATCCCGGATGACAAGGAGAAAGACACAGATGGTGATGGAATTCCAGATTACTTAGACGATGATGATGATGGTGATGGAATTCCCGATGATAAAGACAACGATGATGATGGAGATGGAATCCCGGATAACCAGGAAGACTCAGACGGTGATGGAATTCCAGATAGCCTAGATAAAGATGATGACGGCGACGGAATACCCGATGACCAAGAGATTGACACGGATGGTGACGGAATACCGGATTATTTAGATGATGACGACGACAATGATGGGATTCCAGATCATCTAGATGATGATGATGACGGCGATGGTATTCCAGACTATAAAGAGATAGATACTGATGGTGATGGTATTCCAGATTATCTGGATGACGATGACGATAATGATGGTATTCCAGATAGTCAGGACTCGGATGCTAATGGAAATGGCATTCCAGATTATATGGAAAAAGATACCGACGGAGATGGAATTCCCGATTATCTAGATGATGATGATGATAATGACGGTATTCCAGATGATCAAGATGATGACGACGATGGTGACGGTATTCCGGATAACAAAGAAGACGCTGATGGCGATGGTATTCCTGATTATCTAGACAATGACAGTGACGGGGACGGTATCCCCGATAAACTGCCCGACTCTGATGGAGACGGCGTTCCTGATAAATTTGATAATGACGATGATGGCGATGGAATCCCAGATGATAAAGAGAAAGACACAGATGGTGATGGCATTCCAGATTATCTTGACGATGATGATGATGGTGATGGTATTCCAGATGCTCAAGACAATGATGATGATGGTGATGGTATTCCAGATGACAAAGAGAAAGACACAGATGGAGATGGAATTCCAGATTACTTGGACGATGATGATGATGGTGATGGTATACCAGATGCTCAAGACAATGATGATGATGGCGATGGAATTCCAGATGATAAAGAAAAAGACACAGATGGTGATGGTATTCCAGATTATCTTGACGATGATGATGATGGTGATGGTATTCCAGATTCTCAAGACAATGATGATGATGGTGATGGTATACCAGATGACAAAGAGAAAGACACAGATGGAGATGGAATTCCAGATTACTTGGACGATGATGATGATGGTGATGGTATTCCAGATGCTCAAGACAATGATGATGATGGCGATGGAATTCCAGATGATAAAGAAAAAGACACAGATGGTGATGGTATTCCAGATTATCTTGACGATGATGATGATGGTGATGGTATTCCAGATTCTCAAGACAATGATGATGATGGTGATGGTATTCCAGATGACAAAGAGAAGGACACAGATGGAGATGGAATTCCAGATTACTTGGACGATGATGATGATGGTGATGGTATTCCAGATGCTCAAGACAATGATGATGATGGCGATGGAATCCCTGATGACAAAGAAAAAGACACAGATGGAGACGGAATTCCGGATTATTTAGACATTGATGATGATGGCGATGGAATTCCAGATGATAAAGAAAAAGACACTGATGGTGATGGAATTCCAGATTACTTGGACGATGATGATGATGGTGATGGTATTCCAGATTCTAAAGATAATGATGATGATGGCGATGGCATCCCTGATGACAAAGAGAAAGACACAGATGGAGATGGAATTCCAGATTACTTAGACGATGATGATGATGGCGATGGAATACCTGATAAATTAGATAGTAATTATGATGTTATAGACAAAGAGGTGGATACTGATGGCGACGGAATACCTGATTATTTAGATGATGACGATGATAATGATGGTATTCCTGATAACCAAGACGCTGATGCCAATGGAAACGGAATTCCAGATTTCATGGAGAAGGATACTGATGGTGATGGTATCCCGGATTACTTGGACGATGATGACGATAATGATGGCATCCCGGATGATGAAGACGATGACGATGATGGTGATGGCATACCAGATGACCAAGAGGATGCTGATGGTGATGGAATTCCAGACTATTTGGATACAGATAGTGATGGAGATGGAGTTCCAGACAAACTTCCAGACTTAGACGGTGATGGCATTCCAGATAAATTTGATAAAGATGATGACGGTGACGGAATTCCAGATGTTCGAGAAGGCAAGCGTATAAATCCTTCATCCAAAGTATCTCAATCTAAAACTAATAATCCAAAATCTAAGACTAAAAGTGATGATGATGATGATGACGATGATGATGATGAAAACGATAGCCAACAATCTTTATTTTCTAGAATTGTGACCGCCGTAAAGGAAATGGTTTTACCGAGCGATGTGTCTTCTGAGGATAAATCAAGGAATCTTAAGAAAAATCCTAATCCAACACGAATCAAGAACAAAGGAAAACAATTAAAAGGACATGAAGAAGAATTAGATCTCGTAGACTTGGTAAAAAGTGCATTTTCTGACAATAAAGATAAAAATGACAATCAAAAGGAAAAAGCTAAACAAAGAAATGTGTCTTAATTTTTTTATCGTGTAGTCTGATGGCATTATTGTATTCAAGTTACTTTAAAGTTTAATTTATAAGATTAATTTGTTTAAGTTTCGAATTTAAAGGATAAACTGCCTTAATATAATATGTACGTGTTGGTGGATAAAACTCCTAAAAGAGGATATCAAGATCTCAACTCACTAGTTTAATTTTGTTGTTAGAGCGTTTGTGTGGGTTTTTTTCTCATGTTATTTCAAACATGTATGATAATTTAGAAAGTGTTTTTTCTTTTTCTCGTATGTATCTACAATTGTTCATCAGATAGCTTCATAAAACATTCCTCCTAAGAAATTTATCATTTTCCTAGCTTATATTTATTTCTAAAGTTTATGTTGGAATATCAAATGCATTTTATATTTACCTTTGTTGTTTACCTATGTATATCAATTCATAATTTAAAAAACGTCACAATTTGAAAGAATATTTTATGGTTTATAAAATATGTTATACTTTAAGTTAATATACATTTATACCTAATTACTTTATTGTTTCTTATGATTTTTTGGTTTATACAATAGTGTTTTCAATTTTTAATTTTGCATTGAATTGCACATATCTTTAACCTTAAAATGTTAATAAGCTAGTTATTGATATTTAATATCATTACAGTACCAATCAGACCCAACCTAACACCAGAGTAAACCCCATGTAAACCCCGAGTTTACTTTTCTAGATTTACCCTTTGAAAATCTGGGTCCACTCGGGGCTTACTTAGGGTTCGCTCTGGGTGTACTATGGGTTTACTCGAGAATTGCGTTTTGGGTCAACTGTACGCTCTGAAGTGTGAAGCAGACCCATCATTTATCTTATCATCTTACTGCCTGTAATTCCTGCCCCTTGTATATTCCGAATTAGCGTCTGCTTTCAGGGGTATACTTCTGATCGGGGTTTACTTTCTGTATTCACTCTGGGTTTACTTTGGGTTTACTCTAAATATGGATCCACTCTAGTAAACCCGGAGTAAACCCAGAATGTAATCCCGGGGTTTAGTTGTGGTTTACTTTCTGTTATGTTAGGTCTAATTGGTACTGCATTTTCCAATGTAGTTGCGTATTTTTTCACAATCTTGTATTGTTCGTTACATGCGTTGTTTACAGTCCCTTTTTTGTAACTAACTGTAAACCTTGGGCATTCAAAATTATACAGGTACATGTACACTTTTAAGTACGAAAATTCTGTAAAATATTTTTTTCCTTCGTTTATCCTTTAACAGTCCAATACGGGTTGTATTTTGTGTTTAGATTAATTTTAATTTCAATTCATGCATGGCTCCTACATGTAAGAACTAGTATCAAAATAGACATTTATTCAGTTAAGTTCTATATTATAGGATGTCGAAGTACTATCAGGTCTCAACAATCAATGACTTAATTTATTGCTCAAAAATATGTTGTTAATTACATTTTTGTGTGCCATAAATATGATACAGTAACAAATATATTTAGATTTTATTTGTATATAAACCAGCTTGTATTCACCTCCTAAAGTTTTGCTATGTTTTTGTTTAGTTTTAATATCAGATATTCCTGTACTGTTTTAATTCCTTTATATTTTATGCTTTTCGTTTGTTATTGCTACTTATTATCAATGCCTCAATATCCTGTTATTCCTGGATTATAATGTTGTACTCATGATTTTTTTTAATAAAGCAGGCCAGGATGTTAAAAATCTTCGTAATCTGCTATTTGCGTACATGGGATAAAGAGTGAATGGTTCGAACAACACTCGTGTTATTTTTCTTGCTATGTGTATCAAAACTTACCATTGCTATATATTTGGGCAATTTTCTAGTAGCTTTTTACACGAAAGAGTAATTTCATATACAAAAAACTAATAATGATTATGATGAAAATGATAATTATAATGATGATAATAGTTATCATTGTTTTTTTTTATTATTATGAATGATGATAAAACACGTTTTGGAGGTTCTGTGCTATTTTTAATTTGGTCATTTATATTCTTGTCATTTCCTGTGCATAAGATAGTTATAGTTGAACGATTTTTTGGTTGGAATATTTAAACTCTGTGAAAATAAACCATTATTATGATTTCTGTTTTTATTGTTTTTAGAATTGGTACCACTTTTAGTCATCAAAAACATCAGTTCGGTATTCCAGTATTAGTCGAAGTTATAAAAATATGGGGAATTTTCATAAAGCTATATCAGAAATAAAAGCAGTCAGAAGTCGAATCCAAAATTTGCCAGATATTTCCGCAAAGCTGTTTAACAAAATTGCTATATACTCAAATCTCTTTTTTTTTTGGGGGGGGGGGGGGGGTCTCCGACTGATCTTTGGTCTGTATAATATTAACGGAGCTCGTGTTCTACTAGTCTCAAAGCAAATGATAGCTTTATACTATTTGATTTCATGACAATTGAATTTTTTAGCTCTCCGTCTTTAGATTTCTAAATATTAAAAAAAAAACTATGAATCATATACTATGATGTAACTAATAAAACAAATAAACATTTAACCAATTTTAAATACCTATAAACAAACCGTTTAGACTGTGTTCTGAAATGTAGCTACGTTTCGATTGATTACCCCAAACGTATACATAAGACAGCATTCGTTTATGCAATAACCAAATGCCATAGACACATAACTTTGAATCTTATTAAACTGGAACACTGCATGGTAAATAGTGAATTTGACGACAGTTTAAAATTTGAAGAGAAGCGTATATTCACCCGCGAACAAATCACTGAAAAGAATTAAGTACACTTAGTCTAGCTGTGATTCGGTTTAAATAGTATGTATACATTCAAACATTTTCCATATTTCCTGAAATAGCGAAGATAGTAAATAGCGTAGACTTAAGTCCAATGTGGTCCAACACATTCACTGTCGCTGGTACCATGGCATACAATGAATGTTATTATAGGTATATATATATGTGTTTTACCTATCAACATATCACAGATTGGGTATATATATCAAGAGCCGTTCGTTAAGCAGACTGTGTATTGTTACTGAAATGCAGGAAAAATACCGTAACACATCTAATCACCTATATTTACACATACACACCTTTCACGTGTATTAAAATACACATCCACAATAAGCTACGTGGGGTTTAAATGCCTTATTTGATACTATTTCCCCCTCAATACGGGGACTTGATGACAGATAACAACCAGGAAGTATGGATGTGTGCAAAGAGGAAGGATATTAGACAGGTCTGTGTATTTGTTTCATTCATTTTATTCCATGTGCAGACATATTTACCTGGTAAGTATAAATAGGCGAATGATGATTCATGTAATATATCGAACCTCTATAGATATTTATTTAATCATGTATTAACAGTGGCTATTTATTCATTCATTTATTTCAATCTCTACAAAATTGTACATTTACCATGGTACACAAAAATTAGAAATATCCAATATAAGATAATTTCTAAAACATTACATGCGTAAGAGAATGAATTACAACTGGGTATGTAGTGAAAATCATCTCCTATTTCGTGTCGATTGCAATAAAAAAAGCCATATTAACATGTCAATTAGTTCGCATCCGTGACTAAAAATGTAGTGCTAGAAGTTTTGTAGAGAAAAATAGTTTTAATTTACGAGTAGATAAATTTAAATGATTATTTTTCGTAAGTACAAATCAAAATTGGATATGTACATTTCAGTTTGAACGTGTCATTTAATCCTGCAGTAAATAATACACTCATCGAGGTTTAAATCGCGTGATGACTTCTATATTGGTGCTCATAAAGCATGAAGAGGCTAAGTGTATTCAAAGTTAATTTGCAGATTTCCAATTATACACTGAATATGAATATAGGTAATTAATCCAAATATTAGATAAATCACAGTCACTTAAAATATTTTTTTAAAAATTGTTTAATATAAGATGTAAAAAAAAGAAGAAGAAATTGTTCGATGATAAGTTTGTTTACAAACAAAAATATGGAAATATATTAATGTTAGAAACAACATTCTTTGTAATCACTGATCGGTATTGATATATCTATAGCATTGTTTTGATTAACCGATCTAGATGGTCATAGGCCACATCGCTAATCTGACCAAAAGTTCTAAAACGTGTTATTGTTTCCCTTTCTTGATTTATTTATATCACAGAAAACCCTGAAAACTCAAGGAGGAAGAAGAGTGGTGAACTGGTGGCGTACACAAGAGAGAGAGAGAGAGAGAGAGAGAGAGAGAGAGAGAGAGAGAGAGAGAGAGAGAGAGTATTTTTCAAAACTGTGTACCTATACATGGTTATATCCCAAATCGTGGAATTTCTATTGTACAAAATGTGTATTCATGCATTGACACGTACACTCGAAAATAAAGCACTGAAACAGACTTATAATCAAGGGATCATGGTTTTGGCAAATATTGAACTAGAACAGGAGTCACATTTTGAACACTTTAGTATCCTCACTTAATCAGGAATAATTAAATCGTAACATTTCAAATATTAAAAAAAAAGTCTATAGAATGTATAGAGAAGAAGATTCCCAAAGGGTTTCCAATAAACATGTACATGTATTTATGATTATCTTTGTGCCTAATTACATGTATATTGATCCAGGGGCTTTTAAAATCAACCATATATCATAATGCTTGCATAGTAATCTCAGAAATTGTGTCATGGTTGTTTTCTTAAAGGAGAAGTTTTTTAATCGCTATCTACATGTATATGTTCCTTTATTAAACTCTAAATTCTTCCTTGATCCCTAATATTGATTTGTGGGTCATGGTTTAAACGTTTAACAATCTAGAATCATACGAATGTAAAAACACTTGCATAGTACATGTAAAATCACTATTATGAGAGCATTGAACAAGCTGTGTTTGCCTGTATTTTGAACTTGAAAGCCCTTGAATCTAAGTCTTTATCGACGGGTGACGGTTTGAACAATTTAAAATTTACAATGTATATGTAAAATTTCTGGCGTAAATTCATGGCACAGTGGTTAATAAGAAGACTTTTTTAAAGACATCTACTTTCATTTAACAAGGGTTTTGATTAACTGCTTATGTATTGGATAGATTTTCGATCAATAGACCGCTTTATCTTATCAACATATACATTAACTATTTTTATTCAAACAATAAAATGCTTTCTTTAGTGATTCATCCGGGATATGAAGGAGCGACATTGCAGGAAAAATACATAACCTGCTTTAGCGGGTTATGTAATTTTTTCTTGCAATGATCCCCACCTTCATAACCCGCATGAATAATCAAATGAAGCCTTTTATTGTTTATATTAACATCTTTTAAAACTAATTAATAAATTGATTATGACAAGTAAGTAAAATTCACTAAATTACTGTTAATGTACATAAGTACGTTAGCTAAAAGAAACAGCGAAATCGTCTCTTGTGAGATTTTGAGTCTGGCATCATGATTATTTCGTGCAGTCCGTGATTTTACTTAGGTCGCTGTAGGTTCAGACCAATCGATAAACAGGGCGTGTCGATATTAGTCCTGTCACTTTCAGCCGCTGTAGATTTCGACCAATGGATAAATAGGGCGTGTAGATTTCAGTCTGGCTGTTTCTATAGAGCAATGAATTAACTATAACTTTCCGTAAAAAATAGAGGAAATAAGACTTGGTACATGTAAATATTGCATTGTATTTCTTGATAAGCTTTCTTCAAACTCAAAAAAAAAATGAAAAGATGCCAAACATTATATTCATGTTCATTTATAACATTTTAATCAAAGCATGGTAGAAAAATAAGAAACGTGTGTCTCGTCATGCACATATACTAATTCATCGAGTATACACTACTAATCTATTTTAGATCTTAATTTACTCTATACTTGTTTCAGGGGAAACAGTGAACAATGGTGTTTTATAGTACAAATTGAGAGGGTGAGAGAGTACTACATGTATCTTCAAAGTATTTTTGTACTTTAGGACACAATCTTTCACAATGGTAATCACTCACACGACAACCCTTTTTATAGCAGTAATAGCAGGTGAGAGAACAGTACATGTATATATATTTTTAATAAAGACGATTGTCAATAGCTCATCTAATATGTTTAGTAACCTTTTTATGATTTCCCTAGTGTTTGACTGTTCCGCAAAACAAAATAATACAGTGACGTGGTTTGAAGCACAAACAATTTGCAGGAGAATGAACCAGTCAATAACTGTACATACAAACAAGTCTGCTGGTTATTATTGGACAGGGCTATACGAAAGAACATCTTATTGGATCAAAATAATAGGTATTTTGATAAAACGATACGTACATTGATATAGGATTAAGACAGCGAGTCACAAGGAAATATATAATTCTTTTACCCAATCACACAGCTTAAAAAATATTATAAACATAAAGTGATCATTTAGTTTGCCATTAGATAATCAGAAAGGTCGTTAATTTGTGTTTGAAAACTTCTTAACTATTTTTTAGCAGAATACATATATATATATATATATATATATATATATATATATATATATATATATATATATATATATATATATATATATATATATATATACAATGTATTTATTTCGGACATTTTTGTAAATAGTTCTTAAGTAACTTTAATCTTAAAGTTTAGAAAATAGAGAATTCTACATTGGATTTTGATTTGAATATCAGTATTTAATTTGTAGGTTGTTACAGTGAAACAATATTACAGAACAGCAACTATACTCTCCCATTTGTATCGTCTCTTTTTCAATGCCAAGAATATTGCCTTCAGCAAAATATCGATAAGTTTGCCGTTCAGGTAAGGGTTTTCTGTTCCTTAAGGAACGTATTAACCAATAAGGTTTTAAAAAAAAAATGTGTAAGTGAATCAAATGATGAATTTATAGCTAAATTTACCTTAATTTAAAAAGTCCATGAATTGTATATTGATGTTTCAGTTTTTTTCTAGGGAAGTAAATGCGTATGTTTATCTCCTGATTTTGATGTCACAAAGGACCAATTACTTTCAACGAATTGCACATATGCATGTAGCAACAGTACATTGTTGTCAACAGAATGTGGAGGCAATTCGGCATTCAATGTTTTTTTCACAGGTAAAATAAACAAAATTTATTATTATACTTTCATGTTAAATACTGAAATCTGATTGGTTTAGATGCAGTTGATAATCCTTTCTATTACCCTCAGCGTTAGCAACACACTTAGCAACGGGTAACACAACGAATTGTTACATGCGCGTAAATTATGCGCGTACGGTTCGCCGTGGAATTCACGTCATTTCTATATAAAAGCAGTAAAACATCTATAAAATTAAGACATTCAGTATAATAAAATAAATAGTGCCTGTTTGGGAGGATAACAGTTGAAATTGACACCCCTCGAAAACCATTGTCAACCTCCGCTTCGCGTCGGTTGACATTGGTTTTCTCGGGGTGTCAATTTCAACTGTTACCCTCCCAAACAGGCACTATTTATATAATGTTGCATGTTTTTTTAAATTAACTATTTATGTCATGAAGCTAGTCGTGTCCAATTTGTATGAAATAATGTATGCGATAATGCAGATAAACTCAGAACAACAAAGCATATTTACCTGTACAATTTAAACCTTCGGCAAGTTTTGGTATAACCAGTATGATATCCATCGATGTAGATTTAAAACACATGAAACACAGTAAAACTTACGGTTTTATGGTATCAACGGATTGCATGATAACAACTCACTTTCTGTAATATCGGGGTATCAGATTGAATTTTGCATGCCGATTCCAACGCTGTAATACAGCCTATGACAAAAATCAACGACTTAATCAGAAAGACCGGATGTTAGTCATTGGGTTTTTTTTTGGCCTATCAAAAGAGAAAAGATACTGAAAATTTACTGGAAACTCCTCAATGCGCGTACATGTATTTAATAAAAAAAATAAAAACATTGCTTTTTCCTCATCAATAATTTGAATTTAGATTAAATTTAAATTTTAACGGCAACAATATGTATCATTCTATCTCAGCTTAAACAGAATTTAACTTAGCTGAATGAAATGAATTGTACACGAAATCAAATTTTATTTTTAAAATGGCTGAATTTGAAACGAATGTAGAGAGCTACGTTTCGTAATGTATATTACCGATCGTTTATGTATGCTTATATGATAATGAATATCACGAAAGATTGGTATAAAATAGATATTATGGATTCAAATGGTTTTAAAAATGAATACTTGTGCCATTATTTTCATCTGATACATTTACATGTATTATTCTAATAATGCATTCACCCCTACAAAAAGTCATGTCGCGAGGGGAAGCTCTGCTTAGCGGTGCCCTTATTATACAGGTTGCAGAGTTTAAGTTCATTTACAAACAGTCTTTTGTTTTTCAAAAAAGTGTGCAATAGTGTTGCATAGTACTTTTTAGATATCATCGACTCCTTAGAGTACAATATTAATTTTTGTAGATAGAACAAACTTGACAACCGAAAAACAATGCATTTCATTACAATGCGGAGGTGATCCAAAAATTATAACAACTCATGGATGCCACGAATCTCTGGTTCCACTGTGCAGTACCAGTATCCTAAGTAAGACGTAAAGTTCTTTTTTGATTGTGCACTATGGTACTAGCATCCATATACCATGGTATTTGGGGTTTTTTTTTTGTTGCTTTTCCTTTTTTTTTGGGGGGGGGGGGGTACGCATGTCCAGGTTCATTCGAATGCAGAAACATTCGAATGGTGTACTTGTATATAAGACGTATGCTATTTTATTTGCCTGTTTGTCAATTTATTTCTTTACGTTTTTAACTTCGTTAATGTCCGTTACTTTTCGTATTATCTGGTTTACTTCAATACTGGTTATTTCATGCACGAGCGCTTTCGCGCTCAGTATAAATAGATTTCCCGGGGAGTATTCGGTTAATGCGACGTTCGTTACAAAGCAGTACAGGTTGTGTCTTTGGTTTTGGTATGTCGACAGAATCTACAAATAGTTCGACGTCGAACAGAGATGTTCCCCGAGAATCACAGGCCGAGGCTAATTCCAACTCTGGACAGGATTTTGATGTTATTGACGCAGTCAGTTTATTCAATAGCATGTTTGACGCCGCCCTTGAAAAACAGAAAACTTTGATACTCTCAGAAGTACAAGATAAACTGAAGCTTACAAATTCTCTTAAGTTTCGAGGGGAAGGGAACAAAATTCAGTACAACTTTAACGAGGAAAGACTGCGTGGTTTAGAGCTTCTATCACAGAAACTTATATCCGACGACTTCAGCGGAATCACCGATTTAAATTTTTCCGAGAAAGAGGCCATTCGTCAGAGAAACAAAATTCTACACATAGCTGATAAACATGGCTGGGGGGCCGTTAAGAAGTATGTTGATTCTGATGTTGCTGACAACAGTGAGGATGTCGCCAGACTACGTTCTGCCATTTCAAGAGCCACAAACAAAACGCGACAATCTCCGTACGAAAGACCTGGTTTCCAGAGAAATATGGGAGTGTTCGACGGCTTATCCACTCGGCAGCTTTTTCTTGGGAGTGCGAAATTCGACAGTCGTCCGCAGTTCGCGCTGATATTCAACTTGCCCAGCTACAGAAAACCCTTACAAGCACAGACCGCAAACATCGTCTGCCACTACTGTCGGCTCCCTGGTCACTTCGCAAGATTCTGCCCGTATACCCAGCAATTCCAGTATACAGAACCCACAAGACCCCAATCATTAACACTCGTCCCAACATCGACAGCTAATCAGCAGTGAAGTTGAGTATCATGATATACATCAATTATTAGATTACAAATCTGAATTTGAGTTAAAATCTAGCACGTCAGTTAAAAATCGTTTAAAAAATTCTTTTGAGTTTTGGAAAAATGTTATAAAGCCTGATGATTAAATACTGAGTGTCATAAAATTTGGTTACAGGATTGAATTTATTACACATCCGGAAAGTGTGTTTTTGTCTAACAACAAATCAGCACTGCAGAGCGCCCCCTTTTTTGAAAAGGCTATTACAGAATTGTTGAATAAAAAGTTAGTCCCAGAATGTTTTGAACCACCCTATTGTGTAAACCCATTGACCGTATCAGCGCCATTGAATAAAAAGCCAAGATTGATTCTTGATCTCAGACACGTTAACGCATGTGTTATAAAGAGGAAGTTCAAATTTGAAGGTTCTTCAGAGGGTCTTGATTTTGCCAAAAAAGTTTGTTTCATGATTAAATTCGATTTGACAAGTGGATATCACCACATAAACATCTATTCAGATTTTGTTAGATATTTAGGTTTTTCGTGGAATTTCAAAGGTTCAGACCGTTACTTTGTCTTTCCAGTCCTCCCCTTTGGTCTCAGCAGTGCTGGTTATTATATTTTAACAAAAGTTTTAAGACCATTTGTATTGCACTGGAGAGCAAAAGATTATGGTGTAATTATGTATTTAGACGATGGCTGGGTGTGTGATTGGAAACAAAACTGTATTTTAATGTCAGAGAATATGCAACAAGATTTATTGCATGCTGGTTTTCTTGTTAATGAATAGAAGAGTATTTGGAATCCAGTTCAAAAGCTTGAGTGGCTCGGGTTTGAATGGAAATTAGAAATTGGTTATATTAGTATTCCCATACATAAATTAGAAAGTTTGCGCATCGAGATTAAAAAAAACTTAAAGAAAAGGATAAAGTTTCTGCTAGAGAAATTGCTGCAATAGTAGGAAGTATTTTTTCATTTAAGTTTGCACTTGGGCCTGTTTTTCAAATAACAACCAGACAATTGTCTATGTTAATTACTAATGCATCATGTTGGGATGAAACGATTGATATTTCATTTCCCGCGTTGCGCGAGCTAGATTTTTGTTGGATTATATCCGATTGATACCTGCTAGAGTTATTTCCCCATGGTACCCGTATTCCAGAACGCATTGTTTTTACTGATGCTAGTGACTTTGCTGGTGGTGGCGTGATGATAGATTCTACTAATAAAGTGTTTCATGTTATGTCGGAGGAATTGGACGGAATTCAGAGTTCAACTCTCAGAGAGCTAAAAACGGTTGAAATGTTCATGATAACTTTTGGCGATGTATTAGAAAATAAATTTGTAAAACTTTATTCAGATAATCAAAATGTTGTTAGAATTTCGCAAATAGGCAGTATAAAGCCGGAACTACAAACTCTTGCTTTTTCTATATACACTATTTGTTTGAGTAGGAATATAGATTTTTCTGTAGCTATGGTTCCACGAGAGCAGAATGTAGAAGCGGATTTGGTGAGCAAAGTTTTTGACTTTGATGATTTGGCTGTGAGCAACCATATTTTTTCATTTTTTAATACTGTTTGGGGGCCATACGCATATGATATTTTTGCAAGTTGCAATAATTTCAAAATAAACACATTTTATTCTTTGTTTTGGACACCTGGAACAAGCGGTGTAGATGCTTTTGCTTTCGATTGGCCACATGATGCTTATGTAAATTTGATTGTGCCGCCTATTTCTTTGATAGGGAGGACTCTAAGACATTTATTAAATTGTGGCGCCAAGGGTACATTAGTTGTTCCGAAATGGAAATCTTCAGCGTTTTGGCCTTCTTTGATTGATAAAAATGGAAAGTTTTTGTGGTTTGTTAAAGATAGCATAGAATATAAACATTTAAAAAAAATCGTTCCAGGTTCTGATAAAAATAGCATTTTTGCAGCTCAGAAATTTATCAGTAACGTTATAGCATTAAAACTGGACGCTTCGTTTTGAAGTTATTATAATGTTGTTTATTTATATGAACTCATAAATACATGACTGTGTAGTACATGACTGTTGCAGGTATACACTGTAATTATTTATATATATTGATACGTGTTGCATGTGTGAGATAAATAGTTGGTACACAACGGTTGACTGCTGACCAGTGTACTAGAAGTTGTTAATGGAGTGATTTGTTATGCTTGGATGACTGCTATCCAAAAGCCTATTCAATTATATATGAAAGATTGAAAATTATATTTAATAATTGACGTCCAGTTTATGGATGACTGCTATCCAGTATACAGACAATTGTTCTTTTGTATTGTATATAAGTAACGCTTTGAGTGCATTATGGTGGTTGGATTATATTGCATTGTTGTTGATATGATTTTCTAATGCGCATTTTTAATGTATTACAGAATGTACAGAACTTTCAAGGCCAATAGTTAAATATTAAAATTAAATGAAGTAGACGAAAAATTAGAAAAATTAAATCTGGTTGATGAAAAATTAGAAACACTGCAAGAAATTAAAGCACAAATTGCAAGTTTTGAAACAAAATTGAATTTTTTGGACATGGAAGTGAAGTCAGTTAAAGGAACAGTCGCGGTCTTAGAATCAAGTGTTAATGTGCTTTCGAAACAAATGGAAGAACGTGGAATGGATGAAAGTAGCGCAGATGTGTATTCAGAAATGAAAGAAATTGAAAAATCGAGCAAGGATCTCCACGAAGAAATGTTATATGTACAAAGTCAGCTAATGAAAAATAATTTAATTCTATTTGGAATTAATGAAGTCCCACTAGGAAGAACAGAGGATTGCATTGAAACGGTCAAGTCATTTTGTGCGGATATAATTTAGAAGTCCAAAATGTTAAAATTGAAAACGCTTACAGAACAGGAAAGAGAGGAGTGGGGAAAAAGAGACCAATAATTGCTATATTTCAATCCCAAAAGGAAAGAGATACGGTGCAAAAAAGCAGTTTTAAGCTAAAGGGCACATCATACGGAATAGCGCAACAGTACCCAAAGGAAATAGTCGACAGGAGAAAGAGACTTGTACCCGTAATGACTCGAGCTAAACAGGAGGATAAAACGGCGTTTATGAGGTATGACAAACTTATCATCGACGGAGAGGAATACAAACCTCCGGTAAACAAAAAACATACAAAGCAGAAGACAAATCATAGAGACACTGGTGATGACTAGGGGTACGCCGGGGACAGTAACAAAATCATGTCATGGAACATTCAAGGTCTGACACAACAAAAAATGGAAAATAAAGAATTTAGTGAATTTTTGGTATCAAATAATATTGACATACTATGTCTACAGGAAACCTGGACAAATAATGACAGCAAAATTGAAATGAACAATTACGTAATGTACCATAAACCCAGACCGTTTAAACATAAAAAGGCCAAACGGAATAGTGGTGGAATAGTTGTATTCATAAAAGATGCACTCCATAAAGGCATTCAATTAGTGTTATCAGACTCTGACGGAATTATGTGGTTCAAGCTTGACAAGGAGTTCTTCTCATTCGAAGACGACCTATACTTATGCTGTGCGTACTTACCCCCTGAGAAATTCCAAGTCTACAACGTAATTTCAAACAATGAACACATTTTTGATAAATTATCTCAAAATATAACAACATTCCAAATACTAGGGAAAATTATTATAATGGGTGACCTAAATGCCCGAACAGCTGTAGCACCGGACTACATTATGGACGATTTCATAGCACCAGAGAACGACAATAAACTTTATATATGTGATAAAGAATTAAAGCGTTATTCCGAGGATAAAGTTAAAAATTCATTCGGAACAATGCTGTTGGATATGTGCAAGTCACTGAAACTTAGAATCGTAAATGGACGACTCCACTCAGACGCGAAGATTGGCAAATTCACATGTGAAACGGAGTTGGGAAGCAGCGTAATTGACTACATGTTAACAGGCGAGGAATATTTTCAAAACGTGTCGGACTTTTGTGTTGGAAAACATACACCATTTTCAGACCATAACCCACTTATATGTATCATTAAATCTGGATATAACATAAATCACAGAGAAGAAGGGAAATATGTAAGCACAGAAAAGTGGAAGTGGAACGAAGCGACCCGCAATGAATACATTCAGAACTTAAGAACCAACATTCACAGGTTCGAAAACATAGTAAATAACAGGAACCACACAACCCAAGAAGCTATAAACGATGTAATACACCAATTCTCAGATACACTGCTAAATATTGCGGAACCTTTCTGCAAATCAGTAACAGGTATACGACAGGGAGGAACCGGATTCAGATGCAAACGACGCAAAGACGCACCGTGGTTTGATACAGAGTGCAAAACGGCGAAAAGGATGTGGACCAATGCTATCTACCGGTACAATAATGAAAGGTCAATAAACAACCGAATTGAAATGTTTACGGCCAAGAAGTGTTACAAATCTATTATCCGAAAGAAAATTGCAAGCTACAAACTAAACCAAAGAGGTAAATTAAAGCAACTAAAGACCAAGAATCCCAAAGAATTCTGGAAAATATTGAGTCCAAAGGAGAAGGCGCAGCAAGTGAAAATACCACCTGACGATTTCTTCAGCTATTTTCAGGATTTGTGTTCGCGAAATGAAAGGGATGAATATGTCACCACGGAGGAAACCCAAGAAACGGACCCGATCGCAATCGCCTTCCCAGAGCTAGACGAAACAATAACCAGCAAAGAACTCGTCGATGCGGTCAAATCTCTAAAAAATGAAAAATCGAGCGGCTATGACAACATTATCAACGAGATGCTCAGTGCAGATGTGTCAACCCTTGAACCAGTGTTAAATGTGTTATTTAATTCGATATTTGATAGTGGTTATTATCCTTCAAGTTGGAAATTGGGTATTATTGTGCCGATTTTCAAAAAAGGAGATAAAATGGATCCACAGAACTACCGGGGCATAACCCTACTAAGCTGCTTGGCGAAGCTTTTCTCTCGTATCCTAAATAATAGATTACAAAGATGGGCAGAAGAAAATAGTGTGATATCTGATGCGCAATATGGGTTTAAGAAAGGCTGTAGTACTATTGATGCATTATATGTTTTAAAAAGTATCGTTGACTTTAAAATTGCAAATGGCAGTAAGCTTTTTTGTACATTTGTAGATTTTAGGAGAGCGTTTGACACGGTTGATAGAAATGCATTGTATTATAAAATGTTTAAGTTATGTATAGAAGGTAAAATGTTACGCATAATCAAATCTATGTATGATGATGTGAAAAGTTGTGTACGAGTTAATGGTAATCTTACAGATTTTTTTGAAAACAAAATAGGTGTGTTGCAGGGGGACATATTGTCACCTATGCTTTTTTCTCTATTCCTGGAAGACCTGGAAACACACTTGCACGAGAACTTGTCAGCGGGCATAGACATTGATCAAATAAACATTTTTCTGCTTCTATTTGCAGACGATTTAGCTATAATAAGCGAAACGCCAAATGGTCTACAAAAACACCTAAACACGCTTCATACATATTGTGAAAGATTGGGCCTCACAGTCAATATCGATAAAACTAAGGTGATGATTTTCCAAAAGGGTCGAACAAGAAAGGGATACAAATTTTGTTATAATAACAAAAATCTGGAAATTGTGGACAGTTTTGCATACCTTGGAACGGTTCTATCCCCAAATGACCTCTTCAATAAACATGTGAAAATAACTGCGGAAAAAACACTACAATTATATAATACGTTTATGTACAAAACTCAAAAATTGTCTCTTGATTGCAAGACAATGATGGAACTATTTGACGTGGCCTGTTCCTCGAAAATGAACTACGGAGCAGAAGTGTGGGGATATACAAATGCGAAAGACCTTGAACGTGTTCATTTAAAATTCTGTAAAAGACTGCTCGGGGTGAAAACTTCTACCCCTGCAGTATATTGTGAACTAGGAAGAAAACCATTGTTATTAACTAGAACATTACGCATAATTAAGTATTGGTTTAAAGTTTTACGCTCCCAAAATTGTCTTATGAAATCAATTTATGATTATGATCTGAAAAACATGTTATCAAGCTGGATTATTTTTGTCAAGAACACCCTATTGTCAAATGGTTTCGGTGATGTGTGGTATTACCCTGAGTCGGTAAATGAAAAAATGTTTTATGTATATTTTGAGCAAAGATTGTCAGATTGTTTTTACCAAAATTTAAGGGTAGAAATTGAAAATGCTCACCCTTTACGTCTATATAAATATCTATACTTGCCTGTACACCAGGCAGAGTATTATATGATAAACATAGGAAAGCCTTAAGTAGACTTAGATTATCTTCACATCGTCTACGAATCGAATCTGGTAGATATGATAAAAAATGTCCTATTAATGAAAGGAAATGTATATATTGTAAATCAAACGATGTCGAAGATGAGTATCATTTTGTTTTGGTGTGTGATTTTTACACGGAGTTAAGGAAATTATATATTAAGAAATACTTCTATGTACGACCAAGTATGGCAAAATTTATTGATTTACTCAATTCTGATTCTATATTTATGTTAAAAAAACTGGGTAAATATGTGTACGAATCTTTTAATAAGAGGGACAACTTTACCATCAGACGTGAATAAGCGTAAATCAAGTTTATATATAACTACTGCTTTGTTGATCTTTTCGATATTTTTTCATCCACTTTATACCTTTTATATATATTTATATAACCTGCCTTCCACCTGTACCCACAATTATTGTAAAGTACTGTTAAATTGTATGCTATGGCAATGTATGTAATGTATACGCCAATAAACTACTACTACTATTAAAAAGTTTAAGAAAAATCGCCATTTACGAGATACAGCGAATTTTTTGCCGCATATTGTGAAAAACGCAAAATCTCTATCGACGAACAAGAAATACAACACATATTTCTCAAAATTCAGAGACTGGTGTTTGAAGCATTCTTATTGTACATCTTCCAGCATCAGTGTCTACCGTAGCTCTTTTAATGGGAGGTTTGGTGCAACAGAGAGTTTCAACTTCCGTTTTTGAAGCATATTTCTACAGTATTATCTGGACTCACGAATTTTCTTTAAGTTCGAATCCATGTGAGGACAAGTTTTTATAACTAGTGCTTGAAGGAGGGAAACGTTTGTTATGAAAACCTATCAACAAAAAGGAGCCTATCAACACAGATATACTACGCAAGTTAATGGATTTCTACTCCAAAGATTTGTTTTGCAATTAGGAACATTTGTGATGTGTTTACTTGGGTTTTCCGGATTTTTCCGATTTAGTGAGTTATCAAATATTATAATGTGTGACATCAAGTGGGAAAATGCTCATATTGAAATCAACATTCCTAAGAGTAAAACATATATTTATAGAAGAGGAAATTCCGTGATTATAGCAAAGACTGGAAACGATCTGTGTCCTGTTTTTTTTGGGTTGAATAAATTTATTGATATGTTATGGTTAGAGAAAATTTCCGGAGATTAACTGTTTACAGCTATTAATTTTTTAAAATCCCGAAATGTGTATATAGCTTCAAACAAATTCAAACCTCTCTCATACACGAGAGCCAGAGAAATATTGTTATCATCTTTGAAAGAAATTGACCTTGATAGTTCCAAATTTGCGTTACATAGTTTATGCAACGGTGGTGTCACCGCTGCTGCTAATTAAAATGTGTCTGATCGATTGTTGAAAATACATGGTCGTTGGGTCACGGACAAAGCAATTAGGGCCATTCTTTATACTATACGAGGGTTGTTCGGAAATTATTGAGACATTTACTCTTACTCCCATTGGAAAAAAGATAAATCATAGAAATTTCACCAGAAAATAAACCAGTATGTTTTTTATTAATGTACAAATTTTGAAGTTAACATCATTTGTTCATTCCTGGTAAGCTAATAAAGTAGCCTACTTCCAATGACCCGGCGCAACCACAAACTCATCACAACGTCATTTTAACGTTTTTACTTGGTCCTATGTTAAAAGCACATAACAAACGAATGGAAAACATGAATAATTCTTCATTTTTCATCTTTTTTAAATTTTGAAATGGCAACAGTAAGATATATTTTCCTTTCTTGTATTTTTTGTGTGAAAGAAATCGAGTTATTTCTTCTTTTTAAAAGTCAACTTACTGGGAGCGTCTCTTACATTCATTCCGTACATATCTTAGAACTGTTAAAATAAGTTTTTAAAATAAAAAGTACTTTATATTTAGTCCATTTGTTTTAATTCTAGTTAAACAAACAGTAAATAAACCCCAATTAACTGAAGCTTTTGACCTCTTTCGATCGTATAGTTTTTCTGTAAGCAATTTCTTGGCCACAAGGTCTTCTTCCGAGATTCACACCAATTTTATGTATATTTGCTGCGCCGCTTTGACGTCAAATTTTAACAAACCGTCTTTGTCAAATTAATTGCTGGGTACATATCTAAATACTCTCTTTGTATTTCTACTCGAACACTAGTAAAACTTACACAAAAGTGAGTCACAATAAAAAGCAAAATGAACATCCTAAATTTGATTTCTGTTATCAAGAATTGTAGGTCCAACAACACTTAAGATAAAGATGTTTAAGTTTTTTAAACTCCAAAATTGTGCCTGCGCCAGGTACTCAGACCACCGACTTGTTTATGTACTGTCATAAACAAACTATTAATAATTTTGTAATATTACTTTGCTTAATTATTCGTTTAGTTTTTTTCAATGAGTATGCCAATTTTCATTAAAATTCGTCACTTAGAAAGAGAGATATTTATGTTGTCTCAATAATTTCTGAACAACCCTCGTACAAAGTCTAGTTTTCTTCAACCATAGAATTCGTGTGAAGAAAGCTTGTATTTATTCTAATTTATTCGTGTTTGGTAGTGCATCAGCGAGTCATGCAACATTTTCTTCAATTAGTATAATCGATCAGAGCATATGCTTCCATCTTTGTTGGCGTTTTCATGGTTCTTCTACTGACATAAAAGTTCAAGTCTGTGACCTCAAGTGAATATGTTTTGATTAATCACGAAATAATATATTCATTGTCAAAATCAATTTAATGTAAAATAAGACATAAATGAGCGATGTATACGATGTCTCTTATTGGTACAGTAAAACAAGCTTATAACGAAGTGCCAGAGTAGGGCAATTTTGCTTCGTTATACGCATAATTCGTTATATTCGTCAAGTTAACAACGTGTTATTAGGTCATGGAGAATAAAAATCAAATCAACTAAGTCTCTCTTCCTTTATTTCTAAAGAAAACTGATTGAATTCATAGCTCTGTAGGGCTAATCCCTACAGTTCAAACTAGTTTATCGATCGATTGAAACGTCCAGCAGCCTAAAATACTCACGAACTGGCCCCGAGGTTATAAAACTTTTCTGAGTACGATCTCGTACTCCAAATCGTACTCCGTGCTCCAAATCGTACTCCTACTCAAGATATCGAGGTTATAAAACTTTTTCATACTCCTACTCGTACTCCGGCTGAGTACAAAAATGCGATTTTCTGAGTAAGCTTTGAAGCTTTCTCAAAGTCGTACTCAAGACATTTAATCTAAATAAAATGCAGTGCAAACATATAGTATTGTTCATATTGTAACGTTGCTGTGTTATACGCTCTAATTCAATCATATTTACATGTATATGAATTAAAATGGAAAGTGTTTACCATTTTATTAATGACATATCTAGATATAAAGGAGGTGAATTTAAGAGTAAGGGCGAACTGCAACCAAGATTATCAAAATAACTTTTAGATAGTTTGCTTCATTAATTAATGTACATATACATGTATAACTACGTACAAAATACTACCATTGACTAGCTCGACTTTTTAAGAATTCTGTTTTTTGTCAAATACGACCCATACACCCCATCATTTAAAACAAAGAAATCAATGTACATGTATCGTTATTAATCAATTTCAATCAGATGTACTTGCTGGGTCCATTTTTTGATAATAGTGAAAATGTAGGTTAGTTCTAAACATTACAAAGGATGGGGGATGCATAAAAGTCTAACGTTTTCTATTACTTACTTATTAAGCAATTATCATTTATGTTGCATGCCACAAAACTTGGAGAGGGAAACATTTTATAGAATAAGCGGTAAATCAGTGGCGGAGTAAAGGAGGTCGCACCCGGCGTCCCCCCCCCCCCCCCACAGCCCTAAAAAAAATTGTCCAAATAAAGTTAAATCATACTCCTTCAGGCACAAAAAAGGTACAACTTGCGAGTCTTAATTATCTTCTTTTTTTAACTTGGGGGATTTCTCTACATTAGACTGTTTCAATAGGAAGAAAACGCGTGTGTTCAATGGTGTAACTAAAAACCCCCAGGAAAAAACATTTTGGTTACGCTGTCCTTGGGTTCAAATATGACCAGTCACCCATATACCCACCTTTAAGTAATTGGTTATACTAACTAGTGTTTTAACGACTATTCCATTGTTATTATAACATAAGCTGGTATATATAGTTATCTTTTATTAAAACTTCATTAATTTACATTGTCCCATTGAACTTGATTTTTAAACTGATTAATTTACAGTCATTCGAAAGGAAAAAAATAAAAGGATATGTTTCTTGGATTTTTACAAGACAGAGGAATTTGATGACTGTAGGTCTTAAATCTACAAACCTTTAAAGATTGTAAATAATTTTATTACTTTAAGTATACCGGTAATCACGAGAAGAAATATCTTAAACGTCTATTTAAAGACTTCTTTTTTACCCTACAAAATCTCTAGAATCCTGGAGCTTCTGGGGCCAGCTTTGCCCCCCTGGGTCACCAGCAGGACTTTGCCCTGGACCATCTGGAGGCCACAAAGCGGCCTCTCCAGACTCCCTGTCTTATACTGACGCCCCCTCTAACTTCACATTCTGGATCTACCCCTGGAACTAAATATTTTTAAGAGGAGTTGGTGTTGGTGTGTGTGAGTGGGGGGGGGGGGAGGGCGAATCCTACTTCCTGTGGTTTATCTGTACGATTGTTGTTTATTTTTAAATGTTCATAAAACAGTTACTGTCTGCATGTGGAAAATATTGGCTTATAAATCGCCTTTCCTCTCTAGGGTCAAAAACGCTGTGAAATTTAGAGTAATTTTGAACAAGGTTCATTTCTTTTTATCTCGAAATATCGATAATAAAAACTTATTTTGACAAAAAGCAATCTTACTTGGAAATATAGAAAGTAATCAAGAATCAGCAGTAAGTAATTAAAAAACGCAGGTTAAAGGGCGTTAGATGTAAACATAAAGATAATATTTCGAATTTTTAAGTTTTGTATTGGCAATATTTTTAAAATTATGACGTACATATTTGGCTTCCTAGGTGACCATACATACTACATGTAGCTGCAGAGATCTAGATGTGTTCTTTGTCTAATATAGGCCGCAACTTCTTTTTAATTTTACTGCGGGAAGGTAGAGTATCCATTCCGAACCATCTACCAGTATTTGATTTTTATTTTCCAAATATTAAAGAAATTTTACCATGGAACATCACCTACCTTACGATCTTTATTATTTATTTCGAATTAAAACATCGAGAGCATAGCCATGTCTAAGTATACGTAAGGTGAAATGCATTGTTTGGTTTAACATTTTATTATAAACGCTCGAATATAAGGATGGTGGGTCCCGGTGACCCCATAGTCTTAAGTATTATATTAGTATCTTTCTACAAATAAAATTTGGTGTTATGACATTAAATTTTATTCTTAAATACACAGTTATGGAAAAACATTAAGTATGATCGACGTATATATTCTGCTTGAGAATTCGGGTAATTTACAGTTAATTAAAAGCTTGTTTATGTAAAAAAAAAAAAAAGATTACACTTAAATTAATCATAACCAGCATGATCGAAGCTAGAATTTATGAGAGAGAGAGAGAGAGAGAGAGAGAGAGAGAGAGAGAGAGAGAGAGAGATTTGAAGGGGATTATTGTTATTCTATGCATCGATTGAAAATACATGTACTACTTAAAATTGCTTCTTCGCATTTTCATGTGAGAGATTTTTCTCTATATAGCTTAGCTGTGGGAATATTCATCTCTTAAATTGTTTAATTTTATTAGCAAGTAACTATTTAGATAATTCATATAGCTATTCCTTTTTTATCTAAAGTAACCAAATATCTATGTCAAATGCATCAAAATTAACACATGTATTTCGAATTTTAAAGATGAATAGGAAAAGGCTTGCTCAAAAATATCAATGGACGTTACTTAAGATTAAAAATGACACAGTATGTATGTATAAATTCTAAACACACATGTTCAAGCCTTGACTAAGTGAGAAAAACTTGAACCATCAATAAAACCCCACAAAAAGGGGTACAGCAACTTTAGTACACAGTTTCCTTGAACACGTTGTTTCGGTTTAACGTGGTCCTCAAATTGGAAATTTCAAAAATATTTCAATTAGTGAATTTTCTTAAACTTTCGTGCACATTCCCAAAAATATTAAAATGAGAAACTTTACGTGTGTCCTTGGCTTTTGGCATATGTTCATTGATGCAATTCCAACACCCACCCCCACCCCACCCCTTCAAGATATTAGATGTTTTTTTCTCACAAGAATTTTAAAAGGCAAATATAGTACTAAGTATGTTGCAATTAAATTGGAATACCCATATAATTTCCTTAGTGTATACTATATGAGTGTGAAAATAAACGGATTTCTCAGTATTTTTGTCATTTTCCCAAGTATATGTTTCTATTTTTGAATTAAACTCTTCCCTGTTTACCCTAATACAGGGACTGCTCATTAAATATCTTAAGAGATATCCACTTGGGGGCAGTGACTTTCCAGTTTTGTATTGGCGTCGTTTCTGACCCTTTCCTGGCATGTAAAATATCAAAATCATATGAAAGCCAGGAACACTTAAGATATATCGAACTAAATTCTATGTTGAAATACTCTCTTCATATCCGGGTAAATTCTTACTTCTTTCTTTTATATTCATATCGTTCCTTACAACATAATTAAACTTAATCGTCACATGCATGAATCACTATCTGAGTCTCATGTGTGTGTGTGTGTGTGAGAGAGAGAGAGAGAGAGAGAGAGAGAGAGAGAGAGAGATTTGACATAAACACAATTTGTTGATAATTTTACCAATTACACTGGATTTATCGTCTCTGTTGCTCAAAAATTCATAAGTTATAGATGCAGACACATCTCCATGCTTGCAGATGGAGAAGGTAATATGTACATGTAAATAATGTGTTACATTTTGTTGATAAATAATTAATCTGAATACATGTACAGTTTGCCTACATTCCAGGACTATTTACATGAAATACCGTTCTCTGTCTTTCTTCAGAGACGTAAAATTTCATCGATCGCCTTTTGGAGCATACTCCAAATAGTACTCAGCGGAGAACGTACTCCAAAACTTTTATAACCTCGGTTTTTAAAGTCGTACTCAGTGGAGCACATACTCGGAGTACGGAGTATGAGTGTGAGTACGAGTATGAAAAAAGTTTTATAACCTCGGGGCCTGGTCACTGAATTACGTCAGACTCAAATTCTCATACACAGAATCATTGGCTATTTCTTCTTAGATTCTGTTCTAAATGGACATTAACAATGATTAACTTTTAATTACTTTTTATGATTGATTCAAATAATCAATTAAAGATGCAAGTGAAAACAATTATTTTATTTATTGCATTTAGTGGCTCATACGGGCTATGAAGAACAGTGATCGCAGCATGAATCACCAATTGAATCATTAGTTTATCATTTAATTAAATAACCGTTAAGATTCAATAAATTTAGTATGCATTTGAATGCAGTTTTAAAAGAAATGCAGCTTAAGAATTTAATGCCGGTCTTGTCATTTACCGTTATTTTCTTTTAGTTAATTCAACAATTATTAATTGGAGTTGGACACAAAGCATGAGAATCTGTAAGATGAACGATACTTACCTTTTGGGAAACATAAACCTATCAAACGTTACTTCAGCTTGTTTGGGTAATAAACATGAATCTCCTTATTGGATCGGAATATTCAGAGAAAAATATTTCAACACAGACCAAGGTAATGAATTCATAGACATGTTTATGAAAAACAATTCTATATTCTTTTTTTTTAATTCCAACTCTAAATTTTGTTGGATGAGTGTTTAACTCAGTTACACTTTAAAATTAAAGTTAAACGACAAGTAAAATTTGGGATTTCTTTTCGTTTGGCGTCCGTCTGTAGGAAAAATTAATCTGTTTGTTTGTATTTCTGTGCAACTTTCTACATTCTTGGTTAGGTAAATGTGCTGTTGGGTGTAGGGTATGGCTTTTAGGACATTTTAAAACCATACCCCTCTTCCAAGGGTCATGTAATGATCAAAATATGGCGGGATGATTTTAAAATCTCTAGATTCCAACATGTTACAATAAAACGTACGTTTTTTGTCTACTAGTATAGTATATTGTAATTTGTTCAAATAACATGGAGATGTATGACCATAATTGAAGGCAACTAATTTTTTTAAGAGCATGAACCCAAGGCTATGATTATAGAATTGATACAAAAGCAAGCTACAATGTATATACCAACTATCCTAAAAAATTTTTACAGGTTTTGTCATTGGGTGGCATGTTTAATGAGTTATATTGATCTCGAGTTGTCATACAGCATCAAATTTTGGTCATTCGAATCAGGATACAAAACAAGATCAGTTTTACATGTTTGTAGGACAACCTATCGAACAATCTGCTAGAAAGTTTTTCAACAAATGTCAAAGATGCAAACTTAACAATGAAGGAGCACCTGAGTGTGAACTCGTCGGATGCGAGAAAAATCTGAAAAAATCTGATGTAATCTGCTCAGAGGTAGAATCAATTTGTTTGATTACTTTAATTTGTCATAATACTGTAGTATGATAGTTTGAGACCTTTCAATTACTTTTCCATATAATGATACTGAATTTAGATCTAGAATTAAATGTTTTGATGTTTTGATCAGGATATAATCATATTCTGATCAATAAAATTTTCAACACATTTGTGCGTTTGTTTGATGTGTAGGTAGGAGAATGAGGAGGAATAATGATTACTAGTATGCTGATGATTAAATATGTACATGTGTAAATATGTTTTTTTTTTCTAAAGCAGAGCGGTGCTACAGAAAGTTCTGAAAGCCTTTCCAGTACAGGTACAGTTTTTAATGTACGGCTGTAAATTGAATGTTATACTTTTTATAATTGAAAATACTCAAGATTAGGGCTAAACAACATACATTAGCAAATCTAAAAACTAAAAGTTTCATTAGTACACATTAAATAGGCTATCCAGGTGGCTTAAAAGATCGTGTACTGTTCATACAAGGTTACATCTATACATACATGTTAATAGGAAAGTATGCATTTCAATTAAATGCATACTATGTACTGAATTTACAATTTTCCGGCTAACGATTTCTCCCAGTACTAATAATACGTAGTGTGTGCTATATTTGGTCACGTTATGCTGTTGTCGTCATTTAACCAATGGAATTAAACGCAAAGATTCTAGCAAGTCTTTTTTTTTAAGAAAACCTTTTCTCAGACGCTTTGGACCATTTATTTTAAAGGTAGCAAGGGCCAGTTCCGGATAAAGTTCCTTTTATTGTTTTTTAAAATAAAATTGAGAGTTTTACTTGAAGGGTTATGGGTGTTGCTAAAATCCATGAAATGATTTTTAATGATAATTATTAGTCTCATGTGAAATTAGCATGCAATAAGTAGGCCCGAAATGTTAAAATACATGGGATTCAGAAGTAAAATGCGAAACTTGCGGCAATGACTGATGTGTTGACTGTTGACTGAGGCAAAATAATTCTCTACTTTTCCTTTGAATTTGGGGCGTTTCCCCACGCGACAGAAGCTGATTTTTTATGAGATGAAAAGCAATGTGTAAGAGGTCTAACTATCCCAGTTTTGTAATAATGCGAGGTCTTTTGATGCGTGTTGTTTCCGGAGGGGGGTGAAAAGGCCGGTGCTTGATTTTCAAGCACATGTGTAACTTCGAGGTAAACAAAGTCTCACGCCTTGCTGGATGCACGTGTGTATTTTGCTAGAAAATTGTAAATGAAGCGTTGTTTAAAAGGATGTCAAGAGGATTTTTTTCCTGAAGTTTTTTTTTATTCTTAATCTGTATATAAAGTTGTGCAATTTTGGTAAGAATATATAGTAAAATTTAATACTGTAATGCAACCATAATATGATAGGGTCGATATCTTAGAAAAACCACTATGAATAAAATTTTACTCGTTCTGATCAGTACTTTTTCTTAGAGATTTGTTAATGGCTATATGACGAATGAATTGAGGGTAATTATGCTGAATAGGAACTGAGGAAAGTTTGGGTTAACCACAGTTCTGAAGACACACATTCCCTGGCTACATTGAATTGTATAAAAAAAGAGGAATTTTCCCATGCCACTAAAAATAAAAACGATAGCTTTGGATATATTCATGTGTTTGACACTGATCGATTACAGATAACTTGATATAGATCATATTAATATGTTTTACGGTGCTACCGTTCTGGCGAGCGCAGCAAGAATTACACATACCTTGCATCATTGTCAACCTAGTGTTTTTTAGGTATCAACGAACGTCAACGAATTTTTGAGAGTTTATTTTTCTACAATAAGTATGCCGGGGCAAATGTACTAATTTTAATGGTCATGATACATACAGCACAACCCCCTACCCCGAGAGAGAGAGAGAGAGAGAGAGAGAGAGAGAGAGAGAGAGAGAGAGAGAGAGAGAGAGAGAGAGAGAGAGAGAGAGAGAGAGAGAGAGAGAGAGTGCTCGTTTCCTGTTTGTAGGTGTGTAATTTCCCACTTTTAAATTTAATGGTTTGACTACTAGTATATGCAATATATACATAATTTTTTTAACTGTTTATTTTTTCTCTTTATTCCTTTTTATTAGCTCACCTGAGCTGAAAGCTCAAGTGAGCTATTCTGATCACATTTTGTCTGTCGTCTGTCTGTCCGTCTGTCTTTCTGTCCGTCTGTCCGTAAACTTTTCACATTTTCAACATCTTCTCAAGAACTACTGGGCCAATTTCAACCAAACTTGGCACAAATCATCCTTAGGCAAAGGGAATTCAAAGTTGTGAAAATTAAGGGCCACACTTGTTTTCAAGGGGAGATAAATAGAAATTAATGAAAAATTTCGAGAAATTTTTTAAAATCTTCTTCTCAAGAACCAGAAAGCCAGGAAAGCTGAAACTTGTGTGGAAGCATCCTCAGGTAGTGAAGATTCAAAGTTGTGAAATTCATGACCTCCGGGGGTAGGGTGGGGCCACAATGGGGGGTCAAAGTTTTACATAGGAATATATAGAGTAAATCTTTAAAAATCTCTCCTCAGAAACTAATCAGCCAGGAAAGCTGAAAATTGCGTGAAAGCATCCTCAGGTAGTGTAGATTCAAAGTTGTGAAAATCATGACCCCCGGGGGTAGGGTGGGGCCACAATAGGGGTTGAAGTTTTACATAGGAATATATAGAGTAAATCTTTAAAAATCGTCTCCTCAGAAACTAGTCAGCCAGGAAAGCTGAAACTTGTGTGGAAGAATCTTCAGGTAGTGTAGATTCAAAGTTGTGAAAATGATGACCCCCAGGGGTAGGGTTGGGCCACAATGGGGGTCGAAGTTTTACGTAGGAATATATAGAGTAAATCTTTAAAAATCTTCTTCTCAGAAAGTAATCTGCCAGGAAAGCTGAAACTTGTGTGGAAGCATTCTCAGGTAATGTTAATTCAAAGTTGTGAAATTCATGACCCCTGGATGTAGGGTGGGGCCACAATGGGGGTCGAAGTTTAACATAAGAATTTATATATAGAGTAAATCTTTAAAAATCTTCTACTCAGAAACTAATCAGCCAGGAAAGCTGAAACTTGCGTGGAAGCATCCTCAGGTAGTGTAGATTCAAAGTTGTGAAAATCATGACCCCCAGGGGTAGGGTGGGGCCACAATAGGGGTCGAAGTTTTACATAGGAATATATAGAGTAAATCTTTAAAAATCGCCTTCTCAGAAACTAATCAGTCAGGATAGCTGAAACTTGCGTGGATAAATCCTCATGTAGTGTAGATTTATAGTTGTGAAAATCATGACCCCAAGGGGTTGGATGGGGCCACGATGGGGGGTCGAAGTTTTACATAAGAATTTATATATAGAGTAAAATCTTTAAAATCTTCTTCTCAGAAACTAATCAGCTAGGAAAGCTGAAACTTGTGTGAAAGTATCCTCAGGCAGTGTAAATTCAAAGTTGTGAAAATCATGACCCCAAGGGGTAGGGCGGGGCCACAATTGGGGGTGGGGGTCGAAGTTTTACATAGGAATATATAGAGTAAATCTTTATAAATCTTCTTCTCAGAAACTAATCAGCTAGGAAAGCTGAAACTTGTGTGGAAGTATCCTCAGGTAGTGTAGATTCAAAGTTGTGAAAATCATGACCCCCAGGGGTTGGGTGGGGCCACAATGGGGTGGTCGAAGTTTTACATAGGAATATAAAGAGTAAATCTTTAAAAATCTTCTACTCAGAAACTAATCAGCCAGGAAAGCTGAAACTTGTGTGGAAGCATCCTCAGGTAGTGTACATTCAAAGTTGTGAAAATCATGACCCCCGGGGGTAGGGTGGGGCCACAATAGGGGTTGAAGTTTTACATAGGAATATATAGAGTAAATCTTTAAAAATCTTCTTCTCAGAAACTAATCAGCCAGGAAAGCTGAAACTCGTGTGGAAGCATCCTCAGGTAGTGTAAATTCAAAGTTGTGAAATTCATGACCCCCGGGTGTAGGGTGGGGCCACAATGGGGTGGTTGAAGTTTTACATAGGAATATATAGAGTAAATCTTTAAACATCTTCTTCTCAGAAACTAATCTGCCAGGAAAGCTGATACTTGTTTCGAAGTATCCTCAGTATCTCTCATTTTTGAGAGTTTATTTCTCTACAATAAGTATGCCGGGGCAAATGTACTAATTTTAATGGTCATGATACATACAGCACAACCCCCTACCCCGAGAGAGAGAGAGAGAGAGAGAGAGAGAGAGAGAGAGAGAGAGAGAGAGAGAGAGAGAGAGAGAGAGAGATTGCTCGTTTCCTGTTTGTAGGTGTGTAATTTCCCACTTTTAAATTTAATGGTTTGACTACTAGTATATGCAATATATACATAATTTTTTTAACTGTTTATTTTTTCTCTTTATTCCTTTTTATTAGCTCACCTGAGCTGAAAGCTCAAGTGAGCTATTCTGATCACATTTTGTCTGTCGTCTGTCTGTCCGTCTGTCTGTCTGTCCGTCTGTCCGTCTGTCCGTAAACTTTTCACATTTTCAGCATCTTCTCAAGAACTACTGGGCCAATTTCAACCAAACTTGGCACAAATCATCCTTAGGCAAAGGGAATTCAAAGTTGTGAAAATTAAGGGCCACACTTGTTTTCAAGGGGAGATAAATAGAAATTAATGAAAAATTTCGAGAAATTTTTTGAAATCTTCTTCTCAAGAACCAGAAAGCCAGGAAAGCTGAAACTTGTGTGGAAGCATCCTCAGGTAGTGAAGATTCAAAGTTGTGAAATTCATGACCTCCGGGGGTAGGGTGGGGCCACAATGGGGGGTCAAAGTTTTACATAGGAATATATAGAGTAAATCTTTAAAAATCTCTCCTCAGAAACTAATCAGCCAGGAAAGCTGAAAATTGCGTGAAAGCATCCTCAAGTAGTGTAGATTCAAAGTTGTGAAAATCATGACCCCCGGGGGTAGGGTGGGGCCACAATAGGGGTTGAAGTTTTACATAGGAATATATAGAGTAAATCTTTAAAAATCGTCTTCTCAGAAACTAGTCAGCCAGGAAAGCTGAAACTTGTGTGGAAGAATCTTCAGTTAGTGTAGATTCAAAGTTGTGAAAATGATGACCCCGAGGGGTAGGGTGGGGCAACAATGGGGGTCGAAGTTTTACGTAGGAATATATAGAGTAAATCTTTAAAAATCTTCTTCTCAGAAAGTAATCTGCCAGGAAAGCTGAAACTTGTGTGGAAGCATTCTCAGGTAATGTAAATTCAAAGTTGTGAAATTCATGACCCCTGGATGTAGGGTGGGGCCACAATGGGGGTCGAAGTTTTACATAAGAATTTATATATAGAGTAAATCTTTAAAAATCTTCTTCTCAGAAACTAATCAGCCAGGAAAGCTGAAACTTGCGTGGAAGCATCCTCCGGTAGTGTAGATTCAAAGTTGTGAAAATCATGACCCCCGGGGGTAGGGTGGGGCCACAATAGGGGTCGAAGTTTTACATAGGAATATATAGAGTAAATCTTTAAAAATCGCCTTCTCAGAAACTAATCAGTCAGGAAAGCTGAAACTTGCGTGGAAAAATCCTCATGTAGTGTAGATTTAAAGTTGTGAAAATCATGACCCCAAAAGGTTGGGTGGGGCCACGATGGGGGGTCGAAGTTTTACATACGAATTTATATATAGAGTAAAATCTTTAAAATCTTCTTCTCAGAAACTAATCAGCTAGGAAAGCTGAAACTTATGTGGAAGTATCCTCAGGTAGTGCAGATTCAAAGTTGTGAAAATCATGATCCCTGGATGTAGGGTGGGGCCACAATGGGGGGTCGAAGTTTTACATAGGAATATATAGAGTAAATCTTTAAAATTCTTCTTCTCAGAAACTGATCAGCCAGGAAAGCTGAAACTTGTGTGAAAGTTTCCTCAGGCAGTGTAAATTCAAAGTTGTGAAAATCATGACCCCAAGGGGTAGGGCGGGGCCACAATTGGGGGTGGGGGTCGAAGTTTTACATAGGAATATATAGAGTAAATCTTTATAAATCTTCTTCTCAGAAACTAATCAGCTAGGAAAGCTGAAACTTGTGTGGAAGTATCCTCAGGTAGTGTAGATTCAAATTTGTGAAAATCATGACCCCCAGGGGTTGGGTGGGGCCACAATGGGGTGGTCGAAGTTTTACATAGGAATATATAGAGTAAATCTTTAAAAATCTTCTCCTCAGAAACTAATCTGCCAGGAAAGCTGAAACTTGTGTGGAAGTATCCTCAGGTAGTGTAGATTCAAAGTTGTGAAAATCATGACCCTCAGGGGTTGGATGGGGCCAAAATGGGGTGGTCGAAGTTTTACATAGGAATATATAGAGTAAATCTTTGAAAATCTTCTTCTCAGAAACTAATCAGCCAGGAAAGCTGAAACTTGTGTGGAAGCATCCTCAGGTAGTGTACATTCAAAGTTGTGAAAATCATGACCCCAAGGGGTTGGATGGGGCCACAATGGGGGGGGGGGTCGAAGTTTTACATAGGAATATATAGAGTAAATCTTTGAAAATCTTCTTCTCAGAAACTAATCAGCCAGGAAAGCTGAAACTCGTGTGGAAGCATCCTCAGGTAGTGTTAATTCAAAGTTGTGAAATTCATGACCCCCGGGTGTAGGGTGGGGCCACAATGGGGTGGTTGAAGTTTTACATAGGAATATATAGAGTAAATCTTTAAACATCTTCTTCTCAGAAACTAACCTGCCAGGAAAGCTGATACTTGTTTCGAAGTATCCTCAGGTAGTGTAGATTCGAAGTTGTGAAAATCATGATCCCTGGGGGTAGGGTGAGGCCACATTTTGGGGGGTGTTAAAGTTTTACATACGAATATATAGAGTAAATCTTTAAAAATCTTCTCAGAAACTAATCAGCCAGATGATTCTCTCTAATTGTTAAGACTTTGGCTCCAGGACAATTCTTCGGCCTCACAAGAAGGTTCAGAGTTTGATGTAGCTTAATATCCCATATATAAACAATTGTAAAGGATCTTTTTGAGGACTGCAATACTCAACATGTGATATGACTATAAAATCATCCTGTTAGAAAAGGGACTAATGATTATAAACATAAGAATATCCAGCGGGAAAAATGGATTTTATTTATACAGGATCTATATGTATTATTGTACATTGTCCAGATTGTTTGTATTATGACTCCATTAAGCTGATTTTATCATACCTATTGTTCCTCAGGTGAGCGATGTGGCCCATGGGCCTCTTGTTTAGTTCAAAATATCCTAGTGTTTATTTCCTATCTACTCATATACTTACCTGCCTACTGTACATACATGCACAATTAGCTTAAAAATGAATCGATATGACAGTAAAGTATGGCTCTTGCAAGTGCAAGTATATATTCAAATAATCTCTATATTAAAAAAAACAAATCATATGTCAATGAGACAGGTATCGCAGTCTATACTGAAATAGCTATAGTACACGCATTACAGATGTTTGGTCCACCTCTAAATTTATCGCGGGAAATATAGCGCGAGAGCACTGTGACGTCATTCATAACTTTGTTCGTCTTTTGTTTACGTATCTCGACTCAATACGAAGGTATGGAAGCAACTAACACATCTCTTGAGTCTCGCCAAAGCATATGCAGTACTCTAAACGTGTCTTCAAACCTTAAGACACCGTAAATTACGAGTTAAAAGTCGGCCATTTTTGGCATAGCACCACGGGTGAAAACATTAGAGAGCATTATGGGACGTAGACAAAAAGAATTGTTTGATGAACTGTAGGTTTAGCTCGTTCTTTTTCCCACGCACACTGGTTCTTAAATCATAATGATACATGTAGTTACTGCATTTGAACAGTGTGATCTTCATATTACAGATAATTCGACCATTCCCATAGCAGTGTCCGTGGTGCTTGTTTTATTTCTCATCGCTGGTTGTGTTATTGCAATCATAATATATAAAAGGTATTGTATCATAAACATTTACAATATTAGAATGTCACTTATAATTGTAATTTACTTTGCCAAGTTCAATATGAGAGTTTCAAAATACTCATTTATCTATAATTCCTTTTATTTATTTAGACGCAAAAATGCTCAAGAAAAAGAAACAAAAAGTGCCTACTGTCCACCAGCAAACAAGGAATCAGAAAGATGTTCTGATACAAAAACTTTTAACAACACAAACTACTTTGTTCTTCAGCGACCTAACTCTACATATGAGTTGGCGGACAATTCAAAACTTGAACTTGAAAGTCCATATAATGAAGCTGAAGAAGGTACTTACGATCATCTTGGAGAGAAAAGGGTCAGAAAAAAACATGATGACGATACATACAATCATGCATCATCTGCAGAGTTATCGGACTTGTCTGATTATGACGTTGCCAATCGTAAACATTTGAACAATGAGGACAATACTTACGATCACACAGGTGTTGGGAACGATTCATACGGGAAAGTCAAATCAGATTTATCTGATTATGATGTAGCCAATCGTGAACACCGAAATGAAGAAGACAGTACTTACGATCATACAGGTGTTGATTCTCATGAAAAATACAATTCAACTCAGATGAATGAAACTGATTACTCCGAATTAAGCTAGCCTTTAAAGCAAACTTCATCTGCAATTCCACAATATGTCATAGACTGTCCATTTAACCACTGGACGTCAGCAAAGGCTTTAAAAAGAATGATTAAATCGAATTTAAAATGATTTCTTTTTATTTTAGTAAATAAATAAATTGTTCCTATATACACAATTAGTATTTTATGCATGCACCATAACAATTATAATTAAGTTGACATATATGTCAACTGAAAAGAAAAACAACTTGCCCAAACGTCAAAAATCAAAAATAGAAAACCAAATATTTCTGAAATTTTTCTTAAATAATGCATTTTATAACAACGTTGATTTTACAAAGAAAGTTGGGATTTATGTCAAAGTATGATATGTAAACTGAAATCCAGTTTGATATTTAATAAACGAGTTTTTGTTTTAAAACAGGAAAGTATTTCTTTGTAAATAGTAAAGTAAATTAAAAAATGACAACCCCTTCAAAACCTCCTTTATCCACCAAACGGGTTAACTCTAAATCATTCCCACAGACCATAAATATCAAGTGTACTTTAAAAAAAAATACCAGACGAGTATGAACATTTACATTACCATTTATAAACATTGATAAATAATCAAAGCCTGATAATTCAGTGCCTTCCTTTCTTCATTTTTTTTTTTAGATTAAACGCAGATGATTAAATATCTTCCGTATGTATATGCATATTTTCATAACTTATTACTAACATTATATTTTTGAACCATGTGGTTTTGATTGGGGAAATTGAATAATTTAGCAATGCAGTACATCTAATAAAAGTAATACAAATCCAATTCATGTGATAACAATAAGTTTGCAATTAACTTGTCAAGATTACAGAAAGAAGACATTGTAAAATATTTAGACCATAGATGTTTGTTAAGGGTGAAACTGGTTGTCTTTTTTCTAGTTAAACACAGTCAGTTCAAAACAAAGGCGCTGTATAAAGGTTTATTTTACGTTTATTTATGTCGTGATACATTGGTTAACATTATAGTATTATAGTGGGGGTTGAGGTGATATTGCTGCTACTACCGTATACTGAATACAATGCATTGTGTAGTGAAATTTAAATTTTAAGCTGATGAATTATTCTTCGGTGTGACTAAACACATACACACATATAAAGAAAGTCACACTTGAGTGTAAAAAGAATGTTATCTGATGCCTACAGCCAACAAGGAAGTGAAGACGTCTATGCAGATTTAAAAGCGATATAAAAAGGTATGTCTAGTTTTTTTTCACCATTAGGTACAGTATGCAAACTATTCATTATTTATGTAATGAATTAAGTTTTACATATATTTGTTACCGTGAACCTAAAAAAACCTAATTTTACCACATATACATTTTTACGTTGTGTAGTAATTACTGCTAAGGTAATTTAGGAAAAAAAGTTTTGTATATCCTTGTTGGGGTTTTCTTTCGTTGATGATACCTAGAGAAAGATATTGACAAGGGATTTTTTTAAAAAGCACGATGGCTAGCCATTGCACGGACATCGTCCTTGAGTGAAAAATTGAATACCTAAACTTCTTTATGCGTAGACAATTCAATGAAGTGCGTATATTTACTCGGGTAAATTAACACACGTTGGTAAAGGTATTGCAATGCGTTCAGACAAGATATATGCACAGTAAGCAAATCCTCAAATTGTCATTCAAAATTAGAATATGGACCACTTCAGACCAGGTGCAGACTTACTTTGATCTTTAATTTATGAATATATGATACCAGCCATTTATTTGGGGGGGGGGGGCAGAATAAATTTTACCTCTATTACATAAAAGATATTTTCATCTGAAATTTTATGTCAAAAATTTTCAATTTACTGGGTGGATGTAAATACAAAATGTCAAATTGTAAATTTTGTATTTACACCCACCCAGTAAATTCAAAATTTAAAAAATGACGGAATTATCAATAATTTAATGAGCAAACAAAATAATTAGGCAACAGAAATATGAATTGATTTATGATAATAGATAACCATTCATATATCTTAACCATATTAATAATTATCTAATGGGTCTTATTATGCCAATAGTTACCTGTTATCATAAACTGTTTCTAAACTAATACAAGGTATGAACATGCATTTAGAAATTTGACCTAAATCAAAAGTACATTTTAAAATGTTTTAAAACCTTTCATCATTTCACAGGTAAACATTAAACACAACCTTTGCCATAAGCATTGCAATCCAGAAAAAAACCCTAGAGATTTAATCTTCCTGCCCATCGATCAGCAATTTAAGAATCCCATATGTCATATTCACATTTTACAAGACAAAAAATGGCGAAAAAAATTTAAACTCTTTCTTTATAGTGCTTATATATGTACTTTCAATAACACGGTGGTGTGGAAGGGCCAGAAAAAAAATGTAGAAATAGATGTGTTTAAACAATACAACCATAATTGGTATTGTTATACTTTCATGTTAAATACTGAAATCTGATTGGTTAAGACGCAGTTAATAATATTTACTATTACCCTCAGCGTTAGCAACGCACTTGGCAACGGGTAACATTAAAAAATGTTACATGCGCGAAAATTATGCGCGTACGGTTCGCTGTAGAATTCACGTTATTCCTATATAAAAGCGGTAAAATTTTCTTAAAAATTTAAAAAAAGACATTCAGTATAACAAAATAAATAGTGCCTGTTTGGGAGGATAACAGTTGAAATTGACACCCCTCGAAAACCATTGTCAACCTCCGCTTCGCGTCGGTTGACAATGGTTTTCTCGGGGTGTCAATTTCAACTGTTACCCTCCCAAACAGGCACTATTTATATAATATTGCACGTCCTTGACACCTCGCCATGACTATGTCTTGGTAAACATTGGTGAGATGTTGAGAATGAAAATTTTAAAGTAAATTAAGTAACATCATCAATTTTGTGAAATGTTTTGTAAAAATGTATAAATAAATAAAATTATAATACTGTTAAATTTCATATGTTAGTAAATTTGCGTTCTTCGTTTCAAAGGCAATGAAGGTACATATGTTATTTTATTTTGCAACCTTTAGCACAATATTTTGTGCACCATAATTTGATTGCAACATAAATCTGCAACTCTACACTAAGTCCATATTTCATCGTACGTGTAAAACTACTAACATATACAGTTTTGCAGCTAAACTCAATATTTTATATTTTTTCAGGTTTTGGTCGTTTGCGATGAAAATTACTCACACAATATTTATTTTCATAGCAGGAATAGCAGGTGAGAACGCATTAAAAAACACAAATGATTTTTTCGGGTTTCGTTTAGTATTTTGTAGGGTAAACCAATCAGTTACGTGGTTTGAAGCACAAACATTCTGCAGAAACAAAAATTTGACACTAACATTAAAGAAAAATGCGTCAGGAAACTCTTATTGGACAGGCTTCTACAAAAAGACTTCTCATTGGATCAAGATAATTGGTAATAATATTAATCACATGCATTGCGGTGACTTCGTACATTTCTATTCCAAACCTGGTTAGATATCAGGTACATCTGCATACATGTCTATTCTATTTCATAACTATACTTTTTTCATAATTTGCAAACAAAGAAGGATAAAACTAAGAAATGAAAGAAACTGCTCTTTGTAAGCAGTTTAATGTTTACATTTTTGAGTTTTCTCAGCTATGTTGTTTTTGTGAAAGACGCATGCTTAGCGACATTAGTATGAATTCTGGACATGGTTATAGTGGTAAAACAGTAAAAAAATTACGTCTATCCTTTTATAATATAAGTGTGGTTTTTAAAACTAGATCGTGTGATAAATCTTTGCTATATTAATTGGTGGTGCTCAATTAAATCTATTTTGACACAGCCCTTATTTTAACGCTTCAGCTAAAACATGTAATAAAAATTACACAATAAAGATGCCTTCAGTCTATATGTATAATATTGGATAGACAAAAGTATTTTTTGCTAAATTAATTAAAGTAACTATTTAAATAGATAACGTTAGTTTCCCTGCAGCTGACCATGAAACTGCATATGGACAATACTATTTAAGTTTACTCAGGTGACTCATTTTCGTGGAATTCGTTAGTACCTCTCATCCACGAATTAATAAATAAGTGTTATAAAGTCATAATTATTTTGTAGGTAAAAAATAATACACAAGATAAGGTCCCCATGAACCTGTAAAATACAAGCAATCAACGAACATGCCCCCCCCCCCCATGAATTTTAATGACTCCACAGTAATACAACTTCTCTTATGAAAATCCTTGATAATTATTTTGAATATCTAACTGTTTCTTAGTAAAAATAAGCGAGATAGAGTCGATTATGATACAAAACATAAATGTCACAATAGATTCAACCTTAAATCATGTTTATCTCAAATAAAGAGAGAATAAATACTTGTATATAACATTTAAAACCAGACAAGATCAACACATTGATTAATAAAAACAGTAAAATGTGTGTGTGTGTGTGTGTGTGTGTGTGTGTGTGTGTGTGTGTGTGTGTGTGTGTGTGTGTGTGTGTGTGTGTGTGTGTGTGTGTGTGTGTGTGTGAGAGAGAGAGAGAGAGAAAGAGAGAGAGAAAGAGAGAGAGAATTTTTTTAGTTTTTGAGGGACATACCCTCTCAACCGAATAAACAACACTACAAACATGTATCAGTATGCATGACATTTTTTAAAGAATTTTCTTTAGTTACAGGTTGTTACAATTCGTCCGCAATACAACAGTATAAATCCAAACGCACTAATTTTTCGATATAATCTCCTGCTTTGTGCCAAGAATATTGCCTTCAAAAGAATATCTCTAAGTTTGCTGTTCAGGTATGTTGTAAGCTTACCTCAGTCGATATGTTGATTTTTATTTTAGATCTGAGCAACTACGCCGCCCTACAATACATTACACAATTAAAAAAGTGTTTAATGATTATGTGTTCAGTATTGAACGATGTTTCGATCCAATATAATTTATATACTATAGAATTTTAATCATGTTCTTATTTCAACTGAATAATCAGCTGAAGAAATATTGATTTATCAATTACTGCGAGTATTACTGCTTCTTTTCCAGTTTGTAAACAGTTGCGAGGAGTTTTATTGAAGAAAACACTAGTAGTATTTTTTTGGCGAAACGAGACAGAGCACGGAATAATTTTGTTATTTTACAAAATTCAAAGTTTTGGGCGTTGTTTTTTTTTTTAACCAAAACATACAATTGTGTTTCAAATGGATTTTTAATCTCTTCTTAATATGTTACAATTCGTTTTTGTCCGAAAATCCTAGTAAGTCCGAACAAATAACCCAAAGATAAGATGTCTTTGCCACATTGATGTTTTCTTCTGATGTGGACTCCAAAAATAGGAAGGACTGTTATATAGTTATTGATAGACGGTATCAAAGCTAATAAATATTAATACTTATCATAATAATTTCTTTCTATTTATCAGGGAATTACATGCGTTTGTTTATCTAATGAATTCAATGACAGTGGAGGCCGGTTATCTCCATCAAAGTGTGGATTCATGTGTGACAATTGTACACTGCTGACAAATGAATGTGGAGGAGATTCGGCATACAATGTATTTTATACAGGTTTGAACAATAGTTGCATGTAGATATTGACAGAACTAACAAGAAAATCATTATCCAAAATTTAGTCGTGTTTATGAAAAAGAAAAAAACCCAAAATAAAAACAAACAAAACAAAATAAAAAAAAAAACAAACGAAAAAAAGTACACTAAATTAAGATTTTACAAATCACAAAGGCTATTTCTATGCGTTTATCTTATATAATCAAATATATATTGTATTATATGTACAATCATTGTCATATCCATGTAACTGCTAAAGTGTATGCACTCAGCCTAAGCATTTGTGTTTTTGTTTGTTGATATTTATAGATTCAACAGATTTGAAAATTCCAAGTCACCGCCTTTCTTTACAATGCCAAAATGACCCCAGATTTGTTAACACTTCCTGCAATCAGTTCCTTCCTCCATTATGTAATATCAAGCCATCGGGTAAGACATGTGTCTTTTCATATTGCAATAAAATAATACCAATAACACATATCATTTAAAATTAATCACTTCTCAATTAGACGGTTAACATACAAAATTGATAATATAATCATTTTCTTTTTCAAATTAATGATTTTGTCAATTAAAACCTTTGCCTTTAATTGCCTTTTATTGAATTTAATTTTTTTTTTATTTCTGCAGAAAAACTTTCAATAAATGACAAGCTCAGTAAAATTTGGAAAGATGGCATGGAATTTTGCAAAATTGTAAACAATGGTTTCTATCTCTTGGGAAACATAACCTTGATAGATGCTAGGTCAGCTTGCATGGGTTTGCAAAATAGTGGTCCAGGTTGGATCGGAATAATCAAAGAAAATTTTGAGAAGTTAGATCAAGGTAATACAACTGTATTAGAACGTATATAAAAATGTTGTATCTTAGGTCAAAATAAGGTGATTATGGTTGATTGTTTTTTACTCAGATGTGAATTGATAAACGAGGCTCATGATAGTTATTTGGATGTACATGTACAAGTACCCGAAAAGCAGATGTCGATTGGTGAAATTTAAGCGGCACTATTGTGAGCGGAGCGCCTTTGTCACATTTCCTTTCATTGTATTTTGATATTTGGCCCTAAAAAGAAAAAAAACAAAAACAAAAAAAATGTATAAGGTGTGTTACTTATATACGATGGCGTGGAAGGGCCAGATAAAAAAAATTAAATGTCATTTGTTTGGACGAATTGGGATTCGTTCGGACAAAACATGATTTGTTCGGAAGAATAAGTTATTTGTTCGGATAATAAAGAATTTGTTTGGACGAATTAGGATTGTTTCGGATGAATTCGCTATTTTTTCGGACGGATAATTTTTTGTTTAGACGGATTAGGATTTGTTTGGACAAATAAGTTAGTTGTTCGGACGAATTAAGATTTTTACGGACGAGTAAGTTATTTTTTGATTTGAGGAGTAATTAGACTATCTGCTGTGGTAATTATGTAAATGAAAGGATGATGGGGTCTGTGATCAAGCCACCCTTTCCTTTCCGAATAAAGCCTGATTCATCCGAAAAAAGACTAATTCGTTCGAACAAATAACTTATTCGTCCAAACAAATAAGATATATATTCTTTTTCTTTTTGTTGCCTTACTTATCAGACTGTTTATGGATATTTGTCAGATTTTTTCAATCTTAAGCAGGGGAGTTAATAGTTCTTGTTTCCATTTGAACCATCAAATTCAAGAGAGCTATTTTATTAATCACTTTTCAAAAAGCATGCAACTTTACATGTATTAAGGACGTTGGATCCTGCGATCAAAATTCTAAAAGTTTTTTTCTAAAATATTTTTTAAAAATCTACAAACACAGCTTAGCCAAAATTAAAAACAAAATTTTGGGGTCTATATGCTTCATTTGGCGCCAGGGTGTATTTAATTTGACCTTTCTGCACTGAAAGTGCAGATTGCACATTAATCGCTTTTCGCTCTATATTTTATTACCGGAATGAACCATGGAATCAAAAACAAATGTAAATTATTTAACATAGATAAAATTAAAATTATCATAAAGAAAAATGTTACAATTTCTTCACATAATTGATATTTTGACCTTTTTGCACTGATAAAACGCTATTTTTATCCAGTACCAATTCAACATGTAATAAAATTATTTGAAAGTCTCAAATTGTTTCTAAAGTTATGATAAACTTGTCAGAAAAATCTGAAATTTTCAGAAAACCCCCCCAAAAAGTATTGGTCTACTATGTAAAATTTTAGATATGGCATAAAATAAGCTGATTTTAGGCAAAAATTAGGATTCATTTTTCCTTGACTCTTATGAAATATAAGTTAAATTTGCCAATATGTGTCGATAGAAATATTGAAAATTGTAAAATTATGTTTTCGTAACTAAATAAAGATGTCCTAATGCAAAAACTATCTGGAAATTTTGTTTGCACTGAAAATAAGGAAGCTAAAGTGACAGTACTCTAAAATAACTGAGTTATGGAAAATGTTAATTTTCTTTTTAAAAACCTTCCGCCAAAAAATATAGTCCCATACTAAACTCTGTAAATATGTAATTTTTCCTTTACTATTTTATTTAAGATATGATGCATAATTTCTAGAATAGAGGTGACCCAAAATTGCTACCCAAAAACAGAGGAACGAACATCTTTAAGTGATATTTTGCTCATCTTATAAGATATAAATTTTATCATGCATATTTCCCCTTCAAATAACAAATTATGTCTATGTAATGTCTTTTGTTGAATATTTCCAACTTTATATCTAGCGGTTAGGCAAGCTGCTACGATCTTGAATGCAGCCCATGTATAGTTTATCACCTGATTTTGAAAAATGATGTTTACCGCAATATTCCATTTTATGATATAATTCAATTATTTCGTTTGCTTCTTAATAAACCGCGAAATTATCATTTTTATTGTAAGCCTGATTTCATAAGGATTTTCAATTGTTCTTAAATATTTTCTTAGTTTTTTTAAAGATTTTAAACCATTTTATTAACTGAAATCAAATAGCCGCGCATTGTACTGATCATAGAAAACGTCACACATTTGGTTATCAGACATACATTTATGAATTTCTTTCATTTTAGGTCATTTTATCAATAAACCTTATCCGGCGTTTTTTAACACGTGTCAGACGTGCAGTTCTAAGAAACAGAAACCACTTTGTGAATACATCCAGTGCAACCAAAGCTTAACTCCGGAAATATTTTGTTCAGAGGTAGGTGAGTTTTACAGCCTAGCTTTCTCGGTGAGCGTTTTCTAAATTCTGTTTTGCATACTCTTCTATGTTTATAGTTGTAACAATATATTTATTAATAAATATAAATATATAGCTGTCCATATCAAATCTTCTGGTTCTTTGTTCCTATCTAAACTGAATTTTGTAATCTGATTATAGAATGCGATCATTCTGCAACCAGACACCAAAGGTAAATAAATATAAGTGTTTTAATGTCATGCATGCAAAAAAAGGATTGTTAAGGACGCACGCGACATTTCTTAGTTTCGAATAATTTAGAGAGAGAGCTAAAATAGGCTGTGCCTGCTGCCAAATCCCATTTAATATATTATATTGATTAAAATATTGTTTAAACAAAATTTTTCTCATAGATTCTTTCTTATTTATTTTGCATTTAAACCTGTTCATGCCCAAATTTCAGGATGCATTATCAAAATTTATTTGGTTTTAGAATATATTGAAATTTTTTAATAGCATGCAAAATGCAAATTATTGATAAAGGAATCACAAATTATATATTTCAAATGAAACTAAATATCGAAATAGAAATATATCATTTTAATATGAAAATATTATATTCGAATTACGTAGTAGAAGTCTTCACATTGCAGAGACAGGAAAAAATAGAGAATAATGGAAGATGTGTCGCGTCTGACTTTAACATGCATTCATATGGAAGATGTTAACAGTATTTGATTAATGATATTTCTCAATAGTTTACTTACCTAGTATCATATTTTATAGCTTTTTGGCAAAATTGAAATGTAAACATTTTTTGACAATGCAGTCATATTACTTAATTTTCATTTGAAACCAGTCTCATTCACTTATTAAATACATCCATTCTGTTAAGCGCCCATGATGATTTGATTTTTAGGTCACGCAGTTAACATCTTCCAAGTTGCTTTTGTTTGTCGTCGTAAATCGTGTGTTGACACTTGAATATTTTAGGATTCTTTTTCAAAAACTACATGGCAAAATCTTTTTACATTTAGAAGGATGATTCATAATTTTGTCCTTCAGGGGCCTTATTGGCAAGAGTAAAACTGTTAACATTTGATCATTAAAAATAATCCTCTCATTTACTTCAGCATATATGAAAAACCCGGATTTCCTAGTTATGAAGATCACGAACCGTTTACTAAAATTGTAAATGTTGTGCATAAGTCCCTTGGGGTAAGAATTTTGACCCAACGGCGGGGTCAAAATGGTCATATATTGTTCATGGATATATTTCTTCTATATATATTCTTCTAATTTCAATTGGTACTGTAAATACATATTCTAACTGCATATTAAAAAGCACCGTAAACTACTCTACCAAAATTAAAATGTATGTTCCCGAATGTAAGAGTTTTGACCCTAGGACGGGTTCCGATGTAAAAGCTCGATGGCTGTGACCAGTTTTACACTATATTGATTTCCTAAAAAAAAAAGAGATCTATATGAATAAAGATATAAGAAATATTTAAATTTTAAAGTCAATAAAAATGGATATTTTATTTATAAAATATTACTGGATGGCTTAAAAAACATTTTCAGAAATAAATGTATGTCCGGTGATTAGCTTGTTGACCACACAGCCTGCTTAAAGAATGTGTTTAGTCTTATTCGAACCAAACGAAATGTTTTTTTTAATTCATTGTAGATAGTTCAGTCACTGAGACAGTTGTTCCTGTTGTACTGGTTTTAATTCTTTTAGGCAGTTGCGCTGTTATATTCCTGATATATATAAGGTATAAATGTAAACAGTTTCCATTTTTTTCCATTTTAATGATTGAAATATAAACACATAATTGCCTAATAGTATATTAAGAATGAGTATTGCAAACGCGAAGAATGCCAAAAATAATGTTTTTATTTAAATGATATAGCCATTCGTTAATACAAAAAATTCTCTCGGAAAAGTTTTTAGCAATATATTTTTAGTCGAGGAAGCAAGCTCAATAACATGTTTACATGGCTTTTCCATGTGCGTTTCATATCTCTGACTAGGAGCGTATTTAATCACTTTAAAACATAAGGTACCGCGTGTATTCAATTCGTCTGCATAGCCTTTGTGTGTCAAAAGACCAACGACATCCACGATAAACAATTAATGCTTAAGTTAACACATTTCAAATGAACATAAATGTATTAAATGTATCCTTCTAACCGAATTACAAACTACTGTGTTCGGAATTATGTAATGTTATGCCAAAAATATTAATATGCTTGCTCAAACATCTTTTTTACTACGATGAGGAAAACAATATTTTTAAATATTATATGCGAAAACTAAAAACAACGCTCTATGCTTCTTACTGCTGACTAGGAAGTACAAGTTTAATATTTTTCAATGTTTATTAAAAAGGGTGGTAATTGGTTCATTTCAGTGGCATCAGAAAAACACATACATTTTAATTTGTGTTTAATATCTTATCAAAATAAATGTACGATGTACTTAAAGCTGTATTTTAAAAAAGCACAAATTGAGCCCCATTTGATACACCTACAGTCCTATGAAGGTTAAGTTATTTTAACATTTCGCAACCGTTATTCTTATTATGGTTAACAATTGTAATAATCCTTACTATAAGAGTGTTTTGTATATTTGACTAGACGGAAAAAGAAATCCCAAGGAAAACAGACAAATTCCAGGAATGTTTTGCCAAGAAACAATGGTAAAAATACTTCAAACAAAAATGACGGAAATCAAATGGACAGAAATTATTTTGTTCTACAGCAATCAAATTCTACGTATCAGTTAGCGGACAATTCCAAGATTCAATCTGAAAGTCCGTACAATGAGGCAGTGGATGGTACTTATGATCGCCTTGGAGACAAAGATGCAAGAAAAATACCTGCTAACGACATATATAACCACGCGTCATCTGGAGGATTATCGGACTTGTCTGATTATGACGTAGCCAATCGTAAAAATGAGAGCAGTGAAGATCATACTTACGATAGTACAGGTGTTAAGGACGACTCATTCGGAAATCTCAAATCAGATCAATCTGATTATGTCGTAGCCAACCGTAAACATCTGAATAAAGAAAACAATACATACGACCATGCAGGTGTAATGGACAACTCATATGGAAAATTGAATTTGTCTCAGTTTAAAGAAACTGATTATTCAGAGTTGAGCTAACGTTGATATCAAACTGCAGCTACAATTCAACAGCATTTCATTGAAATGCGGTTCATTTAACCTCTGGATACTGTATTTAGTGAAAAAGTGTAAATAAACTAATAATGAACTTTATGACTTTGTCATGATTGTTTTTTCTAATTTGATTAATATATTTGTATATATTATATAATATTTCTAATGTTAAAAAAAAATGTTACGAAATATATAGATTTCCTCCCCACTAAAACCGTTCTTTTCTTTTAGAGAGGTTGATCACTCTGTAAATTGTAATTTTTGTTTAATTTGATGAAAAGTGTAAACGATAGATACATGTATTATTTATCTTTTGTACCTTGTTGTAATCTGACTTTTATTTTGTTTTTCTCTGATTTATTTCTTTATCAATTTGTTTATTATTGCATTCTATATACATATGTTGTATCTGTGCTCCCGTCCTTATTTGTAGGTGTGTAATTTCTCATTTTCCAATTTAATATTTTGACAATTTTGTAGATTCTTAATTAAACGCAAGCAATTAATATCCGTGTGCAATCGCAAGAACATCTAGCGTATATTAGAACTTCGCTTTTTTCTGACAGATATAAACTAAAAGAAACTTTGATAAAAATGTGACGTTCGCGATTTGATATTCTCGTCATTTGGTGCAAAACGGTTGAATAGCGGAATTAAGTACTCGCGTACAATAAGGAATCTACAGTATGCAATATCTACATAACTTTTTAAAGTTCATTTGTTCCTTTAATTTTCTTAAATTTAGTTCAAAGTTTTGATAGCAATATATATTTTAATTTCCTCCCTTCTTATACTCACTGTACATGTATGCTAAATTAGCTTAAAATTTGATCGATATAATAGAAAAATAATATAATGGACCTTTCTTGTAAATAATTATATAATCTCTCTATATAAGCAAAATTGAGCAAATAGTAACATAACGTTAACAAGCGTCCCAATCCTTTTAACTGTATTAACAAATCATTATCTAATGTTTGGCATTTTAAGAAGCGGTCTTGTTTTCCCGTGTACCCCTTTTCTAAATAAAATATACATATTATATAATAATATTACACATATTGATATTATTGTTTTAAAAACACAACTGGATTGCGTAGGGTACACCCCACCCCCATTGCTGAGATACATGGCACTATAAGGCGGTCATTTTATGAAAAAAAATCATCTATCGGCCTACCCACCTTTTTTGTGGGCAGGCAGTTTTTTTTTATGCTTGTTTTTACTTATGTGTCTACAGTCTGTCATGTATTCTTTGTACATGTGTTACATAATATTTATATTCCTTCGGCCCCCTATCTTGTGTTTTGTGTAGATATTTATTTTACATACGTGTGTATATTAGGGGGTCATGGTTGCATTCAGCACCACATGTTTTATTACTTTGTAACACGTTTTTGAATGCCCCTATTTTGTATATATCTTTTCGTCATTTACTAAATAAATGACAATTTTCATTCTTACAAATGTGTTCTGTCTTATGCCTGCTTAAGCAAAAAACATAGCTCAGTTTCCTTGGCTAGAACATAAAAGCTAAGGAACATAAATATATTTGACATGTTAAATTATGCTAAGAATTGATTATCTGTTTTTGTTTTGTTTTGTTTTTGGTTTTTTTATGTTTTTTGTTTTTGTTTTTTTTTTGTTAGTTCATTAACCTTTATTAATAGAAACAGAATACAATGAGCCCTGAGGGTGAGACAGTACAAGCGCTTTCTTGTTGTCTTTCTCATTTTAAAATACGTGTATCAAGGCTGACACTCTACTTGGTATATTATATAAATTCCATTAAAAGTTATGTAAACAAATTATTTAAAAAAAAAAATACAATGTAAAGCAGCTATTTGATTAAAATGTCCAAAAAAGATCATCATCTTGCAATTCTTCGAGAATTCCTGGGATGCTTTTAAATTTAGCCCCATATATTCAATGAAACGATTCCGACCGTTTACCGTAGCCATCTTGAAATTAAAAGCCATTGAATATGATATATCTTATATACGAGATGTAAAAACGTTTCTAAAGATATATAGTTCTTTAATACGCTTGATGTCATTTATACATAATTCTGATATTTGAATCATATATACGTAATAGAAGAATAAAAGTGAATAAAAAATATGTCTAAAACGATTGAAATTTAGCATCCAAAATGAGGTGTGTGGATTCAGTGGTAATCCTTGACTTTGATACAGATTCAAACATAATATCACAGTTCAAATTTTCTGCTTAACTAAATTTCTTTCATAAATAAATAAGATATATTGTAGAATAAAATGTTTGTTTGTTTGGTTTGGAACTTTACATAACAACGTGCATGTAAATATACATGTACGACAGCAATATCTGGTGGTTTATCTGAAGCAAGTTTAATACATCTTCTGTACCATGCAACTGCATCCATACTTATAAAACCTCAAGCCTTGTGTTAAAGGAAACGCTGAACTTCCCTACTTCTTTTTCTACCTAGATTTACTTACTGATGTTTATATTTTGTGCATCTTAGAAGCAAATATCAAAATTCCATTTAACTAGTTCTCATAAATTTATGGAATGTTCTAATTGTTATCTACAAGTGAACAGGGTCTCCTTAACGTAGTTCCAATATCTAATAAAATCATATGCCATGTTAATAAATATATTAAATAGACAGAAGATATTTGCTTTGAAGGAAACTAAAACTAGATTATTACGTCGTGTGCTATATCATAAAAGTACGTTCATGACCTCTTGAAGAAAATAACATCCAATATACTACCTCATCAATTACAAAAAAAGTAATGAGTTACTTTATTTAAGGAATGAATTCAACATTTACTTGTTTTATAAACTGTTCCAAACCATTTTATATCGTATAAAACTAGTAAATATTGAATTCATTGCTTATAATTCATTTTTTTACTCTTCATTGTGGATAAAAACAGTCATTTGACCTTTAAAATGAAGTAAAATTGTACAAAATTCAAACGTTACGTCAGGCATATTGATACGTTTTTTACATTAGTCTTACTATGACGTAGGCAACATTCTTTATACGATGTAAAATATTTTTTTAGCCAATCAGAAAGTGCGTTTCAACCAGAATTAAATTATGAAGAAAGGGGAAAAAATGTAAAACATGACATCGTGGCCAATTTTTATAAATTACGAAATTCTATGAGAACGCCAAAAATCTAAAAATGACGTCGCTACCGTGCGGCGACGATCCTTGCTTCTCGCTCTAAAAAATATATTATATTCAGAAATATTTATTATAATGCATTAACGTTTTCAGATCTGAATTGAAATAAATAGATCTCTCAAGGCACACGTTTTTGTCTTTTTATGAGTATTTTACATCATTTTATCGCACCTGTGACATTACTTTTCGATCAACCCCCGTACATGTACCTCTATTGCTTTTGATTTAACGATTTGATATGATGTGAATGAGGCAATTACTATAATCTTCAGATAATTGATGGCAACGGAAAAAGTGTATCACCACTTAATTGGAACTTAAGCATCTAGTCAAGATAGGTAAATTGAAACATATTATTGTTTCTTATATTTAATTATTATTCATTTTATCAATTTTGTTAATTAAACATTTTTGCAAATTAACTTTAGAAGTGATATGAAATAAATATTAACCTAAATTTTAAAATGGTAGGAACGTATATCAAACATTGTCAGAGGTAACTGACAAGAGATGAAACGGAGTGTATTAATGAAACAAGGATACAACTAGTAGACTAATTGTTCTCGAACAATTAGAGGTCTTTCCACCTCATTTTTTTTTTAAGGTTTGAAATAAGATTGCTTCAATAGAATAAAGTATTTTTTTCTGCGTTACTTCATTAAGAAGTGTCAAACGATTAAGCTTGCAATTTTTTATTGCTTGACCTTGACCTTTGACCTTTATGTCATCTTCATCTGACAAGGTAGATGCTTCAATACCAAGTGGTCCGCGGTATCTATGATTATTTATTCAAAAGTTATTTGTGTTTTTTATTGAATGTTCGAAACTTTCAGGGGCAATAACTGCTACAAAAGGACTTTGGACCCTGTCGGTATGAATAGATTGAAGAAGAGTCTAAGTATACTGAATACATTAGTAAAAGTTTCAAGTCTCTATCTCTAACGGTTAATGAGGAGTAGCAATAACAAGCATTTTGTACAATAGGGGCAATAACTCTATAATTGTTACATGGTAAGGGTCAAAAGGTTATATTTTGAAATGTCTTAAGATGTCCTACTACATCCATCAAAAAGTTTTTCTCTACCATCCTAAACAAAAGAGATCTAAAACCCCATTAATTAAGAGATTTCCAAATGACCTTGACCTTTGACCTTTATATCATTTTGTTCATCCAAGGTAGACGCTTCCATCCCAAGTGGTCCGAAGTCTGTATAATAAGTAATAAAAAAGTTGGAAGTGATTTTATAGAAAGGTAAATACTTTCAGGGGCAATAACTACTAGAAGGGGGGCTCAGATCATTTCGGTATGAATAGATTGAAAAACCCTCTAAGTGTACTAAAGACATTGGTAAAAGTTCCAAGTTTCTATCTGTTATGGTTTCAGAGGAGTAGCGATAACAAGCTTTTCGTACAAAAGGGGCAATAACTCTGTAACTATTTAAAAGAAAGAGCCAAGGGGATATATTTTAAAATGTCTTAAGATGTCCTATTACATCCATGAAAAAGTTTTTCTTTACTACACTAAACATAAGAGATATAAAAACTCATTAATTCAGAGATTTGCAGATGACCTTGACCTTTGACCTTTATGTAATTTTGTTCGGCCAAGGAAGACGCTTCCATCCCAAGTGGTCCGAAGTCTCTATGATAAATGATAAAAAAGTTTGATGGGATTTTATGGAAATTCAAATACTTTCAGGGGCAATAACTACTAGAAGGGGGTCTCGGATCCTTTCGGTGTTAGTAGATTGAAGAACCTTCTAAGTGTACTGAAGACATTGGTAAAAGTTCCAAGTCTCTATCTCTAATGGTTTCAGAGGAGTAGCGATAACAAGCTTTTCGTACACAAGGGCAATAACTTCGTAAGTTCTGGGAGTGATCAAGCAAAGGGTCATTTGGTACCATAACTTTTAATGGCCAATCACATAAAGAAAAAATTGTTTCAATATCTCTTGAAATAAAAAAGCTGTCCCTGGAAAAAAAGAGAAGAAAAAAAATAAGAACTAGTAGACTAATTGTTCTCGAACAATTAGAGGTCTTTCCACCTCTTTGTTTTTTTTTTTGACATAAGATTGCTTCGATAGAATACAGTATTTCTCTGCGTTACTTCATAAAAAGAGTAAACGATTTAGTTTGCAAATTTTTATTGCTTGACCTTGACCTTTGTCCTTTATGTCATTTTGATCTGACAAGGTAGACGCTTCAATACCAAGTGGTCCGATCTATCTATGATTATTGATTCAAAAGTTATTTATGTTTTTATTGATTGTTCAAAATTTCAGGGGCAATAACTGCTATAAAAGGGACTTTGGACCCTTTCGGTATGATAGATTGAACGAGCGTCTAAGTGTACTGAATACATTATTAAAAGTTTCAAGTCTCTACCTCTAACGGTTAATGAGGAGTAGCGATAACAAGCATTTTGTACAATAGGGGCAATAACTCTAAAATTGTTACATGGTAAGAGTCAAAGGGTGATATTTTGAAATGCCTTAAGATGTCCTACTACATCTATGAAAAAGTTTTTCTCTACCATCCTAAACAAAAGAGATCTAAAAACTCATTAATTAAGAAATTTTCAGATGACCTTGACCTTTGACCTTTATGCAATTTTGATCGAACAAGGAAGACGCTTCCATCCCAAGTGGTCCGACGTCTCTATGATAAGTAATAAAAAAGTTGGAAGTGATTTTATAGAAATGTAAATACTTTATGGGCAATAACTACTAGAAAGGGGGCTCAGATCCTTTCGGTATGAATAGATTGAAGAATCCTCTAAGTGTACTGAAGACATTGGTAAAAGTTCCAAGTTTCTATCTCTTATAGTTTCAGAGGAGTAGCGATAACAAGCGTTTCGTACAAAAGGGGCAATAACTCTGTAACTATTTATAAGAAGGAGCCAAGGGGATATATTTTGAAATGTCTTAAGATGTCCTATTACATCAATGAAAAAAGTTTTTCTTTACTACACTAAACAAATGAGATCTAAAAACTCATTAATTAAGAGATTTGCAGATGACTTTGACCTTTGACCTTTATGTCATTTTGTTCGGCCAAGGTAGACGCTTCCATCCCACGTGGTCCGAAGTCTCTATGATAAATAATAAAAAAAGTTGGAAGTGATTTTATGGAAATTCAAATACTTTCAGGGGCAATAACTGATAGAAGGGGGGCTCAGATCCTTTCGGTATTAGTAGATTGAAGAACCCTCTAAGTGTACTGAAGACATTGGTAAAAGTTCCAAGTCTCTATCTCTTATGGTTTCAGAGGAGTAGCGATAACAAGCTTTTCGTACACAAGGGCAATAACTTTGTAAGTTCTGGGAGTGATCAAGCAAAGGGTCATTTGGTACCATAACTTTTAATGGCCAATAACATAAAGAAAAAATTGTTTCAATATCTCTTGAAATAAAAAAGTTGTCCCAAGGAAAATAGAAAAGAAAAATTATAAGAATAACTAGTAGACTAATTGTTCTCGAACAATTAGAGGTCTTTCCACCTCATTGTTTTTTATGTTTGAAATAAGATTGCTTCAATAGAATAACGTATTTTTTCTGCTTTACTTCATAAAAAAGTGTCAAACGATTAATTTTGCAATTTTTTATTGCTTGACCTTGACCTTTGACCTTTATGTCATTTTCATATTACAAGGTAGACGCTTCAATACCAAGTGGTCCGATGTATCTATGATTATTGATTCAAAAGTTATTTGTGTTTTTTATTTAATGTTCTAAACTTTCATGGGCAATAACTGCTAGAAAAGGACTTTGGACACGGTCGGTATGAATAAATTGAAGAAGCGTCTAAGTATACTGAATACATTAGTAAAAGTTTCAAGTCTCTATCTCTAACGGTTAATGAGGAGTAGCGATAACAAGCATTTTGTACAATAGGGGCAATAACTCTATAATTGTTACATAGTAAGGGTCAAAGGGTGATATTTTGAAATGTCTTACGATGTCTTACTACATCCATGAAACAGTTTTTCTCTATCATCCTAAACAAAAGAGATACAAAAACTCATTAATTAAGAGATTTCCAGATGACCTTGACCTTTGACCTTTATGTCATTTTGTTCGGCCAAGGTAGACGCTTCCATCCCAAGTGGTCCGAAGTCTCTATGATAAATAATAAAAAAGTTGGAAGGGATTTTATGGAAATTCAAATACTTTCAGGGGCAATAACTGATAGAAGGGGGGCTCAGATCCTTTCGGTATTAGTAGATTGAAGAACCCTCTAAGTGTACTGAAGACATTGGTAAAAGTTCCATGTCTCTATCTCTTATGGTTTCAGAGGAGTAGCGATAACAAGCTTTTCGTACACAAGGGCAATAACTTTGTAAGTTCTGGGAGTGATCAAGCAAAGGGTCATTTGGTACCATAACTTTTAATGGCTAATAACATAAAGAAAAAATTGTTTCAATATCTCTTGAAATAAAAAAGTTGTCCCAAGGAAAATAGAAAAGAAAAATTATAAGAATAATAAAAAACATAAAGAAAACAAAAGGTCTTTCACCTGAAAGGTGGAAAGACCTAATAAAAAACATAAAGAAAACAAAAGGTCTTTCACCTGAAAGGTGGAAAGACCTAATAATAATAAAAAACATAAGAAATACAAAAGGTCTTTCACCTGAAAGGTAGAAAGACCTAAAAACATAAGAAAAACAAAAGGTCTTTCACCTGAAAGGTGGAAAGACCTAATGATATGTTTCGTTTCCTTTAAGTTTGGTTTTGGTCCTGGTTTCAAGAACTCTTTCAATGTATTCAAGTATGAAGTATAATAATATAATCTTTAAATCTATAGAAATATCGACATGCAACGCATTTTCCAAAATTTATAACTGAATACGATAGGGCTTATTGTTTTAACCAATGCATGAAATTCTTATTATCTCTATATGATAACAATATGAAATATGAAAATCAACTTTTTAAATCACATTATATGTTGAATAATGTTTTGTCTCGTATTTGACTTGAGGCCAGATCTTCCTAAACAATGTCTATTTATATTGCTTATAGACTTGTAAATGAAAGCCAACACCATCATAGTTAAAATGAAAAATATTAAGCAATATGTTTACATGAAGGAAAAGAGTTCACACTTAGTCTTTTTCACTCCATTAAGAACACTTTTAAATGTTCATCGAGTCAAGAGTCGAGATTTTATTTTACACAAAAAAATTTCTTTTGATTGAAAACTATTACAAAACAGTGTAACATTTTAACCTAATCACTCAAAACATTAGAAAACTTATTAAGTAGGCAGATTTAACTAGGGTCAAGATATTATTTTTTGTTTAAACGAATCATTTAATAATTTTAATTTACTTCCGTATTTAGAAAAAGAAATATTATTAATATATGCACATGAAAGAGAAATATTATTAACTAGCAACGCTGGGCAACGCTGGTTTCTTGTGAAACGCCTTTTTCTAAACAAAAGCTCTACATCATTATTAGATATCAATCAATAAATATCGTTGCGAAATTATTTAACTACTAACTTCGGCAAAGAACAACTTTAAATTTTGTATCGGTCTTATAATTTACATTAAAACATCAAAGGATTATGCACCCTTCTTTATAATAAGTCATACGGTATGGTAGTTGAAGGAAGGGCAGTTTATAAAGAGAATGCTGATTATTTGTAACTTGATCTACTTACATGTATACAAGGAGAGGAATTACACATGCATAGCCTGCTTTCCAAAAGGTGTTGAATATATTCATTGAAAATGTGTTTAAATTATATTATACATATTAACATATTTAAATTCATTCTCATATTACAATTTATAGGTTGCAAGACTAGTAGGAAAGTATTAGGTTACGAAATGAATGTCATTGGCAATACGGTGTCTAGGACGGCAATTAAATGAAATGTAATTTTAAGCGGCATATTTGATTTTACAATGCTGTTAAAATTTTAAGCAATTTTTTATTTACACGATGGTTATCAAGTTTAATACACTTATTAACAAATTTCTAAAGCAATATTGAACAGAATTTATTTTAAATAACATTCAAAACAATATGGTAAAACGGTACAAAATAATGTTTTAGTTGTATATTTTTAAAGCTTAAAATCGAGACCGGAGTGCTTTTGCTTATTACATAATAGTATTCCAACCTCAAAGACTTTCCCGTTTTAGGACCTGTTTTATTTTATGTTGATTATCCAGTAAAGGTAAAATAAATTGGAGGGACTATATCCTCGTTCTTTGCAACGAGTTTGTGCCTATTAGTTGTTTTTCCTGTTCTATTACTCTTGATGCTGAAAGTGGCTTTATTCCTTACCTGACAAGTTAATTTTAGTTAGGGAAAACATATAGATGTTGACGAACATAATATTATTTTAAAAAATGAAAATATATCGGCAGACTTATTCGGTCGCAGGCATCACTTACAATGTTGATATATTGGTAAAGATCTTTACTTGAGATTTAAACCACACCCTAAATCTCACGTATATTTCACACAGAGACTTTCTCTGTTTGTGAATATGATTAAGTTGGGGAATAGCTTGGTAGGATGCCACTCGGCTTTCTACTGGTTGCTAATGGAAAAGAGAAACAATTCCGTAAAATTAAAACAAGTTCTTTATTCTTTAGACGTCGGATGGAAAGTGCATTAAAACAAAAACATATTTCGAAACACCCTGTAGTAAAACACCGCAATGCGAGAAAGCGAGATCGTTTTTACGCTTATAATCTAAGGATCGATAATTCCGCATAAGAATGAAAATGCATAACGCTTATAAAATGCAAGAAAACTAGAAAACAAAATATAAACTGTTGTCATTAAATAATTAAAGAGGAAATAACTTACAAATATTACTTAGCTGACGAATTTCTACCGATTCTTAAATTCACCTTCTCGCACTGAAGAGTTCACTACAGGTTTACAATAATTACGCGGCGAATTCAAACTTTATAAAAACAGCATTTAACAGCATAGAAATTCAATAATAAAAATCACACATTTAGACGAAATGAAGCAAAATTATGTATCATGGCATAATAAACAATGACGCGAAATATCTTTTTATAGAAATGAAAACTAAAATTCTGGAATGACAAATTCATAGTTCCGCCGAATAATAAGAAATATATAGTTAATCAATGTTCTTAAGTATTTTAAACAAAACAAACTAAAATTTATCAAAATTAGCAACAGAAAAAAAAAAAAAAAATAATATAATGAAAACCTTAAATACTGAAAATAGATAACATTTCATTCAAGCTTACCTAATGGAAAAGAGAAACAATTCCGTAAAATTAAAACAAGTTCTTTATTCTTTAGACGTCGGATGGAAAGTGAATTAAGTAAATTCACCAACCATCCGGCTTAATTTGGAATTGCTCTCATTGACCAATCAGGATACTTGATTTAAATGCTAGCGGGCTAATTTCACAGAATTTCTTCTACGAGCTGACACTGATTACTAAAGGCCAAAAAGGTGATATAGTCAATTAGATGAATTTCGATGTACGTATGATAACAAAGAGAAGATTAAGTAAAGCCGAAATGAGTAAATAAGTTTTCTGACGTAATGAAAATAGAATAATCTTCGCGAGTCGCTAAAGTGTCGCTCTGATAACACAAAGAATTTATCTTCAAAGGTTTGCCTGAACGAGGAATTTGTCAGTTTATTTAACAAATTAACTTATTGTCCGACAATCTGTCGTAACTAAATAATTTCCAGAAAAGTGTCAAATTGTTTAGATGCCATGGTTATACAATTAAAAAGTAAAACGCTACCAATAAATTTCCTCGATTAAGAAATAAAGTTTAACTTTTAACAGTGAGAAAAAAACAAAGCATTTAAAATAAGTAAAATTTAAATGATTTTGAAATAAAAATTGTAACTCTAAAATGCTAAAAATAGAAAAATTAACTTGTGCTGAGTTAACACTCAGAAATTATAACCTGTTACATTAAAGTTTTAAAATTCAGAGAATTTAAAACTATCTATAACAATTTAAAACTTTAATGTAACATATATCCAGAATAAAGTTGGGCATTGAATCTACAGTAAGGTGGCTGATATAAAACTAAGATGTCTACTCAAGTACACTCTATTAAAATCAATAGTTTTGTCTACAAAATCAAACGTAATCAATTTTTCGTCAGGGAAAATATGGAACACCTATGGAACAGTGTAACTTACAAATCACAAACATCGAGGAAAGACATATGTTTTTTTTCTTCGTAGCCCCAAAACAAAAATTTTAGTCGATGCTCGCCATGACCGAGCGATAGTCGAGTACTCGAGTACTCGTTGACAGCCCTAAGTGATTTATATTCCGTTTGTCTATGTTTATGCTCTATCAAATAAATGAAAGTAACTCAATGACTTTGCTTAAATCAAATACCACCTAATTTAATGAACTAATTTCGGGCAGAAGAAAATAGGAGATTAATCGTGATATCATAGGCACATGTGTGCATGCGTCAATAAATTGAAATCAGATGCGAGTCCTTCCATATATTAAGTACTGTACAGATTAATTATTCTGTTGATCGCTGTTAAATAGTCTTTTATCTTTAAGAAGACTTACATCAGAGAATATAATTTATGAATTCTGATATACAGAGAGATATCATCTTTTTAAATAACATATAAAATCTCTACTACTCGTCACACATGTTGAACATCTTACTTTGTTGATTCTTTTAAGATCAGATGCATTCTCTGTAAGACATTTTTTATTCTAGGCACAAATCATGAAATCTGGATGCCGGATGTTACACTATCTGATATTTACAACAGGTGAAAATGAAATGCTTTACTTTAATTGAATTACATTAGTTACAACAGATTAAATTTGCAACAGTTTCTGAAGAAAACATATCATCCCTAATTGTGATTTTTGTTTTCAAGTTATTTCCAAATCAGAACCTTATACATGGTTTGAGGCACAAGCAATATGTAGGGAAAAGAATCAGTCTCTGACGTTGAGAAACAATGAATCAACAGTTTTTTACTGGACAGGATTTTATAAGAAAATATCACTCTGGATCAAAATCATAGGTATCAGCTCACGATATTGTTTTTGGAAAATTATATGTTAGTTACGTGTATATGAACATACATTTTTACGTATGTGTGTGTGTGTGTGTGTGTGTGTGTGTGTGTGTGTGTGTGTGTGTGTAAGCATATTCAAAAGTCTTAATCATTAATGATTTTCCAAGGTGCAAAATGACACCTTCTGACTTTTAAAATTTGTTTATAAATACATTTTTGGTCTAGTCTTATCTGTAGATGAATAAAAGCTATTATCGGTAGATTATACACTTGACATTGGAAAGCATACTTATAAAATGTATCAAATTAATCATGTACATTCAACATTACCCAAAACCCCTAAACCCTCCCCCAACTAATAATTAAAAAATATGCAGTTTACTCTCTTTTTTAAGGTTGCTACAATGAAACATTTTTGCAACATGGTGAGATGGATATTTTCCAATTATCAATCTCTTCTCCACCACTTTGTCAAGATCACTGCTACCAGAAAAGTATATTTTTATTTGCCGTACAGGTATGTAATTTAGAGTTAACTAAATATAGTATAGTGTATATCCGGTAATTTTCGCGATGATCTAATTTTTGCTTCTTCGCTATCTGTTTTAAATCGCAAATAATTGAATACGCAGAAATTATATCCTATATCATTTTCCATGGGAAACATTTTAAATCAAGACCGACGCAGATTAAAAATGTTACAGATTTCCCCCATTTTCACAGATTGTGTTACACGCACCCCCCCCCCCCCGGATATATGGTATCTCTTCCCCAGCATACCATACAAAATTACATGTACCTTCTTTTGGTTAGGCTGGGAAATGCATTTGCCTATCTGAGAGTTTCGATTACACCCAAAACCAACTAGCTGCATCAAGGTGCACATATACATGTGACAAAATGGATTATCTGTCAACAGAATGTGGGGGAGAGTCAGCATTCAACGTCTTCCTTACAGGTTAGATATTGATATCAGGACACTGGACGTTACGTTATGATTATAATCGGTCAGTGGTATGTTTTCCTTGTATGAGGCCTGCATGATCATCCTACGAATCCATAATATAGAAATGAAACAAATATTATTACACATGAATTGATATATGGTACAATTGTTCGACTCCTTCAAGGATAAAATCATTTACATTACATTTAGTTAAGAGACAGCACATGTATTTTTCCTTCAGTTACCCCACCCCTTTATAGATTGTTATACATTTCTATTGATTTACCTTATACGATTAAAAGAAAAAACATATTATGATCGACAAAACTTTTTTTTTTGGGGGGGGGGGGGGGGGGGTAATTCTTTGCTGTCGTTTCGGTCTATATTTCTCCTAGGAGGCATAGATGTAAATATGTTCATGCTTAAAGTTTTTAACGGATAAAAACATTGCAAATATGTTGTTTACACCACGTTAATGAAATAACGAGGGACATTTGTCTGTATTATTTTTTGATGTGATGATTGTTAATGATATGTACGAAAGCCAATAAGGCTCATTCGTACGAATGTGAAAGTGTGTTTCGACAGATTTTTCAAATTTGGGTGTAACCAGCAACTGTCTCTCTCTCAAATGTGGAGGAAATCCGATGTTTAGGGAATACCAATGCTCAACAAGTTTACCTACAATATGCAGTGCATTAGGTAGGATCACAAAATACTTTTTATATGTGGATAATATGACCTGAAATATGTATTTGAACGTGACCGTTTAGCCTTGAAAAAAAGAACAATAAAAGGACAAAATTATTGTCATCCAAAACATTGAGCAATTGTTTATCATTCTAACACTCATACGGAAGGGTTATATATGCCTTTATACCTTATATGCCTACCTCGACTTTGGGTGAAATATAAATTATATAATTCACATTTATCTTTTTTAAAATTATTGCTAGATAACAATAAGAGTGAAACTAACTGTTGATTTTTTTCAAAGTATTTTTGTTAATAGCCTCAGTTTTATAAAATTTAGTCGCTCTCTGACGCTTATATATATATATATATATATATATATATATAGAGAGAGAGAGAGAGAGAGAGAGAGAGAGAGAGAGAGAGAGAGAGAATTAATCGGGTTGGTAGAATTAAAATTTAGATGTCCCTATACTTGAGTATTTTTCCAATATGTTTAATATTATCCATCAAATTTCTTTAATTTAATTTCACTGTAGAACTTTTTTCAAATGCTTAAATCATGTACAATGTCAAGTGTTGGCATATTGGTAGGTGCAAAGTCAGAAAATATTTAAACTGCACTTTTTGCCTTACCATTGTATACGATAGATATTGTTTTGTTTTTTTGTTTTTTTTTGTTTACAAAAGATACAGTGATGAAAGTTCATTTTACCATTTACATAACTGTTTTAAGTCAGGGTAGCTTTCTTATTTTAACATCTAATGTAGCCGTTCATTTTTTAAATAAAGATGAGATGAAACATTTGCTTTTATTGGTTTACTGACATAATGAAGTGTTTCAATTAAGGATATATTATGAAAAAGTTGATAGTCTTTACACTTTAAAAGCCAGTAAACAGATCAAAACACTACATGTAGATTGTGTTTAAGTCTGTAAGGTGATGGGAACATGTAAAACATTTAGGTGTAATTAAACTATATGAATATTGCTTTGAATGTAATTTGATGAGTGTATGTCTGTTTTCTTGATAATCGTTGTCATTTTTTAGCTAAAAAGTCAGACTCAGAAACTTGGAAGACAGGTAAGCAATACTGTAAGGACCAAGGGACATATCCAAAAGGAAACATTAGCCTATCAGACATCACACGGACTTGTGCAGAAACAAAAGGCATTGGGTCGGCTCCGCATTGGGTTGGAGTAGTTAAAGAAATGTATCAAAAGGAAGACCAAGGTAATTTTTATAAAACCATGTGTATTTCTAGACTTATATACGCTAACAAATTCATTAATGAAATGGTAATTAATTAACCAAAAATAAAATAGAAATTCATGAATGGAGCGAGTATTTGATGTGTAGATATTTTAATTAATTGCAAGGCAGATATTAGTTTTTATTGAAATAAAAGTTGAGTGACGTTTCATCTAACAATTATGAAATCTAGGTCGTTGTATCATGTTAGGTCATTCAGGTATCCTCGTAGTTGTCATAAAGCTGATTGCATTGCAATGTTTCGTAGCCTAAACTTGACCATAATATTAAATACTCAAACACATATTGATAGGTGTTACACGCCATGCACTACTGAGAGATTTGGATCAAATTTTTAAATACTGTTTTTCAGGTCAATTGATCACGACAGCTGAGCAGACAACCATAAAACAATGCATGAAATGTCTTTCTTATGAAAGTTTTCCAAAACCTGCAGCTGATTGTCAATATGCATATTGCTGTCTCAACTTAAACTCTGCTGTTTCTTGTTCAAAGGTACAATGACATCACTTTCTTATATTTGTCCCTTTATAAAGACCAAACCATTATTTTAAAAAATAAAGTATTCACATAACTGATCTCTTTAATAGTAAACTATGTAAGAAATTATTTATGATAGTATATTGACGATTATATTATTTATGTTTTTAGGTCACCTGAGTAAACTCGGTGACCTATTTCCGTCGTCGTGGGTCGTACGTCGTGCGTCGTGCGACGTACGTTAACAATTTACATTTTTAACTTCTTCTTTAAAACAATAAGGCTGATTGTTACCATTTTTGGTGTGAGGCATATCTATGGTAAGAGGAATCTAAATTGTGAAATTCATGGATCTACCATCCCGTGGGCACCAAATTTAGGGCCAAATATGCAATAAAAAGCCAAATTTTCAAAACTCTGGTTGCAAAGTTATGATGTCCATGAGGCCCATTACCAAAATTGTAAAATTCATGACCCCTGGGTCAGGGGTTCTGGTTCTAGGGTGGGGCCAAGATGGCCACACAGTAAAAATGTATTAAAACTTAGAAAATCTTCTTCTCTACTCCCATATATATTTGTTAAAAACTAAATGCATGATTATGATGTCCATGAGGCCCTCTACCAAAATTGTAAATTCATGACCCCGAAAAGTAATTGAGAGAAACAGCACGAGGTAGAGAATAGACAGCAAGGTGTTTTTTTTTTTTTACAAAATCAATCCATTAAAACTGTCTTTTTACATTAAAAAAAATTCCTTCATGCCTTTCTTTTCGATAAAATAACATTTTAAAAAATCAAGATATATAGACTACCATTTTGATCCATACTTGATCACATAAAAAACAACCAGTCGACTTGTTTACACGCTGAATAGGCTTTTGACACCACGTGATCAGGTAACTACATTGTATGAATATATTAATTGGCGCATTTACAGACTAGGTTCGTCAGTAAAATAAAGAAAATGGAAATAAATCCAGTACCTTTAAATGCATTTGAATTTTATTGTACAATTTGCAGAAAGTTTTTAAGTCATGTAGAGCATTACAGTGACTTAGTTTGGATCGGATTTCCATTATAGCAAAGTAGCGTTAAACGGCACTTATAGCTCTAAATTGTATTTCTTACATTAATGCATAGGAAGATAAGACAACACAACAACCACAGGATATTGATTTCAATTATTCAGAAACAACAAGAAGAATGTTTACTACTTCAATTGATGGAACCACGGAGAATACTTCTCTTGATTTAAAAATAACTGGAAGCAAAGGTATCAAATAATTAACTCATTACACCGGATGTTTTGATTTACCAATTTTTATTAATATAAGCCATGTACATATATTATATTCATTGAATCAGGTGGCACCATTCTTTGGCTAATAGTTTTTATACTGTTAATCTCCTTTAAAAGAATTCGATCGTTATAAGATGCAAATGCATCAAATGTTATCAAATTCATATGATATCAATTTCAACAGTTTAATATGCAAATATTAAACGTATACCATCTTCTTGGTGAACAACTAAAATACCTAAAAATTCATTATTCTAATTTTCTTGACTTTAATACGTTATATAAATAAAGTAATATGAAGTTAATCAACGTAAACAATTGAAACAGGACTTTTTGTAAGAATAATGTTATTGTCAAATGCTTTTTCTCATTAATTGTAATAGAAATATGCAGTTTAATTCGTGGTTACGCAATAGCTAATTTCGAATATAACTGAGGTGGAAGGTGATTTGGTTCATGTGCGACCCTAACAGAATATATGGGTTTATTTCAATGCTTTTTTAATATTTAATAACTCATCAAACAATTTTCTCATAAATTGAAAATATTTCTCTAAACACCGTGTAGAGAAATGGCACTTTAATACATTGTAACGTAGAAAATATGAAAAATATATCTTTTATGAAACATGTATATGTACAATCTGGAAAGCGTATGGTGTTTATATTAACTCCTCCGATTTGTTAAGAAAAATACAACACTAAGTATTATCCGACCAAAACTCCAAAGTATTCACCCTGATAAATACATGTACAATAATATTACAATTACAAACTGAGTTCTGTTTACGATAGTTATTAAGACCGCTTGGGATGTTCAGGGTATCGACATTAATATTATAGCGTGTATTCAATTAACAGTGCAATAATAATTTATGCCAAACATGGCGTGGATGAGTGTTCACGCTACTTGTAAATATCGCTTGGGTGCAATTAACTCTATAGAAAGATGGATACGTAAAATTAGCTTGGGTAAGTTCTGTCAATGAAAAAATAGCTTGGACAATTGTCAATAAGGGAATATATACAGATTTTCATCCATTATCAAATGTTAAGCAGCTTCAAACATGTCAACACCACCGGCCAAGAGAGCGAGAGTTGCGATCACCGCTAGTTTGAAGAAAAAGATTTGTCAGCGTAAAGTGGATCACCAAGTGATTGTCATGATTGTTATGTCCATGTACATGTACATGTGTTGCCTTGTAGAATGTAGTGCTTGCTTTCTATGGAAAAAACATACCTTAAATAATGTTTTAAACAATATTTTGTTTTGTTAATTTAAAAAAAAAACTCAACTTTTTTTTGTAGTGCTTATGGCTATCAAAATATTTAATTGTGTAATTTATTTATGAGTTATATTTCCATAAATATTAAAGGTAAATATAACAATTCGGATATCCGGACGCTTCACCTATCCGGACGATTTGGCCTGGGGACAAAAGTGTCCGGATAAGTGAGGCTCCACTGTACAATAATATTACAATTACAAACTGAAAAGAATTTTTCTATTGATATGTCTTCACATCAATAACACAGTTAACATTAGAAAATATCGACTAAAATCAATTACCTGTTGCAAAACATCCATTGATAATTTTCTTGCGCGTGTTTGTTAGATTGACACATTTTTGTAATTGATATTAGTTTTTAGTGATAGTTTTCAAAGAAAACACTTTAAAGTGCCAGAGCCGTTTGACTAATGCGGACTGCATTGCTCTTACGACAGATTCTACTTACTTTTAATTTGCTATTTTGTTGTCCTCGACATTGTTTGATTGAGACTCGTTCCAATATTACACAGTAGTTAACACTAACATGATCCATGATTTCTTTACATAACAACTGAATTTTAAACTCTGAAACTTGCTTCTAACTCAATATTTGACTTTTAAACTTTACGAATTATTAAAAGAAACATATTTCCCATTACAAGAAACTAAAAATACAAAAAAATGAACTTTAATCCCTTTAAGCAATAAAAAACGATATATATATTGATTGCGCCCATGAGAAAAGGGGGCTTATGACATTTTATGCACATTTTTAGATTTTTACAAAATGAATTAAACATATCTTAAAGTTCTCAAATCTAAAATGTTATGGCTATACGTTTATTCTAAATGTAGTTTTTTGCCCATTTACAGTGATGCTTTTTCAAGAGGAAAATCATGACGTCGTGTTTCACTTACGCAAAGTCAACAATCATTACTGTGAATTAGTCGTTTAATAAACGTAAAATACAGCACTGTGTTATCAGTATCTTTTCAAATTGCTGCATATAGTTGTATGCTTGCATCTATGCTATTCATTTGTTTCAGAAACAAAGGTTTGTTGTTATGTCTACTGTCAGCACAGTTGCCTGCCAGTGAAAAGTGATTATTAAAAAACAATGGCGGTTGTTTAGTGTCAGTTTATTTGAGGATATCAACGAGAAACTAGTTAGTGGCGTATTCTATGTGGACATATTTCATGTACATAAACACTGTCTTTTCCATTTAGTGTATATAGGATATTTTTCTTTCCTAGACCCTTTTTGTTCGAACTGCTGTGATTATTTTTCTACAATTGTTAAGCCCCCCACCGCCTTTGCTTATTCACATTTCGGGCGTGCCCACACCTGAAAAATAACATCCAGACACTTTTCATCTGTGTGTGACTATTTCACAGCAAATATGTAGGTTTAGTATTATAGAGAAAATATGCAATATGCAGAGATTGATTCCGTGTTTTGAATGTATATTTCACCATCGGTTTAAGATTAATCTCAACCGTCCATTACCAATAATACAAAGCTTATGCTATGCATATCATTTGTAAATTTTGCACACTTCATCAAAGTCGTAAATAATTTAATGAATCCGCTCCATCGACTAAAATGAATATGAAAATGAAGCCAAGGTTCGGACGGGATCGTGAAACCGTCTGATATTCTCAAGTTCTTCAGTAATTGTCACAAGAAAATGAAAATATATCGAGATTGGTCTTGACGATTACAATGTTATTGATTAATTAATGCTAATCGAAATAAAAAATAAGTTCCGATAAAAAAATATGAGGTAGGTTCAACGTTAAAAATATTATACAGTTTTTTCGATCATGATTTATCGGTATTAAAGCAGATAATAGCGAGTCAATAACTTTACATATGGTAGTAAAAATATGAGCTGTAATTATGATGGCAAACATTTTTAGTAATACATTATCACTAACTACTCATGTTTGGAAAATACTCCTAACTCTTGCGACACCTTAGGTCTGGCACGATAACAGTTTCTCACTTTTTAAAACATAATGCGTGCGACTTAAAGAATCTTGTATTTAAAAAACATGCATGAACATAATGTACAATTGTGTTTATCGTCTAGTTTTTGTTTGTAACGTATATTTAGAAATCATGTCAATGTATAATTTAGAGGTGAAAGTAATCACTTTTCCTTTTATCTATTTGGTACTATTTCATGACCATTTTTGTTCTGGCTCTTTGTTTAAATATAGAACTTGAAACAGGAAGTTTTAATTTTTTTTTTAAAGTATAAGAGTATGATCACATCATTTCTGAATCATTCTCAGGAACCAACATCCAGATAGTGACTTTCTGCATATTTAAATTCAGTAGTGTTCATTAAATTGAATCGGATCACTAAAGATGTTGACTGTTTGACTGTTTAACACCTTTAAAACACATACAACAGTATTAAAAACAAAATCACCGATAGGAACATGAAATGGTGTTTTTATTAAGTTGTACATTGAGTTAACTTCTGTGTATAAAATAACATCAACCAAGTATGATTCCCTCTATTTTTAAAGATAATTAACTGTAATTCACACACTGTTAAAAACTGTCAGGACTAAAATAGACACGCTCGGTTTATCAATTGGTCGAAACATTAATCGACCTAGCTAGGAAAAATCTGGACTGCACGAAAGAATCATGAATATGTCAGACTCAACCTCCCATTTAAGATGATTTACCCTTTCCGTTTATTAAACGTATTGATGTACATTAAGAATGTTTTAGTTAATTTTACCTACTCATACGAACAATTCATGAATCTGTTAAAATGAGGATGTAAATAGAAACAACAAAATACTTTCATTGATGATTCATGCAGGCTATGACGGTAGCGATCATCGCAGAAAAAATTACATAAACCTCTAGGGCGTCTTATGTTAAGTATATTTATTCATTTATTTATTTATTTAAAAACAATTTTTTTGGCAATGTTGCCACCTTCATATCGTGCATAAATCACCAGAGAAAGCATTTATTTGTCTGATTTGGGCTTGCTATACACACCCAGTTTTGCCTCTCCAATTTATAAGAAAACAGGTGTGAATGATAGCTCTATAGATACTGACAGAGCCGAAACCTTCACGATCCAGTTCTAAACATTACATCCATTGGTCGAACAAAATCTTGGGCAGAGATAAGAAAAAAATATATGCGGAAAAAGTGAGATTTAGCGCATTTTCAACAAATCCCCATAGTGCCATCTAAATATTTGATAACATTCAAGACTACATAGGAAATCGGGGCCGTTAATATTTTTTTTTATCTAAAAACAATTGATATACATGTAACAGTAAAAATTCATGCAAGATATTTCATCAAAATATATAGGGTAGAAATAATTAGACTCGGCCTCGTTAAGAATAAAAACAAGGAATTGTTTTTTTAAGGGCATATCAGATTCATTTTGTACATGTAAATGCAGCGTTTTACTTAATATTAAGAGTGTGTGAGGAAACACAAGCACCTGTTATCTAAACTCATGAGAAATTAAACAATACAAGTATTTACCGAATCGGTGAGATGGGTGCAGAACTGCAGACTTTCACCGGTCTTATCTTTAGATAGATTTTTACTTTCTTCTTTCAGCTTGTTTAACCAGAAATGTTTCTAGTTACTGCATTTTTAGTAATTTATTAGAAAAGGATTTAGGAAAATAAGTTTAAAGTTAAAACAATACCGGCAACGGTATTTGCTGAAGTAAGCCGATTTAAGAACATGTATTTGTTAGGTTCATTTTTTTTTTTTGCTTTCTTAATCCACGCACTATTAGCGTAGGTTACTACATAATTATACTTAAAAGAGAGGAATTATTATTCGCGTAAAATGGTGAGAAGCGCATCTCGCGAATTTTAAAATCTCGCTTTTATTTTTGGACATATGTAACCTACATTAAACTATGATAAAAATTCGACATTCGCGATTTTATGTTCTCGCAATTTGATGGAAAACTGCTGAATCGTGGAATTAAGTACTCGCGTAAAATAAGAAATCAGCAGAATATGGTCTGAATAATGATTTCCTTTCTTTAAAATAAGATTATGTTTTTTATTTGTGAATGTGCAAATATGTTATTATCAATGCGTTATAAAAAGAAAAGAAAAGAAGGGTGAAGCAGACATAAAATTAATAGCAAAATATTTCTGTTCAACTTCACCAAATCATAGCCAATTTGGAGCAATAAGCTAATATGGAGTAAAACAGAAATACATGTAGTTAATCAAATTTGTGTGCAAATAGAGTATGATAAGAGATTATTTAAAATAATGTGAAAACTTAATTTAGAAAAAGGTATAAAAACTATACGCGATAAAGATGACTGGTTATATATTGTGCTCTTTTCAGACGACGTTATGACGTAACGTCATGTTTGTGACGTTATTTCTCTGTTTTGTCAAATATGTCATTAGCACCCTTTTCTCATGGGCGCAATCATATATGTTTAGGTCTTTCCACCTTTCAGGTGAAAGACCTCTTGTTTTCTTTATGTGTTTCTTCTTCTTCTTCTTCTTCTTCTTCTTCTTCTTCTTCTTCTTCTTTTTTTTCTATTTAGCTCGGGGTGACTTTTTTGTTATTGGAGTTATCCAAACAATTTAAATTTTATGTAATTGCTCATTAAAAGTTATGGTACAATGTTCCAATTGACCCTGTGTCAAAGAACTCCCAGAACTTACAGAGTTATTGACCTTTGAGAAGGAAATGCTTGTTATCGCTACTCCTCTGAAACCATAAGAGATAGAGATTTGGAACTTTTACCAATGTCTTCATTACATTTAGAGCGTTCTTCAATCTATTCATACCAAAAGGATCTGAGGCCCCCTTGTAGTAGTTATTGTTATCTTAAGACATTTTAACATATAGCCCCTTGGCTCATACCTTTGAATAATTACAGAGTTATCGCTACTCCTCTGAAACCATAAGAGATAGAGATATGAAACTTTTACCATTGTCTTCAGTACACTAAGAGGGTTCTTCAATCTATTCATACCGAAAAGATCTAAGCCCCCCCCCCCCTCTAGCAGTTATTGCCCCTGAAAGTATTGGAACTTTAATATAATCACTTCCAACTTGTTTACTATCTATCATAGAGAGTTCTGACCATTTTGAATAGAAGCGTCTACCTTGGCCGAACAAAATGACACAAAGGTCAAAGGTTATGGTCATTTGGAAGTCGGTTAATTAATGAATTTTCATATAATTTGATATACAGAATTATAGTAAGGGTTTCAATAGCTTGCTGGATTGTGCAAGAAGGTATTCAATTGGGTCAGCCAGGTATCACATCAAGTCCTGTGGTTACTTAAGTGGAACTTGTTTCTACAGTTAACCCATTCATTTTGTACAAAGACAGCTAGCCTGTAGAACACTTTCTTCTATTGTTAGGTTTACTGTTTATATGATTGTGTAAAGAATATTACCTTGGCTCAGTTTTGTTCAAAGTGGAAAAATTCAAAAAAGTAATTCAATAAACCTTATCGATATATACAACATGAAATTCTTAAAGAAATGGCTTGAAAATTAAAAAAATCTCTTTAAAAATAATTAATCATTTTATGGCTTAGTGGTTTTCCCAATTTATAGTACAGCATGTATCATAGGTATAAATATGTTTGTATACCTTATTGAGCAATCTAGCAATTCATTAAAAATATTAAGATGGAAAGACCTCTAATTGTTCGAGAACAATTAGCCTACTAGTCTATATATAAACTCTGATACCATTTTAAGACTTTATAAAGCTCTTACCCAATGAAATAAACTGTTAAAAAAGGTATCATTCTAATCTCCAGTGGCTAAAATTTTATATCATTTGTAATGCATGGATAAAATCTACTTTAAAAAGAGGAAAAGGGGTCATAAAATTGGTGTTGGCCCTATTTTTACCAAACTGCCACAAAATCGAGCTACTGTACTTTGAGAGTCGTTTAATTTAAACTGTAATTTGTAATTTACAGACATATAAAAACTTAATAGAGTAGAAGAGTAGTAAAGAATTAAAGATCGAAGAAAAATAGAGTTCACCGTACAGGCTTATATAATGAAAAAAGAACTGTATGTCTTTTCTCTAATTTAATGGAACACAGCCAAGAGAAGGGTGGGGATTGGGGGTGTTTAGCACCTCTTAAAACAATAGTTTGTTTTGATACTTAGATTATCTTTGGTACATTGTGTGTTGTTGACACATTCTTCACAGTAAAGAATTCATTAAATGCACAATTAACTGAAGTAAATTTTTCAAATGATATAAAATTCTAAATAACAACACTATTAAATGTTATGAAATTGTTTTGCTATTGCTAGTTAATTTACAATTTAAGAATATATTTTATTTTTTTTTTATCATACAACTAACATATTTTTATCACAAGAATTATGTTCTTCTTTAAAACAAATTTTAATCAAATACAATTTCAACTAATATTCAATTTATCACAATTTTATGAAAATGAACATGCATAAAAAGGCAAAGTAATGCAAAGTAATGCCATGAAATGCAAGCATTACACTAGATTTTGGAAAGTAATGCATTACATTACCATTATTTGTAATGCTAAATTTGTGACATTACACATTACTAGCATTACTTTGAAAATATGTAATGCATTGCAATGCATTACCATTACATTTAGCATTAGCGCAAGCCTGATATATATATATATATATATATGTACATCCTTTTCGTCGATTACCTACAATAATTTAAAAGCTCTGGGTTAAATCCACGCAAACCAAAACTGTATGTTATACGAGGGTCAGTAAAAAAATACGAAGATAATGTTGTTTATTTATGGTTTGGTTCATATCAACAATATCAACAAAGTCGTTTAACCCAAATGATTTTGATATTTATTTTTTTTCCTGGAATGTGGAATACATGGGACAGAAAGTTAAACTTTGCCAAGAAATATTTAAAATAATTGTTAAAGTCTCAAATTTTCTGGTACTTAATTTTTTACGGAATTCTCAGCTCCGCCAAATTGCTACTACCAATCTGACTTGTAATAACAACGTATATGTATCCGCCAAGTAAAACCTGCTGACTAAATCGTATGCATGTATTATCAAACAAACCCTGGTTAGTAAAGTAATAACATGCATAAAACTAATAAATTTATGGTATTTAGTTCCAACTTAATTTGTGATACATAAATGTACTTTTAAAGAATATGTGTCTATTATGGATATCAACATAAAACGTGCACACATTTTTAGAAAACTTTATTCTATCAGAGTAAAATTCCCAGCTGATAATTGTTTAATAACTTTACCTTTCTGAATGATTTTCAGAAAGTGATATTATAATAGTCCCCGTTGTTATCGTCGTATTACTGCTGGCCGTGTTAGCTTGTGCGATCCTGCTGTACATGTATGTCAGGTAGTGTACTCTCGTTCTATTTAGATCTGATTTATAACACGTCCTCATACAACCATGTACAACAATATTTATAGTACCCTTTTTTTTTTTTTAGAAAAAGGAAAAATATGCAAGAAAAGGACATAACACGAGGAAGAAGGACCTTAACTATTGGGTCTACAAAATACTCAAACGTACAAAATAACACCGACCAAAATGTGGTTGTCCTTCAGCAGTCCAACCATTCATATGAACTGGCGGGACATATATCTGTTACGTCTGAAAGTCCTTATAACGAGGCAGAGGATGGCACCTATGATCTCCTTGGAAACAAAGAGGCTAGAAAAGCACATGCTGAGGATATTTATAACCAAACATCGTGCAATGAGTTGTCAGACCTGTCTCATTATGACGTAGCAAATCACAAACGTTTGAATGCGGAAGACGATACTTACAATCATTCTGGTGTTAGAGATAATTCATACGGCCATTTTGATTTGACTCAGATCAAGGAAACTGTTTATTCTGAGTTGTCCTAATAGAGATTATAAACATTCAAATAATGTTCATTAAAAGGGGTGTTTAGAAACAGTCTGGAAAGGTGTTTTTGGAATTTATTTTCTCAAATTGTACTTTTAAACAAGAGATATGTATGCATCCGTATATTTCTATTACCGTTTCATTTATATGGTATTCCATACTAGCATAAATATATTAAATGACAATTTAAAATCAAATGCATTTTCATTAATATTTAATGTTAACTTTGTTTCTAATGTTTCTACTATGTTGCAAAACCTACAGATCTGGCGTACCTCCAGATCCGGTGATGCAAAGGATTTTTAAAGATAGTGAATCAAATTGTTTCTTGACTTTTGAATTCCTAAATCATAAGACAAGTATTCTTCCTGATACCTATATTATGTAACATCATTTGAAAGAGGAAGTGAATGATTAAAGGACACCCGCTACGTTTTTCAGTTTTAGATAACTTATCTAAATATGTTACTTATTCTTGATTTGCATTCATGCCTACATATCAAGGGTGCATTACCGGGCTATATTTGGAGTTACAGTATTTGAAATTTTGCCTTTTGCATAAAAATGCAATTGATTGCTTAATAATTTAATTCTGGTTGTAATGCGCTTTCTGATTGGCTAAAAAATTATTTTATATCGTATAAAGAATGTTGCCTATGTCATAGTAAGACTAACGTCAAAAATGTATCAATACGCCTGACGTTACGTTTGAATTTTGTACAATTTTACGTCATTTTAAAGGTCAAATGACCGTTTTTTTATCTTCAACGGAGAGTAAAAAAAATTAAATTATAAGCAATGAATTCAATATTCATTAGTTTTATACGATATAAAATGGTTTGAAACAGTTTACGCTTTTTTTTAAACCGCTTCGCGGTTTATAAAGCGTAATCTGCCCCAAACCATTTTATATCGTATAAAACTAATAAATATTGAATTCATTCCTTAATTAATAAAGTCATAGTGTATATTTTCAATTGAAACTATAAATCAATATCATAAGATATTATATAACATGAAAGTATAATTTTTGAATAACGAAGTGGAAATCTTTAGATTGAGGATACAGGTAAAATATAAGATGATAGAAGATAGGCCACATCTGACCTTAATCCATCAGTCAAAAGCTAACGAAATTCGATATTCGACAGTCGAAAGCAAAATTATTCTTTTCGTTTATCATATATTCAAATCACAATGCACCCAATAAAAAACCTATTGTTATAAAGCATCGTTGCAAAATGAATTCCATAAACATTTATGAACCTTGTTTTTACTAGATCTGGGCTTTAGATAAACTTGCATTCTTGAATAGTTAGGTTGGGTTTTGAAGGTCCAACACTAATTATTTTAGGTCAAAACTGTTACGTTCTCTGCTTAGAAACGCATGCATTTGATTTACGACGTTTTCGCATTATACATCTATTAATCATTGATACATTCAGGATCGTTGTAAATTTAATAATTCAATCAGCGTAAATTAATAGAATATAGTTATACATCTGTATTTGTAATTATTACATTTTACATCTTAATTACGCCGAAAATGTGCATATGCAAAATATAGGTTACACAGTGACGCTCTCGAATTAAACAATGCAGATAGAATGAGGAAGTTTTCTGCATAGGACAAAATCACATTACCACTTAGTTAACTGGATCTCTGCACCTGTGTTAAGAAGTAAGAATTTGTTTCTTTTTCATTTGCAATTTGGACTTGCTGTTCATATTATATTACTTTACTAATAATTTCAGATTCTAAGTGATTCTGACTACTGGCACGTTTGGTTACTCCTGTTTTTATAAGCAATTAAATGTTGAGGAAACAGCCTTTTTCACCATTGACAAGCTTGCCATACAATTGTTACAATATTAATATTATTGATGAAACTATGTAATATACTACCTTTTTATCTTGAATATGTGATATATGTACTTAGGATTTATCTGTTCCTTATTTGAAAACAGAGAACAATCACTATTATTTAATTTATTAAATAACACTAAGTATTGGACACAGAAATAAATATTTATCGACGTCAAGATATTCTTCAACTACAGTGGAATTCTATGTTATTAATCTATTTATCTTTTTGTTTCTTTCAGACGACAGTAAACATATACATGTGACATGGGTCAATTGAATTTTTTCTTATTATCATTCACAACACTTGCCACAAGTAAGACCAATATATATATATAAATGTCTTCAATAATGTTGAACTAAAATTGGTATAAAACCAATCATCTGGGAATAGTAAAAACAAAGAAATTAACTGAAATCGACATTTTTAAACAAACTCCATCTGGTGTTAAAACAAGGTAACTACAATTATCAAAATCAATATTGTTTTTTAATTTAGGAAAACCTTTTTCTATATTTGTTTTTCGAAAAGGTTACATTTAGATAGAGCATTTTGAAAATGTTTAAACATTAATATCTAGTTTCTGAATTAATGTGTGCAATATAGCATTGAATCAATATTTTTTGAAATATATCCTTTCATATTTGCAACGGCGTGTGCATTAAAATTGAATAAAGTCGTATGTAAACTAATCAAAATTCTTCTTTGACCAACTTACCTCATGTTTAAGTAGGGCAGAAATATACACACCGAGGAAAGAAATCTAAACTCTCTTAAATTCAAATTAAAGGATGTTTTAACACTTCTTTATCACTTTGTCATAAAACGATACGATTTACGTCTAAATACCCAGTATAATCGATAGAATGCTCAACGATTCGTCATATAAAAAACGATGGGAACGATGGGAACATAATTATTAATGATGATTTTTTCGCTTAAAAGCTTTCATAGGCGTCATGTACAAAATACAAATATGATATCCCATACTAGACAGGAGACCGTACTAAGATTAGCTCAGACAAAGAGGTAATATAAATTTAAGTTAAACATACCATATGAGATGTCAAATACGACAAACTTTGAAAAATTTTCTAATTTTCGTGGAGTATCTATTTCAAATAAGTAGAACAGATTCCTTTACCTAATATATAGATGTCCAGTTTTGAACTTAATACCAGAGACGGCATGTTAAATATAAGCTTTTAACGAGGCCGAGTATAATTTCCTACATGGATTTCTACTGATATAATTATTGTTATAAAACCAAAACTTCAGACATTTACCACATCGTTTGTTTAGGGGTCATCTCAAAGTTTGTTAATTTCTTTTTACATTGGATCAAATAGGACTTTCCTTGAAATGTATCATTTTTGCAAATTGTTTCATTTTTTTTTCAAACTTCTGCCCTAAGAATTTTTTTCCTTTTCTACATATGAAATTTATTGTCAAAGACACGAAATGATGAAATTAAAAAATCCTTTACCACCTGCTTTGTTCCAGGGGTTTTTTATATGAGCAGATTTTAAGGTTTGTCAGGTAATTGCTGTTTTTTATTTGATAAAGGCGGAAATACTGATTTTTTTTAGTATTAATAAAACATTCAGACATATTTCAGTAATAAAAATATATATAACTTCACATATTAAGGGTTATAAATATACATTGTAAAATACATGATTACTGTCTTAAAAAAATGCATTAAGCTATATTTAATCGGGAAAACGTCACAGAGGGCTAGGCTTGCTGATCTCTCTTCAAGTTTACGACCTGAGCTCAAATATAGCTTATACTTCGATACATTTATGTTTATTCTACAATATATATCAATTTTACGCCTTAAACAAGCTTTTTTGACAAATTTCGCTGAATATTTGCAATTAAAACCATAACGCCATGGCTTCAACCAAGCAAATAAATGACATCGCAATGCAAAGAAAACGCTTCGCGAAAGTGTACTCGAACTGTACTCGGCCTCGTTAAAACACACCGCGTGCCACAATATTTTTTTCGTTTTAGAAAGTATTAGTTCTTACAAGTTAAAGAATTCAAACGAAAAATACCAATATAGATTTTACATTTCGAATAGTAAAGAAACTGAAGAAGGATGTTTAAAAATCACGAGGTTTTCAATTGAACTACACTGTACAAATTGTTACATTTTTCAAATTTTAAGAGTACACTTTAATATCATGTGGTGAATTTCAAAGAAAGTTTGGTAGTTTCTATGTTATTTTCTCTAAATTTGTTGCAAATAAAATGGAAAATTGAAGTAACAGAATTTTATGCAACATGCAACATTTCACATAAAACAGTGAAGTATTTTATCTGGATAGTTTTTAACTAACGTAACAAATTAGGAAATAAATTTTCAAATGGTTACACAGACAGGCAGAATTCCCATTTTTTTAAAAGGCAAATCCTTATTGTTTTGTAAAACCGTTTGCTTGAAACAAAATTAATATGATGTCGAAATTAAGAATCAGCATAATTCTTGAAAACTGTCCCGATCTTTCTTTCAAAAAGACTTATATTCAAATATTTAGCTTTTGGTGGAAACATTAATACCTTCGAAATCTAAGAACAATGTGCTAATATTTCCTCTATTTACATCATGGCTATATTTGTCGAGTGGTTACTGCAGGTAAAATAACTACTGTAAGATACTAATGTCTTGTTTTTTTATTGGGTTTGAACACGGAACGGTTGAATTAATTAAGAAAAATTATATACTTCTTTAACTCATTTGAGAGGGTAATGTAGATTGCTAAATATTGAAACGTCAGAATACAGTTATTTAAACGCTTGTCCACATGATATTTTGCATGTCTAATTTCAACATTACTTAAATTATGAAGTCCATGTTATAAACAAGAATCATCTGAACAAAGAATTTTCCAAACTATATCAATGACGATCAATTGCTGGTTTCCGTGCTAGATAGAAATGCGCCTAAAATGTTTGTGTATTTTGCCTTCACACAAAACATACATGTACCCGCTATGTAAATAAAGACCAGTTGACGTTTACATAATGTGTGTATTTAAAAATCCTTTTCACATAAAGGGCTTATCCAACATTTGTGCAATATAGTCTCTCATCAAGAAGGCCCATTTTTAAAATGAAAAGAATACGTAAACTAAATTATGTATTAAAATTTTACTTTTAGAATGCTTGGGGAATTTCACCACTGTTTCACTGCAAAATTGGTTTATGGCGCAAATGGTTTGCACAAGTGAAGGTAAAGTGTTACCTTCTGAACTCACCAATGCAATGTCTTCTAGTCAGTATAACTGGACAGGATATCACATTCGAAGATCAAATTGGATTCAGATCATTGGTAAATTTCAGTTCGCAGCAAATATAGATGTGCTTCATATAGAATTTCAAGTGTGACACGAATTTCGAAAATGTATCAAATTTTTACTCTGTAAAAGACATAGGCATGTTTTGAAATTGCTGGTACCTTTTTACGTGTATTATTTAAGGGCTTTGGTGGGTTAATCATATTATAAAGCATAATTGTTGATATACGTAGATAATTTAATTTTTTCCTGGCAACAAGAAAACAGATATATATTTAATCACTGTGCGAGGGTTATTCTTTGAATGATAAGACCATTGCTATACATTGAAAATTGGTGTAATTTTCTCATTTTTTAATATGTGTTCTCTAGATATAATCACCCTTAACTACAGTACACAAACTAAGTCTTTGGATTGCGCTGTGTATTCAAATGATGTATACCCTTTAGAAAACAACGAAAAACTGCGGAATATAGTGCAGAACGGGGATGAAACGGTGTCGAAAAAGCGAGGGGTGTTTAATTAAGGGATTAGAAAAAGAAACATCGTGATCAATATATATGACTATAATGAATATGCAAACAGTCCATTTACTGTATCTTATTTTCAGTCAAAAGGTTTGCAAAACGTCCATCCATTTACTGTATTTTATTTTCAGTCAAAAGATTTGATCCCTTTCATTTTTGACTTTGGTCATCTTATCTTGAAACATTTTTGAATATCATATTATAATTCAGAAGTTAAGATCTTTACTCCGTAACACTTCTGCTTTCTTTTATTTGGAAGTATAAGCAACTGCACCATTGCAGTTGACGAAAATTGTTTGCAGAATCGTTTTTGTTGTTTCCCGCGTCAAGCAATTGTAGGTTCATTGCTCAATTGTGAGCCATATTTTATTATCTTGTTTTCCTTCAGGTTCATAAAAATGTAACCAAATGTCATCCAATGTAACAATGTAGACCCATCTTGTCATACTTTTTCGAAAATTTTAGCAGCTTTCAATAAAATTGTAACTTAAATCTGTTTCTCTAATTCATTTTTTACAGATATGAATCTTTTCATATTGCAATTTGTTTAGCAATTTGTTTCTGTCTGAAGCAACACATATTTTGTCACTACAAAACTACCCCGGTATGTTAAAAAAATTAACGAATAAAAATGCAAAAAATAATTGATTGATCTAAATTAGATTGTTCATGTTAATTCATCTGCCTTACCTTTTTAAATTCAAATGTATATGTCATTACAAAAGTATCTAGCAGATCAATTATCTACATGCATAAGTCGATCTGCATATGTGTCTGCACAGGTAAGTAATTAAACATCTATTTCATGACAGTACCATATTAGCTAACTCAGTGTAATTAAAAGAGTTAACTTTACGTATAAAAGTAGAATGATATCAAACTTTTGATATTGTAAATAAAGTTATATTTTACTTCCTTGTTCAACAGGTTGTTTTGAGGAGACTGATGTTAAAAGGTTGACAAGAGCATCTTACAGTTTTCATTTTCCCTCTGCGGGTCTTTGTCAAGAAGTGTGCGTGAATTCCAATTCATTGGTGTTTGGTTTAAAGGTATGATATTGTGTCAGAAAATGTCAACAATAAAATAAACCGGAATGTCATATTTTGATATAGTACACCAGGGAAAAAAGAAACTGTGCATATACTTATAGAATAAAAGATAAGAGTTAATTTAAATATTAATGACGATACATGTATTCCAGCAGCTAATTCACGATTGTACAGTTTACAAATATATTGACTTTGTGTTTACGTATAAAAACGTTACTAGTAGAACTTGGAGAGACACTGCTACTTGGAAAGCAATTCACAAACCGAATACTGCTTGAATCTACCATATGTGTTCACACACTTTTGATATGTGTGGCTTATACAGACAATACATTGTTAAAAAATGCCTAGAGTCATGGATGTACATGTTTCTCCAAATATTCTAAAATTCCTGCTTAGATTGTCCAACGTCACTGGGTGGTTTGGTAAACGACATATCTGTCCTTACGTTTCATCCCAAATGTGAACTACATGTATTAGTATTAAATCAGGCAGGACATTGGCACTTAAGTCTCTGACAACACGGACGGCATGCGGTTTGGTGTTATCATGCAGGGTAATGGGATTTTGGTGTCTCCGTAAAAACGATAAGACATGCCGTTGGAAATTAAAATTCCTAATAACATAGTTAATGCCCGTCTGAGGAGTCCGATGTGCTTATCTTTGCCAACCAATGGCACCCGGGGATCATGAACGTGGTTGATGAAAAAACGTTGCGGAATAGTAGGAAACGTCTTCATAATGATTTGATAGTGTTTCTGTGAACACCAAATTGTCGAGCAAAATATTGCTCCTGGTCATCCTAGCCTGCAACATTTCAATATCGCAAAGACAATAATTTCACTAAGTTTCTGCATAGCGAACTACGGATTCTTATGAAATAAAGTTATTTTCTGAACATATCCAGTCTTGAAAAATATCTAACATTCTAAGACACAGAACTATTGCCTGAGATAACATGATTTAACCACTAGGTAAAATAGAAATGTGTTGATCACCCACAAATCCATGCAATATAATCAAATTCAGACTTATCCTCATTACTGAACCTATCTATACCAACTGTTTAAAGTTTTATAAGTATATTGGGTTGTTCTTTGATTTTTTTTTTACTAAATTCACTCGATGCACAGTTTCTTTTTTCGGCTAGCAAAATTATATACATGATATACAATGTCATGGGTATGTATATTCTATTACATATGTTGCTTTATTATCAAATAAGGACAAGCAGAACTTAGAATAAGGACTTAGCAGAAGACTATTAAAAAGTGGGGTTTTGGCTTAAGTAAAAAGTGTTCTCTTAAACCCGCTTCTTTTCAATTGACCCAAACGCAACTGACTTCTAAGTCAATGCTTATCCTTTATCAAAGTAATTTCTTTGTAAAGTAAATACGCTAAAATCACTATACATTAGGTACTGATAATTTTTTTGTATCTTATGCAGTCTAATGTATGTGCTTGTCTGGAAAAAGCACCTGGTCAAGGGAGAAAAGAGTTCCATGATTGCGAATTTCCATGTGATAAGGAATACTCCAACGAAACCAATGTTAAATTTCGAAATGATTGTGGAGGGCATGAGACATATACTTTATTTAAAACAGGTATCTGGACGTTTGCACTAAAACTTAAATAAATGAGATAGCTAATATTATGAGTCTACAGTTAAAGTGGCAAATTATTTTTCCGATTTTAATGTTTACAATGCTTTAGTAAGGCATTTTTTAATAGACACCCAAACTTTAAGTGTCATTCTTTGAGTTATACGCGAGTTACAGAGCTTACAATTCTATGCTTCGTAAACAAGTATTTTGTTTACATTTTAAATGTTGATGTGAAACTTCAATTCCAGTTTTAGACCTAAAATGAATGTTTAAAATGTTAGGGACTCTTTATTTATGCTCATAATGAACCAGAAGATAGACTAATCAGCTTGAAAACGATTTTTACTGGTATTGAGTCTTTGTACACAAAAACAGGGTACGAGCCTTGTGTACATGACAAAGAACTGTGAGCCTTGTACCGTGCTTTAAATACTACGACTGACTCTCAAATGTCATTTGATCATTAGAGATGCACTCCTAAAGCATTGTAAATGATAAAAACAGTAAAATAGAATTTGATCAAAATCGTGACCAAACCCCTTTAACATTATACTCAGTCCTAAGATATTGTCGATTCAAATTTTGCTTGATTACCCGATCTTTATATATATCTCAGGGTTCAAACGCTGTTCATTCAAAAGTATGAAAATTTTTCAAAATTTATCAGATGAAACACCCCCTTTAACTTATCAGGTTTAAGCACATTGCTAAAATGTTATGTCTACGGGAATTTTGTATTGCAGCAAGCCCATGTGATAACGTAGAAAAAGTGCGCGAGGAATGACTTCCGAATAGTAAAAAGTAAAACACTTCCCATTATCCATAAGATCTCTTTTTCGGTTTTAGTGAATTTTTTCGCGTGTAAAATGATAATAGGTCAATGCAGATATATTGGAAATTTTTCCTTTTATCGATTTTAATTGCTCTTCTTTCACAGGTATGTATATTTTCATTAAAATTGCCCAAATGTGCTGGATAAATATCTTAGGACGGACTATAATAAGTGAACTTTTAAATAAAAATTTCTTAAAATTGTTCAATTGCTTTTTGTTGTCTGTGTACTTTTCCTACTCTCTTTGAAATCCGGAACGTCATACACACCATCTACAATGTGTGCTGTATTCTATCCATTTACTAATGCGATAAGTTTACAAAAATCTTGTACATTATTTTAGAAAATCGTCTCTACATAAACCATGATGAACACTGTCAAATAAATGACATTAATGAGATATTTTGATTATTTGCGTAAAAATATGAATATCGATTTTCGTAAATTTGTTTTGAAGGAAACAAGAAGCATCTCCATTCTGTTACAAAACGTCTATCAAATAAAAATGAAACCTATAAAAAAATATATCCTATTTAAATCGCTGCATCAACATTGAGAGAGTTTATAAATATAAACGTGTGGTCTCTGCAGTCAAAGGCCGGGGCTTAATATTTCAGTTTTTATCCAAAATGTAGACATTTATAGCAATAATACATTATGTCTTGGTATAATGATTTCTCGTTCATATTTGTAAAACAAGTGTCCAATGTCATTTTATTTGATGGCGTAATTTCTCTTTCACAAAATTATTTTGAAATATCCTTTGTTAATACAAATTCGAGCGGTTTCTAATTTTTATTTAAAATTTCCATATTTGATTACAATTATCAACAGCAATACAAGTCGAGTACAGTCTAAACTAAAGTTTTACACAAAATATAAAGTGAAAATTATTCCACTTAGACGAAGTGATTCTCAAAGTCCATTGTAGATGGAATGAAAATATGTACGTTTAACAAAAAAAGTAATATATAATTACTTAAATAAAAATATATATCATCAGCACAATGTATCGATAAAATTTTCAGCTTAAAAAAAAAAAAAATCATTAAGCTATTTTTCACAGAATGTTTTAAATTTGTTATCACATCTTGTCATTTAGTATAAATTTAGCATAGAAAGATAATTTGTATCAGTCAACTCATTAGTAGATAAAGTATGTTTAAACCTTCTTGTTTCGACATTCTTTTTATAACACAATCCTGAAACTAATATTTTTTTTATATTGAAGTTGAAGAAAATTAACATCTTGACATATGTGTATGACTAACTTTTAACTAAAAAAATGCTCATAGTCTTTGATCGTTTGACAAAATTCAAATTTAACTGACACATTTTACTTTCAATTGAATTGTTAAATTGCATTTAACATTTTAGAGTGTTGAATTTTTTTCATTATAAAAAAGCCTGAATTATGGAATTTAAAATAACTCGTGTTTAAGGTGGAATAACACATCATCCCAAAATAGCAGACCGCTGATCGAAACGATATTTCGTTTTATGAAAAAGATTTTGTGGTCTGAATCTTGTAAATTACTCCATAGCCGAGTGGTGAAAGTGTCGGACTAGTGAACCGGAAATCCCGAGTTTGAATCCAGCAGGGGCTTTTGTTGTTACTTACTGAAATAAGCTGCAAATAAACTGCAAAATTTTCGCTTATTTAACATATGTACAGTTTATTTATCATTACATCTTTCATTATCAAAAATGTCCTGTTAATCTGAGTGACTTTTTCCAGATGTGTTATTCCACCTTAACACATCATAAATCCAGAGATTAATTTTTTTAAGAATATCAGGCAGGGTTCTAAAGGCAATGTTTTTGTCAATTAAAATATGAACAATCCACGATGTGCTTTTTACGTAACAATCCCAATACCACCGTCTTTAATCTCACAAAAAAGAGCACCTCTGAATTGATATTAAACTGTATGTTTTTGTTATTTTTGCGAGAGTAAAATGGGTATTTGAAAAGCATAGTTTGGTAAATCCCAGTGACACTATTTGATGTCCTTTTCTTATAATAAATGTTTAAACCCTTATATTTCACCTAAAAATATAATTAAACAGTTTTTGAGTGTTCCATATGATGCCGTTAAAATTAGACTTATTGGACAAGGTGCAGGACAACTAATGACTTACTAGACGTGGTAAAACAACCAAACAAGAGTCATTTTAGGCCAAAAGAAGTGATGGATTTTCGAGATTGCAATTATCTTTTACATAAAATGCAGTAGTATTGGTAATGAATGTATGCTTTCAGGCTCCTATCCGGAATCATCTCCATCACAAAAACACGATTGTTTATCTATTCAATGTGCCTTAAAGGACAACAGGTTGGTCGAGCAGAGATGTACTAGTTTCATCTACAATATAGTATGTAATACAACTGGTGAGTCAACTATTGAACATTTTTTTCATAATGTTTAGCCATTAATTGAATAAATTATGTAACTATGATATTCTACAAGAAAAAATATTTTGTAGAGAGAGAGAGAGAGAGAGAGAGAGAGAGAGAGAGAGAGAGAGAGAGAGAGAGAGAGATTTGATATGCTTGTAAGGCCTAATTATTGGTCCCATACCGGTTTCACCGGAGGGGACTATAGTTTTCCTCTGCGTCCGTCTGTCCGTCCGTCCTTCTGTCCCTCTGTCTGTCCGTCCGTCCGTCCGTCTGCCTGTTCCACTTTAGTTTTCCACACTTTTTTTCTACACATAAAGATCAACTAAATTCCCATATATATGAAGATCATTGTGGTAACAATAACTTTTTGGGAGTCCGGGGTCCCTAGAGTTCATGTTATTTAAGCTACATTCAAGAAGAAATCAATAGAAAATTGAAAGTAAATAATATTTAAAAAAGTACAAATAAGAAATCAATAAACTATGGAAACATTATTGACATATAAAAGCTACTACAGTTAATGTAACTATCTATCAAAAAGTAGTTTAGAATGGTATATTCTCAAGCCGACAATAAAGCATTTCAAAGGATTGTGCAGACTTTCGTTTTTGCGTACAAGTATGAATTACAATTATATATCAGAAAAAATGAGGGACAATACTTCCGGAATGTAATTCTTGGGTTCCTTGTAATAATTAAAAGCAAAAATTATCATTATAACGAAATGCCTAGTTTCGCTATTTGATATTAAAAAGGTGTGGGAACCTAGATAAATTCTAAATGCAAACTCTATACAAATAAAAAATAAGATTTATTGCTATCATTCTCCTTTATTGAGAATTTTTAAATTTTGGCATCTAACTTTGTAGTGTCCGTATAAAAAGCTTGTACTTTGTTTTCTTTTCCAACCTTTAGCTCATCGACTTCCTGGAAATTGGAGTGAAGCTGCAGAATTATGCAAAGAAGTTTTTGATTCCTATCTTCTTGGAAACGTAGATCTTACTGATATTGATCGAGCATGTAGCATCATACATGGACAATTACAAGACCCATCATGGCTAGGCATTGCAAAAGAAACCTACATCAGTATGGATGGAGGTATTTCTAAAAGATGAATGAAAGCAATATCTATCATTAAAAAGCTACATTTATAAAAAAAAAAAAACCTGCATTGCAGATGTATCTCACACAATATTGAATTGACAGTCATGGTAATAGATTTTAAATCTTTTTTCGTAATATTTATCTTTACAAAATCCGTTTTCCGTTATTTGATACTGTGGAATCATTTAAATTCGTGGGGGCCAATTTTCGTGAATTATGACCTTTCTGCTGATTCGTGGGGATTTAAATTCGTGGATGCGTCGGTTACTGTTTCAGCAACAAAGATAACTCTTTCTAAAATTGTTTTCGTTGAGGATTTAAATTCATGGGGGAGGGATACCCACGAATACCACGAAAATTGAGCCACCATGAATTCAAATGATTCCACAGGATCATACGCACATAAAAAATACTTAAAATTAAAAAAGTCAACTAGAAATTATATGCTCTTAATAAAAAAACATACATTTTATTATGATAAAATAATGGTGCTTAATAAGATTTGTATAAACATTTGTTTATAATGCAAAATGTCAAGTGAAATAAATCTAAACATTACATGTTTAACGGACATGCTTCAACTGCATGTGTAATCCCTTCTTAAATGATCTCTTAAAACCGTGTCCGAACATATTTGGCAAAACTTTGTTTAAATACTTTAGCTACACCATATTTATTTAAAAGTGCACAAATTCCATTGGTTTTAAACTCACTAGGTCAAGCCTATATTTCGATAAAATGCAAGTGTAGCTACATGTATATAAGAAAATGTACTTATGTCTTGTTGGCATATGGGTTAAACTTTGGAAATAAATATATAGTAGAATTGTTTTTTGTATAATCTTATACATTTTATGCTTTTACAGTGTTCAGCGCTTCCTAATGTGTTAAACGAAAAATATTGAAACCAGGGCTCATTTTAAACTTTTAATTGTACACTGCATCGTATTTTTTCCAGAAAGTCCATACATCAGAAACGTGTTTTGATAAATGCATGCACTCTGCACAAAATGAGCTCAAATAAAGATCTACAATTAAAAAACAGATATGGGAAACTATACATGAAATGTCACATATCCTAGGTTGATTTCCTTTGATTTTATATGCAAATTAAATATTATTAAAGCATTACTTATTAAACACATGGTGGTGTATATCTTCGTTTGTTGAAACAAATATAACAACACTTCAAAGTGCATAGTACGAGGGTCAATCAAAAAATACGAAGACAGTGTGGCTGTCTATCATATATTTTTCATGATAGCCAAACTAAACAGATTAATCTGTGCACCAACACTTATGATATTGATATGCGAAGTTTTAGTCCATTTGATGAAACAGTATTTTTGTTACCCCTTTTTAAAAACAACATGTTTTGTCGCCACGGCGCATGGTAACGTTCAAAACATGACGTCAAGATTAAACACGCACAGTTTATAGATAAACCCCATCTTTATATCACGCTTAGTCTCTTGTACCTTTCTCCTTACAATTTAAAATTACACTGAACCACTTAACATCTTATTTGCACACATTTGTTCGAGAATCATAAGTTAGTTCTTCATAGTTTTCAATTTCTAACCCTGTATCTCTTAGTTTACAGTAAGGATAACAATTAACGGCGTTTGACGTTACTTATTTTTTGACTAAATATTTACAGATATTCTACTCTCTTTCGGACTGTTTTATATTCAAGATACAATTACCACCACCCCCACAAAATTTATTACAGTTAAACACAAACTTGCAAATAATTGTTGACTTTTTTTTTGCACCACTGATCAATTTCACAGCTTGTGTCGGCTTTTTTCTGGGTTGATCCATTTTGTTTGTACCTCTCGTTGCGCCGTGACGTCCGGCGACGTCGATGTTTTTAGTCAATTCTAAAGAGGACTATCTGTCTTTAGTAACTAATATCTGTTCGACAAAACAAAATATCCCGTCATTATTTGGAACATAGAATACCAAGACAAAACTTAATTTAAGGTTTCAATATTATTTGGTTTTAAGCCGAATTCATAGAGATATTACTTTCGACATTATATGGTTTATTGTTGACATAACACAAATTTTGACCGTGCGCCGTGACCTCATTTTTGCAGGATTAGATTCTAAATAATGCTTAGAAATAAAGGAATTTATTAACCTTTTTTTTCTTGCAAATTGTTTGAAACCGTTGCTTAATTATGTCTACCAAATTTAGTAATGATATGACGTTAAGTAACATAGCTATGACAAAAGTCTTCGTATTTTTTGATTGACCCTCGTAAAATTATGAAAGTTTGATCACTTTTCTATTTTATAGTATAAATGATATTAACCAAACAATTTAGTATGTAATGAATTTTTAAGCAAAAAAGAGTTTGTAAAAAGTTATATTAACGATTAACTTTACTTGCAAAAAGTTTTACCGTAGACAGGATTTGACATACTATTCGAATTTTAATTTTCCATTTTAAATGTAATAAATATAACATGTTTTATAATGCTATAAAAATAATCACAATTTAAAAGGCAAATATTAAGTTATACCAAAAACACAGAGTTTAGAATTCTTTGTTTTGCTTTGTTTTGAAAACAAAGCTCTAGTAGTGTTATTGTTTACATATGTGTTGTAATGGTATAAGTTCAAACAAATGTTGCAATGCTGTTAATGATAATGTACGCAAACATAATAAAATAGTTTCTATCGTCTGTCACGAGTTATATTTCAAAAAAAATCTTTACTTTCATTATTTGAAAACAAATGAAAGACGCAAGCTTTGTTTGCATAACAATTATTTTTTACCGTTGTATCTCGCTTGTAACTTGACTTCAAACATTCACATTTTGGTCAGTCAATCACAATACAGAAGTTAAACATTTTATACACAAAAATTGGATCTTAAATCGTGTTTAAGTTCTTGTAACCAAACAATGGTAGTTTTTACTAGCATTATGTCAAGTGACTTTGCAAACTGTACCCGATCTAGTACAACAGTTATTATGATAAGATGGCGTTTTTACATGTATTACATAATGCAGAAATAATACTATTTTTTTCATTTACGTGAACATACAGTGGATCAAACTATTTGGTTTTTAAATGAGCGCCGTGATACTGTTCGTTATCTGACATTTATTATTTCTGATTTATCATTACTAAAGTGTATAATATATTTATTACATTAATCATTTTAGCAGGTTTTACACGATCGGTAAATGGATAAAAATGCAAAATAATACGGAATAACTAGCAAGTGCTGTTGAAATTAATGTTCTCAAAGTACTCTACCAAACCAAAGATGCTCAAAATGTAGCCTAATTAAAAAAAAATTCGGCAAGAGTCGAAGCCAAAATCTGGGAAGCGTTTTGAGTAAATATGAATTCTTTTTGTGTACTCATTTTCAAAAAATATTTTTCCGTAAAAATTTGGTCATTGAGGCCTTCCCTTTAAATGATTTGAAATATGCTAATGAAACATATAATGAGAGATATCGAAAATTTATTGTGCTCAAATACTGTTTCTATTGATAGAGATTTTTTTGTCGTGTGGAAATATTCTCGATGTATAGTTTGCTATATGCAAAAATATATCCTTTGTTTAAAAACATTTTTTTTATAACATAAGTAATGAGTTGATGTCAATTTCTGTTGTTTTGAACTTCATTTTCAGTGCAAGATAAGATTTCGAAGTTACTAAGCCTTCGTCCAGAAAGGTGCCTAAAATGCAATAGAGAGAATTGTGTGTTTGCTGATTGCTCTGAACACAACAACTTCATCTGTCTGGAGGTATTTATAAAATTATGATTTACTGCTTCAAAATACGATTTATTGTTTACAATAGTTTTGTAATATGGATATAATTGAATATTTTAAAAGGATTACACCCTGTCGTTTTTTATTACCGAGATGATTTTTAATAATTATACTTTTGTTTTGCTCGTAATTAATTTAAACAAACTTTACTCTTAATACACCTCTTTCATAGAACTCATTCAAGTTTAAGTTGTCAAACCATAAAATGTTCAACAGGTCAAAACACAAATTTAAACAACAGAGCTCTATTGTTTTGAAGTATACTTGAATTAGTTCATTATTTTAATATTTCAAATGTTAAGCTGTCAAAAAATATACAATTTTAATTATTTTATAGTTTTAAAATAAAATGCGAATTGAAATATATTTTGAAACAATGAACTTACTTTTAGGGCCTATAAAGAAGCAAATGTTAACAAGTGAAACCGATTATAAGTGAGGATTGCCTATTCACCAAGGGAATAGCGGAATATCTTTTCATGCTTGTTTGAAAATGTATACTTAATTTTAAGATTCTACCCTGGCTTTTGCGAACCGTTGCTGTCAACAATCAAAGAATTGTGTTGCAAAAACGTACAAAAATAATAATAATTCATACTATTAATTGACTTTGTTGATCAAATTCAATGTAATGTGTCTTTTTGCAGAAGAAAAAGCTAATTATGACCCAAATCAATGGACGATGTTCAGAGAATTCAACGAGTGATCATGATAAAGAGTCTGAACCGAAGCAAAATGCAACGTTTGAAACTAGAGGCAAAGGTACAAATAAAAATGATATATTGCTAACAATTAGTAATTTCAACTTAAAAACTTTACGTTTTTTGTTTTGTTTTTTTGTTTTTGTTTTTTTGTTTTTTGGTTTTTTTTTCTGGACTTTTTTTTATTGTAAACAAAGGTTAAATATATGAATCATTTTATGAAACATTTCCTCTCTCACTTCTCACATACATTTTCATCCCATATTGTAATATAAAATAAAGAGTAGGGTAGTTGCTTGTGATAGTTATGCCTACGCAGTAAAACTGCAATCCATGTGAAAAAAACCCCAGAAAAACAAACCAAAGAAAGAAAAAAACAACAACAGAATACCAAAAAACAAAAAACATAAAAATATTAAATTGATGCATTATTGTACACATGTTAATTCTAAACTGCCAGATGATTAATAAAATCAATCCAAGGAGACCATGCTTTTTCAAATTCATCAATTTCTGATTTCTGAATATAAATATACTTTTCAGTCTTGTATCTTTGATTTAAATAGTGTAAAACCCCTAAAACATTTGGCGTCTTACTTTGTTTTAAACATAAAATATATATTGTTTTGTATATAGGATTACAAAGTTTAGAATTCTGTTTTCCCAAACAAGGGGATAAACACCAAATAATACATTACAAACATCAAAATTAACATTTTTGTTGCATTTCTCATATATAAGTATACTAAGTGCATTCCATAGAGGCTGGATTTTTTTGCAAGTTGCAAAAACATGTTTTATAGTTTCAGGCATATCATTACAGAAAGTACAGCAGTCAGAGGTAGTAATTCTGATTTTCTTAAGATAATATTTAACAGGAAGAATTCTATGGAGAATTCTATATTGTAACCAATTAATAGTTGAATCATTGGTAGTTCTAAAACATATTTTAAACACATCATGTACACAGAGATCATTTGGCAAAATATCACATAGCTCAGCATTCCATTTGTTGATAGCTGTAGGTACACAATCATTTAAGGTTAAACATATGTATATATGCTTTGTTACTTTTTCTTTCAAAAATATAGACACATAATAAAATGGCATAAATGTAGTGCAGTCTCTCTTCAAAGTAGACTTATCAATAACTTTACGTTTTAGTGTAGCGGCTTAGATCAATATTTCAGCAAGATATTTCACTTGTGGATACAAGCACCAAATTTTGCATGAAGGTTCCCTGAACATTACTTGATCAAAAAATATTGTTGGCCATTCAAGTATTGGTCATTTTCAAGATGGCCGCCTCTTATTTAAAAATGGCGACTTTTTTCATAATGTTTTCATGATATTTTAAATATTTCTGGGTAATGTTTTTATTTTCTGTGAAATTATGAAGAAGAATTTGTTGTATGATATAATTTGATGTTCATTTCATATATGAACACTCTGCGCATGCGTTTAAAAACATGCTGCAGCTCATTCTTAATGTACATGATCTAATCGTCTAAGCAGTTGCACTGCAAAGAGCAGTGCAAAATAATTCGGACTTAAAATATTTGCATTCCCCAGAACAACTAATATTACATCAACATTTCAGCAGTTTTTGACATGAAGCCGCAATTGATGGTACGGATGTCCCGTGTGAAACCGATAAACTGCAATCTTATCCCAACCCTATTTGGAAGGGGATGCAAAGGTTTTTACTTACATAGTAACTGACCCAATGTATTGTGACCCATGGAAAATACACAAGTCGGTCGGAATTCGTTTTACAAGACTTATTAAAACTCCGCAACTTATTTCAATATTCCGCGAGGTCGGGAGTCGGTGGTACGAGCGCCTTGATCGTCGCTCTCCAAATGCCGAAAAATTAAACATGGCCAACAATTACATATAGATAACAAAACATTTTAAACAATAGAGAATCATAGAGAAGTAATATAAAGAGTTACTTCAATTAACGGATTACTAAGATAAACTGTGAGTCAATTAAGGGTGTCCAGATCAAAGTCACTCAACGCCAGTGACAGGGGAAAAGGTGTCATGTCCAAGGGAAACATTTCACACGGTGATAGTATGTCCAGCTTGCAATACAGATCTCTTAATATGCTCTACAAGAGCAGCTCTTGAGGGATTGGGTGATGCCATTGTATGGAAGCTGCTTACGAGCAAAGAGGCTAAGGCGCGTGTCATTTACTGTATTGGCAGTGCTAGACCGAACGTACATGATGTATACAAATTCTCCTAGTTTATTAATTATATATTCTGTCACAAGGAGAACTTAAAAATTTGAGTACCTCTGTTACGTTCTCAAACACATTTCAGTCTGCCATTCTGTCATTTTACCTGTCTCAACAAATGCGAACTCTGTATCCCAGTCCGTGAATGCATGACAGAATTAAAGTGTTTTTGATCTTGGACCCAGTGATCCAACAATGTCATGAACTGGTATCCATCGCAAATCCTTGCCCTTTCCAAATGTCACCCAGAACTCATCAACTTTTTAATCATCAAATACAACCACACCAATAACAACAAGAATCTGTATCCGAACTTACTGTGATGATTGAATAGATAGTACTGTACCTAAGGCTGCATGTTTTGCATTTGTATTTTGCATTTTTTCCTTGTTACAACTATAGTAGTTTCTGTCGTAATAGTAAGAGATACGATTTGGTCTGCTTGAATCCAGATGGTCTTGTTTTGTTCTCGTTACACCGAAAAAAAGTGTTCCAAAAGTTTGGCGGTCTAATGTTTCTAGTTATCTTCCGTCTAGATCTTATGCCTCGTTTTCTTCTAGTTTCACCTTTATGACTATCATCTTTGTAAACATCGAAGACAATATCTACTCTCCGATGGCCTTGCGCAAACGAAGTGTGCTAGGATAATGTCATTGGCATAGTTATCAAAGGTTTGACATTGTTCGGTTGTTTTGAATTGACTATAATGATGGGCCGTCAGTAACAAGTGAGGGAACCGTCGGTACACTGTTTGGCAATACTTGACTAGCTTCCAAAATAGGCATCGACTGCGATTTCACACCAGTATTCAAAAAAACATTTTGAGAAAGCGAGGAGTGGATTTCTGGTTTCATATTCCAAAAATTCTTGTAAATCACATTGCTCTGACAGGAAATAAAAGTCTAGATAACAGGCTACAGTCATCTTCTAAATTTGTGAAGAATCAGCTTTTTGTTTGGAAACTTTACCATTAGAAAAACTGAATCACTGAAATTTTCAAGCATAGCCATTGCACAAGCCCATAAGAAGAGCAGTGCAATTTTAAAAGGTGATGATGGTGCGATATTGCTAACTGTCAAAGAATCTAGAGGGTAGGTAACTGGAAACATTAGACTTGGAACTTTTTTCTTCGGTGTATCGAGAAAAAACTGAACTACGGGGGTTTTAGCAAACAAAATCGTATCTGTAACTATAACGACAGAAACTACTATAGTTGTAACAAAGGAAAAAATGTTGTAAGTAACAGAGCTATAGATACAGACTTTGTATCATCTTGAAACCATGAAGAAGCTGACACTTGTATGTTCCTACATACAAAACATGCAGCCTTGGGTAGTATCAATTCAAGTTCGGATACAGATTGCTGTTGTTATTGGTGTGGGTGTCTTTGATGATTTGAAAGTTGATGAGTTATGGGTGAAAGGGCTGGAATTTGCGAGCGATACTAATTCATGATCCTGTAAACGTATTATATTTGGCGTGTACAATATTTGGCGGAAATTAGTTTTTGAACAAGTTGGCGTAGATTTGAATTAGCGTATTCCTGATCGTGACTATTCTTTTGCATATTCGATTGCATTTAGTGGTGTACTTAATTTAGCGGAAGCTGCATTCCGCAAAAAGCGCTAAATAGAATACACAGCCAAATGTTGTACATTTACAGTAATGTTTGATCAGTGGGTCCAAGATAAAAAACACTTTAATTCTTTCATGCATTCACGGATTGTGATACAGAGTCCATATTTGATGGGACATGTAAAATGACAGCATGGCAGGCTGAAATGTGTTTGAGAGCGTTGCAGAGGTATTTGGATTCTTAAGTTCTCCTTGTGACTGTGTGACAGAACATATAATCAATCTGTACACATCATGTACGTTCGGTCCAGCACTGCCAATAGAGTAAATGACACGCACCTTGACCTCTTTGCTCGTAAGCAGCGTCCGTATATTAGCATCCCTTGATCCCTCAGAAGCTGCTCTTGTAGAGCATATTAAGAGATATGTATTGCAAGCTAAACATACATTGGGCCAGTCACTCTACAAGTGACAAAACTCACCATCCCCTTCCAGATGGGGTTGGGATAATGATAACGGTTTTCAGATTTCACACTGGACATCCTTACCACCAATGGCGGCTTCATGTTAAGAACTACTGAAATGTTGATGTAATATTAGTTGTTCTGGGGAATGCAAATGTTTCAAGTCCGAATTATTTTGCACTGCTCTTTGCAGTGCAACTGCGTATACGATTAGATCATGTACATTAAAAAAATGAGCTGCAGCATGTTTTTAAACGCATGCGCAGAGTGTTCATATATGAAATGAACATCAAATTATATCATACAACAAATTCTTCTTCATAATTTCACAGAAAATAAAAACATTACCCAGAAATATTTAAAATATCATGAAAACATTATGGAAAAAAGACGCCATTTTTAAATAAGAGGTGGCCATCTTGAAAATGACCAAAACTTGAATGGCCAACGATATTTTTTTGATCAAGTAATGTTCAAGGAACCTTTATGCAAAATTTGGTGCTTGTATCAACAAGTGAAATATTCCATCCACTATCCGCTACACTATTTGGACATTTAGAGAGCGGAGCGAAAATATTCTAATTTCTAAATATATCATGTAATGTAATGGCAATATTTATTTAATATTATAAGACGTATTTTGCTCCCGACGTGTCATCGTCAAGGTCATTGATTCATTTTATAGATAGTACAGTATTTTCACTACAATCTTGATTTGAACCTTAAACTATTAATTCATGATCATTTCTTACATGTAAAATGTTTGCTTCTTCGTGAATCAAATAAATTGAAATAACAGATACTCACATATCTATAGATACAAAAACACACTTTTGCGTAACTAAATATCATATGACAGTAATTAAGCAACACTGCATTAAAAAAATTGAAAAAACATCTCACATTCTTTCATGTTTGTTGTTGTTTTTTTCCCAGATAGTTCATCAAGCCTTATAGCAGTCCCAGTGTGTCTTACTGTGTTGTTTCTGTTTATTGGTGCAATAGTGATCGTATTTTTTATCAGGTAGTGTTGTGTTTAAACATTTTTGTATTTATTTTTTTTTGAATATATTATTTCAAAAACAAAAATTTGACAAAAACATCGGCAATATCAACGAGAATATTATGTAGTCATAAATTTAAAAACTGCAAAAGAAAAAAAGACAAAACTCAGTTTCTTTGACGTTGATGAAATTTAGTTTTTGTGACTGATCAACATTAAACTTTAACCAGCAGCAGCCAGTGATACATAAGTCAAAATCAACATTTGAAATGACTTCTCTCTGAACATTTTGTTTAAATATATATATAGGATTGTTTTAATATTTTGAAATATGATATTTTATTTTCAAGGTGGAAGAAAAATAAAGACTTGCAAAACAAGGAACAGTCACCTACAAATAAATTTAACTATGCTGATAACGCTGAATATTCCAATGTTGAAAAACCTGCAGAGAGCAATTATTGTGAACTTCAGCAACCTAACGCCATCAATTCGTTGGCAAACTACTCTCAACTTCAACTCGAGGGTGCTCATAATAATGGTTATTCTGATTTACCTGGAAACAATGCCGCCTCTGATAATTCTGCGAACGATATATACGACAACATGTAATTTGCAAAATTTGATAAAAACATGTTTGTATAAGTTATCAATCACTTTTGATCAAGTGAACTGTAGTTAAACCCAATGCTGGCAAAAAGAGAATTATTTATTCAATTTGATTTCTACATCTATTGTCCAATTCAGCAAATAATTTTATACCGTATATTTGGGGGTTTTTTTAAGTGTCACAAAATTTGCGAAAATGGGGGAAATCTGTAACATTTTAAATTTGCGTCAGTCATTTTTTGCAATTTAAAACGTTTGTTATATTAAAATAAGATAACCGCGAAAATTACCGTATATACGGTATGTAATGCTTTACTACGTTTTGCTTGGTTGATTTTATATAGATAGATATAATTTATTTGGAAAACTTTGTTAAATTGAATGTTAAGTAAATATACAAATGTTAAACCTTAAGAAAACGGAGAAAATATTTTAAAAAGTTGTTTCAATTAGCTTAACAGTTCAAATTTACATCATCAATATAATTCAAATATGAACAATGTTTGAAATGAAATAGAATTTTATTTAAGTTTTAATCTTGCTGTACAAATCTAAAATTTGATTAAATTTTTATAACATTTGATAATCATTAGTAAATAAGCCTTTAAACAAAAATTTAGATATTGTGTTGACATTAAAAAGATGCTTGAATTTCTGATAGACAACATCTATGTAGTTTTTGGAGACCAGGTCTTCTTACACTCAGTCGGAATTCTCAAGAGCACAAATTGTGCTCCATTATTGGATGACTATTTTCAAATTCATATGAAGCAAAATTTATTCAAAAAACTTGTGCAAGAAAAGAATGAACCACTTGCTGTGGTCTTCAACTCGACATTTATATATATTGATGTTGTTTTATCCGTTAACAACAGTTACTTCCACTATTATGTTAACTATATTCATGTATATCCAAAGAGCTTGAAATAAAAGGTATTAAAGCAAAAAATCCCATCATGCTTTGTGAATGTGCTATATATATCTGATAAAAATCAAAAACAAAACTAAAGGTTTTTCAAAAATATATTATTGTACTTATATAAGAGTAAGGTCGTTTTGATAAAGCAGTTGAACGTTAAACTGTTCCGTTGACACCATAACAACACGTGGCATATACACGAATACTTCATGTCTTAATGATAGACATTTTATTTACTCGTAACTTCTGTTACGCATAACATTCATGAAATACATGCATTACTTTACGCATGGATACACTTACACTTACTCACACTTTACACTTACTAAATTAAGACCAACGGAACATATGTCACTCATATACATAAAGACATAAACGGACCACCATAATAAGAATGCTAAATATAGGTAAACAGCTGCTAAAGATATTTAATGATAAACGTGAATAGCTTTAAGTTGAAATTACCGAGAAACTTCGTAACTGGATGTTTTAAGACATTTACTGCATTTATGAAACAATAACATTAAAAACACAATAATTATGACAAAAATAAGTCTTACCCCAGAGAAGCTGGACCATAGGCATTATAAATATGAAAGCAAAGTAAAAATGTGCCAGGACTTGTACAATAAAAACAGGAGAAGTTTTGGTTGCGTCCTTCCCCTCGGACTGCTGTGTCCAAACTGTGCACGGACTGATTATAATTATAAAGGTCCAGTGAGTTGAAGCTAGTTACAGGTGAATCGTACAGGTAACATTTCGTAAGAGGGGGCTCACCACAGGATAATTACAATTGTCATAAAATCAAAACAAGTAATGTGTGGCTTTTATGTGACATCCATTAAACACTATAAAGGATTACGTCGTCAGACCTCACGGAATAAGAAAAAGTGATAGATTCAACTTGGGAAAACACAAAAGTAAACTGTGAAAATGCCTGATGATGCAAATAATGTTTTTAAATATTAAAGGACAATTTTTGTGGTTGTGCAAATTGTGTTTTAAACTCCAAACATCCCGGAAAAATAATAGAATATCCATAAAATATTTGGGCGAAAGAATCGCTAATGTCATCTGACGTTTAAAGTTTTCCCTACTGTGAACAAAGAGATAAGGGGTAAGAAAAAAACGAATATATTCTTTAATGATTCTGAGCTAAAGTCAAGTGTCTATAGAGCCATTTAAAATGCAGGGTGTAAGGCACAAAAGATTAAGCGTGATACATAGAAAGAATATTTAACTGGATGTAATGAAAAAATGACAATAACAAACCGTGAAACATCTCAAAAATCCATGAAACGAAATACAAATTCAAAGCAGAGAAACACGGACCTTCAAATACATTGTAGATAAAGGTAGGATCAGGTGCCTAGGAGGAGAGAGCATTCCCTGCTGACCGGTCACACCCGCCTTGTGCTCTTTGTCGTAATCTGAAAAAAAATCAGAAAAGTCCGTAGGCAAATGATTTTTGGATGTGACCGTGTTCTGTTGGGAACAAAACGAGGTTTTTTTCTTTTTATTGGGTACCTTTACATCACATGGAATGACCATTCACATGTTGAAAAAATAGAGCGGTATAAATTAATGTACTAGTAGTAAATTTCCTTAAATATATGATAAACAGCGATTAAAATATATCTTCTATTTTTTTTTTGGCCCTCGAAAAGAGGGTAAACATTATGCTCATGTCATGAATAATATATTTTAGATTGTGGAGTAATATGCTAAGCTCTTGTATAGTATTTACACTACACACATATGATATAAGGATACGAAACTACAATGGAATGTTAATAGGATCAGTTGAATACTGACAATGTTTAGAAAAACATAACACTAAGCCAAGGGACAGTATACATGTATATGAGAATCTTATTAATTCGCTTAACTTTATTATCTAGTAAAAAACGATCAATCCCAAGCCAAAAAACATTCTATCATGCGACAGTGGCTGTACAGGTGTAAGGAAAATATTTGAAGCTAAGAGCTTCAATATCTCATGTAGTTTATTGAAATTAGATGGTATTTATCCTAATATAACGATTAAGAGCTTTCGAGTGGCAACGATCAAGTTGTATAGTATTTTCATACGAACTATTGCTGTCTTTATGGCAGCACAAATACAAAATTGTGCTTTGCATGATGTAAGGAGTCCAATCCATAAACTTTGAAGCATGCATTGAATGTAGTCTCACAAAACTGTGAGGAAGTGGATATAACCTTAAAGGTAAAATACTAAAATTGTGTTTAAACTGAGTATTGAACTTTTCAAGCGAACTCTACTTTTTATTGAGGATATTTTCCTGTAATTTACATGTCATTATCAAGATCTTCCGTCTCAATGGAAGACATACATGAAGTGATATTGCCCTTTTTTCTCATATCGCCTTTTTAATTTTTTCGGAAGAATTTGTCAGAGATAGCTTCATATATTTTCCTGGGTTTTTTTTTAGGGATGATTGAGAATTCAAATATCTCGAGGCAGTTTTTTTTCTATTTTTCTGTTTGTTCATTTCCGGGTCAGAGACAAAAACCCTTGTAATCACAAGATCTCACAAATAGTAAATCCATGTACTTGAACAACCAATCATTGTTGGTTAATAGACTTATGTATATAGATGTGTTTTAACAATTTGTTTGATTTGTCCTAACTACCGGTCGTCACAGGAAGTACTTAATAAATATATATATATATATATATATATATATATATATATATATATATATATATATATATATATATATATATATATATATATATATATATATATATATTCTGGAGCTTGTATATCATTAATACATAACGTTGGTGTATGCTAAACGATGTAACACAGTTAACACTTAATATGCACATACATGTAATTACAAATTCGGCTAGTATATTGTAGTGGTTAAATAATTCCACATCAATGATGAAAGGGGTAGAGAATATCGCTATCTAACAACCCGTCTACAGGGTATGAAATCATAAATAAGTAATGTATCGTATAGTCTGTCTAACCAACTGTAACACCAACATACATAATATACTCTTATACGGGGGGGGGGGGGGGTTAAATCTATTTTAAGATGTCAGGGATTTCCCGCAGCGTAATCTGATGCATGAGACGATCAAGGAAGTACATTTGTATATACGTGGGCACCTAGAAGCAATTCCTTACTGGTATGTATTTCTTTCTTTTTGCGCCACTATGATTTGATTACAAAGATATTTACTATGTTTGGGTACATGTACTTTGTCATTCTTGTAATATAACAACGTAGTGATAAATTGTGCACCATGTGCTGAATGTTATGGAACCAAATATCTAATCAAACTTTCTATGACTTAAAATGTAAGGCTCTATACGATGTAATAAAATGATAAATTGCTGATAAATGGAGGCATTTTACATGCAATTTAAGGAACACTGCTTGTGATCGGCAACATTGAATCGTACTGGTTGTCTGGTAAACAATTCATATTTGATAAAAGAGGTTTATTTTTAAGTTTTATATTTTAAACCTCCCTCAAATTACTTTTGTTCCCTTTGGATGCACACTGTAGATGAGACATTATCGAAACAAATGATTTAGCAGTATATGACTTTCCATCAACGAACCTTTCCGATTAAATGTATCTAAGAAGGCTAGATGGACAACAAAATAGCCATTAAATCAATCTTTAAGATATATATGTATGAGTTCATGCTGTATACTTTTATCTAGTAAAGAAAACATTGTAATATTTAGCATTGATTTTTTTTTCTGAGATGAATATAGCATAAAAACTACTACAATCCCCAAACCCTCATAAGCTGAGAGCAGAACAGCACGTTGACACTTGCATTTTTTGAATTGCATTGAGCATGTTTTCTCTTCCTCTTGCATTGTTGTCATAAGTGTATAGCACGGAAATGATACGTGAGAGGGAACCCACGAGCGATAGGAAAAAATATGAACAAAGTCATACTATCTATTAATGATCACAAATACTTGCCAAACTATATCAGTTTACATATTATTTTACAAGCAGTCCAATTATGAATGGATTGAATAAAAAGAATATTAAGTTGTTTATATACAATTCTCCAATTCCAGAAGCTTACATATATATCATTATATTAATTTAACTCTGATTTTAACGCCTCGTTTGATTGGCTTAACAGTTTCATATATATCGTGTAACATAACTTGCCTACTTCACAATATGATGCGCGTGCAAAACGTATTAATCCGTTCGACGTTGCGTTTAAATTTTGTAAAAATTAACACCTTTTTACGAAAGAATGGGCCTTATTTTCTGATTTTAGTTGTAGAAAATTAAATTATAAGGAATAAATTTAATTTCTACCTTCGCGGTTTATAAAGCGTAAACTGCTTAAAGTTAACTTCATTCCTTAAATATAACGCGATGTTTAAGGCTAAAATGAAATGAACAATTTAGTCTATTATAGATCGTTGATGGTGAATTAATCCTAAACGTTATACATATATAATTTCAAGATACTGTTCATGTAATATGTTCTATATTACAACGTATGACCCTAGTAAAACGTCGATATTTCATTTTTAGCTTTATTATACTTTTTTAAACTGACTATAATCCAATCTATAACCAACAGCGTCAGCAACACACTTGGCAACAACGAATTCTTACATGCGCTTTAACTACTTTTAACTTTTCAACGTAAAAAAAAAATTACGTTGAAGTTTGAGTCCAAATGTATCGAATATTAACTATAGGTCATTTATCAGCAGCTTATTTCTTTTTCTTGCATATATTACCTCAATATGTTGAATGTTCTGTGTCGTATCTAAGCCTTTTTATACTTGAGGCATTCAATATTTAACATTGTATTCCAAACGCTGCTTATTCCGGATATTTTATCGACGCTGTAAAATGAATCCATAATACGGACTTATTCTTGCTGAATTCAAGATCACGGATTTTCATTTATCACTGCATGCATTCAATAAAACTAGCTTGTATTATTTGATTGACATAAAATATGGCTTACGGTGGAGAGTGCTGGCAAATATAATATGATGTATTTGGTATAAGTTAAATGTTTCTTGCATTTGTCTATGTATTATCATGTGATATTATCAGAATATTTCATTCATTCACAAGTTCGAGTTTCACCACTAAAATCACGTGACTGTGCGTATACATGTGTTTATCTGTCAATCAATTTTTTATTTGTCGATTGACATTTTGTCTTTTTTTCGCATTCATTCTTACTTAGAAATATCAATTTTCAAAACGAGGTTGAGATAGGATGTGCATGTACTAAGACTTTATATGGCTATCTTACTTTAAGACGAAAGTCATAAAAAGTTGAACGTTTTTGCAATTTCGTTTAAAAAGTTTATCGATTCATTTTGATTGAGCTTTTTTAGAGTGCTCCTAGACTAAAATTTAATGGATCAAGTAATTTTATTTTTAATATGTTAACAACGTTTGTGTTCTCTCAAGAATAGAAGTGTCAAAAGGGATATAATCAAATTGCCATTTTTTTTCTCTCTGATAGGTTGAATGTGACACTTTTGTGTCCAGTCAATATATTCTCCAAGAAGAAACCTCGGGAGCTCATGATCGGCACAGAATTGCTCATTGCCGTCATTTAAGTTCATTTGACAGAGGTCAAAGTCATTACTGCATACACAAGACAGATCTCTCAAATTGTTCATGTTTGAGTATGAGCCATTTTTGGGCAACTCTAGTCTAATATATTGAAAAAGATATTTTAAATTTCAAGAACCAATCATTCCCAATGAAAATGAATTACAGGATAATACTTCATTTCGCCGTCCTAACAGGTAAGAAAGAAGTGCACTTATTAGAGTGAACCATGTACTAAATACTTGATTTTAAATACAACTTTATTGATAAGTTTAAATGTTGGTTTCCTTTAGCGTTTTGTTGGCATACAAATTCAATTCCAAATACATTGTCCTGGTTTGAGGCACAATCAATCTGCAGAGAAAGGAACCAGACATTAACGTTAAAGTCAAATGAATCAACTGACTTTTATTGGACTGGATTTTACAAGAGATTATCTCATTGGATCAAGATCATTGGTAAATATTGGCATAAATAGGTTTAACATTCAGTAATGTATTTGTAATCTTGATTTGATATGATTAAAGATAATAGAAACATTTTTCGATGAATAGCTCCATATATTATCATATTTTTATCTTTGCTTGAAATTTACCGACATTGCATTTTAAGGTAATAAAATTAGTGATAGGTAGTTGATGAAATAAAAGTTAATATCTTTTGTGCAAGAATTTATCATTGCAAAGGATTAGCTACTGGTGGGCAGTGTTGAATATTGCTTACTTCACAAAAGGAAATGACTATCTAAAAACAGACAATTTTTATATGATACAATATCTAAATAGAACTAGTAGACTAATTGTTCACGGAACAATTAGAGGCCTTTCCACCTTCCATAATGATTCAAAAAAATTAGAGAAAAATCAATTTACGAAGAAAAAAAAAGTAAAAAAAAAAAAAAAAAATCGGTTCCGCACTGTGGTATCGATCCGAGTACCCTTGGATTCCTAGGCGAGAGTGTTGCCACTTCGCTATTTCGCTTGTTATCTGGTAGAAGGTAAAATTTGTTGAGATGTGTAGTGAATTTGGATGATGATAGAAAGAAGAGACGAAGCATTCTTCTGTCCATCTAAAATTGATACCCAACGCTGAGGAACCTTTAGAATAGATAGGGGCTTAGCGATTGGTTGGGAGGGCAGTATTTGTTCACCAGTTTATTCATAAAAATCAGTGCTGCTTGTAAACAATGTGGCCGGATAGCGTTGACTAAGAAATCAACAGGTCAGGTCAAACTCTGGTTTGAAGGTGTGGGAACGTCACGTCGGCTCAGCTGATGCGAATTCTCCCTGTGATTTGAAATGCACGTGCTTAGAAATCGATTAACTGTCATGCATTCGTGGATTACAAGTACGGAAAATCGGAACTGAATTAAGGCCAGTCATGTATTTCAGCCAAGTCGGGAAATAAACAAACTGAAAGAAAATGTAAATTTAATTCATCTAAAATCGGGGTCTGGGAAGGAAGAGTTATCTTTCGTTGCACTTCAACACAAGTCGTCACAGGTTGCCGATAGAAATGTAAACACAGATTTTCAGTGAAATTTGAGCGTGAATTTATTAGATACAAATATCGAAGCGTTGAAATTTCGTTTCTCGGGACGATGGTTCGATGCCGCTGAGGTGGATAACTTTCTTAAATAGGGTTCATTTCGTTTGAAATTTGGCAGGCAATTAGATTCAGGTGTGAGTAACAGTCCCATGAATTTTCGCCGAGTTCTACAGAGTTTTACTGGAGCTGGAATTTTTATTTGGAGGCGTAGTCTAAAACGCGGTCTGGAGTCAAATGGCAGACAGTGTTTCACCTTTTCAAAAAATTCTGACAAACGGTTGTAACACTTTTTTAGGTTTTATTTTAAAAAAGGAATATTGAATTTCAAGTTCAAATAACGAGGGTCATGTTCATATAAGAATTCAATCCTTGTATAAAAGAAGGGGGGGGGGGCAAATTGTTCATATAACTGAATCTGATATATATGTTGCATACACTTATTACTCATTAGTTCTAAGAGGTCAAAGATCAAGGTCAGGTCAAAGGTCAAGGTCAAAGGTCAAGGTCAAACCTAAAAATAAGGGGGGGGGGGGTGTTGGTTGTTTTAAAGAGCTTATTGCATATATAAATGAATCTGAAATGTATATGTTAAATATACTTGTAACGCATCAGTCCTTTAAGGTCAAAGGTCAAGGTCAGGTCAAAGGTCAAGGTCAAACCTAAAAATAAAAGGGGGGGGGGGTGAATTTGTGTTTAAAAGAGCTATTCGTACATATAAATGAATCTCATATTACAGATGTTGCAGATACTTATAACACACCAGTCCTAAGAGGTCAAAGGTCAAGGTCAAAGGTCAAGGTCAAACATTAATATAAAAAAGGGGGGGGGGGTTGTTTATTTCTAATGTGTTTGTGAAATCAATGAAATTGAAAGGGGAATTACTGCCAGAAAGGGACGTTGGACCCTTTTGGGATCAGTAGATTGAAGAAACTTCTAAGTGTAATGAAGACATTGGTAAACGTTTCAAGTCTCTGCCTGTTATGGTTTCAGAGGAGTAGCGATAACAAGCATTTCGTACAAAAGGGGCAATTACTCACTAACTATTCGAGATGGGAGCTGAAGGGCTACATTTTGAAATGTCTTAAGACGTCCTACTACATCCTTGATCAAATTTCTCTATATCACCCTAAACAAAAGAGATACGAAAACTCATGAATACACAGATTTTCAGATGACCTTGACCTTTGACCCTTACGTCATTTTGATCGGCCATGGAAGACGCTTCCATCCCAAGTGGTCCGAAGTCTCTGTGACAAATAGTAAAAAAGTTGGAAGTGATTTTATGGAAATTGAAATACTTTCAGGGGCAATAACTGATAGAAGGGGGTCTCGGAACCTTTCGGTATGAATAGATTGAAAGAGCGTCTAAGTGAACTACAGACGTTAGTAAAAGTTTCAAGTCTCTATGCCTTATGGTTTCAGAGGAGTAGCGATAACAATCACTTCGTACACAAAGGGCAATCACTTTGTAAGTTCTGGGAGGGATCGAGCAAAGGGTCATTTGGTACCATAACTTTTAATGGTCAATCACATAAAGAAAAAAATGCTTCAATATTTCCTAAAACAAAAAAGCTGTCCCTGGAAAAAAAGAGAAGATAAAAAATAAGAATAATAACTAGTAGACTAATTGTTCTCGAACAATTAGAGGTCTTTCCACCTCTTTGTTTTCTATGTTTGAAATAAGATTGCTTCAATAGAATAAATTATTTTTTCTGCGTTACTTCATAAAAAAAAGTGTCAAACGATTAAGTTTGCAATTTTTTAATGCTTGACCTTGACCTTTGACCTTCATGTCATTTTCATCTGACAAGGTAGACGCTTCAAAACCAAATGGTCCGATGTATCTATGATTATTGATTCAAAAGTTATTTGTGTTTCTTTATTGAATGTTCGAAACCTTCAGGGGCAATAACTGCTAGAAAGGGACTTTGGACCCTGTCGGTATGAATAGATTGGAGAAGCGTCTAAGTATACTGAATACATTAGTAAAAGTTTCAAGTCTCTATCTCTAATGGTTAATGAGGAGTTGCGATAACAAGCATTTTGTACAATAGGGGCAATTACTCTATAATTATTACATGGTAAGGGTCAAAGGGTTATATTTTGAAATGTCTTAAGATGTCCTTCTACATCCATGAAAAAGTTTTTCTCTACCATCCTAAACAAAAGAGATATAAAAACTCATTAATTAAGAGATTTTCAAATGACCTTGACCTTTGACCTTTATGTTATTTTGTTTGGCCAAGGTAGATGCTTCCATCCCAAGTGGTCCGAAGTCTCTATGATAAGTAATAAAAAATTTTGAAGTGATTTTATGGAAATGTAAATACTTTCAGGGGCAATAACTTCTAGATGTGGACCTCAGATCCTTTCGGTATGAATAGATTGAAGAACCGTCTATGTGTACTGAAGACATCAGTAAAAGTTTCAAGTCTCTATCTCTTATGGTTTCAGAGGAGTAGTGATAACAAACATTTCGTACAATAGGGGCAATAACTTTGTGTTTATTCAAAGGTATGAGCCGAGGGGCTATATTTTAAAATGTTTTAAGATGTCCTAATACATCCATGAAAAAGTTTTTCTCTACCACCCTTAACAAAAGAGATCAAAAAACTCATTAATTAACAGATTTCTAAATGACCTTGACCTTTGACTTTTATGTTATTTTGTTCGGCCAAGGTAGACGCTTCCATCCCAAGTGGTCCGAAGTCTCTATGATAAGTAATAAAAAAGTTGGAAGTGGTTTTATGGAAATTCAAATACTTTCAGGGGCAATAACTGATAGAAGGGGGTCTCAGATCCATTCGGTATTAGTAGATTGAAGAACCCTCTAAGTGTACTGAAGACATTGGTAAAAGTTTTAAGTATCTATCTCTTATGGTTTCAGAGGAGTAGCGTTAACAAGCATTTCGTAAACAAGGGCTATAACTTTGTAAGTTCTGGGGGTTATCAGGATCAGGGTCATTTGGTATTAAAACTTTAAATGGTCAATTACATGAAGAACAAATTGTTTCAATATGTCTTATAATAAAAAAGGTGTCCCAAAGAAAAATAACTAGAGCAGAGCTCGTGGCAAAGCCACGAGTAGGTCTTCCGTTGTTGCTGTGAGTTGAAAATATATGTGATATGGTGTCAAACGATTATAATTACTTAACTTTCAGTTCTGCTTTTGTTATAAAAACGTGTTGTGATTGAACGCCTGCATATAAAACGTGTTTTGAAAAAGAAAATGTTTTAGGAAAACTATTTGTCGCACACAGTTTATGTAATCGTAACAAACATTATTTAAAAAATGAGATATTTAATGGCGAGTTACATTTTCAGAGGATAGCAAGCATTGTTATAAACAGTATGTACTCATGTGTCATGTCAGGAATTGTGGTTTTTTTTAAACCGAGCCCGTTTACAAAACACGTAACCTTTACTCTAAGATAACTTCTTTATTTAAATATTTCTAAATTTATGAAGACAATGTGCAATTTAGAATTGTTGCGTGCTGACAAAATTTACAGACCCTGAAACGTACTACTACACCAAAAAAACTTACGTGCGAGAAACGTTTCGTGTTAACCGTTTACCGTTTCGTGTGAATCGTGAAGCGTTTCGTGTAAACCGTTTAGCGTTTCGGACAAAGCGTGCAGAGTTTCGGTCAAAGCGTGTAACTCGTTTCGAGCAAAGCGTGCGAGAACCATGTGAAACGTTCATCCGATTTTATTCGGAACTCTCTGACAATTTGTTTCAAAATGGCGCCCGTGTTTTACATTACATGTACTTTAAACTGTTTGTGATTGGCAAAACTCTTTTGTAGGTATTTTCATGAAAAAAAATCTAGATGAAATGATATACTTATCATTTTACAAAATTTAATTTATTTTTAACAAACAAAAGAAAGGTATATGTATTAAAAGACGACTGGTTACAGAGTACATGTATATATAACGTTTTTATACGATGTTTCAGTACTGGTACATGTACAGTCGTTTTACCGGTAACGAATATTTGCCAATATCGAATAATTTTTAGAAAAATTATTGGTTGAAGACGAAGTTGAGGTTTTAAAAAATCCTAGCTAGGTAATTATAAAACAGAAATAAATATTCTATCAGTGCGTGAAGTTGTTTGCCATTTGTACGATTATTTACCGAATTGTTTACAAATTAAAAATGTGACCCACATATGAGCTGCCGGAAGTTCAAAGCAGAAAAAACGAAAGTGTGAAAACAATTAAGCCTTACTATCAAAATAAGTTTGTTATTGATCCCTATTTAGTGGATAATTAGTAAATATAATTCATTTAAAAAGATAATGCATCATATCAAATTATAATGGAGCTTTGAATGAAATTACGACTTCAAATAGAACCACGTGTAGTTTTCCTATATAGTTTCGGTTCTTTGCGACATAAGTATTATTTGGCTGCATATATTGATAGATATACGGGAAAAACAAAGGAAAATGGCAACTACTTATCATCAATTACTATTATAAAGTGTTTTTATGAAAATTCAATATTATAAAGTAACGCAAATGAAAACTGTTCAAGTCCGGTTTCAATTTGACGGGAAAACGGTATGATGAAAATAACGATCATGTTATTTGTTTAAATGACATATTCCCACAATTGTTTTCCTTCTTCATTTATAAGTCCATTAACATGTACCTCTAGTATATTTTGGAAATTAATTCGCCTCAAAATATTCGCCCAATAGTGATAAAGGGCCCTTAATTCGATACTGGGAAACGAATTCGAAACTAGGAAAATGGAGGGGGTGTTGAAATTACTGTCTCCGTAATTCATCCTTTATATTTTCGGAAGTTTTATACTACAATTTAGAAGGACAAAGAAACGCGATTTAAACAAAAAATAAAAACATTTGTAATTCCGATAATAATAGTTGCATGCACGACGAAACCGCATGCTGATTCGTTACCGGTAAAATGACTGTACAATATTAAAATTCGCTATATTAAAAAATATTAAATACGGTTAGCAAAACATGATTTCTGTTGGAACAAGCCGTAATCAACTTTAACTTACACGAGCATGGTTTGATAAGTATGTATTTTTTTTTATTTATTGACATCGATAACTCTTACTGAGACCATTCGGCTTTGCGCAAGCGGCACACATAACCTCGGACATCGGGTGAGACCTGCACCTGGCTGAACCTGTCAATCAAACTCTGTGTATTTGTTTTCATTGGATGGTCAAGCGTCTCTTTTTTTGTCAATAGCCAATGGAAAATTTATGACTTCCAGGTATTCGGAATCAGCATTTGATGAAGCACACAATTTAAATGATAGTAAATTTATTAATTATTTGAACAAAATTAAATGTAAACATAGAATTAACATACTGATCATTTCTATGAATTGCGGGAAGTAAGTTCTTTGGAATCCCGATTATAGATATTTTTACAAGTAATCATTTTAATTATTTAAACCACTGTTGACGGAAAACAAGAGGTCTTAAAAGTAATTAACGCACAGGGATTTGCCTACAATGTACACAGTCATGCAATTAATTATTATGGGAATCTTTACGTATGGTACTTAATTCAAATAGATCATAATAATCTTTACACTGTACGCCGTTATACATGTAAGGAGCGCCGGTAATATATACGAAGATTGAGTCAAAAATTTAAATCATTTTTATTTCTTGTTCTTTTCAATACAATGTTAAATTACTTTGAAAAAAAAATCCGATATAGTAATTACAACTTTCTTTTTTGTTTAATCATTTGAATTTTTTCTGAGGTACATGAGTATGTAAAGGACATATTTATTTACGCGAATGATACGACATAGAAAAAAAATTATCGGATGTTTGTATAACATTGCTTCCTAACGAATGTGACTAATTTAATTTTAAATATTTTTCAACATTATGAATGTTAATAATATCAGATTTATTTACTGTTTGTATTTTTACATCGTTACCTCTAAAACCAATAAAAATACTAATGTTAGAAGAAAAATCAAATCCCGCCGAACACTGAAAAACCGATTTCAGTTTGTAATCATACGGATTTTATTTTTTGGTATTGACTATTGAGTTACGGTAACATTTTTTGTGGATGATTTTTTTTATTTATTATTTTATGTAGTAAAAGCACCATTCCAACTGTTACTCAATTACATAAGAATTGATGACCCGGGGCTATATATGTTCTGAGCTGTAGCGACACAAGATTCTCGGTCGCACGTGGCGATTCAATTTTAAACACAGACTGACCGAATGAACAAACGGGTGGGAAAGTGAAACAAAATGTTACACATAAGAAGAAGCCACTAAAAATGATTTTCGACAGATCTTGATATCGTTTCGCCAATCAAAAAAAAATACCAGCGCGAGCTCCTGTCAGCGGGCCGGGAGGAGGGGGGGGGGGGGCAGCAATGAGTTCGCTTCCACAATGAAACGTATACATGTAGAAAAACTACAGAAGTGATTAATATGTGACCGATAGAATCTAATCCAAAGTTGTTTAAAACTCATGTGAATATTCTTTTAAATATTCATCGAATGCCTCAACTCTGGACATTCTTTTATCGTGCTAGCACATACCGCAAACATGTAATATGGAACTTTGATTATAATTTGATTTTTAAACCACCTTGTACGCTCTCGTATACATCAATGCTTAATCAACTGTACAAGTAAAATAAATTTATCTCTTCATCTTAAACCAATATAATAGTTGAAAACATAATAATCCGTGCAAAATATGAAGCATGAACGCGTGATAAGGTACATGTAGAAGATCACGAACCGACCGCGGATCACTTGTCAACTCGCGCCGGATCTCCTCAGCCATGTGCGATGGATGATCATCATTTAAATGTTTAATATTTGGGGGGGGGGGGGGTTGTTGTTGTTGTTGTTGTTGATTTAAAACATTATTTGAACAGTTTATAAAATATTTTACATAAACAAACCAACCATTAATTTATGTCTGACGATGTTTCCGATTTGGAGTAATATCGTTCATTAATATTCATTTACACTCAAATTTAATTAAATACAAAATGGACAAACTTTCATAACATAAAATTTAAACAGTTCTTGTATTTACGGCTATATTTACTCAAACACGTTCATATGCATGGAAGTGTGCGTCTCGGTGTGCGAATCTTGTGTATTAAATAACCGCTATGTAGTGCAGCCGTGGCTGAGATCCTCGGCCGTGGGCGAACGATAGATTACGTAAAGGTACAACGCACAGACCCGCACAGCTCATAACCCAGGAAGCTTTGAAAAGATTGCAGTATAATGACCTTACTCTATCAAATAGAAGTTATTTATTTTAAACTTAAAACCCACAATTGATCTATGTCTATTATTGCTTTAGATTGAGAATGCCATTGCTTTTATTAATTAACTGAACGATTTCTTAATTGACACCCAATCGTTTAATCCATAAATATGTGTAATCAAAACGAAAACAATTCTTGAGTTTGCGGATATATAAACACATATATGAGAGACGCAACTCTCGTGTATTAGATAACCGCTGACCGCTAGGTAGTCCAGCCGCGACCATGGTGACCGATTTTCTCGGCCGCTAGCGAGGGAGAGCTTACGTAATGGTACACACACACACAGCTCTGATTCAAGGTAGATTTTAAATGCATGGAGTTTATAACTAAAATGTAATGCATATATAGATGTTTTTAATTCCATATTTTGTGGTTTACTAGAAAAGAAAAAGTTAACAATGATTTGTTTTCCAAATCCCATTTTTAAGCATTGTGCATTATAAAAACTTAACAACAATGACTTAAACTCCTAAAAAAAAAAGCACGTATTCTAAAAAAAAAAATTCTTATGAATTAATGCCGTTTGTATAAACCAGCATACTTTCTGCAGTAACTTTATGCCAGTTGTACGCGCAAAGACTTTCGTTAACTTGTCAAATGAAAACAGGTACATGTTAACATGTAAAGCTTGTTACACTCATACTACACAAATCACTTACAAAATAACATTGTAACGACCTTTATGAGATCCCAACAAACAACTTTTTCAGCGACAGCCATATCAAAATCCTAACCGTTTTTGAGTTATTAAGCAAAAACTTTTAGGGGCCATTGGTCCTTAATTTAAGGGGCCAGCCCTTTTTTATTGGTGTCAAATGAGAGCCCTTGATATTCTGCACAACTTTTATTCTACATGTTTTAACAAATTATTTTTTGTTTAAAAGATACAAAGGAAAATATGACTAAATTTTCGCACTCTTCCGAATCCTGTTTTTTAACCCCCTACCTTTTCCTAAATAAGGAACGTAATCAAAAAACAAAAACCGATGTATACAACTTCAATGTCTTTGTTATTCAAATTCGTTGGATTCCCATTCCCTGCTATCATAGTCTCGGAGCCTTTGTCTGGAAACCAAAGGCCCCAAAAAATTTTAAAAGGGGAATAACTCGTTAACGGAAAGGGAATTCTAACTTTTATGAACTGATGAAGATAGTGTTTTGTAAAGTACATTAGCCCTGAAAATTTGAGCAAAAACCGTTCAGAAATGAGCACGATATGAAGTCTCAAAGTTCGCGTCTAGGAAGAAAAAAAAAAAAAGAAAAATAAGAATAATCTTAACCCGCACAATAATAGAAAGGTCTTCCGTTGGAAACGGAAGACCTTAATAAGAATAAAAAACATAAAGAAAACAAAAGGTCTTTCACCTGAAAGGTGGAAAGACCTAATAAAAAACATAAGAAAAACAAAAGGTCTTTCACCTGAAAGGTGGAAAGACCTAATAACACATGACAAAGAATATTAAGTATTTTACGTTCAATGGTATTCATTTTGTGAATGTCGTCTTTTAATAAAACGATTTAACTTACATATCCTCTCATCTGAAGCAGAGTAGAAACATGTTTGACTTTTTGCATATACATTTACACACTCGAAGAATAATGTCATAAAAGAGTGGATAGACGTGATTAAAATTTAAAAAATCAGATATATATTGGTTCATTAGATATACTAAACAATTTTCAAGACTATTTTTCCATGAATATTGCTAACTCATTTTGATTTCTAGTGTAAAAAAAAGTTGATACTTCAATTATAAGAGTGCTTAAATTTGTCATTAAACAATGAAATCAAATTTTAGAATAAAAAGATACTTTTGAATTTTGATGAAATGTCGGTGTAATGTTATACATTGAAAGTTCGCAGCGTATTTAAATGACACGATCATTGCAATACTGGTAAAATTAGTCATTGTTGCAGGTTGCTACAATTCCTCGACACTCAAGTATAACATCTCTACTAATTTATCGTTACTTTCGCCCCCATTATGCCAGGAATACTGTCTTCAAAGAAGTTTTTACGTCTTTGCTGTTCAGGTATGTAAATCCTGCATTATTGTGACAACATATTATATACGTTAGTTTCATTGTTATTTTGTTTCTTAAAAATAATGTTTTATCAAATAGAGCTACAGATGCCTTTGCCTATCTAGAAGTGGTTTTCGAGACGATACAAATCACTTGAATCCATCGGAGTGCACGTACACATGCAACGATACAACACTTTTGTCAACAGAATGTGGAGGAGAATCAGCGTTCAGTGTATTTCGTACAGGTTCGAATGATGTCATATTTGTACTTTTGTTGTTGTTGATTTTAATTTTCCTTGAAGTTAAAGGTACTCTTAATTTTTTTTCCTTTTGCGTTAATAATAACGATTTTTCAAAAAATAGGCTAAAAATAGTAGGGTTTGTTGAAATTATTTTGTTTTAAACTCGAAAAATCTTTTACACGTTACTTTAAAACGATCAAGGTTTTGTCATACATTATGGAAATTAAGTTATTTTTCGAAATAATATCTGAATGAAAAACTCATTGCCAAACCCTTTAATGAAGTAATACTATTAGTAATTTTAGGGTACTAAAAGAATAAATTTTTAATGTGCCGTATGTGAAAAAAATAACACTTTGTTGGACATTGCGTATGATATTGGAAATCCTATACATTATATGAAAGTGCAGGTTATCGTTAGTGGTAGATTCTGAAATATTATTGATATTTTAATCGCGTCGTTTATAAAAATCGGATAGACGACGTACTCGTATGATATCGTGTCTAGTTTTTATTATGGCTTTGTAATATTATCTTCGATGTAGAATAAATTACATGTAAATATAGTTTAAAGTTTACCTCCAATGAAAGGCAATAGCCGTGTAGGTATTAAAGAATTATGAAGTCTGTGGTAGTTACCAATTCTTTTAATCGAGTTTAAAAAAAAGATAATATGACCGTATATCGTTTGTGTATATGCCATGTAATAAACTGCACTATATTTGCATGTGACCGAGCCCGACCTTAGTGCACAGATACTTCAGTACATGTGTATACATATCGCACGGAGATAGTAGATCCATTTAAATGGAATGTTATTGAAACTTAAAGCAATTAATATGCATATAGACCTCTGTATCATTATGCAGCGTTCAATGATCAAAACATCATCGATCGTATGAATTAATGCCGAATTTTCACTCTTTTTCAGAAATCCTACCAAAAACCTGCACAGCCTGTGTAGTGTTAACAGTTTGCAAAACAAAAAGTCATAATATTCAAAAGATGTAAAAAAAAAAAACGTACACATTTTTGTCACAAATATAACACATGCTGATAATGTACCAACAAAATATCATAAACAATCCTGAAATAGTTTTAGAACATTTTCAGATGATAGTGAATTTCCAAAGGGATATTATAAAATCCTTTTTAGATTAAATTGGATCAATGCTTACTACATATGTAAACATGGGTCATTTAGTGACATATTTAATAAACTACATGTAATTTTTAGCACTAATGTACTGTGTAATAAGGTATTGAATATTATACAGCTTGTTACAGAATAATAAGCGTGATTTTCGGTTACAGTCTTGGTTACATCAATCGCTGCTTGTTGAAATCAGTCGAATTGCGACGTCCAGTCCACATCAAAGTCACCAATACATTTACGTATGCTAATGCACTGATTTAAGTTAAGCTTAAAATACTTGCATTACTATTATTTTAAACAATTATTTACTTTTAAGTAGATATAGAGTGTGAAATCATGTTAATTTTTAATTGCTCTCTCTCTCTCTCTCTCTCTCTCTCTCTCTCTCTCTCTCTCTCTCTCTCTCTCTCTCTCTCTCTGTGGCACGGATTTTTTAATGTAACTAAGCCTGTATAAAATTTCAGTTTCATATACAGGCTCTGAATTTCATGTTTAGATTAAATAAGAGATAGACCAAACTACACGTATATACTGTTGCCCATGCAATAACTTCTCATGGAAAGTGTAAGAAACACGAACTAATCCCGAGTATAATTAGTGTGTCTTAGGTACAGTTGTTTAGTTTTATTCATTCTTATTCATCGATTTTCTTTGAGTTTTTGCTTTAAACTTTTATCATGTTTTTGTCGTTTGATCATCGCACATCTTTTACAACAGTGATGAGATCGTTCAAAAAAATGGACCACCAGTAAACAATTTGAACGTTTCCTCTGAGCTTGTGATTTTGGTTACCATATATCGCTGCATCGGCATAAACGGTCTATTTCAATGCAAATGCTACTTCGGCCCGTTTTTCAGTAACTTTTCTGATTTAAAAATGTTTTTATGCCTTTAAACAATGCAGATCCAGAAATTTTCCAAGAGGGGGAGGCGATCAAGAAAAATATTAGTGGAATGAAGAGCATATATGCATGTTCTTTGTCATTTATTTAGGCATATGGCCTCTTGAATACTGAAATTTTGAGAATTACGCTATGTTATGTTTTTAATAGATACCTCGATGTTAGGAATCAACAGCAGTTGTCTTTCTATTCAATGCGGCAACGACTCAAAGTTATATGGTGACATTGACTGCAATAACTATCTTAATACAAGATGCACCAACAACAGTATCGGTAAATACATCTGATTCATCCGGTATAATTATTTCACAAAACGTCAGGACATTCTTTTTTTTTTATTTTGCCAAAATATGATTGTCGTTTTATGGACTGATTATACAATGAAAAGTATAAGACATGTAAAGTAAAGAATAACAGTTAATTTTGTAGTTTTTATGTTATAACATATTTAAAAATCTGATATTCTTCCATAAAGAAAAAAGTGAAGTCTGGAAAGTTGGCTTTGAACGCTGTAAGAGTCGTGGTACTTATCTATTGTGGAACATAACCTTAACGAATATAACATCAGCATGTACGAATTCTATAATACATGTGGATCAGCGTTGGATTGGGGTGGTGAAAGACCTTTACTTATCGAAGGATTATGGTAATTTATATTTTTTCAAAACTTGGATTGAAAAGATAATTTTGCAAGTTTTTGTATGCTTCAACTTTTTTTAAAGAATATTCTTTTAATTATACTGGAGGGGGTTATTCATACTGCTTCAAAAAATAAATGGGAACATGATCGTTTTGAATACATGTATGATTTTATTAAAGTGCAGTTCTATGGAAAAAAGGGTATAACAACAAACTAACTAAACGAAAGAATTGTTTGTTAATTGTTTCTAAATGTGACATGTAACCTGTAATTCATATTAATGAATTTAAGACCAAGGCTTACATTAACAAATAATTACCTTTATTCATAGTATATAGAAGAATCATTTTGTATTTATTTTATTCTGATACGTGTGGTGTATATTACCCGTGTGATAAACCTTTGCTATATCAAACAGCTGATGCTTTATCAAATACTTCCGGTCCGAACTTTTTTTGACACAGCCCTCGCTTCGACGCTTCAGTGACCTATTTTCGAAGATTTGCTAGTACTTTCAACAAAATTTTTTCTACTACAAAAATTGATATTAAATTGATTTTGTCAAAGACTTAAATTTCAAATATGACGGAAAACACATAACTGCGTAGCACAGGCGTCGGAATCGGGAGGGGGGCTGGGGGGGCGGCTCTCCCCCACACTTTTTTGCAAAGTTATACATAACCGTAATAACCAATAGACCCTTTTTTTCTTGTTTGCCCAGATATTTTAGATAAGTTTAGCCCCTTCCAACTTTCAATTTGCTTTGTGTAGTTTATAAAACTCCAAATTATACGTTAACTATCAATGACGACGCGATGAAGATTGTGTTCATATACAAGAACTTACCGAAAAAAAATGTTTTATAAGACTTTTATTCCACCCCCAGTAAGCATCTTTATTCACTCATTTTCAATTTCGAATCATTAGGCTAGTGTTTGTTTTATAAAACATCAACAACTGTTCCTCGTTCAAGTCAATTCTAACTAACGAGCATTCCCAACTTTGTGTGTGTCAACAAACTTGATTATTCAAGTCTTCTGATCAGTATTTCCATTTAATCAAGTCAATTAGCTCTAAGAAAAATTATTTAGAGCTAGAAAATTATTTCAAGGTGTATTTCAGTGAAACTTTACATCAAAACAGTTAGATTTATCTAATTTATTTATGACGTACTAAATAAATTATTGTATTGCGCAAGGTCACAATAACCGCATGACACAACGTTGCATCATTGTTTTTAATCTCTGAAAAAAGTCAATTCGGGTCATATAAAGAAATGTCTCAAAAGCTTCATGATATAAATCAAATTGTATGAGATAAATAGAACATCTATAACTGTGTGACTTTATATTTGCTTTATCCAAATCGTTGAAATGGATATTTTCGCTCGTCAAGCCTCGCGAATATATACACCATTTCAACTCGATGGATAAAGTAAATATACAATATAGATATCCTTTATATGATTACATTTTCCATCGTTTTTGTCTGTGATAACACTACGAATTAAACTCGTAATGTGTAGTTCGATACAGTTCCTCTATAACGCAAATGACGAAAGTAGGTTGCACAATAAGGTTTGCATAATTAAACGAAATAGAAATGACTTATTTTGAATGTCAAATATTTAATATTTCTTTGTACCATTGCTGAAAATTATATCAAATTATTATAAGTTATAAGAAATCATTTTTCAAAGCTCTGCAGGATTTAATGGATTATATCACGCCTTCGCCAAATTTATAACTTCATAATACTCAAAAAATGATTCCTTATTCCTAAAGTATATATAACTCATACATCGCCTATTTGCATTGAGTGTCTGTCATTCTTACATCTATTTTAGGTCTGCAAGATTAGACTCAACTAGTATACAAATCTTTAACAAAACAGTTTTCTTATTGTTTAGGTGAAGTCATTACGAGCAGTGATTATAATCATTTCAACACATGCCAGAAGTGTAAAAATAATAAAGGTGGAAACTTTGTGTGTCATTTCGTCTCGTGTACAGAACAATTAAATAAGGGTATCTGCACAGAGGTAATTTCCTTTATGAATTCTATATCTTTTTGTATAGTATAGAACAGTAAAACACACACACACACACACACACACACACACACACACACACACACACACACACACACACACACACAGCTCCCCCCCCCCACCAACTTACACACACATTAATATATATATACATAAACATAAAGAATAAGTCCAATGCGCAAACAACTTTAACTTTAGCACTTTCACCCTACCAGGCTCGTCAGTAGATTCAAACAAAGTAAACAAGAAAATTATGAGGTCATAATGGTATTGTTTACTTTGTTTGAAACTACTGAAGAGCCCAGTAGGGCGAGTGCTATAGATAAAGTTGTTTGAGCATTGAACTTAAGCTTTGTGTTTATTCATTCCTTGTACAGAGAAAACGGATTTATATAAGACAAAGTTAATTTCTGATAAATTTCTAATAAAGTTTTTCCATTATCCTTTGTTTCTTCGATATCTTACTTTTCACGTATCAAGCTCGTGTAGCATGCAATCTATCTTAAAGGGAAATAACAATCATTCTAATTAATAAATCATAACGATTACTATTTCATCATCAATGTTCAGTTTATGATAAAATCAATTGGGCGGAAACACACCAAAGGGTCTTCAATTTAGGACAACGTTTTAAATGCCAAAAACGTTAACCAAATTTGCCATTGTTAATTGCATGATACACCCCAAAAACAGGCGTTGTTTATACATATGATCGAGGTATAAATGTATTCATAACACATAAAGAAGAAACAAATAAACGCAGGTGTCATAAAAATGGTCGCAATTGATTTTATATTTTAAACAAATAATATGTTAATCAAAGAAAAGTGGATAACAACAAAAAATAATAGAAACATAGAGTAATTGCATAATACGGAAAATTCTCTCAAAGAAATCAAATTTATCTATTTCACTTTTATTGGTTTCTTTTATTATTTAAAAACCCCAGGATCAATGTTAGTTTCATTTAACCAGACGCTCTCTCTTTACACAGAGATTCCACGATTTCAGAGTCTGCTTGATGCAACTTGTTCATTCAAGATCCGTAGAAGCTATAACAACTCTCATAGCATATTTCTGATCGCCATCGATAATATTTTGTGCCTTGCCTAACATGTGCCCCCCCCCCCCCCCCAAATAAACGAATTATTTAAAACTATTATCTACTGCATTTAACTACCATTAATGTATAGTATTAACATAAAGTTAATTTCAAGAAAATGTAGTTAATTTTTCAAACATAAAAGTGTTTCCCTTTTCATTAAAGTCTTCGATGATAAACTTTATAAATAAGAAAGGTTATTTACTGACCACTGTCAATGAATTGTACAAAATTTGTCACAAAATCATGGTAAATCCCGATATACACACTACATGCAATTCTTTCAACTGTTAAAATGTTAGTCTTACATGTATGTCACTGGCAAACGATATCGCACCAGTTGTATAAAATTTATGGTATGTTTGAATCCGTACTGTTGTTGATTTTAAAATCTTATCGAAAATTAACTTAGTTTAAATAATTGCATCCATTAAAAGACATGACATATTTTCATCACACTTGTTGTGATCAGGAACGTGTACGTGGTTTAGTAATTATAACATTGACAAGTACTCGAATAACGTTATTTTTAAAAACAAAAGTGCACTCTCTATTAACATCAGAATTATTTTTTTACATTACATTCTTGTTACATATCATTAAACCCCGCGTCTGTATGAATGGTTCTTTACAGAGTACATTTAGTTATGATAAAAGTTTAAGATTGTTCTGCTAAAATGTTCATATTTTTTTATAATGGTTGTAGAGTGTTGCAATTCCGCAAACAGAAACAACAGATCTTTTAGGTAGTACTGAAACTACAGAGAGCATCATCAATACTCCTCAGAATGGTACTAGTTATATGACTATTACCCGTACTGTGATATAATATTAAAATTCTTTAAAACTCTTTCACAATGATTACTTTTAGAACTAAGAACACAATTTAGATGTGTTATGTTAATAATCTCAAATTGTGCACTTTAATACCTAAACGATAGTTTGTTTTTTGTAGATTCCATTTAATGAACGATTTAATTTTGCTTTTTTTCATTGCAGATAACTCAAGTATTCAGGTTGTAGTTCCCGTGGTGATTGCTTTTTTAGTAATCTTGTGTGTTTTTGCAGTGGCAGTCTTCATATATATCAGGTATTTGGTCATCCAAAAAATAAAGATTCGTCGTCTCTTTACTTTTTCAAACTTCCATGTGACCTGTTATTTCAATATTAATTAACCCATAAAGAGAGAACACACAAAAAATACATTATTATTCATGTACCTTTTCACAAAAGAAATGTACATACTAGTAGTTACATGTAAATATAAAAATGATATTATTGAAATTGGAAGAACATGATTGTCAACTTTGAGAACAATTCAAGCATAGGGGAATGACTGCGACATCCCCCCAAAAACCCCCCAGAATTATTACCCCCAATAATAAAACTAAACAAAACCTCAAAAAGTTTTAAAGATGCCCTGCAATTCTCTCTTCTATCTATATCTCTTTTTGTGAAAATATGTAAAAAAAAAAAATGTTTTTATCCTCGTAGGAGGAAGAAAGATTCCAAAAACAATGATAAAAAAGGTGGAAGTGTTCCGACTACAAAAAATGCGGGATCTTATTCAAATACAGAACTTGAAAACGACAAAAACTACTTTGTCCTTCAGCAGTCAAACCCTACATATGAGTTAGCGGACAATTCTAAAACTGAATCTGAAAGTCCCTATAACGAGGCAGAAGATGGTACCTATGATCACCTTGAAGACAAAGATGCAAGAAAAATACCTGCTAACGGCATATATAACAACGCGTCATCTGGAGGGTTATCGGACTTGTCGGATTATGACGTAACCAATCGTAAAAATGAGAGCAGTGAAGGCAATACTTACGATCGTACAGGTGTAAGAGATGATTCGTACGGAAAATTCAAATCAGGTTTATCTGATTATGACGTAGCTAATCGTAAACATCTTAATGAAGAAGACAGTACTTATGATCGTGCAGAAGCTGGAGACAATTCTTATGGAAAATTCAACTTATATCAGGTTAAAGAAACCGATTATTCAGAATAGAGCTAACGTTCAAAGAAAATTGCAACTTCAATTTAACAATATATCATATAAGCCCGATTTTAATATTGAATGGACGACAGTAATGTCTTTGAAGGAAATAATTGAATGTTGGAATATTTAACTCTTTAAAGATTTCATCGTTATTTTTTCTATGTTTAATCATTAAAATATTCAATGTTTTTGTTTGTATTATTTCATACATGTATAAGGATCATGATTTTTAAAAAAAATGATCCTGGATAACTTCAATCAGGTGTTAATAACATTTTCATTTTAGATGAAACAATATAAATGAAAAAACATAAACTTAGACATTCATTTAATCGCATTTTTTAAAACTTTAGTTATATATGTGGTTTTATTTTGTACAAATTGTTGTTAAGTTGATCCAGGAAATTGAGGACAACGGACTTTTTTCGCTTGCGCTTGAAAATCGCTTATGACACAATACATAACTGTTCTACGCTCTTAATACACACTTGCAACGGTACATGTGGTGGCGATCTGACCAGACCTAACAGAAAGTAAACACCAACTAAACCCTGGGGTTTTTCTGGGTTTACTTCGGAATACACGAGGGGCAGGAATAACTGGCAGTAGGATTTTAAGATATATTACGTGTGTGTTTCACACTTCAGTGCATACAGTTGACCAAAAAAGCAATTTCCAGGTAAACCCAAAGTAAACCCCGAGTAAACCCAAATTAACCCTGAGCTGACCCACATTTTTAAAAAGTAAACACAGAGTAAACCCAAAGAAAACTCCAAAAGTAAACTCAGGGTTTAGTAGCAGTTTACTCTGGTGTTAGGTTGGGTCTGATCGGTACTGTACGCCTTTCAACGTTAAATCAAACATAATATACACTGTATATTAAATATCATTTTTCAATTTGGAGAGGAAACCTATTGCAGTATTTAAAAAAAAGATTATTCCTTATTCGCCTCCCTTTTATGTTCATTTCAGAGAGAAAATAATAAATGTTAAACATTTTTTGAAGTGGCCCATACTAAAAATTAAAAAAAAAAAGAAATTGTATTTTCAAATGAGGGTTTCAGCGGATGTCATTTGGTTTGTTTGGTTGTTTTTTAAACAGCTTAAGAATGCTTAATGTTTTTGAGATACACATGTTACATTCATAGATATTTGATATACATAAGACGTACTTCATATTTATTCATTAGCTGTTTGGCAAGATAAGCTTATATAAAACCTGTTTTGAAACAAACTTTTTCTAGATTACCCTTTGCATAATCCTAAATAGCATTTTCACATCGTGCACGCACTTTACAGCTATGTTGCTATAATAAAAACATTTAAGTTGCCTTCGCATTTCCTTCCTTAGACAGCGTAACCTTCCGTATTGTCATGTCCTATATGCTTGAAAACTTATAAAACAGGACGAATTGTGTGATATTTTTAGCATTGAACTTTATAGTTCAATCCAACAGATAAATTTGTTTTGTGTATAGTGTATTGTGTAAACTTAGTATATAGGGTTTTCTTTATAACAAAAAAAAAACAACAACATATTGCACATTTTCGCAAGGCTGCAATCTCATCTAGGTATTGCAAGTTGTCTTAAGCATTTTATTTAAAAAAATGTTTTAGTTCCGATCACATTGTTATTCAAAATGTTTTTACATGAACTTTTGATTTGCTTGATCTTTCTTTTTTAATTAACACGATCTAAAAAACAAATATCATTCTCGTGAACTTTAATACCGAAATTGTTAATCTTATGTTCAATAAAATGATTAATGGAGAGAAGAAATATACTAGACTAATTCCGTCTGCTGTTCAATCCATGTTCACAGATATACTTATATGTATATTTTTGAAAAAAAAATATTTCTTAAATTAAAATGCTTATCGAGAGAGCTTCAATTGTGAATTCTGCAGTATTATTTTAAACCACACCTAATCATTTCGTTTACAGAATATTTTGGCTCTTGACTTTGCACATTCATAATCACTGACTGACATTTACCGGATAAACGTCATTACTATGGATTTAAAGTCATACAAACAAGGAAGTTGAATAAAAATTGATAATGGAAGTATAATGCTCAACAGGTATTCTTGTTTATCTTATTTTATAATTATCATCGATTGTGTAGTTATCTAAAAAAAGTAATTCGATATAAAATGTAATGATAGACCTTCATTCTAGGAGGAAATTATGTATGACCTCTACAATGGTGAAACAGGGTACTTCCATTGTTATTGTTCGTTAGCGGATCCAGAGAAGGGGGAGGGGGCTTTGAAAAAAGCCTTCCCCTGTTTCTCTGGGGCATGTTAAAAATGTTGTAACTTAAAATGCTTATTTGAAAACATTTTCGCTTATATAAATACATACTATAATTATCAGGCATAAATGTTTTACAAAATATTTGATTCAAAAAATTGTCGTACACTATTACAAAAATAAAAAAAAAACTATTGATATTTCATTGAAGTAAAGTGATTTTCTTCAGCATCCGGTGTTTATTTCTTCGAGTAAGCAAGTGAAAACATTAAAAACTAGATCTCATTACGAGTAACGAGTAGGTCTTCCGTCCGATTTTGTTTTATATGATACGATGAAATATCGATACTCTTTGTCAAATCTGAGATCCTGGTGAAACTAGTTTTTTGTCTCGAGAAAGCGATTAATGAAAATTAAAGCTGTTTTTTATACATACGCCAAAGACAATCGGTTAAACTTTTTAAAAACATGAATTGTTTGAACTGTTCTGGTGAGTACCGGGAGTGACGGTTGACAAAATAAAACCCGTTAAACACATCTTCAATCAATTGTCTATCATTCATAAAAGTTCATGTCTCAATCACTTACAGTGACTAAAATCTCGCGGGTATCAAATTTGTAAAAAGGAAAGGTACCTAAGATATTTGATATAATTCACTTAACATATATAAGATCGTGTAATGATATACTGATATTAATTCAATGTAAAAATAAAAAATAAGAAAAAAATATATTTGGGTGCTTCCGGTGGCGACCAGAAGTGATGACGATTTAAACAAAATAATGTAAACATAGATACATACCTAGGGCTACCATCCCACAAAGTTTCGTTGTTTAAGTCATCACCGTTTTATAGATCTCGTAGAGTCATTGTTTTTTTTTCTTGACAGGAAACGGACAAACGGAAATGCTCAGTCAAAATAAAAAGTTAGCATTTCTTGAACGTTAGACACTTGTACTTTAATGTTTATCAATTTTACTAAAATTGTCAAAGAAAAAGAGTTCATTTTTCACACAGCTTGATTTGTTTGAACCCTTCTGGAAAGGACCGGAAGTGACAGTTGACAAAATGAAAGCAATTCAACACATTTTCTATCGAATGTCTATTATCTATATACTGTAGACGTGGAAAACATAACGGTGTTTTTAATGTCACTATGTTCACGATCAGACAATTTTCCGTGAACATTAAGACACCGTGAATATTGAGCTGTGCATTCACCATCTCCGTATAGGCCGCCATTACAGATGCATGTGTGCATGAGCGGGGCCTAAGTTACCACTTATTTATCGTAATCAAAGTATAATTAAAATTCGTTAAAAAAAGCAAGTATGAGTATTACGTTAATTTAATACAATTAATATCATAATTAAACAAATGTTTATAACGGAATATTTGTTTCACCTTTATCTCTGCGGCCCTATCGAAGCCATTGTGAACATTGGGGCTAATTGTCACTTATTATCTCGGACATCTCCTTAGGGCAAAGACTCCTGTACAACCATGACGTTGTCTGCGATCGACATTCATATTGAGCAGTTCATTTAAAAATTGATTTATTATAAAGGTGTACTTCTTTCTAACAGATTACATGTACGTTTTACCTTTAATTTTCATGCCCAAAATATCAAATACGCATTTTACACCAGTGCTTATTTCATTCGACACAAACATGTTTTGTTATTCTCATAGTACTTAACGTAAATAAGGCTTTAATTGTACGTTATTCAAAAGAAAATAATGTAAATTACATGATGCAGGTTCATCTCTCATCAGATTTTTTTACAATCAGGATTTACTTTTATAGGACAAGAAATCGATTATCCGTGAAATTAAAAACACCGTGAAAGGTACTTACAACGGAAATCGTGATATTTTAGACACGTGGAATTAAAGACGTTTACAGTAGGTTTCGTGCATTGATCCCTTGACTTTTTGATCATTTATATAAAAAAACGCTTTCTGAGATATTTCAGATATTTCACCGGAAATAGATGTTTTTGTTTTTAACACTGTGCCGGATAATTGTTCCATTGCCAAGGTGGCATTTTCGCACCCGCTTAAGATGCAGTTTCGGAAAAATCAATGTATACCAAATGATAGGCCATTGTCTAGAGAGTATATAGCCACTTTTGATTTTAGAGTGTTTCACCTGACAGGTGAGATATTTACCTTTAAAAATTAATATCCCATCGGAAAATGATAATTCCCATAGGAGAATTGACTCTCCTACAGGACATATTGACAATCCTAAAGGATATTTTAAAAGTCCTGTAGAAATTATATTTCCTGTAGGAGAATGGTAATTTCTGTAGGAATTTGACTCAGACATGTAGTTTTCCTACAGGATATTAAGTTTTCCTATCGGATTTTATCAAATCCTATCGGAATTAAAATTCCTATAGGAAGTTCTTGTATTCCGATAGGAAATTTCAAATTACCTATAGGAATATTGATTTTCCTATGTGAAAAATTATTTTCCAATAGGAATTTATTTTTGAAATGTAAATATCTTACCTGACAGGTGAGATACACTGATAACAAAGGTGGTTGTTAACTCTAATTAAGCAATGGTCTATCATATGGTTAATTGAATTGTTTGATATCTGCAGCTTAAGCGGGTGCAAAAATGCCACCTTGGCACTGGCATAATTATCCGGCACAGTGTTTTTTTTATTTAAGATCGAATACATGACACATGTAAGGACTATTACTTATATTTCAATTTTAAATGAAACAAATTAAATGCAAAAGAAAAAAATAATATTTGAAGTGCTTCCGGTGACGACCGGACGTTATGACGAACAAAACAAAATAGATAAAAGACATCTATAACTATAGGTCTATAATCCTACAAAGTCTGAATGCTTACGTTCTTATCATTTTTGAGATCTCAATGTCAAAAGCGTTTTGTCGCGGGACAGGAAACGGACGACAGGAAATGAACTTTGAAAAAATGAAGAACTGATACTCGAGATATAATTTTTTTCTGTCACTCCTGCAAATTCCAAGAAATTCTATTTAGTCATCTCTGAGAAATTGTGTGTACAAAAAGGGGAACAAAATTCGTACCCAATTTTGAGCCATAGTAAGCTCTTAGACATGGCGCCACGCCACTGGCGAAAAACAAAAAGAATAGGCACGACTTCAGACTATGGTCTACCTATCCTGAAAACTTCATATTCATATCTCTTATAGTTTTCGAGATCAAGCGTGCACAAAATGGGTCGTAAAAGTTACAAAATCAGGGATAAATCGGTACCGGAAGTGACGACGGCATAAAAAAATTAAAAATGAAATAAATTCAGATCACTTTCATTCATCTGTGAAAAAATGGCGTAAATCGGTTGAATAGTTTCCAAGAAATCGCCTGCACAAAATTTGTGGTAAAAAAAAATAACTAGAAACGATCTCGTAACGAGTTACGAGTAGGTCGTCCGTTAAATTTTTAAACGATACCATAAAATATCAATGAAATTTCAGATTTCCTCTCAACCATTCACTTTCAAATAATTATACGATTGTCAATATCCTTCAACATGCCTAACAAAGTGCTTTGCTTTTTCACGTAAAGCACATTAAAGATTTAAGAATTTAGTCCATTAAAATCCCTAATTACGTCATCAATTGGTGTGGCAATGACTTAAAAAACTGATATTGTTACGATCAACAACATTGTTTCTATAATGCATTACAAAATCTTTAACGTTTTTAAAGCATGTGTAAAATACTACACGAGTGTCTTGTTAATTTAAGGGGCCAGCCCTTTTTCTTGAGTCCATTCTATAGGTCTCACGAATTCTAACATTTTTTGTTCTTAACCTTTCTAAAATTGTTGTTCATTTTTTCTAGATATATTGCGTCAAAGTTTAAGTACTTTGGCCCCTAAAAATCCCAATTACATAATAAATTGGCGTTGCAATGAGTTTACTTGATAGATATTGTTACGATCCACAACATCTATAATGCATTACAAAATCTTTATCGTTTTTAAGTTATCTGTAATAGAGTTTACGAGTGTCGTGGTTCCTAATTTAGGGAGCCAGCTCTTTTTTATTGAGTTCATTTGAAAGGTCTAACGAATACTAAATGTTTATGTTCTTACACCTATCTTAAATTGTTGTTTATTTTTGAGATACAAATAATTGAATGGCTTAGGGGCCAGCCGTCTAGATCCTTATTGGTGACAGACATTGGTGTTTTGATTAGTGGAATCGATTAGAATCTTCAATGCAAACATTTTCTCTTTTACAATACTTCACAAAATATGTCTCCTTTTCTAGATATATTGCGTCAAGGTGTAAGTACTTTGGCTCCAAAAAAAATCCTAATTACGTAATAAATGGGCGTGGCAATGATTTTACTTGATATATATTGTTACGATCACCAGCTTTTAAAATGCATTACAAAATCTTTATCGTTTTAAGTTATCTGTAATAGAGTTTATTTACGAGTGTCTTGGTCCCTCATTTGAGGGACCAGTCTCTTTTTCTTGATTTCCCTGAAAAGGTCTTAAGAATACTAAACAATTTTGTTCTTACACCTATCTAAAATTGTTGTTCATTTGTATAGATACAAATTATTGAATATTTTAGGGGCCAGCCCTCTGGGTCCTTAATGGGGACAACATTGGTCGTTTGATTATTGGAATATATTAGAAACATCAAAGCAGACATTTTCTCTTCTACAATGCTAAAAATATGTCTCCTTCTGTATATATATTGCGTCAAAGTTAAAGTACTTTGGCCCCTAGAATCCCTTATCAGATCCCAATTTTAAGGGACCAACCCCTTTTTCTTGATTTCCCTGATAACATTTTAATTGTTTGTTAGGTAGGTGTTAAAGTCTTAACGAGTTTCTTGACCCCTAAGTTTAGGGGCAAGCCCCTTTTTCTTGAGTTCATTTGAAAGGTCTCACTAATGCTAGTTTTTTTTGTCCTTACTTACACCTATCTAAACTTGTTCATTTTTTAGATACAAAAAATTGAATATTTTAGGGACCAGTCCTCTAGATTCTTAATGGGGATAGACATTGGTCTTTTGATTAGTGGAATCGATTAGAATCATCAATGCCAGCCCCAAAAGATCCTTACTCGGGGCAGACATTGGTGTTTGATTAATTAAATCGATTAGAATCATCAATACAGACAATTTTTCTTCTATAATTCCTTACAAAATATGTCTCCTTCTGTGGATATATTGCGTCAAAGTTAAAGAACTTTGGCCCCTAAAATCCCTCATTACATAAAAAAATCGGCGTGACAATGACTTTTTCTGATATATATTTTTACGATCAACAACTTTGCTTTTATAATGCTATACAAAATCTTTATCATTTTTGAGATATTCTTAATATGATTTAAGAGTGTTATGGCCTTTAAATAAAGGGATCAGCGCGGCCCTTTTTCTTGATTTCTTTAGAAAGAACTTTTGATTATCCATTACTTCTTTTATATATATCCTAACAAAATATCAACTGATTAAAAGATTCAGATCAAAACGTATGAAAATTTTGAATGAAAATGTGTACCCAATTTTTGTGCCTATGCGAGCTCCAAGAAATGGCGCCACTGGCTAAAAAGTATAATAGTGCAAAACTTCAAACTATAGACAACATATCCTGAAAATTTCATACTTATATCTTTGATAGTTTCTGAGATCAGCTCTGCACAAAATTGGTCGTAAAAAATAGAAAATCGGTCGTAACTCGGTACCGGAAGTGACGGTTTTAAAATTTCAAAAAATATCTAAAATTATGACCTGTGGCAATCATCTGTGAAAAAATGGTCAAAATCGGCTGAACAGTTTCTGAGAAATTGCGTGCACAAATTTTATGGAAAAAAATAACAAGATAGAAACAGTACGAAAACAATAAGGTCTTCCGTTGGAAACGAGTAGGTCTTCCGTTCATTTTTTTAAACGATACCATTAAAATATCAATGAAATTTCAGAATATCCACTGAATCCCTATCTTTCAGATAATGTATATGAGTGTCCTTTCAATACTTAACAAAGTGTTTTGCTTTTTCACACACAGCACATTAAAAATTTAAGATTTTAGTCCCCTAAAATCTTTAATTACGTCATCAATGGGTGTTGCAATGAGTTTTACAAACTGATACTGTTACGATCAACAACTTTGCTTCTATACTGCATTACAAAATCTTTATCGTTTTTAAGGTATGTGTACGAGACATTACGAGTCTCTTGGCCAACCCAAGACTTAACGAGTGCCACTACACTGTAATTTAAGGGTCCAGCCCCCTTTTCTTGAGTTTATTCAAAAGGTCCTACGAATACTAACATGTTTTGTTATTACATCTATCTTTTTGAGGTATTATTGAATATTGTAGGAGCCAGCCCTCTAGATCCTTAATGGGGACAGACATTAGTGCTTTGATTAATGGAATCGATTAGAATCTTCAATGCAAAAATTTTCTCTTCTACAATGGTGAACAAAATATGTCTTCTTTTCTAGATATAGTGCATCAAAGTGTAAGTACTTGTAGTAATAAATAGGCTTCAGAAAGATGTTACCTGATAGATATTGCTACGATCAACAACTTTACTTCTATAATGAATTACACAATCTTTATCATTTTTAAGTTATCTGAAATAGAGTTTACGAGTGTTTTGGCCCCAAATTAAAGGGGTCAGTCCCTTTTTCTTGATTTCTTTGAAAATGTCTCAACATTACTATTTTTGTTTGTTCTTTACACCGATCTAAAATTGTTGTACATTTTTTGAGACACAAATGATTGAATATTATAGGGGCCAGCCCTCTAGATGCTTAATGGGGACAGCCATTGGTCTTTTGATTAGTGAAATCGATCAGAATATCAATGCAAACATTTATTCTTCTTGCCTAACAAAATATGTCTCCATCTTTGGATATATTGCGTCAAAGTTTAAGTACTTTAGCCCCTAAAAATCCCTAATTACGTTATGGCGTGGCCATATTTTTTTTCTGATAGATATTGCTACGGTCAACAACTTTGCTTCTATAATGCATTGCAAAATCATTATCATTTAAAAGATATTCGTGATAGAGTTTACGAGTGTCTTAGTCCCTAAATAAAGGGGCCAGTCCCTTTTCTTTTTTTTTTTGATTTTGTTAAAAAAGAACGTTTGATTCTCTATCACTTTTGTCATACATGTCGTAACACAATATCAACTGATAAAAAGATACAAATCAAAATGAATGAAAATTTTGAATGAAAATTCGTATCCAATCTTGTGCCTATGCGAGCTCCAAAAAATGGCGCCACTGGCGTAAAACAACATAATAGTGCACAACTTCAAACTATAGACTACCTATCCTGAAATTCATATTCATATCTCTATCAGCTCTGCACAAAATAGGTCGTAAAAAATAGAAAATCGGCCGTAAATCGGTACCGGAAGTGACGATTTCAGAATTTCAAAAAGCGTGAAGAATTGTGACCTCTGGCAATCATTTGTGAAAAATAGTCAAAATCGGCCGAATGGTTTCTGAGAAATCGCGTGCACAAACTTTGTGGAAAAAAATAATAAGAAGAAACAGTACGAAAACAGTAAGGTCTTCCGTTGGAAACGGAAGATCTTAATGTAAGAAACAGTACAAAAACAATAAGGTCTTCCGTTGGAAACGGAATACCTTAATAAGAAACTGTACGAAAACTTTAAGGTCTTCCGTTGGAAACGGAAGACCTTAAATACATAAAACAGTATCACTAAATACAGAGGTTTTGATAATATCTACTAAGTATTGTCTACAGTACATGCAGTTTATAACTGCCTAGCCAGCAATTTACCATATTGAGTTGAACTACGTTTGCGTTTGACTTTTAAAACTTCTTCTTAATGTATTGTTTAGCCAATTAAATTCAGATTTAATTTTTAATGTACTGATTTAATGTAAGTATAGTTATATGTACTATAATTAGCATTTACATATCTGGTCCTTCTATCTAAATAACGTTCTGGTGGACAATATTGATACATGTATCTTTATGGATGATCCATTACATGTAAATTAGTCTGAGGGAGATCTAAAAAAAACAATAAAATGTTGTTTTTTTTATTTCTCTTACGGTCTATGCTTTGTTGCATTACAAAACATTCGGCAATGCTAGCTATCTCCATACCAGCATAAAACTCTATTTCAATGTGACTGAACTTGGTCCCAAATTTAACGCACTTTGATGTTTGGTTTTTTTCCAAAGCGCGTAATTTTTTCTCAAAATGCGTTGCCACAATGCATTACATGTATCAACGTGATACATGATGTTAGCAAGTCTATTTTATAATTAAGGTACATGTAACAAAATAAAATTGAAAGTAAAAATGTTGTTCGTCCTATATAACAAAATGGATGGTAGATAGATAGATAAATAGATAGATAGATAGATAGATAGATAGATAGATAGATAGATAGATAGATAGATAGATAGATAGATAGATAGATAGATAGATAGATAGATAGATAGATAGATAGATAGATTTGCAATCAAATTTTAGAAAGAAAGATTAGTAATCTGAATATCGTTATTTCTAACATGGGTTTAATATATATTCCAGATACACTTTTCAGATATGAAATCAATCTACGTGATAACATTGTTTATCTCTGCACTTGCAGGTAAGAGAAATAAACAAATACGAATTATTTTTTTCAATTATCATATTGATACATGTATAAAATAAACACACATAAAGATTATTTTTTTTACATTTAGGACTTTGTTGGTCCATGCCTGAAATGACATGGTTTAAAGCACAAGCAAAATGTAAAAAGAAGAATCAATCACTTACGCTTAGTACAAATAAATCATCGAGTTTTTACTGGACAGGGAATTACAACCGGACATCTCATTGGATCAAACTTCAAGGTACGGTAATATCAATAGTATAAAGACTCATTTCGTTAACCATCCGAATAAATTAGATAAACAGAAGACAAAATATATATTAAATGCTCCCTTAGGTATTCTTGATTTAACTCTTTAAAAAATGATTTCATTTGAACAAATGTGAAATAAATCATACTTTTGATAAATGTTAAAGCGATAAAAATTTTGAAAAGGTTTTAAAATATACTTTATTACCCTTATTATTTCACATTCTATAATGTGTTTTTTTTTAAAATAAATTCGCTTATCAATTGCTGACCGTGAATTAAAAGAATCAGATGATCGTCCCAGTGTTGTTTTTTTTTTCGATTGTTTTGAAAAGTTCTCGAGTAATTAAATATTTGTAGTTAGTTTTTAAAAAGGCATAATTGTCGACAGATAAGAGGAAAATTATGTTACGAACAAATCCCAATCTGTTCTCAAATGGGGTTGTTAGTCAGGTCACCGATGTGCCTTAGTTTACGTTTATAAAGAAATCATCGTAAAAACATCTTAATGTACCTGGTGGAAGTAAGCAGAGTCAACGCAATTACCTTAATCTGTTAACAAGTACTAAGGCTTTAGTTATCAAACTACAGTTTTACCAAGCACTAAATACAAAGTATTGTCTTCGTTGTTTTTTTTTAGGTTGTTACAATGCATCATCAGTGCAATTGGAGAACGAAATTGAATTTTCTATATCATCACCTCCACTCTGCCAAGAATATTGCCTTCAGAAAAAAATCCTTGAGTTTGCCGTTAAGGTATTTGTATTATTTAGCTGATGCTAAATAAACCGTTTACCACATAAATGTCATTCATTCACTAATTTGTTATTTTTTCAATCATCAGGGAAATTCTTGCATTTGCCTACCTAACGGCTTTGATGACTTCAAAAATCGACTACCTCCATCAAAGTGCACGTATATGTGTGACAAAGCTTTATTGATGTCTTCAGAATGTGGAGGAGAATCCGCATTTAATATATTTTCTACAGGTTTGGTTTAAAGATGACAAGAAAGCATATATATTTTTCAAGTTTCTCTGAGCATAATTATTTAGCCTCTCGCTTGCTTTTTCGTATTGTTTTGAACTTTTGATTCTGAACCAATTTTGATAATTATAACCTATGCCAACTTTGGACAAAGCATTTTTTGTTAAATTGAATTAACTTTTTGGTCAAACAAAATGCTAAAGTAAATCAAAGTTCAGATGAAATTTGAAACAGTTACATAGAACATTATTTAGAGTATACTAAATTCGAACCAAGACTCTTGAGGTCACAAACGGATACAATTAATATTCAATTTGTTTAAATTTGTGCAGAAATTGAGAAAACTATTCAATATACCGATGTAGTACATGTACATAAAGTCAACATTTTTTTTAATTTCATTCATGCAATAGCAAACTACTGTGGAATCATTTAAATTCGTGTTGGCTCAATATTTGTGGTATTCGTGGGTAGCCCTTCCCCACGAATTCCACATCCTCAATGAAAGCAAATTTAGAAAGAGTCATTTTGTTACTGAAACTGAAAACCGACGCACCCACGAAATTACATCCCTGTGAATAAGCAAAAAAACCCCACAATCCACGAAAATTGGCCCCGCGAATTTAAATGATTCCACAGTAACTCATAAATAATTTCGTAAGTCAGCAGACTGAAGTATGTGATCTGTTAGTCAGGAAAAAAAGATTATGGTTTTACCATATAAAATTACCTGCCTAGGAAAAACCTTTCCAAAATTGGGGATCTAATGTGTGATATTTATCCAAAACAGACAAAATGTTCTTGTAGATAAATATAAGGAACAACAAAAATGTTTGTTGGAAATGAAGTTTTCGGATGTTGTAGTTTTATATGAATAATATTTACTGGATTATTATTGGATAAAAATAACATTGGTATCTTGTAAATATCATGTACCGTAAAAAATCAAATACATGATTTATACCTAACACATACTAAACCCTAGGAGTGAAATAAAAAACAACAAGAAGTATAAAATTGTTCATATTTCACTGAATGAACTTCGCAAAAATAGCTTTTACGTGTAAATTCGAAGGTTGATATGAACAAACCTTATCAGTTATATTTTTCAATCCATCATTTTTAGTCTTCTGTTGGTCATCGTGATGCAAAAGTTAGATTACGGGTCAATATTATAAAGAAGATATTGCATTCCTGAAAGTGAAAATTTGAATCGGTTCGATGGCAAGATAGATCGAAGAAACTACCAGTTTTGTTCAATGGCAAGATAGATTGAAGTTACCAGTTTTGTTATATTTTAATCCGATGAAATATAATTTATTGACTAGATAATTGATGAAGATTGGGCAATCTTAACAGATGCTTTATTGTAAGGACAATATATGATTTTATCCTAAAATGGCCCCTAAAATGAACTTCATTTAACTGTCTTTCATTGTTGTTTGTTTTGGGGGGGTGGGGCGGGGAGGGGGGCATTTTTAATTTTTTTTTTTTTTTTTTTGGGGGGGGGGGGTTCTTCAAAATTTCCATTTCATTTCAAGTGCCCACAATTGAGAAGTATGACACCATAAAGATAATCATTTCCCGCTATTTTCGCTTTTTTTGCACAAACAGCTTGTTTTAAGCATTTTTCTTTCAGAGAACATAGAGTACATGTTTGAACAAACTAAATATTTTCATTAGAGATGTATCTATTCAAGACTAATAAGTGACAAAAAAAAGTCTGCTTGTTCAAAGCTGCGCTCTAAATTTCCGGTTAAAAAAGATAAGAAAAATGTCAATTTTTACGAATTTTGATGGAATAATTAAAATAGCGGCGTTTCTAACGTCATATTCTGCCAGTAAAAGAAATAAATCAAATAAATAGGTTAAAAAAATATATCTTTTATTAATTCTTTTTAAAAATAACATAACAATTTAATATATTTGAAACTCTTTAAAGAAAAGCAGATTAAGGGTCAAATTTGACTCTTATTATATATAGTAGCTTTAATTGTATTTAAAATGTTATATATATATATATATATATATATATATATATATATATATATATATATATATATATATATATATATATATATATATATATATATATATATATGTATATATATATATATACATTTATGCACCTGTGTTTACAGAAACAAGTATTCTGGGTATTAAAAGTCGTTGCCTATCTTTACAATGTGGTACGGATTCAAAACTTGGGGACACTGACTGTCGGTTACCTCTGCCAGTTATATGCAGCGACCGTAAAATAAGTATGTATATTTCTTCTTCATATAACACAGGTATTTACAGATTTTTTTTACAGTTATATTTCACAGAAAATAATGTTATTGCCCTTTTGAAACTGTTTTATCGCCCTCGCGTGCAATTATTATGCATATTAATTACGTCGACTTCGAAACTCATAGATGCAGTTGCTAAGTAAAAGTAAACAATTCCCCGAAAATCAAAATATTAGGACAACATTTGCGATTTGTGTTTATTTCAGATGAACTTTTTAATTGTTTAATTAATGAGAAACATTTTATAAAAGGAACGAAAGTAATCAATTTAAGAGTGAGCAGGCTAAAAGTACAGGTCAATCTTATCAAGATAAAAGAAAACAGCCATTTGAAATTTCAGAAAGCATTAATGACGCATTTCATCAACATCAGTGGGTATATTATGACTATTTTTAGCTATAAATGAAGACGTTTTGAAATTAACTACAAAATGTTTGCGCCACAGTTACTGCCTATAACATGATCAGATTTTGTCCATAAACTACAAGTATACTTGAATTTTACCTGATAAGACAGTAATTATTGTGAATTTCGATAATCCATCCCGACATCCAAACAAAGGCACCGAAAAGTGGAGTATCCCTCACAAAATGAAATGTTGTGGGGGAAAATGTGTTATTTCGAAAAATACATGAAATTGAAAGGACCAAATATTTATCTTCTTCAAACCATTTTGAAATACAAATGTTTTGTTTACTCCTATCGCCACGCTTTGGGATGTATTCATGGGGGGGGGGGGGGGGGGGTGTACAATTCCTATCCATTACTGACAGAACACACCACAACTGTTTTTAACATTAGTTATATAGTTCATTTTCTTTAATCATTGACAATTATTACGCATTTAAACAATAACTGTAGGCAAATTTAAGTTTCGTAATGAATATTACACGTAGCTAAAGGTTTGAAGATTTGCAGTCTGCTCTATTGCAAAATTCGAGTTAACGTGTCGTAATTTCCACATTTTTTAAAATTGAATTACGTATCAACTTTGTTAAATGATGTTGACGATATTCGTCAAAGTCTCTTCTGATTTATAATCATGTTCCTCTCTTCTAGTAATTCGGAAACTAGCTCGACATTCGACTTGTTTTGATTTAATTGGGATGATCATAATCTCCTGCGTGTTTCAATTTGTCACTTAGGGCATCCGTCTTACATCCTATATCTAAAATACTTTTGGTTTTTTTCTTTCTTAAAATGATCTAAATCAAATAATACATCAAATTGTCGATTTCAAATGTTTACTTTCACGAACCGGAAATGTCTCTTGTCAAGTCGTAAATAAATTTGTTATTTTAAGTGTTGTTATTTTAATGATATTTTTAAAAAAAATTAAAAGAACTACTTGAAAATTATTAAGGTTTGTTTTTTAACATGCTGTTGATAAAAATTTATGCGATGATTGTATAAATCTTGCTTATAAGGCTGAAATGGACAAATACACATACCCACACACGCACAGCAGCGATGCTAAATCCCCTTTGCAACAAGTTGCGCGAGAAAATAATTAGAATAAGGGGGGCTGACACGCTTTGATGAATTTAAGTCAGTGTAAGTTTGCAAAATATATACTTACATTGAAATAACATCAGAATATTACGTAAAAGACGAATATATATATTTACCTATATTTTACTATTTAGAGTATACATGGAAGTTTTAAAAAATGACAAATGTTCAATGGATAAAATAAACTAAGTCTTTTCTTGAACGTGCGATTTTAGTTTTAATGGAGGAAACTTGAAATTTGAAATAGCAAAAAACAACAAAATTTAGATAAGAGATACGACGCACTGCACACCTTTCTCAGTTTTGAAATAAAACTTCGTATGTGTGTACATTTGTATATGAGATTGAGATCAATGTTTTCTAAGTGTTGAGTTTTTTTTAGCAAATGTGGTAAATAACAGCTAAAATCTAAAATCCCAATTGTCTAAAATATGCACATACCGTTTGTGTACTGTTTAAAGAACATGTTTGCATCGTTAAAACACCAGTTTTCTTATTTTTGTTTAGCTTCATCTCACTTCAATGGAAGTTCTCCTACGACAGATAATAATCTAAAATGGAGAGATGGAATGAATCGCTGTAAATTAAGTGGAGTTTACCTCATCGGAAAAATAAATTTAACAAACATAGTATCAGCATGTCAAACCTATACACATACTCCACGTTGGATTGGGGTTGTCAAGGAAAATTATATATCATACGATCAAGGTAAAGGAAAATCAAAGGTCTGAAAGGCTACAAGAGCGTCGGGTTAAAGATGATTTAAAAAGTAAACACTTGAACATTTTTTTTAAGTCAAAATAACGTTCAGTTCGGCTCTAAATGGCATCATTTAGTTTATTCTTCAAACATATACGAAAACTTTGCACTCATTTCAGTGGATTTATTGATTGTATGAGTTGTTCAGCTCCTTAAAACTTTGCAATATTCGGTCGTACGATACCAAGATGACTTTCAAGCTTCGCTATGCGCCATAATAATTTAAGACCATGTTCAGGTTGATGTATTTACTAAATATGTTTTTATTTTTACCGAATATTCCCTTTTTCCTTTTGTGCTGGATAATGCCATTTCTTTCAAGCTGAATAAAAAACCTCAAAAAATTAACTTTACTAAGATGTGAACTTGAGAATGCTAAAAATGTGCATTACTTTTTTGCGCAGCATGTCCCCCATTACCTGAATTAATGAGTGAAATAAAACAATGCTTTCTGACTAACAAAAAAAAATCGTATCATATATATGGTGCCAATATTACTTATTAGGTTTGTTACTGACTGTTTACAGAAATTTGTGGGGTCGGTAAAGTCCATAGAAGGCGAGGCGGAGCCGAGTCTTCTATGGACTTTACCGACACCACAAATTTCTGTAAACAGTCAGTAACAAACCTAATAAGTGTTTTGTTTTGTCGAGGACCTAAAGTTTGATATGTAAACAACAAAAGATAATATATAAGAATTAACTTCATAGGCTTATTCTCTAATTTTGTACCTTTCTCGTCAGTCGTCTGAGCAAACCTGAATGCCATTGTATATAGAATCGTTTTATTACGTCACGGGCAAAGGGATATCACTCTAAAATATTTTGGGGCTTAAAAAATTCAAGGTATGGTCGAACGTTTGTGTAAAAAATTAGCTCAAATAACGTTACGTCTGCCATGTTGCCGTATAAATTTTGACGCTTGCCGTGTAAAGAGATTTATAAGGCAATCACGTGACACGATTCATCCAATGACGTCGAGACATTCTAGTCCGAGGCAAAACAATTCTTCTTAGCAGAAAGAAAATTTAGTCCCAACTTTTTATGTTATGCCACATATTTTTGCTGGAGCATTTGAAAAACAAAACATCATTTGTGTTGTAACAATAGCATTTTATTATCAAATTATGATATTTGTTTTGAACAAATTTTAATCACGACACTGTTCTTTAAAACAATAAAATATTGACATACACTGTAATAAAATCTTCAGTGAATATCATTCATGAAAATATACTCGTCAGAAAGATATTCCTATTATATTTTATACGAATGCTTTTTTTTGATTCTCACTTAATTACAACAGTTACAACACATTACTTAAGTAAATTACGTTTTGAAATATATTTTTTTTCGGATTATATTATAATAATGTTAAACTGCTTTTTAGCTCACCTGAGCTGAAAGCTAAAGTGAGTTATTCTGATAACATTTTGTCTGTCGTCCGTCTGTCCATTTGTCTGTCTGTCCGTCTGTCTGTCCGTCTGTCCGTCCGTCCGTCAGTCCGAAAAATTTTCACATCACACCTTTTAACAAGGGGAGATAATTAGGAATTATTGAACATTTTTGAGAAATCTTTAAAACAATTTTTTATCAAGAACCATTTGGCAAGAAAAGCTGAAACTTGTGTGGAGACATCCTTAAGTAGTTTAAATTCAAAGTTGTGAAAATTATGACCCCCAGAGGTAGGGTGGGGCCAAAATGGGGGGGGGGGTTCGAATTTTTACATAGGAATATATAGAGTAAATCCTTATAAATCTTCTTCTCAAAAACAAATCAGCCAGGAAAGCTGAAACTTGTGTGGAGACATCCTTAAGTAGTGTAGCTTGAAAGTTGTGAAAATCATGACTCCCGGGGGTAGAGCGGGCCCACAATGAGGGGAGGGGGTTGGAATTCTTAAATAGGAATATATAGAGTAAATCTTTAAAAATCTTCTTCTCAGAAATTAATCAACCAGGAAAGCTATAACTTATGTGGAAGCATTCTCAGGTACTGTAGATTCAAAGTTGTAAAAATCATGACTCCCAGAGGTAGGGCTGGCCTACCAAGGGAGGGGGGGTCGAATTTTACAAAGGAATATGTAAAGTAAATCTTTAAAAATCTTCTCATGAACCATTTGGCAAAGAAAGCTGAAACTTATGTGGAAGAAGTCTCAGGTAGTGTAGATTCAAAGCTGTGAAAATCATGACTCCCGGGGGTAGGATGGGGCCACAATGGGGGGTCGAAGTTTTAGATAGGAGTATATAATGATTAATCTTTAAAAATCTTCTTCTCAGAAATCAATCAGCCAGGAAAGCTAAAACTTGTGTGGAAGCATCGTCAGGTTGAGTAGATTCAATTTTGTTCAAATCATGATCATCGGGTGTAGGATGGGGTCACAACAGGGAAGGAGGGGGCAAATTGTACGTAGGAATATATAAAGAAACATCTTAAAATCTTCTAAAAAACCATTTATCTAGAAAAGCTGTAACTTAGGTAAAAGCAACTTCAGATAGTGTGGAATCAAATTTGTTAAAATCAAAATTGTGAGGAGTAGGGTGGGACTACATTTGGGATTATTTTTGTACAAAGCAAAACATTTTAATTATTCGCAGAAACTAAAATGTTATCATATATGCAAGCATTTTGACATATTGCTGATTCTTAAAAATTGTTTAGACTTTAGCCCCTGAACGGTTCTAGGGCCTTACAAGGGGTTAAAAGTGTAGGTTTATATCCCGTTTATAAACAATTGTTTAGGATTTTTTTGAGAACTGCAATGCTCAACATGTGATATGACTATAAAATAATCTGGGACTGGATCATAAACACAAGAATATCCGGTGTGGGGTAGACTTTATTTTATACAGGATCTACATGTAATATACCACACTGTCCACATATTTTCTATTATGACTACTTTAAGCTGATTATATAATGCATATTGTTGCTCAGGTGAGCGATTTGGCCCATAGGCCTCTTGTTTTTATCAATTTTGAATTTGATTGAAATTTGAATTACTGGTTTGAAATAACGGTAATTAGCTGGCAATTTTTTTTCAATCTTGTTCACCTAATAGAAAAAATATACTATTTTCAAATAAAAATCAAATTTCAAAATGCTATGTTCATTATTCTATACCTCGAATGTTTCGCGACAATATACCAAAAATTCATTTTAAAACTATTAAAATAATCTTGATAACCGTTACATTGTTAACATAGTTTAAGACTCTCGAATGAACAAAAGTGGGCTACAGGTTTGTTCTAATATGTTTGCTATCATTTTTTGCTATATTTTTTTCTCTATATATTGAAATTAAATTGTTTAATAGGTATTGATATAAAAGAATCTAAACAAATGATCAGTTCCTGTCAGCAATGTAAAATGATGACGAATGGTATTGATCATGAGTGCAAATACGTTAAGTGCACGGACAAATTAAAGTCTGACGTGTACTGTTCAGAGGTAGGTCAATCATGTTCTTTATTTTACATACCATCAACTGAACTAAGTAATTTGAAAGAATGTCAAAGAACTATTTTACCTATATAATTGTTTTCTTTTAAACAAGTCCTTTTACTTTGTTTTATACATGTCCACGTAGGTAACACATGCAAGTACACCGCTTTCAGACATTACAATAGAAACTACCGTCATGCTAAAGAAGACAGCTACAACTAATATTTATTCACCAAAGAGTACAGACAGCCCTGCCACACTCTATAAAACTTCAAGCAGTTACCAGCAAGTCCAGACGGGCCATGATCTGATAGAGTTATCTCGCTCTCCAAAAGGTATAACAAAAGTATTTTCCCGGTAATTTATACTATTTCTAAATTTAGATTCAAACGTGATCTCCAAAAAGCCTTTTAATTGCATAAAAAGATAAGCAAATGGTTTCATTTGAATTGAATTGATTTGCAATCAATTTCTAAGTTATACCAAATTTTGTAAACATTATATAATACTGTAACGACCGTGTATTACCTTCGGTACCTTTATTAAAAAACATCATTGGTTTCTTTTTTTAAGCATTAGTTTCTTGAATTTTGAAGATCTGTTCAATTTAAGTACCTTTTTGAAATTCATTTCAGTCAGAAATGTGTTAACAAATTTAAATTATTCTGATATCAGTTTGAAAAACTTCAAGAGCTAATATCCTGCATTACCGTCTTGGAAACATAAACACAAGTCTCGAACATTAAATGTTTGTAGAAGCCGTTTGTGATCGAATGTATCCATTAAATCAGATTGCCAATCGTAATTCAAATTTCAGTAATTTGGCTTACAAACACAGTAAGTCATTTTAAGTCGTTTTCTCGGAACCACTTGTAAGTAAAAAAAAATAAACTTAAGAGAATTTTTTAAGAGTTTGGTCTATAAAAAAGCATTTCAGATGAGACTCGATGAAGATGAGAAAATCTTTTGTCTGCGTTTTGTCATCGTTTCACCCTTGAGATTTAACTACAAATCATATGAAATATTTACCATTACTAATTTAAATTTTAAAAGAGTTAAGATACGCTTAGTACATTTAGTCGTGTCCCATTGGTAAAGAAATGTATAGCACTACGTCTTTAATTGTATTAAAAAAGTGAAAGTGAAGAGTCGAGAGTATAAACATAAATAGTTAACCCGCTATGTTACATGTGTTTTAGCTAATCATGAGACTCTACTTGAAAAATTGATGAATTATCAAACTTTTTTCCGAGTGTTGAAAGTTCAGTTCGACTGTATGTGTTAAGCACCTGTATTTACAATTTCTACTGTCTTTGTCGGTGTTAACACTACGAATCAATTTTGAAGAAGCCTAAAACTCAATAATTGCATAAAAGATGAGCGTCACAAAATTGACAAAATATGTCTTGTAGCATAACTGATAAACGGCATTGGCTGTGCCCCGTAGTAATGCATAGCATGTGCCACATGAAAAATTAGTGGTTTTAATTCATGCTGTTTTAAAGTGTAGAAATCGGAAATATTATAAATATAAGTAAGAAGGAATCATTCTTTTAATGTTATGAGGTGATCATTTAAGTCGGGGCGTGGTCAAATCTATCATATAGCCCTTCATGCTTTATTGGATTTGACCACGGCACGACCAATATTATCATCCCATAATACTCAAAAATTGTTTCTTTATTCCTTAATAAACTTCAATGAATACAGAAAAAATACGAAAGATTTCAGCAAATATAACTTACTTGTAGGCGCAAGATACATAAAAAAATTCCCAAAATACGGCACAATTTTAGCAACATGGATACCATAGGTCCTGAAATCAGTCTTGAAAATTGTAACTATTATAATAACTTCACGTCTGCATTCATTCCAACTTAGATTGTTACAGTCTGATAAATTGATAGTTACTGCTGTTCGATTTATCGAAAGAACATACACTTTTTATCTTCAAACAAATGAGTCTATTTTCTGTTTATTTTTGCAGATGGGTCAACAGTTGGAACAGTCATTCCTGTGGTCGTTGTAATAGTTGTCCTAGGTTGTTGCGCTGTTGCAGTGGTTTTTTACCATAGGTATCACAAACTATACACGTAGTACCACCTACAAGATGATTGTACATTATCACTATTAAAATTCAGACTATGTCTGAAATAGGAAAAAGAAAAGTAAAACGTTCATGTAGCAGTAGGCAATGATCATATTAATATCATTTGATTAATGATAAAATATCTCGAGCTTCAGCAAAATGGTTTTTTTTTTTTATCAAATATCGAATCAACTGCATGATGTTCCTCAATGCAGTTAATACAAAATGTAAGAGCATTCATTTTGCAAAAATTAAGATAATCTGTTAACGTGACTTTTTATTATTTTCTTAGACGACTGAAACATAAACAGGAAAGGGACAAGAAAGTAAAAAGTGTTCCAACCATGGAAAATGAAAATTATACTTATACAGACAGTAACGACGTCCACAGAAACTCTATTCTACAGCAATCGAATCCTACATACCATTTAGCTAATGACGCTATACTTGGATCTGAGAGTCCTTATAAGGAGGCAGACGATGGCACATATGATCATCTTAGAGACAAAAACACCAGAAAAAGACGTGTTGAGGGAATATATAATTGCACGTCGTCTGCAAAGTTATCGGACGTATCTGATTATGATATTGCAAATCATAAACCTTTGAATGAAGAAGACAATGATTATGATCATGCAGGTGTTGGTAAAAACACGTATGGCCAATATAATTCAGCATCTATAAGAGAATCAGATTATTCCGATTTATCCTAAACTTCTATACTAATAAATAGATGTTTAGTCATACCATGCTTTCTTGAAAAAACTTAATTAATTTCTTAAAGCAAGCAGCTGAATTCATTTCAGAATCGAATTTATTTTAACAATCTTTTAATCTACAGCTAAGTTGAATAATTTACAAAGCTCCGGGTTTTTTTTTCAGATGCCAACTAAGGGTTTTTGGCACACTCTGCATTCATCCTTATTGGGAGCGGAGTGAATCAAAAACCCTTAGCTAGTGAAGATGAGTATTTATTATCATTTATAATTTTTAACACCTTATAAATTATCATTTTTCCTGTCGATTTTTTAAAAAATTCAACCATAGTCTTATTTTATTTTATTTGTATTTAATGTATAAAATCCTTTACTTGTGCATTTGAATGATTGAGGTCAGGTTCATTGTCATGGAAACAAAGCTTGAGTCTATCATATGTTTACCAATAATGTAAAGTAAGGAAATTAGATTGATTCAATATGTTCATATATAATATTATCAACAAAAGAAAGAGCAATTCAAATGAAACTTATACCAAAACAATACATATGAAAACGATAACAAGACTTAAACTTTGTTTACAAAACAAAGTATTTCAAACTTTCAAATGCTGAGGATGCATCAATAAAAAATACCCATATAAATCATTTTAGACATTATAAATGGAAAAATAAATTGAAAACTTTGAGCTAATATCGTTTTTAAGTCCATTTAAACCGAATAACTATCAGGTAGAAGATGATCATGAACTGGTCGTTGTTAGATCCTCAAATTCGTCACACTGTTATACCTTAGTAATATACATTGTTTTCATATAACATTTTAAATATTAAACTCATATCATTATTAACTTACATAATCATTTTAAAGTGCAATCTTTTCACTTCATTTTTCATAGAAATTTCATATATAATGTAACTTCCTTATTTTACACGAATACTGCTTGTTTTTCATCATATCGCGAGAACATAAAATCCCAATCACGAATATTTTGTTACATGTATAATATATAATTATACGTGAACTACAAAGCTGTATGAAAAATAAACGCGGAAATTTAAAATCAGTCAGTGTTGCTAGTCGCAATTTTACGCGTATATTAATTCCTCGTTTTTTTAAGGAATTTACAGTAATACTCTGCCATTTTAACTAGAATGATATTTGTATCTATTTTAATATCGTTTGATCAACAATTGTTTAAAATATATTAATATATAATTATGTTTTATTTCACTGTTTGATTTATGTAGATAGTGTTTAGTAATTGTTCAACTTATTCTTTTCCCGTTCTTTTGAAAGTTTCCGTTTTTCCCGATTTCGGCAAATATCACACGTCAGTCAGCAGAGGATGTTCTATCCTACATGGCACCTGATCCTTCCTACTAAGGGCATATGTGCTCTGCTCCTGTCCTGTACACTCTTTGTTATTACCACATGTCATATTCATCTTTTGATTTGTTAATACGTGTGATGAAATAAAATTATTTTATACTTTTGTAGTTATTTTACTTTTTATAATTGAAAATGATCTTGTCTTTACGAATTTTCCCCCACGTTTAAATAAGATGGCTAGTTGGTTGTGGCTATATTGAGACTATATTTGTTTTCTTAATAGAAATATGCTCAAATTTGAAAGCTAAGGTATTTCGATATTTTTTCATTAATTATTATTTTATGGCCAAAAATATAATAAATTTGATAGTTAATTTGTTGACCACCCAGCCTCTTTAAGCTTTAAAAGTTGTTTTTTTTTAAATTGTTAGTTCTATAACACACCGCTAATTTAAACTGTGGTGCTTCAAACTTTAACTGCACCATGAACATGTAGGAAGGATATTCTTGTACAGTCTAACTGTAATTGTTTTAGTGAGAAGATTGTTAAACAAAAATTGTGCTAAATATATTTCACGGAAGTAATCAATTTGTAGTAAGAAATTTAAAATCGCCAATACAATGTTCAAACATATTTTTTTCAACTTTCGTTTTTATCTCACCTGAACTGAAGGTTCAAGTGAGAGTTCTTGGTTACCTGTTGTCTGCCTTCTATTTGTACGTATGTGTGTTTGTCGTAAATATTTTACATTTTAACACCTTTTCCAGAGCCACCTCTTTAAAAATCTTCGTAAGAACTATAATGCTGCAATTTGTGAAAATATAATGCAAATATTGTCAAATAATGTAGATTTCAAATTGTTTAAACTCCTACGCCAATACTGTTGCTAGAATATATTGGGAAATGTTTAAACATACCTACAATATATGCTGCAATGTGTGAGATAATTAGGCAAACATCCAAAGATAATTATACTGTAGATTCTAAATTATCAAAAACGTCCACCACAGACCAATACTGGGATTCCAAGATTGGTACACAGTTTGACATAGAAGTATATACAAAACATGTTTACACATCTCAAGAAATACAATGCTTCGTTCAGTTATAATACTATGTTAACTTCCTCATACAGTCATTTCATGCATATCTTTTACAATACAATGCTTTGGTATGCGATTTTAATGATATGCTAGATTTTAATGCAATGCTATGAGATTTGAAATGTAGGGCTTCGTGATATGATATGCTATGCTATGGTATGCTATGAGATTTTAACAAAAACGCCTCCAGAACAGAAGAGTTCCGCACATTTAAAATTAAATGATAAAAACCAAAGTTTACCACAAATCTGCAATGTAAGCATTTATTCTTCCAAATAAAAACATTTAAAACCGAGTTAAAATCATGTTGTATGCTATGCTATGGTATGATATGACGAATAAGATTCTATGAGATTGTTAGATATGATAGGAGATTTCAATACTATGCTATGAGATTTCAATGCTATACTATGATATGGTGTATGCGGTAAAAGATATGGTTGAACTGACTGTATCTTTATATCCTCATACCAAGGTCACCGTGAAAAAACTTTTACGTTGAAATAATAATTAAAGTACATGTTAAAACTCTTTTTTTAACTTTAATACGTCGAGGCCTAGGATAACAAGATTGGTCACTTAATGGGTCTTAGATCTTAAGATATCCAAAGAGAAGGCTTTGACATGTATTGTTTTACATATGTTCTTGAGTTTTTCAATCAATATTTTTTAAGAGTTTCATATTTCAACAGCTCAAAATAGATACAAGAGCTATTGTTCAAGTAAGCAATATGGTCTGTGGGCCTCATGTTTTACAGAGCATCAAATAACAGCAGTAGTCTCAAATGTTTAATATTTGTTTGGTGTAAGACCTAAAATGTTCTAGGAAGTTTAAAAATGGTAAACAATGCATAAAACAATATTGATTGATACTTGTTTATAGATATATGCAATTTATAATTATAAATGGTTTTATGCAGACGAATGTATTTTTAATCTGTAGATATAAACATTATTTTAACATGCACAGCTTTCCCCATGGGGAGCCCCTCAGTTTAATGCTGAACTTGAAGCAATCTGATTGGCTGAAAGATAGCGTCACTTTCGTTTTATCAGTCTACAAATGGTACAGTCTATGTTTTGTCGAATTTCCCTCCCACCTCCCTTATTCACTGTATTTTCCCCCTTTAACATGTAAATAAACTAATCATTGTTAACTTATCTATTGTATTTGAACGGCCTATTCCCCCACCTTCTGCCATCAGTTTGTGTTATAAATAATTTACTTATGTGTTTGAATGCATAATTTACCTTGTATAATATTCTGCTCTACTTATTATATATGTTGCAGTTGGTTTAACATATGTTTCTTACAGATACAGTATTTTGATTTTTGTTCTACTTGAATTATTAGTATGTACTAAAGATGATAGACATCGCTGTTTATATGTTTTGATCAGGATATAATCATATTCTGATCAATAAAATTTGTGAGTTTGTTTGATGTGTAGGTAGGAGAATGAGGAGGCATAAAATAGAATATATATATCAATAACACTTTTATTATTTCATCAAAATCTCTTGACATTTTCAAGGAAGCATTAAGCTCATGTACTTCCTGCTGTACTTCGTGTTAGCTATATATACTTTATTTATATATACCTTAGAAGTTTATTCGACATGTTATGTTTACACCGTGTGTTTTTTTATTTTTGCGTTTTGTGCTTTTAAATGTCGTTTATGGTAATTTTGAAACGATTTGAAATAAAATACTTTCTAGTGACGAAATAAAATCCTAAAAGGCATTTTTTTTTTGTTTGGCAATTTATAAAAGTGGGATTTTAAACATGTAAATTAGGTTTAGGTGAAGGTACTCTATGAAATATTATTTTTGATAGGTTTAACATACATTTAGTATTTTACACACGATTAAGACAGATATTTTATATCATCAATGTTTTATATAAATGTATAACTATACTAAATTACAAAAAAAAAAACACGACAAAGGTTGGGATATTCTAGCTAGTAAAGTACATATTCTTTTAAAGATATAAGTGTTAAGGCTCCACTATATGATTTTGAATTGAAAAGAAATTTTAATCTTAATTTTTAGTTGAAGTGACTTATAGAAATAGCGTATATATTATTCAGGTATAATTAGCCTATTTGAAATGATTGCTATATACATGTATTTGTATCTCTCATATATGAATTTAAGATTGTCTTTAGTTAATAAATCAAACAATCCATGTACATATTCATTGATTAAACTCTAATTCAACGTAACTAGTATAAGGATTAGTGCATATAGCATTTAAGTTGATAGAATTTAAGAACGTCATTACATAGCTCAGATATGATTATAAATTCATTCAAATTTTAACTAATTTAAACAATTGAACACAGGATAAAGGACGGCCTGTATGCCATTCTGTAAAATGGAAGATAACTAAATGTCCAATAAATGGGTAATGAATATAATTATGACATAAGTCACCTTTCCTTACCCTTCTGTTATCATGCCGTTTGTACCATACAACATGTTGACAGCTATAAATAGGGTCGCAATTTAAATATGCTACCTGTAAAATCTCTATTGCTGAACCGACAAGGAAGTATTAAGCACACAGAAATCAACTACAATTACTCATATGGAAGTGATGTTTAACAGGTACGTTGCTATAATCTTTCTGCAGTCTATCAAACTCCAATCAAACAATGACTGTCAATCAATGTAAATATAAATAGCAAATAATAATGATGTTGGCAGCTTAGACCGTTTGTTAAATAGAGAACATCTATTTCACTTCCTTTCGTTTTTGAACGGTCAAAAACATCAACCCTAAATAATTGCTTTTATCAGATACAATAATCACTAAAATTTATTTGTTGAAATTGTTTATTGAAATGTAAGAACGCTGTTGTTGAGCCAACCGGTATGTATGTGTAGGCAAAGTAGTGGTTTTCAAAAACATTGAATTGATATTTTATGAATGAAATGATATATACATTTAAATTCTTTTACGTGCATTGTCAGATAAAAGTTTCCTGAATAGGGTTTCGCGTGATTGGTGAGTTTTCACCCTTTGTAAATTTTCGTCCAGATGTCGAGGCGAGCATGATTATATTATAACTTTAGCATTTCCCTACACTATGACATGTTTGTCAAGAGACATTTCAGCAGTGTGTATAAGTAATTGAATCAAAATGTTAAAATCAATCGGGTTTTAGCTTTCACTTATACATTGTATGACACATGCGCTTTGGACTTTGAGTAACTCACCATTGATTATATATCAGTTTACAATGCTGCTTTATCCTTCAAAATGGTATAGTTTTGTTCATGTGAATGTTTTTAATGTATATCCATTATAGCATAATAAGTTTGAATACAAATTCATATACTGCAATTGCCGCTTAAAACTCAATAAAATAGATAAGGGATCGCAATGTTCTTACATTGTATTTTGGACAGAAAACAGGAACGATAAAATGTTGGATAATAAAAGCCTTTGATAAAATCTATCAGGTGAAGTCCTTCTATTAATCGATGTATGAATAATAAATCTAAGTCATCTTGTACCCAAAATTCTATCACACATGCTTACTGACAGTCATTAACAGTCCGACGAACAATACAATTAAGGGCTTATCTACATAAGTTCTGGTTAATTATTTGTTTGAAGATTTGCTAAAATGTCTTCTTATCATATTACTTCACTCAAAAATATTCTTGCTTTGTTTCAGGTGTTAAGCTTTTGTCATGATATCTGTATGGTGGCTATTACGATCTCTATTCCTTCACACAGGTGAGGATGAAAGTTTTGTTTATGATTTGGTAAATATAGGAACATTTATGATTTGAATACGTTTTAGTAATTCATTAATTATTACTGGTATCTTCTAGGAATGTCTCAATTACGAGCTGTTACATGGTTTGAAGCGCAAACAATATGCAGAGAAAATAAACAGTCACTAACGGTGTGGAAAAATGAATCAACAAATTTCTACTGGACCGGATTTTATAAGAAGACATCCCATTGGATCAAAATCATAGGTGATTTATTAGACAATTCAAACCATGCTATTACATGTTCACCAAAATTTGTCATCACAAATCATAATATAATATGCATATTGTTTTATTAGAAATTCAAAACCTACTAAAATCACCTCCACAAATATATGCGGTAGGTTTAGAGCCAAGTCTTATAATTGATTGCCCTTTATATAAAATGCCTTTTTTAAAATTAAAAGTGTGCTAGTCAATCAATGTTACATACTTGAATGATTTATATTTAAACTCAACGTTTTGAATTCACCTTAACAGAGCAAGATGATTTAAAATTAGTTTACTGTTTAAGACCAAAAAAATGCCAAGCAGTAAATTATGAATTATAACTACACAATCGGTCACATGTTCAATGGTCAAAACCTAGAGTGAGTCAAACTGTAAACAGTTCTTAACCAATTTGAAAGCTCCTGTGCACATCCAGAAGAGGTGTGGGGGGGGGGGGTCTGGGAACTTCATACATTTATCTAGATATAAAATATGCCAAAAATTGTACTCTGAATCTCTTACTTTTCCTCTCTTGCAATCGGATGTATCCCTTGGACGCCATTCCTTTGGAAAAGACTCTGGATTGGCACATAATTTTTTTTAATATAAAGAAAAGAAATTTAATTCTAATCTTTAGCTGTAGCTATTAGTACACATTTTTTGTTCATAGAGGCTGAATGGTCAACAAATTAAACGTCAGATCATCCTCATACAGGGGTTCGTTTGTCAAATAATCAAAGTACTGAAGTAGTACTGAGAGCCTAGCATTAAAAACTGGCAATCTCTCTCTCTCTCTCTCTCTCTCTCTCTCTCTCTCTCTCTCATGCTTTTAATGTCAGAAATTGCGCCAGAGAGCGAGCAATGATTTTTTGTTAGCGGCTATAAATAAAAATATGTCTGTCTAGTAGAAAAAAAATCAACAGTTGCATTGAAATTTGAAAAAAGCGTTATAAAATCAACCCCCATTCCCCTCATTACTTCTATGTGCAGCCAAACACCAATGCTTTGAAAAGTAGTTCCTGGAAATTCATGCGCATTGTATTTGTTCCCAAAACGCACAGTCCTGTTTAAAAAACACGTAATAAATAAGGAAGGAAAAAGATTCAAGGCTACATTTATTTTCAAACAAATTAAAAAAAAATAGATTTAACACAACATGGCTCGCTGTGTAACTATTTGGTATTGTAGAAGCTTTTACTTTGACGCTGCTCGTTTTTTATGGTTTAATTTTGAAGTTGTGCTATTTATAGTATCATTGGCAATTTGCCTGCATACAGCAAGAGCTCTGCTTTCAGCAAAGCCCGGCTAAAAATGAAAAAAACACTATATTTTAAGTTTTACATCTATCATCACTATACTATTAAACGAAGCTCATTTTAAACAAAATATAAAGAGAGTAGAAATTGCCAAATGATTAAGTTTTTTATATTGAACTAATTCTTAAATGATGGACTTTTTGTCCCGAAAATTTGATTGTTTTGTTATTTTTGTAGTTCGTCATTTCGAGTGGTTTATTTTACTTTACTTTCACTTAAGGATGTCAAGTGTTGTTGACTTTAGCTCACCTGTTGACTTTAGCTCACCTTTTAAAAAGTAAACCCAGAGTAAACCCCAAAAGTAAACCCGAAGTTTAGCTGGGGTGTACTTTGATGTTAGGTTGGGTTTGATTAGTACTGTAGCCTATATAGAATAGTGTATTCAAAATCTTCTTCTCAAAAACTAATCAACCAGGAAAGCTGAAACTGGTGTGGAAGCATCATTGGGTAACGTAAATTTAGAGTTGTAAAAAACTTGACCCCCAGTGGTAGGGTGGGGCCACAATATAATGTTTTGAACTTTTACATCGGAATATATAGAGGAAATCTGATAAAAAATTTCTTCCAAGTAAATAATCAGCCTGAAAAGCTGAAACTTGTGTGCAATTATTCTAAGTGGTGTAGATCCAAACTAGTGAAAATTATGACCCACAGGGGTAGTTTGGACCACACTGGGGTTTGTATTTCTACATAGGAATATACCTGGGTATAGAGTAAATCCTACCCGGCCTCAGAACGTAAACAGCATAGAAAACCGAAATTTGTTTGGAATTATCTTCAGTTATATAGATTTGAGTATGTTTAAATTATGATCCCCGGGAGTAGGTTGGGGCCACAATGGGGGAATTTAAATTTTGACATAGGAATACAGTACCGATCAGATCCAACCTTACAAAAAGTTAACCCCAACGAAAACCCTGTTTTACTGTAGGTTTACTCTGGTTTTACCATGGGTTTACTAGAGTGAACCAGAGTAAATCCAGAGTAAATTCAAAGTAAACCGAGAATGGACACCGAGAATAAACTCAGTCAAAAGTGTACCCCTGATGCCAGAAGCTAACTGTGTATTCGTAATATACATAGGGCAGGAATTACATACAGTTAGATGGTACATGTAAGATTAAAGACATATCTGCTTCACACTTCAGTACGTACAGGTGACCATAAAAGCAATTTCCAAGTAAACCCAAAGTAAACCCCAAAGGTAAACCCGAAATTAAGTTTGGGTTTATTTTGATGTTAGGTTGGGTTTGATCGGTACTGTATAAAGAGAAAATCTTCAAACTCTTCTTCTCGGAAACAAATCAGCCAGGAAAGCTAAAACGTGTGGATGCATCTTAATGTAACGTAAATTTAGAATTGTGAAAACCTTGTTCCTCGGTGGTAGGATGGGTCACAATAGAGTATTTTGAATTTTTACATCGGAATGTATCCTCAGATAATGTAGATTTACACTTGTGAAAAGTGTGCCCCCCCCTCCAAGGGTAGATTTGGAAAACAATTGGGGTTGAAATTTTACATAGGAATATATAGAGTACATCTCTAAAAATCTTCTTCTCAGAACCTAAACAGCATGAAGAACTGAAATTTGTTTGGAAGCATCTTTAGGTACTGTCAATTTAAGTATGTTCAAATCATTATCCTCGGGAATATGGTGGGGCCACAATGTGGGGGTAGGTTAAATTTTTACAAAGGAATATATAAAGTAAAATTTCAAAACTTATCTTTTCAAAATCTAATCAGCTAGAAGAGCTGAAACATGGAGAGCTGGAAGCATCCTAAAGTATTGTAAATTTAGGGTTGTGAAAATCATGACCCACGAAGTAGGGTTGGGCCACGGTTGCAGGTGGAACTTTTCAATACACAGGGCGAAAAACAATCTTTAAAGGACATATCGCATGTTTTTCAATTTTCGGAATTTTTTAAATAAAATCATTCTATACTCATTAAAAATGAAGTTTATTAACGTTTTCATAAAATATTCTGCCTAATTCGTTAGTTTGAAAGCGATGAAATTCAAATGTCGCGATATGCATATTTTCTCTCTCGATCTACCCGCCATGATGTGTGACGTCATATGCGACCTCGAGCGAGAAGGTGCTGTTAGCCATCTTTGTAGTTGGATTAGATTTAAACGACAATTAAACTAATTATCACCTATTAAATTGCCGATAACGGGACATGATGATGTTCTGTGCCTCCTGCGGGTGATTTAGCCACGAAAATGGGGATTTGGACTGTTGTTTTTTTAAGTTTCCCTTACGAAAGTATGCGGAAATCTTGTGACAAATAGGGGTCTATCTGTCGACGAGAGGATTTATAAATAAACATTCAATTCATATATTATTAATTATATGGTACATTTTTGTAATTATAGTTTCATAAATAAATCGTATTCATTTCTCTAAAAGAAAAAATAGAAGTTTATGCACAGGGGCCTGTGTACAAAACGCAAGTTCATCGGAGAAAAATAACGAGAGGGGACGCCATTTTGGATACCGCCTCGCTTCATCATAGCTGTTTTCTTTTTCTTATTGTTAAACTATAGGTTCATATATGCATCGGTTTTGTATACATGATTTCTTCATTCATACATGTAGCTCACCTCCACAGAAATCATAATTTTAGTACAGTAGGTGAGATTTCTGTGAGTTTTATTTTTTATGGGAGAAGTCAGGATCGAGTTGTCGATATTGATTGTTTACGCGAGAAATAGACAAAGTTTGTTGATATACATTTATAAGTAAATGGATAAAAAAAATACGGAGATGGGATCTTACAAAAATAAACAATAATTAAGGAAAACGTTCTTGCCTGCTTTTATAATCAAGTGTAATATAGAGTAAACAACCTTAGAAAGTTGTGATCAGTTACTGCCGAAGAAACAAACTTCTTGTGCACCACAGTTTTACAATAATGAACGCCAAAAACCAAGACTGTTGTAGATTTTAATAAATAAACACCTTTAACCGATTTATTTGAGCTACAATCCTTACTAAGTTGTGTTTACAATGTTTACACGTCGATCAATTTGATCGTCATTGCCGACTTCATCGTCGCTTTTTCGACTATATCATCGTTTTTTATCCGTACTAGTGGCTCAAACATTAGGACTGAATAATGAGATTCTTTTAATTTAGTCAGCATGTAAAAAAAAACCCAACTTACATGGTGAATGAATGTCAAAATTTAAAGAAGATAATGCTAATCCTACAATTTGTTTACAATCAGCTGTTCGAAGAAGGTCGCATGTGACGTCACTGTACCACGTGACACGCTATCTAATTAACGAGTTTTTAAACGACCGGGGCTATAATTTAAATTGATATTATGGCTAATTACCGCTTTTATACCGTTAACAAACTGTTAGGAGTAATTATTAGATACACAAGGAAGCCAACAAATGTAAAATGTCGTATACTTTAGAAACATGCTATATGTCCTTTAAGGAAGGAGTCTTTTCATTATCAAACATACTTCTTATAATAAGAAATGCATGAAATTTTGACACAGTCAAACGGATCATATTACTTAATGATTCTATCAGTTTAATTAAATTTGACCTTTTTGTTTTCGAATAAAGGTCAGGTCAAGGTCACTACCTTTTTCCTCAACGTAAAGAGAAATCTTAGTATGTACGTTAATACGTTAAGTGCAGTGAACGTTTATTTACATTTGTAATTCGTTCTTAAAGTATTATATCCTAAATCTTGGTTTAAAAAATCTTATGTCTACAAATTAAAGATACATGTATGTACATGTAAGCTTAAAATCCAGAAGCTAATCAATTACTGTACCGGTGATCATAAATGGGAGGTAATTATTTAGATATATTTATAATTTATAATATGTCACATACTCGGCCGGTAACATCATACAATTGTATATACACGTATATGTATACATTAATTGCAATTGTCACATTCAGTAAATAAGTCATCGGTTATTGGTAATAATAATTGTTATAGGATTGATAATTTAAAAATCATGTATACAATTAAATATATAAACATATATCATTTCGTTTGTTATTCTGGATCTGTTGTAAATATATAATAGCCAATATTATTAGAATTATACTTGCTGGAACGGTGCCGTGATCATGATAATCGGGAAAATGCGTACAACAAACACCCTAAAAGTTTCAATGCATTTTTAAAAAATAGTTTCATCTTCTTTTTACTAAAGGATAAGAACTGTATTTCATTCTAACTACAGGCATGCATGTAAGTTAAAAATTAGATATAATTGATGGTTACAAACTTAATGGAAGTCAAAATCTTATCAAGTAAAAAATACACTCACTACATTGATTCAATAGCTACCTAATAATAGGATATAAAACATCCTAAACATATAAGATGCGGTGGCGCAGAGGGAGTGGGATGATCCTATTAAACGAAGGGTCCCGGGTTCACTCCTGGTCTTGATTTTTTTTTTCATTTTATTTTTTAGAGCAAAAACCGTTTTTGATATCTTTTCTGTCTTGGAATCATAAAAACCTGCAACAGAATATACATTATTTACTTACCTATTGTACACGATCATGTATAATCAAATTCACTTGTTAAAATCACTGTGTTGTGTGTCTAGACACGCTTATATTTCTTTGTGTATATCTAATTAAAATCTGCTGATTAATAAACCTCATAAAAACTCCAGAACTAACACAGAATAAACAGGATATACACAACAGGTGTGTTTTTGTCCAGACGCATGGCTATGCTTTCTTAAGATAAATACTTCGCATATAGGTTGAATATACATTTCTCCATTGATCACAGCTGATTAATTGTCATAAAGTTAATACATTTTTGTCGGTAAATTAAGCAAAATATTGAATATAGGTTTTTTTCAAATGGCTTAAAGGTGTCTTTAAGGTGGCTTAAAGAAGTTTGGACATTAAGAACCTATGAGTTGTCCTTAAAGGTTGCTTAAAAGTGGTTTAAAGACAGTCTTTAAGCCGCCTTTAAGGATCTAGCAGCCATCTTTAAGCCACCTTTAAGCCATCTTTAAGCCACCTTTAAGCCTTATTGAAACTTAAAGGTAGCTTAAAAGTGGCTTAAAGACCATTTTTAAGCTACCTTTAAGCTACCTTTAAGCTACCTTTAAGGAAAACGTAAAGATGGCCATTCATCCTGTGATAGGAATATGTAAAGTAAATTTCTTTTAAAAAAGTGTTCTTCTCAGAAACCAATTAGCCAAAAAGCTGAAACTTGTTTGGAAGCATCTTCAGGTGGTGTAAATTAAAGTACGTTCAAATCATGATCCCCGGGGTAGAATTAGCCACAATTTGGGAGGGGGGGGGCAAATTTACATCTAGGAATATATAGGGCAAAATCATTAAAATTCTTCCTCTAAAAACTATTTGCCTCGAAAAGCTATAACTTTAGTGAAAACAACCTCAGATAATGTAGATTCATATTTGTCCAAATCATAATCTTGATCATGAGAAGTAAGGTGGGGCCCCACTGGAGATCTAATTTTACAAGGGAAAGTATTTTAATTATTCACGAAAGTTGAAATGTTATAATATATTTTGACATTTTACTGATTATTTAAAATTGTTTTGACTTTCGTCAATGGACAATTTTTAAGCTTCACAAGGGGTTTGGAGTTTGATGTAGGCTTATAGCCCGTATATGGACAATTGTTTAGGATCTTTTTGAGAAATGCAATTCTAAACATGTGATATGACTAAAACTCACCCTGTTAGAAAAGGGACAAATGAAAATCGTAAGAATATTCGGGGGGAATGGATTTTTATTTATACAGGATCTACATGTATTATACTACATTGTCCAGATAGTTTGTATCATGACTCCATTAAGCTGATTTTATCATACATATTCCTCCTGTGAGCGATATGACCCATGGGCCTCTTGTAAGAACCTAAATTAAAAAAAAATCAATAATTTAAAATAAAATAAATCTATTCATTAAAGATGTTCTAACAATATTTTTTTAATTATTTTGAATAACAAACACAATTTTCATTTTATTTATTGAATATATGATGAAAAATATATTTGATGAATATAATTGTTATTTTCCCCTTATCTTATTAAGAGTCATAGAGTTTTCTTTCCTTTTGAATTTTTTTTTTAGATTGTTACAATGCAACAGAGATACAGTATGGCAATGTGGATTTTGTTGAATTACGAGATTCTTCTCCACAACTTTGCCAAGAACACTGCCTTCGGAAGAATATATCTTTATTTGCTGTTCAGGTATGTGAGTAAAAGTAAAGAAAAACATTTCATGTTTATATTGAAGTACCTGTTTTCAGGAATACCAAGTGATCTTATCTGCTTATCTTTTGTCTAGGCGAGGAAATGCATTTGTCTCTCTGATGGATTTGATTATTCTAAAGGCAAATTAGATCCGTCCAACTGCAGTTATATGTGTAGCGATACTACACTGCTGTCAACAGAATGTGGAGGAGAAACGGGTTTTAATGTGTTTCTTACAGGTGATACATGTATTTTGAAGTGGTTGCATTGTTAACATTCTAAAAACTCTAGGTATTTTGAGGAAATATTTCGTTTAAATGACTCATGCCTATTAAAAGAATTTCAGAATACACACGAAAAATTTAGAAAATGTATTGATTAAAGAAAATATTGTGTCTATATATGCCATTAAAAGTTTAAACTATGAACGCTGTGAACAAAAATTTGTTTATTCCAAATGTCGAAAAAAAATGCAGTGTTTGATATGCATAAACAAACACAAGAAACTATATGTATACATCATTTCTTTTTATATTTACAGACACAACCATTTTGAATATTGACGGCAGATGCCTTACTATTCAATGCGTTGCAGATCCCAAATTTACTGATTATTCTTGTAACGATTTCCTCTCTTCAATATGCAGTAATTTAGGTAAGATAATCGATTGTTTGTTAAATTTTTTTTCAATGAGTAATATGTGTTAACGATTTGTAAAAATTTCTCAAGTAAAAAATACATATTATATACTGTACGCAATCCCAAATAAATGATCGAAAAATGTATAATTGTCTCACTGGTTATTAAATTTTTAACGAGAAAAAAACATACAAAAGAAAAAAGAGAAAAGTACAGAATTCAAAAAACGCTTGTTTGTTAGAAACATAAGAAACATCCCTCTTGTTTTGTTTCTAAAATTTTTGAATCCAATGTTTAAAACATAATTGTGCAGTTCAGCGATCCGTTTTGTTTACTACTTGATACATCACAACCTTTCTTAGACTATCACGACAGAAAAAAATTGTTAGTTTTAAAGAATATATTTATCTCCGAAGAATGCGCATTGTAAATAAAAGCACTAGACTATAATTTACATGTAAAAAGGTTTACATTTACGCACGAATTCGGTTTTTGACAAATCATTTTTTTTACAAAGTCTGCAATTCAAGACAATATTAATTTGTTCATTTTTTAACTGTCATAAGTTGATGTTTCGAACGTTTATTCTTGGACGAACACGAAGGATTATTGTAAGATCACCGGGACCTACCCAATTGGAAATCTTACCTTATCAAATGTAAAAATGGCTTGCATTGAGTCTAATCTAAGCAACGCAAGTCCACGATGGATTGGGGTAGTTAAAGAACTCCACAATACACAAGACCAAGGTATTGCTTTTTAACCTTTGCATGTTTACACTGTATAAATATGATTAGCACATTTTTTATATGATAAGTTAAAAGAAATAACAAACGCTTCCAAAAAACGATGAGATTCTACAAAGGAAGCATTTGGTTAGTTTCAATCAGTTCACGTATTTTATTCAGTTATATGACAAAACAGACTAGTAGGGAGGTAAGAAAGCCGAATGGTCATCCATCTAGTCCTAGGCACTGCAAACCAATTTTTTGTGTTCCTTACGTTTTCTTTCTTTAAGGGTAGGTTGATGTTATCGTAACATAAAATAGATAGTCTTAAATGCAATTTATTTTTAAAATTTTTATTTTAAATTCCATTGAATCCCAGTTATCGAGACTATGGGTAAAATCTGTAACATTTATCTTTTTTAAAATCAAAATGTTATATACTTCTTTGATTAAGTCGAGAAACTAAGTACATGAGCAAAAGAGTTTATATCAAAGTTGTGAATTTAAGGAATAAATGCTATGGTCTTTGTGATAGGATGTGGCTCATTGATATTATACCTGTAGTAAAACATAATATTTTATCTGCCACTGGTAATGAAAGATTATATTTATTTTCTTTAGGTCAACTAATCACTTATCCCGATCAGAAGTTTATCACCAGTTGTATGAAATGCCGTGTAAATTACACAACACAAGAACCTCAATGTCAATATGAATTCTGCAATGACAACTCAATCTCTGAAGTTTATTGTTCAAAGGTAAACAGTCACTTACTGTTTCTCATCCGGAAAAAAAGCAAAAGTCTTAATTTAATTTGATTAAAAATAATATATATTTAACCTCATTTAACAAACACGATTTTATGTCTGGGAGATTGTAGATAATAAAATTGGCATAAACAAAGTTTGCTTTCGTCTTAATATCTAATGTGATTGTATTTGTTTGAATGCATGCCACCAAAGAATAATTCAGTTGGAAAGTATACAGACACTACTTCAGAAATATCTTCTAGATTAGTGACCACGTCAGGTCTTCCTATGGACTTGAAAGCAAGAAGCACAGGTTAGTTACAAAAAAAGCTTATTACATTCAAAGTATATTTTAAGATATCCTCAAAGTAATTCATGATTTCACTAATATGTTTGTTAACGTTTTATAGTGTTGATCACAAAGACACTTTAGTTCGCCGTTTTGTTAAATACAAAATCAAATTTGGAAGTACTCACCATTTGCAATAAATTTTCCGACATTAAATCTCGTCTTTATCCTTTAAACATTACTTTTGTTGCCAATTTTGTTTTAATCATGTAATGTTTAAAAGGATTTTTTCTTCTGCAGAGGTATTGTAATTTTTAATGATCATTTAATCATTCTTTTTATAAAAATGTAGTACATTTCTTTATACGTTTAGTTTGAAAACTGAAGTAAGTTCAATATTATATTTTAGATTTTATTCTGTAAGAAAAGTTATGATTTTGTCAAGTTATTTGCTAACAATACACAAAATGACATATTTTATTTCAAATCAAAGCATAGAGTGAGCTGAATATCTATTTTGCAAACAATTTTTCTCGACAGTTTCAAGGTTTTCACGTTTGTTTAGGATTGGATTTTAGAATCTTAAATCGGACCTAATAAACTATGTCGCTTTATATTACATGTAAGGACCTAGTTTGGGAAGATTGACATATACATGTATAGATCTTATCACTATTTCTACTACTGTGGTTTCATTAATATTCAAGGGTATCAATTTTCGTGGATAAAGTGAAAATCACAGTTTCAAGGATACGTAAATTCGTGGCCATTGGCCCTTTTAATACAAAATGTTAATAAAAATTGCATTTCAATGAACATTTATTTTCATGGATCATCTTGACAACGAAATCCACGAAAATTGATATTCAACGAATATTTGTGAAACCACAGTATCAAAAATTAATTTATAATACACCCCTGCAAATGTTTGGAATGTTTTCTTTATCGTTGCTAAGTATGTAATAAATCCCGAGATGCTCTAATGAAAGTTCACGAGACTTAACAGAGATTTGTTCAGTACCTGTAAAAGTTCGAATGGAAGACTTTAGTATAAATGTTCGGATAATATTCTCAGTATACGTAAGCACTGGCCGTTTTTCATATCATGCATGTATCCTACTTTGATTTATGTAATTAAAGATATATGTCTTATTTCATAATCTACTGGTTATTATCACTGAACGATTGTATTCAAAACAGAGTAATCGTTCGTGTTCAACTACTCTACCCGTGATTGAAAGAATAAACGCTGAGTTAGGAAATAAAATCATAGCCATGTATGAGGCTTTTGGTGTGCAATACTATGCTTTTTTAAAAAAAAGAATGGGTGTCTGTTTTGCATAAAACCTAAGTATATCGAACCATTTTTAAGGAACATTCTGCCTAAAATAGTATAGTCTGTTTCACTACTGATGATATTACTAGGTCAGGCGCGGATCGAAAATTAATCCTTTAGTGGATCGCTACTAAGCATATTTTAAAACTGCTTCAATAGCATAAAAACCCTATAATTTCTATTGTCATATTCATTTCTAGAACAAATTTTATACACAAGTTAATAAATATACAGTTTAAAATCAATAAACGTTTAACTTTTACAGTTGACAACAAGTACCTAGATTCTAGGAAATATACTATAATCACGAGGCACTATTTTTACTGCAAAACTGGAGAGATCAAATAAAATCACGTGGTTCAAATTTAAATGACAATAACATTCGCAGGGGTGTAATAGATTTTGATGAAGATTTGCATAATCAATGAAGAAAATATATAGGTATGTAGTAAATAACTGCAAATTACGTTAGCTAAGAAATCAATCATGCCGACGCGGCGAAATCAGAACGCTCTAGTCTGGTTTTTATACTCAAAACTTACCAAAAAGGGTTACAATGCATTTTTATCTTCTTAAGTAGACCATCCTTTATCAATACTTATAACTTTAAATCCATAGTATTTGTTTTGTTTAAAATTAACACCGGTTTCTCGTTCGAGGCACTTCAAACTTACGAGCATTCGCATCTTTGTTCATGTCAACAAACGGAACTATTAAGTCTTCAGCAGTTCTTCAGTATTCGCAAAAGGCAACAAAAACCACAAAACACAACCTCACATCATTAATTAGGCTTTTAAAAAATCATTGACAAGCATCGCTAATATATACACAATTTTAAACATAATGGATAAATCAAGTGCATATGTTTAAAATCATACAATAAAAATGTGCAAAAAAATGGCACCCTAACATCCAGGCATATCTTAAAACTTATTAGAACCCGACACTTTTGATGAAGCATTTGGTCAATTGCTTATATGTCATAGCTAGTTAAGAATTGTAATAAGGCCCGTCTCGTCAGGAGTTCACCTTCTGCATAAATCAATTAGTCTCTTTGAACTTCATTTGGTTTTAATTGGGATCTAATGAATAGATTACCTATATTTTTGTGTTTACCCTATGCAACCATAGGATGTGTTGTGAAAAATTGTGCGCATACTTTGTCATGTTGTATGTTATCCCAGTATTTCATTAGTCGCTTCCTTAACTCTTTAATACATTGGTTAAATTTGGTCACCAAAACGTTCGGTACAGCCTTTTTAGTGTTTTTCTCCTTTTGTTTATTGAGAAGATCCATTATATTTGCAGAAAGAGTTTCTTGCATAATAGGTTCAATTTCTGATTGTTTGTAACCTCTTTTTTCGAGATGAGTTTTGATTTTAATATTACAAACAAGTTATAGGCGCGGCGATGGGGGCACGCCCGTCACCAGAAATTACAGATATACACTGTACGTATGAGAGACATCACTGATGATGTAATATCTAACTTTTAACATGCCGACAAACTTATCTATCACGGCAAATATAGAGATGACGGTTTTATGCTGTTTAATGTAAGCCCGGATAAAGTTAAAGATTTTGTTTGACATAGGGAACTCTTGTCATAAAAATCTGAGATTTACTAATGAATTATCTCACACCAGTGTCAATTTCATAGACACGAGCATATACAAAGGAACAAGATTCTCAGATAGCCAGCGATTAAACATTCGCTCATATATCAAACCTACTAACAGCTTCCAATACCAGCACAGACAAAGTGCTCTTAGCTCATAAGTTTTCAAGGGCCGTCATTTTTATTCACTCCTCTATTTGGATTAAACACCTATTTAAAAGCATGATGTAAATTTGATCTGTCGTCGAATTTGAAAAAGGAAACGGTTTCTTGAGAGATTTTTAAAAGTATGTTGTATTTTTAAATGTTAACATTTAAACTCACTACACCACTTATTACTTTGTTCTGTTTTTTTACAGAGATTTTATTGATTCAAGTAGTTGTTCCAGTGGTGCTTGTTCTGTTATTTCTATCGGGTTTAATGTTTGCAGTCGTGTTGTATATCAGGTACTATTATATATGTAGTCAAATATAAATTATTTTTATAATTAATTTCATAATTAAACTTATGTACCTGAAATCTTAAACTAAACCAATTTCAATTGTTAATGTATTATATATATATATATATATATATATATATATATATATATATATATATATATATATATATATATATATATATATATATATATATATATAATTTTTTTAAATCTTTCATACAAAAACTGTTGCATTTTCTCTCAATGTCAAAATTACATTGTTCATACAAAAAATACACAATGGCTAACGTTTCCAATTCTATTTTATTTTAATTTGTTTTAAAGGAGTAAGTTGTCAAAAGAAAAAGATTCTGAAGTCGACACAAATCCATCAACCAACGACTCAAGAATATACTCAAATGTTCAACCTCAAAATAGCAACAATTACTGTGAACTTCAGCAACCCTACTCCACCAGTGGGTCGACAGACTATTCTCAGCTGCAGTTCGACAGTCAGCCTAATTATGGCTTTTCTAATCACTTTGAAAATGGTGCTGAGCAATCTAAAACGTCTGATTACATGAATATAAATTAACAAAAATAATTATAAGAATGAAAGAAATAATAATAGAACTTTATAAATCTTTTTAACATGAGTACCACAAAAAGAAAAATATATATTTGTAAATCACTAATTTGCTAAGAATTTTTGTAAATATTCAATAATTTTGAAAATTTATATAATCCTCACGCATAACCAATATAAATGCCTACAATTTGCTTAAACTTAAAGGAATTATTTAATAGAAAAATATCCTGATTTCATGGCTACACAAACGCCTATCAATTTGAATTCAATAGACAATTTTGTTGAAATACAAATTTTCCCCACACAACAAAGTACTTAATATATTGTTAATCTGATTCTGTCGAATAGACCAAATACAGCACCGATCAGACCCAACCTATCAAAAAATAAACACCAACTATACTCTGCGTTAAGTACTTTCGGGGATTACTCTGGGTTTACTCCAGGTGTACTAGAGTGGACCCAAAAGTAAACCCAGAGTTGACACAGAGAGTCAACTTAGTTTGACGTATAGCCCTGAAAGCAGAAGTTACATGTGTATTTGGAATATACAAAAGGTAGGCATTTCAAGCAGTTACATGGTTAGACAAAAGAGGGGTCTGCTTTACACTTCAGTGCGTACAGTGGACCCCAAAACAAACCTCGAATGGACCCAAAGTAAATCCCAAGTGAACGCAAATTTTCAAATAGCAGACCCAGAGTAAAAACAAGTATCCCTTTTAAATGATTGATCGGCAATAATGATATATTGATAGCAAGAAGCAATCAACATGATCAGTTTGATGTAAAAATAATTTAAAAGGTATTGTATTTTTTAAAAATATAGAATATTTTGAATCTGTACACCATAATTTCATCATTATATACCATCAACCAATTTAATTTTGAAATAAATTTAGGGAAAGCCGTTCGTAAACTCCCTGTCTAGTTTTATATTTTTAACGTAATTATTAAATGTTAACTTATCTTCTTCTTCAGAATACTTAGTAGGGCTCTAAAAGAGCATTAACACGTATACAAAGAAAGAGTTGTATTAAAATAATTTAATTCGACTGAAAAACATTGAATGCCATCATAACTTGATATTGAGGTCGCATTATAACGTAACCTTGTTTATAAATCAAGCCGTCTTCCTAGCTACTATTACGCAACATCAATAGATCGAGGTCAGTTCATGGAGCATCTTCTTATGATTGAGGTCAGTTCATCGAGGTCAACTGCATTACTGAATGAACCTTTCGATCGAAATTCTTACGCGTGAGACAAAATGTGCATTCTTGAATTAACAGGTCGAACTGTATTTTATGTAATATGTTTGCATCTCTTGAGGTAAATGAATTGAAATAAAACTGAGTAAAATGTTATATAAATACTAATAAATCTTCTTCTTCAGAATACTTAGTAGGGCTCTAAAAGAGCATTAACACGTATACAAAGAAATAGTTGTATTAAAATAATTTAATTCGACTGAAAAACATTGAATGCCATCATAACTTGATATTGAGGTCGCATTATAACGTAACCTTGTTTATAAATCAAGCCGTCTTCCTAGCTACTATTACGCAACATCAATAGATCGAGGTCAGTTCATGGAGCATCTCCTTATGATTGAGGTCAGTTCATCGAGGTCAACTGCATTACTGAATGAACCTTTCGATCGAAATTCTTACGCGTGAGACAAAATGTGCATTCTTGAATTAACAGGTCGAACTGTATTTTATGTTTGTATTGTATGTTTGCATCTCTTGAGGTAAATGAATTTGAAATAAAACTGACTAAAATGTTATATAAATACTAAACCAAACTTCAAGTTTTTATAAGAACTACTTATGCAAGCGGAATGTGTGCGCACGTGGAAGCATTTGCCGGCTGCCTCATATGGACACAATAGTGATCGGCCGAAGCCAATTACAATTTACACGTATTTGTAGTACATCTAATATCGTTTCTGAGTTTATCTATGCAAATGTGATATTGTGGAAACATTAATTAAAAGGCCTCCCGTGATTTAGCCTGAATGTAAAGCGAATGCGCAAGATTGTAAAATCCAACAAAACTAGATGATTACCGGATTTTTTAAAGGAAATTTCGTTGATTATTAATAAGAGAAGCTTGATTACTACTCCGATTTCTCGGTATTAAAGTACAAACATTCGAGTCTACTAATTTAATATAATAGTGTAGATGTGTGGATCTAGAGGAAATAGGGTGGGGATGAAGGTGGACCCCAGGGAAAATTCATGTTTATTAAAAGTACATAGTACATGTAAATTTACCTTAAAGGCCTCGGACCATCCCCCGGCAAAAACAATTATCCCTCGGAACCCCCCCCCCCCCACACACACACACATTCGATCCGCGTATAGCTATTCATTCTTTTACTAAATATCTTTATTTTTGAAGATCCCTCTATTTGTTTGGTTTCACTCAAAATTTATGTTAATAAAGTACAATAAGAAGTGTCAGTGTAAACGTGACCATATCAATGTGTGTTTGTTGGAGATAAATATTAGAACATTATACGTAACGGTCAATGACCATAGACCAAGAAAACACTCCAATCCAAGTAGTGTTGATTAAAAGCTTATGTCAAATGGTAAAATTGTTGGCGCATACTTTTATTCTTAGATGCTTAACCAATAGTTTAAAGTTTATGACACATTTTCTACCCATATTCCTGATAGCTTAATTAACTGGTCAAATCTTCAAGTAGTTGGGAATTAAAAAATCCCTTGGCCTTGTTATTGAAACCAACAAGGAAGTTTTAAACAGAAAGAAGAATTGTATTTCAGCCGTATAGAGGCAACAATTTAAACAACAATTTAGACAGGTCTGTCAACTTGGTACATATACATGTATATATTTTATAAGATATTAATTGACTTTTAAAACCAATCATTTTTAACTTTAACAGAAAATGAATGAGACAGCGAAGACCAGGGTTAAGATTTAAAAATCGCTGTTAGAGGGATATTTTTAATACTATTTTATATCATTGTCTTATTTAATAAAAAATGATGTGATATCTAATTATGAATAAAAGATATGTGAAAACTTAGCGGCTGTTAAAATGATATTAGGAATTTATGTCCAATAATTTAGTCTTAATCAGTACGTTCTGTATGCTATGTTTCAATTCTTTGTACATGTATTAAAAAGGCGAAGTAAACTCTTTTTATATTCAGGAACAAATAGCAAATTATAACGTAGCCAGGTAGTTTTTTTTTATAAACATTTTCTTTCTCCGCGAACTTCATTTATTAATATTTTTCCTGCTGTTAACTTAAGTATACAAGTGACATTTATTATGCATTGCTAAATAAAATTGTATTCTAGCACATCCAAGTAACTTATAAGAAGCATTGATTTATTTTATTTCCTCATTGTCCATATTTTTTTTTGAATTTAACGTTTTAACTGCAAAATAGCATATGAACATTAATGCAAATTTGTAACTTCACATTCTGCATATAAGACATTTGGATATTTTTTTTTCAAGATAGATGGACGAGCATTTAAATTGATTGCCTTAAGATGCAAGATTTTTTTTTTCATTTTGAATTCACGTTTCTTTATAAGCCTCTAAAGTTATCTTCGCTCCCTCAGATATTCTTTACATTTTTTGGCATCTAAAATTTAATTAGCAGATACAACATCAAACGTGCTCTATAAAGTTAGCTGGTGTAATGAGATATAAACATGTAAACACAAATGACTATAATCTAGTGTATGCATTCATAAAAAAAGCCTTGACAGTTTGTTCCAAGGACAACATCAACTTCCATATGATTGAAATTATTATTCATACGCAGGATATATAATAATCTAAGGAAAAATAAAAATTCTAGTTAATATTTAATCAACCAAGTACACATACATGTAATAATATATACTTCTCTGCGTACAACGATGCAGTGCTGGGGAGATACTTATGTCAGTTTTATCTTACCACTTTAAATAGCGTTAATGACAAGCTTAATATCTTAGTTAATATAAATAGATCCTTAATTTCCTTATTTAGAAAAAAAGTTGAATTATATTAACAAGTGATTTTAAGTCAAGATAAATAAAAAGTGTAAAGTCTAAAATAATTTATGTCAAAGGGTTTTATGGGTTTTGCTCGGAGGTAAACAATACAGCTCGGCTTTGAAAACCTATAATTTAACAAAACACCTGGAAGTATATATAGAAAAAAATGTGTGCGGAAATAACATCCTAATGACTATTGCTTATTTTATAGAAAAGTTTAAATTGTGTGCTACATGAACAGCAGTATTGAATTACTTTATTATCTTACCTTACATAAGCAATAATGTAAAGTAATATTTTTCCAACTCGAATGATCACCAAACGGCTGATCATTCAAGCTAGTACAACAAATACTCGTTGTTCGTCTGTAGTACTAGTGTTTACGCTCCAGTACCATGCACTAAGAAATTACATAGATGTCTTTTAAAGAAGTGTCAATTTTGAGTTTAGATAAAATGTTATACTGTATACTTGTTTCTCTAGATGCTCAGCGAAAAGGTAAGGGTATTAAATTCATGACAAATGTAAATTACATAGTAGACTTACATATATTCTCAGTATTTCCTATCAGATATTACTTGTTTACTACTTGTAGACATCTGCAATGAAAAGCAAGACAAAACACCTCACTTCAATTGTTTATAGATGGTATGAACTATATATTGTGGAATATTTAAAAACGAAGGCATATTTCTTTTTGTCTACAACTTCTACACACTATTCATGACACCTTTAAAATATCGCTGGGGTGAAGGGACGGGATATAAATATGCGAGCCAATAAGGAAATTTTAAACAGAAAGAAGTACCTAGCCTAGCAATATGGAAGCAAAGTTTTACAGGTCTGTTGTGACATGTTCTTTCTTATTTTTTTTAATCTATCTTAATGTAAGTATGATATTCATTGTTAGTGAATATGGCTGCTACGATTATGGTCATAATTCTGTCAAAATGGAGAGCTTAATCATAATAGTTCACTTCCCTGTGTAAATAATTTAGTATTTACAAAAGGAGGAAAAAGAAAAATTATTTTAACATATATAGCATCATTTATTTTAATTTATATATAATATTTTTCTCATTTTATCACTTAACGATTTTTGAAAATCACTTGAATAAAAAAGTACTAATCGTAGTATATCTATTGTATGCGAGTACGTTCCCACTGTCCCGATTCGGAGCGCGATTTATGTCTCGGTCTAAATCGTTATAAAAGAAAAAGCACCAAATCTCACTAGATCTTGAATAATGTCGTGACGAACGTGTTAATCGTACGACATTTTTGACGACAAACGGCTGATCATTCAAGCTAGTACAACAAATACTCGTTGTTCGTCTGTAGTACTAGTGTTTACGCTCCAGTACCATGCACTAAGAAATTACATAAATGTCTTTTAAAGAAGTGTCAATTTTGAGTTTAGGTAAAATGTTTACTATATACTTGTTTCTCTAGATGCTCAGCGAAAAGGTAAGGGTATTAAATTCATGACAAATGTAAATTACATAGTTGACTAACATATATTCTCAGTATTTCCTATCAGATATTACTTGTTTACTACTTGTAGACATCTGCAATGAAAAGCTAGACAAAACACCTCACTTTAATTGTTTATAGATTGAATAAACTATATATTGAGGAATATCTAAAAACGAAGGCATATTTCTTTTTGTCTACAATTCTACACACTATTCATGACACCTTTAAAATATCGCCGGGGTTAAGGGACGGGATATAAATATGCGAGCCAACAAGGAAGTTTTAAACAGAAAGAAGTACCCAGCCTAGCAATATGGAAGCAAAGTTTTACAGGTCTGTTGTGACATGTTCTTTCTTTTTCTTTTAATTTGAATTCGTTATTCAACAATGAATATCATACTTTATGTTAATTTAAGTATGATATTCATTGTTAGTGAATATGGCTGCTACGATTATGGTCATAATTCTGTCAAAATGGAGAGCTTAGTCATAATAGTTCACTTCCCTGTGTAAATAATTTAGTATTTACAAAAGGAAGAAAAAGAAAAATTATTTTAACATATATAGCATCATTTATTTTAATTTATATATAATATTTTTCTCATTTTATCACTTAACGATTTTTGAAAATCACTTGAATAAAAAAGTACTAATCGTAGTATATCTATTGTATGCAAGTACGTTCCCACTGTCCCGATTCGGAGCGCGATTTATGTCTCGGTCTAAATCGTTATAAAAGAAAAAGCACCAAATCTCACTAGATCTTGAATAATGTCGTGACGAACGTGTTAATCGTACGACATTTTTTAACAGTCAACAGACTTTCAACGATCAACACGATAAATTTTCAATTACAATTTATATGTTATTATCGTATCGTTGCCAAGCGCAACGAATCGCATTTCATCGAGACCCCTTATCGTGTTGATCTTGACTAATCTTTGGTGAGGCAAACGCCATGCTGCGCCACCGCGTTCACTTAAGTTGTGTCAGTATTGTCAGTTGGGGCTAAATAGATGAGATATCATTCTGGACATTTGAGCGACCAAATTTTGTAAGCGGCTATAAACAAAAATATGTCTGTCTAGTAGAAAAAAAAATTCTCCGATCTGAATGGGCATTGTACAATCGTGACAGATCGCGTCAGCTGAATTGTATATATCATGACGTCGACCGTACCGTATTAACAAATTGCATAAGGACTATCAAATTGCATCGCCCTGTGCCTAGCCGTAAATTTATTGAAAATTTCTGCGACTAGTTACAATTTGTCAATCGTTGTGTTCGTAACAGATCACATTACAGTTGTTTTATTTTTATTTTTGCGTTAACGACATGTAACATTTTAAATTAAACTTAAAATGTCTCATCACATGTAACCAGTCTATTGTAGCATGTTACATGTATGTACATGTATATGAATTTATGGATTGTTTTAGATGAAGTTATAATGAATATGAACATGAAAACTTGAGACTACATACATATAAGTTGCAACAGAAGGTAGGGCCCTAAAATATCATATCTATATTTATAAATGAAGACATTTTGCAAATAAACTACAAACTGCGTGCACCAGAGTACTTGCTTACATCTTCGGTATTTCAACACATGTGAGACGATGTCCGTAAGGTATAATTGAATTTTAACTGATAAGTTACTATTGTAAAATAATTCAAAAACATACTTTCATTTTCGACAAACAAGCCCGAAATAGCAAAAAATGAGAGTAAGGTTGTGGACACGCTTTGGTGGATCTAAATCAGGGATAGTCTCGATCAAAATATATACTTGCAATGAAATAATATTGAATGATTACGTATAGAGTGAATATATTTACTGTGAGCCTATCATGAAAGTTAAGATTTGACAAATGTTGAATAAGTGGGCAGTTTTAGTTTTGATAGTCATTGGTTTGCGATGCGCGACCTTTGGTGAGAAAATGGGATAGAACTTTCCAGAACGGGGTAACCAAGAACGCGGATTGACTTATTAACGAACGGGCAGATATCTTAGATCGGAGAGTTAATAAATAAAGTAGAACAATTAATACGATTTTAACATTAATGGAAAGAACTTTCAAGAACGGGGTATCTAGAAACGGGTTGACTAATGAATATCATGGCGGAAAGTGTAGGGTGAGTTAACCAAGCTGAGAAATAATTAGAAGTGTTTTGTTTTAATACCAATTAGAATATTTATCACCTATTATGTTAATAGTTATTATCATTAACCCCCATACGTGAGGTTTTTCAAGACTCCCGCTATATCTCAAATGACTACTTTTGTCGCACCCTGTATAAACAAACATGGCGGCCCAATAGTAACTGAAATTCTATAAACATCGGTCATTAAGCTGTTTATGGCAACATGGTAAACGGACGTCTCAGCAAAACTCATCTGGGCAATGTACACGTTCAAGTTGAATCCGCACATCAATATTTATAAAAAAAAAAAAAAAGCTATGTAATTAACACGTGTATAAAGAATAAATTGGGAAGGTGCTTAGTCAAATAAACAAACATGGCGGATAACGAGTCCGACATCATACATGTACGAGTATAGTCAACACAAGCTTAGAGTCAGATTAATAGATATGAAAACGTGTGTAAAACTATGCATGGTTAAAGCTGTTTCTTTTGTACTTGCACTTAACAAGAGAATTAAACACCAAAAACAAAATACAATTTTTTTTTTGCGTTTGCGTTCTTGCATTACAGAAAGTCACTCCCATACAATCTGGAATATTCCACATCAATATTCTGCAATATTCAACATCAACCACGTCTGAAAACCTCTGAAGTTTTCATTTGACAAGCAGCTTGTCATATATGCTCAAGAGCACATTACCATAATACCGGTATACTCAATAAGAACCCTATCAAGTACTGATTACTACACCCATACACTTTAAACTTTCCCGTGCAAAGTTTGAACGCCAGAATGGATACATATCGAACACGACTTACCTACAAAACATTAAGCCCCACCTCCCACCCCACCATCTCTTATTGGCGTTTCCACAAAAAAGTAAATTTTATTCTAATTCACCGAGTTCAACCAAAATAAATTATATTTACAGTTACTTGGTAAACAGAAACATCGTAAAGGAAACATCATAATACAAAACAATATTAAATCATACTGCCATAGTCCATTCGATGGAAACAAAATAAAATATTGAGTTTACTAATTCGCCCCCTTTGTTTATATAATTCGTGATTCTGTACAAAATTATTTTTTTAGGATGAATAAATTCTAATTTCAGTCTATCAAAAACTAGTTGATAGCTAAAAGATATATAAACTAACAACATTTGTATTTGGTACAAATTATTATGAATAGCCAAAAGGTAGCTCAAAAGATTGTGAAGTTAGTCTTGGACTGCGTTATGTGACTTCTTGTCTTGTGTGATTTTTTTATCGGTCCTTTGAATGGCCACAATAGACAGTATATACTTTATTTAGAGGTACATTGTTTGTAGTACACCACTGACGAGATTAAGTATTGGGTATGATATATGTAAACACAACATTTACTTGCTACATATCATGCATACATTTTATGTTTTTTACTAGCTGCACATTAAATATTTTTATTCCATCCCACTGATATTTTAAGCAAGCTAGTTAAGAATTTACACAGAATATTTTAAATCATTCATCCATAAGAGAGAAACAGCTCCGAATTATAAAGAAACTTTTCAACAGTTCACTAGTTTTGAAAAGATGAAACAATTCACCTACTGAGAATATTCTCCAGCCTGTACATGTAAACAATAATACGCAGTATCACAAATTGCAAACTTTTAAAAGGTATTTGAAATATTCACATGAATTCACAGTCATAACATAACAGTTTTTGGTTTTGCTATACTGAAAGCAAAATTAATTTATTTACAAATTTGAAAACCATGCATTAAATGTTCTGTAAAATACTTACGGACAATCATTAATTGTAGCATTTTCATTGTATTATTCCTAATGTTCGTAGCTATTTGTGTAACTGTTCAAAATAATTTTAGTTTGCAAAATACATTCTTCACTTGTTCCAGGTATCGCGGTTTTGTCACGATGTATGCGTGTTGGTTAATTCACTTTCTTATAACTCTAACAGGTAAGACTGAAATCCTTTTATCTATTTATATTCCTAATCAAATGTTTGATGCATGTTTAACGTAATAAGGGGCTTTCGTATCCAACGGAAGACCTTATAGTGATTGTAAGGTTTTTTTCTTTCTTTCTTATTAGGGTCTTTCGTAGACCCTCTTGTTTTTCTTCGGTTTCTTTTTATTAATATTTCTTTACTGACTTTTCTGATTTTTAGAGCTTTTGTAAAGTTACCCTGCCTCAACAATATGAAGGTTTTAGTCATTTCAGTTCCAATTTGACGGCCATTTTTAATTTTTAAAAAAGTGATTTTGTCCGGAGGAAATCTCCATAAACTTTAAAGATATCGCTTTGAAATTTTTACTGATGTTAGATGTATCAATTCTATGGTGTACTGGGGGGTTTAAAATTGTATTCATCAATTTTGCTCAGAACCGGAAGTAGTTCCAATTTTTTGAAATTTTCATTTTTTTAACAAAATAAGAAAATACAACAGTGTTATAGAATTTGACATAATGAATTCAAATCAAAAATCGGTTTTAAAATCGGACGTTGATTTAAGAGATAATGGGGATTAAAAATCGATATTTCCGGAAATTTTGAATCCGCGTTTAAGGTTAAAAAAATAGCGTTATTAACTCGTAAAAAAACAAACCGATTTTTGTTAATTACTTTGACACGTTCGGATTTTTTTTGTTAAGTCGTTCTTGAAATCATAATAAATTTTGTTAATTCATACTGAGAATCATTCGGATATTTCAAAGTCGTACCAAGAATTATTCGTTTTTTTTTTATTTTTGTTTGTTTGAGTTACCTTGTTATTGGTTTAAGAACTCTGCTTCTTACAGGAACATCTAGCTTTACTCTCGACATTAATGGAATACCAACTCGTTGCAAAGCAACGAGCTTTGCTCTAGTTATTTAAGTATTTTTTCTCCCTTTATGTCTCGTGAATATCTCAGAGATGTCTGGATAGATGTTCCTAAAATTTTTGGTGCGGATTGAAAATAAAAAGATATTAAAAAAAGGTATTAAATAGATTTTTTATCTAAATTTACTTCCGTTCTTCCGTTTCCTGTTCCGCAACGAAAAGCTTGTCAGCTCGAAATCTCAAAAACGGTACAGACTTGAACAACCACACTTTGTGGGATGAAAGACTTGTGTGTAGAGGTATTTAAACTATTTTGTTTTGTTCGTCGTAACATCCTGTCGTCACCGGAAGCACTTAAAATAATTATTTTAACACATTAAATTCCTTTTCCATAGAATAAGTATATAAGTATAAATCTATTCATACGTTATCTATGCAATGTTATATAAACAAAAAAATTCTACTTCCGATAAGATATCTCAATTATCTCAGGTAGCTTTTTTAAAACACGTTTTGTACCCACGATATCTCAGGAACTAGAAGCGAAACTTTTATGGATGATATACATTTGATTGAAAATGTGTTTAACCGGTTTTATTTTGTCTTCCGTCACTTCCGGTCCACACAGGAAGAGTTCAATCAAATCGAGCTGTTTATCAGTCTAACTTTATTCCTGTGATATTTTTAGTTAGCTCGATGACCAATAATGTACAAAAGGCAAGTATACAAGAAATATTGAATGCAATTCACATTGAGCACTTACGTTTGTCCGATTTCTGTCCCGAGACAAAAATCCGTATGTAGACGAGATCTCAAAAACGGTAACCACCTTAACAATCAAACTTTGTTGTTAACATGTGTTAACACTTTTGTTGTTCTATCCCGCATAGCTTCCGGTCGTCACAGGAAGTACACCCTATTTTGATTTCTTAAAAATATTTTGGTTATTTAGCATGGAAGTAACATTTGTCATCTACACATGGTAAAAAAAAAACAAAAAGAGTTATACTTCCGGTGAGGCATCTCAAATATCTCAGGTAGCCTTCTTTAAAAAAAAAAACCAAAAAACCCACAAGACATCAGAAACTGTGAGTGATCAAGATACAAAACTAATATTGATAATGGACATTTGATTGAACATGTGTTTAACGGGTTTCTTTTGGTAGTATGTCACTTCCGGTTCTCACTCGAAGCGTTCAAGCAATAGAAGTGTTTTTTTAACTTTAGATTTTTTTTGTACATTTTACTCAATTTGATGAACAGTAACGTACCGTATGTAAATGTACTAAAATATCTACTTTCAATTTCTTAAATTACTTCCCTTTGTTCGTTTCCGAAAACCTTTTCTCAACGAGATATTATAACTAAAAAGAACTTGAACATCCAAACGTTGATGAAAGACAAAGTTTATGATATCTTTACTATTTCTTTATGATTCGGCGTAATTTCCTGTCGTCACAGAAAGTACTCAAAAATTGACATTTTGTCTTTTTGTTTTGTTTATTACTTGGGAAACCTCTTACAGTATATATTATATCCATTTTCTGTTTACAAGAGAAATGGTTTTTGTAAAGATTGATACATGAGGAACGGAAGACCTTTTTGTTGCTATAGCAACAAGAGACTATTCCTTTAATTATTGTTGATTTCTTTAAGCAATATCTCAATCAAAAGCTTTAACCTGGTTTGATGCACAAAAAGAATGCATGGAAAAGAATCAGTCACTTACGCAGAGGGGAAATGAATCGACAAGTTTTTACTGGACTGGATTGTACAAAAAGAGATCACAGTGGATCAAAATTATAGGTGAAAGATAAGACTATCCATCTTATTATCTTATTATTAAAGCCATGCCTGTAAACTGAAATGTTAAGCACTTTTGTTTAGGCGTTATATTTTAAAACACATACCGAAGAAATGACATATTCCGTTCAATTATTAGTAGCGTACAAAATATCTCTAGAAATATTTTATGTACATTTCAAAATCTTCATTGCAACAACATATCAAATACTCGGATACAAACCTCAGTTGAAAGTTATGTGGTATATATTGAAAATTCCTTCAGATGAAATTTGATACAATTTCCAATATCACCTGGTCATTTGAAATTATAATGATATATCTCTTCTTTTTTTTTTAAATTGAATGAATTTATCCTTCAAATTCTGAAAGTGCTGCTACTTAAAAAAATTGGCTTAAGTTAAAATTGATTTAAAAGTTACCCTCAATTTAGCTATATATCGCATTTCTAATTATTTTACATAATTATCTAATACTTCATAAGAGTTCATCCTCAATGCAGTATCATTTTTGCATGACTGAAATATTCCTTCATTTATTATCAAAAGCTAATAATGATAATAATGTAAGTGTATGCCTTTATGTAAAGTTAATCACAAATGTATATCGACATTTAACATGTCAAGCATTCATACACGCATATTATTAAATAAGTTATCAATTTAGAAAGTAATAAATAATTTCGACAAATAAGTATTTGTAATTATCAACTGTTTGTTCATGTATCTAAGTATGTTTAAAATAAATTATGCCGTAATTGATTTTCTTGTAAAATATTTGGCTTGATTTGTTTCCCATCTTCACTCAACAATGTTAGCATGTGTATAGAAACAAGCAAATGTATTGTGTGGTTATTGACTGTTTTAGCTGTGTCAGTAAGCTGTACAGCTTATTCACACATACAAAACAATTGATAAACACATGTTAATATACATATATATAATAGTCACTTGAAAAAAGGCAAGTTTATACATGGAAATAACAGAAAACAAAAGCTTTTTAAAAATATTTTCCTAAATGCACATTTTTTTTTTACATTTTGTGTTGGCAATAATTGAATTCATTTAAGACCAAGGGTTTAATATAGTGGGTGAAGGAATGATTAAGTTGTAAGTGCAAAAGTTTTGAATAAACGGATCGCTAGACATTTTCAAATAAGTCAATGCATGTGTGTTGCATATTAAATATTTCAATATTTTAAGCTTGAACAGTTTGATAAGACAATTAAATAAATGAACGACTTGGGTTACTTAAAATAAAATAGAAATTAATGAATCTAAATTAACTTGCTTAACTTGCTATTTGCGGACAATGATCAGCTTGCAAAAAGCTTCGGTAAAACTAACTTAAGGATGTTGTTTACTCACGGTTGGAGTTGTCAAATTCTGATTGTTATAAAGTTCAATATCATAAGTAAAATTTGTTCTAAACATATAAAGTATTTATAAAATGAAATATTATTGACATAAAATTCGATAGCTATACTATATTATGGAATTTAGCTAAAACAAAACAGAGAAAATTCGGACTTAATTTTTTCAGATTTTGTTTCCGCTTAAATTTATCGGTAGTATTATTATAATAAAGGTTGAGATTTTATTTCAAAGTCAATATACTGTTTTATATTTTCTGTTGGTCTATCTCAATTTTTCATTAAGATATATGTATTGCACGCAATGCAAAAGCGTAAAACGACACCAAATCTCAAAATGTTTATCATTGACTACATACATTTTATGCCAGCGGAATAGAATCAATAGAAGTAGTTTTATTTTATAAATGTTTAAGTGTAATCATCATTAATTTTTTCAATTAAATCAAGAATTGTTAGGGATTTGAAAACTTATAGAGGAAATTTTGACTGAATTATTTTTTTTAAATTGTTCTGAAAACTTAATGCTTTGTATCTATTTAGTGTTGCTGCCATTCATAAACTGTATTCATTTTTGAAGAATTGAATTATTTCCACTGAAGAAAATCTCAATCATAGTGTAAATTTTTTGAATTTTTTTTCCAAAAACATTCATTGGCCATTACCTCAAAAAGTATGACATTGATCTACAAAGTGAAAAATAACAATACAATTAAAGGTTTATAACATACAATAGATGTTTATTCATTATCATCAGGTGATTTTTTTCTTTCTTTCTGAGTAAACTTAAGCACTGTTTTAGTCGTATGAAATAGTCCAAAGCAATTGGTATTGACCTTAAATGGTTGAAATATACACACAATAGAGACCAAGTTAAGTATATTCGATAAATTATTCTGATTTTTATTGACAAAAATGTTGATATAACAACTCTCATTATTGTAAGAAGTTTGTACTGTTAAGACTAAGCAACAAAATGGCACATTTATTTGCAGGTTGTTACGCAACATCAGAAATACAAAATGTTATTAATAAAACATTTGAACTCTCAATATCGTCCCCTCCACTATGCCAAGAACGTTGCCTTCAGGAAAGTCAATATTTGTTTGCTCTTCAGGTATGTAAGCTAAAGTACATTAACCTCCATATTATAGATATATCAGTTTTCTTTTATACCATGTAAAGGTATTCTATTTTGAGTAGGCAAAGAGCTGCAATTGTCTATCAGATAGTTTTGATAACTCTCAAAACCGGCTAGCTCCATCAAATTGCACGTTCAAGTGTAACGAAAGTGGATTATTGTCAACAGAATGTGGAGGAGAATCGTCATTTAATGTTTTTCTAACAGGTTAGATAATGAACATCATTATTACATGTATATGTCATCAGACTACATGTATTTCGTTCACAAAAAGTGTAAATTTTTTTGAACTTTAGGTTAATATATATAAGAAAAAATGACGAAAATAATTTTTAACTAAACAAGGCATTGTTTTTAATTTCTCAAAAAGATAACACCGTAACAGTTGTTAAAAGAATATTGCAGAAATAGGTAATCTACAAAAGTCAATATGTAAATGCCTGTATTTATTTCAAAAACTTCAATCAACAGAAAATAAGAGGAAGTTCTGATGTTACAGATACAACAAATTTGAGTGTTCAAAGCAGATGCCTTTCTTTAGAATGCGATAAATCTCCTAAATATAGAGATTACCGATGTGGAAAATCCCTAGGATTTGTATGCAACAAGCCAGGTATGAACCTATGTATTCTTTAACGTGTCTGTCTAGCCATTTTACATATATAATTGTAATGAATAAAACGATGTTTACGAATCAGATTTGATTTCTATTTATAAAAGATAAAAAATACCTTTCCACTCACACAAAACATGAAAGGATCAGGCATTTTTTTATATGCCCTTTTTGCAAATCATGTTTACATTTTAAATTATTTACGCAGGAATAAAAAAAAAATGCACTATGGTTATTTTTGTCATTTGCTACGTCAAAGTCTCAACTGACGTCTTTGTAAGACGTTGACTCCAACGCAGATAACGTGGACTTTGATGAAGCTTCGAGATGATTAATATACTACTGAACATTATTCTAAGGATAAATTGAACTATAAAAAAGTTCTTAATGATAAGTTGTCTTTTTAAAAGAAAACGTTACATGATAACCTGTATATTTTTATATTTCACTATGTATTTCCGTTTTACGACAGTAATGCGCAATATTAATACCCTGCAGCAAAATTTTAAACCTGCGACCGACCTCAAAATTATTTGTATTGTTAAATACTTTGTGTTGTTATTACATAACACATAAATGTTTAACTCAAATAACATCATCATACATGTCCAATCATTCAATAAACGGCAATCCGTAACACATTACATTGATGCATACATTATATATACTATTTCTCTATATTTTAAGGATGACAAAAAATTGAAATGAATAAGTTAAATAATTAAAAGCTCGCTAATAAGATTGTTATGTCTTGTTTGTAAAAACACGTATTTGCCTGCTTAACAAATACATTGTGTAATACAGCACACAGACTGAGCGTTTATCAAGCTTTAAAAATAATCTTTCAACACAAATCAAATATTTTCAAAGCAAAGTCCAAAAAAATATTGGTTGCTTTGTTAAAAAAAAAAACAAGTACCTTCCATGAGCCTAAAATTGGCTTTGTGATAAATGTAAAGCACAAAATCATTTCAGTTTAAATAGCTAATTTTTGCAAAGAAACGTATTAATTATATGACACTGTTAATATTTTCTGTACAATGTTACCTAAACATTGTATGTAATCGTACAAATTCGGTAGGAATTTAAACGAAACGTTCCTAATGGCAATGTTTTGAGGACTAGTTTCACATTTCAGTGATTAAGACATATCATAGCCACTAAATGAACAAAATTCTTTGACAAAATAATTATATATTTGTTTATTATTTGTCCAAGCAATACAAAGAAAACCTATGAATTCTGACATAAACATTGATCAATCAACGTTTCTGGCCCAGTATTTTTGTTAGATAAAATAGTTTGAATCTGGAAAGGTTTCCTTTTATATAAAATTGTTGTGTTGTGCATGTACTATGCCTAAATAGTAGTCAGGGTTTGATACATGGTGCACGAGCCGGAGGCGAGTGCACTATGTATCAAACCCTGACTACTATTTAGGCATAGTACATGCACAACACAACAGTACTGTTACTATTATGCCGACTGTTAAATATACTGACGTGCTTTGCTATAAGTAGCTCTGACGTTTGAGTGTTGACAAGTCCCTTAAAATAATCACCGGAAAAGCAAGCGTTTGTTGTTGTTTTTCAAATTACGTGTAATCAATTGATTTGATTGTTTATTTAATCAACAAGTTGTTGTACAATAAAATGTCAACAAAGGTTTATGTTCTTTTCAAGAAATAGAGAGACGTTTGGCCTTACCGAGAAAACTCGAAATGTTTAGCAGACGAAATCTCAGTGAATTTTTTTTCTTGAACATTCTTTATCAAGCGTCATTTAAAAAAGCGTTTTTGTGATTCTTATGTAGAATTTCTTTGAAAAATGTTCAATCAATTTGTTCAAAAGTTTATAGGAAACTTTAACTTTAAAATTACCGTCAATAATGAAGTTTTTTTTTGAAAAATGAATAATTTTAATTGCTTGATGTCAGTCGTATATATCTACGTTTTATATACCTAAATACCGGTGTTCATAATAACGGATAATTTAGCGTAGCGGTAACGCGTTGGGCTTCATGCTAGATTCCATGATTTTAGCGTCGTGAGTTCGAATCCCGCTGTCGGCGCAAGACAGATTTTCGTTGAAAATATTCGCCGTGCTCTATTTCGGCATAGTATGCTTACGCAATATAAATCCTTTGATACTATGCGAAAATAGATGAGTATTGAATATGGAGTGACAAACTGACAGAAGGCATAATAATAAATGATAACGGCATAATAATAAATGATAACTAACCTTACACCTTATTTAACATCACAGGCAAGCGAACTAGTGTCATTCGTTTTTCCATCAAACAATAAACCGTGTTTTCATCAGAGTTGCATATTTTACCTGCAAGTGCATGTCCATGTATTATGTCAGCTTTTTTGCAATGCAACTCAATTTTATTGATACTTGATACTAGGCTATAAAGATATCTTTCTTAGTTTCATAGTTGTGTCTCAAATGATCTCTGAATAAGAAATTCATGTAAAGATCTAAAAGACTCATTCTTATTCTATACACGTATATTCGAAATACATGCACTATTTTTTTTGAATAAACAGTTTGCAGTCGGTTGTCATAAACTAGCATTAATTTGTTTCTTATTAGTTGGTAATGGTACGACAGCTAAAAGTTGGAAGCAAATGAAGGAATACTGTAAGAGTATTAAAGTTTATCCAATCGGAAACCTCACACTATCAAATACCTCAATGGCCTGCATGGAATCCATGCACGAAACGTCAACTCCACTTTGGATCGGGATTGTTAAAGACATTTACCAAAACAAAGAACAGGGTATGACCTTTTTAGTCATAAACACGTTTTCAACATGTCAAGTGTTTTTTTGGCTAGGATGAATTCTAAAAGTCTAGTCAATGTGAATTTTTGTCTAGCATTAAAATAGTTGTTATAGTACAATCGTTTACACTTATTTCAACCAATTGAAAGTTTGTCTTGATTTTTTCAAAGACATCTTTTCATTAAAAAGGGATCAAATTATTATAAACTTTATTTGTCTACATGTACCAACTACAATCTATAATACAATTTACTACACACTTTTATTACAATGCTTAATTCCTAATTATAAGTTGATGCATAGTGTACATCAAAACTACGGCGGCGTGGAAGGGCTAGATGGAAAAAATAAGTAAATCTTATTTGTTCGGACGGAATATTTATTTGTTCAAACAAATAACGATTTGTTCAGACGAATTACGATTTGTTCGGACGAATAAGATATTTTTTTCGGACGAATTAGGATTTCATCAGACAAATTAGCTATTTGTTTATACGAATTACTATTTGCTTGGACGAATAAGTTATTTGTTTGGACGAAATAGTATTTGTAGGAACGAATAAGTTATTTGCTTAGACGAAATAGTATTTGTAGGGACGAATAAGTTATTTGTTCGGACAAATAAGATATTTGTTCGGACAAATAAGATATTTGTTCGGACGAATAAGATATTTGGTCTTAATTAGTTAGGAAAAGATAGAGAGAGAGATTTAATAGTCATGAATACGTAGATTTGAAGAGAATAATTCAGTTAACAAGAACATGCGGAGTTCCAGGAAATTTTCCCGACTTGAAGGGGTGGGCTGAAAGATAAAATTGTTTGCCCTCCCCCGACATGTACCCCGACTCCTCTTTAGATGCCCATGGAAATACCCATTCTAGGCAACGACAGGTTTTCTTCAATAATTAAAAATGATTTGCGCTATGCCATCAATAAATATTACTCCCGCTCTTGATCGACATGCAAAATTTTGACAGATTTTGAGACTTGAGCTTATATCCTGGCAGCAAAATATGTCAGATATTTTATGAATGAAGGGCGTCGAAAGATATTTCATATTCGGGCGTCGAATTTGATCGGCAGTTCAACAGCGTGTCAAATTATTCATGAATTTGATGAATCATAGTGTCGCTTATTTGATGCCACGATATGAGAAACCAAACAAAGGAAAGAACGATTTTTTAAAATGTCAAACCTATCTAATAATTGTTCTGCTGCTTGTCAAAACACGCAGAAAACATGTATATATACCCCACTTTTGACTGGGTAAACAATTAAGTTAACACTTCGCCGCTAAATTGAACATAAATCACCGTTATCATTGCCGCTCAAAAAATACAGATCGCAGTTGTTAAATTTAAATTCAGTTCTTATTTTTGTTTTAAATTCATTTTTTGACAATATTAATCGAGCGGCGAACGCCTCGTTCCGCCTCTATATTCCAACACTCTTAAAATATCAGTGATATAACATTTAAGTGTTATCGTTTGATGGAAACAAGACATTCAAGGAAAGGGGCTTGATCAAAAACCCTCTCCCACTTCATCATCTAAAACATTGCCTGATCAGATAGTCTTATAAATTACTCATCAAAAATGTTGTTTTTATATATACAAATATAACTGATTTGTCCAAACAAATAACTTATTCGTCCAAACAAATCATAATTCGTCCGAACAAATTACTTATTTGTCCGTACAAATCCTAATTCGTCTGAACAAATCCTAGTTCGTCCCAACAAATAACTAATTATCCGAACAAATCGTAATTCGTCCGAATAAATCCTTACTCTTCCGAACAAATAAGATTTATTTATTTTTTAACTGGTCATTCCACGCCGCCGTAGAAAACAGTCATTATAATGTTCAAATCAAAATATGACCTCAGTACAATGAAAAAGACAATACATGATTCTTGTTTATACGTTTCTGTATTCAAATAATATGGTTTACGCGGCTATGTTAAGGCTGTCCGAAGCTAAATATATATCGAAAAATGATACTATTTTGATAATCGTAAAAAACTTTAAACGAGCAAGTTTCTTCAAACTTTTATTACTTAAATTAAAGTTGACATCCAACACTATATTTGATGTATTTTTGTGACGTCATATATTTTTCTTAAGCACGTGACGGGTGTATTCTAACACGGTAAATAATCTTTAAAAATCGCATCGGCGCAATTTAATAATGACATTAAATCAGAAATATTTTTATGAAAAATCTTTCGATAAGTAATGTATTTTGCAGTTCTTGCTGGGGGTTCATATAAATAATTCGTTTATTTGAAATATTGTCAAAACATTTCGCACCGCCATCGAAATAAGGCACATTTTTTCCCTTCAAGGCTCGATTTACACAAAATCGGGTCAATCGGTAGGTTTCCCCCAGCAAGATTCACATTGGTACTTATTTTCTATCCCGATTTCACGTAAAATATACTAAGATTGTTTTCATCTTTCACTTGCGCCAAGCCGTTTTTTATATGCATATCAGCATTCATTAGATTACACGTAGCAGAGGGAGTCTCAAAACCATTAGTTTATGAATAGTTATTTACCTATTACGAAGCTTTAAAACTGTTGATTTGTTTATAATCCATATCGGTGATATTGAATTTAATATCACTAGTATTTACAACCGTGTCTATGTAAAGGAATGAAGCGGTTTTATAGTATGAATATCACTTATTACGTTACGATACATTCCCTAAGAACGATCGAAAGGAATGCAGATCGTGACGTCAACGTTAACTATGGCGTCATATCTTATGAAGTACAGACAAGTGACTTTTTATATATCGCTGTGAAATTAATCGGGCAGCCTTAACATAGCCGCGTATGAGCTTTTCATTATTGTCAATTCAAATGAGTCATTAAATATTTTTTCTCTTAAGTACCCAATAAAACCTGCAAAAATTAGTTCGCAGAAAATAACAAAAAGAGAAGATATGTTTCTTTAATTATTAACTTTAAGTCTAGGCCCTCTTTTAATTTGAAAGAAGAACTATTAGATTTATGTTCCCCAAGCTAACGTCTATGTTCGGTACAATGTACTCTGAACTTCAAATTTTATGGTTGGATTTTGTTGAACGTGTATATTGATTTTGCTAAATTATGTACATTAAGAACGATGGTAAACGTGTCTTAAAAATTTCCAAACAACACTAATTAAAATACAGTAGTTACATTTACTACTTTAATGTATAACTAGTTTTTCGACAAATAAAAAAGTGTGTCTATTTCAATACTAATTTACTTACGTTACTTTATTATCCTTCTCATTAGGTCAACTGATCCCGGAATCTGAGCGGTTACTAATCAAAAAATGTATGAAATGCTATTTTAATGCCAGTATTCAAGAATCTGAGTGTCAATATACGTCCTGTAATAAAAATCTATCCACGGAGGTATTTTGTTCAAAGGTAAAATCAATTTTTGATGAAATTATATTTTTAGACAAACTCTAAGATGTAAATTTAAACAAAATGGTAATTAAAATCACTCAAGATACATGTTCATTTATAGACATTGAAAAAAGTGCACAATGCTGTCGTTATTCTAATCTAAAATATATATAATTAATGAAGCATTATCGAGAAAAGACTATTATTTTCAGTTCCGACATGCACATGTAGATATGAATTGCTAGCATTCCTTGCTATATTCTCACAAACATCTATACATTTTAATATTTTTCTCTGTTGTCTTATTGTGATTATTGCATTTGTGTGAATTGATTATATTATAGAAGGAGGCGTCTACGACAACAGTACCAGCAAATACAGACACAAATTATTCAGCAACCACAACAAGAACCTATTCTACAAAACACATTATTTCTTCTACTTCAGTGTCTCAAACCACATCGATTGTATCCACTGATTTAAAAATAACTGGAAGCAAAGGTATAATTTGCAAATTGTGGCTCTTTTTTTTTTTTTTACCAAAAACTAATTTTTGCATATCCCTTATTTTTTTAAGTTTGTCCAAGAAGCATTGATTGATTAACTATCGATTTCAAGTTCATCTTTGATCTGCAGCTCTTTGAATTCTACTTCTTAAGAAATAACTAAATTAATGCCCAATAATAAACTAACAACAACAAAACATTAAATCACCAATAGGGAGACCTCGGACAAATACAATACGAATTATTAAACCAATGATGTGACAGGTAATGCGAGATCTCCCCGAAAAATTAAGATGAATTGCTTTAATTTTTAATCATTTAAAAAACACATGAATAAAGCCGGAGATCACCAGGAAAATATCATATAATAAAAAATATTCAACAGCAATGGAAGAGTGTCTTATCTATTTTTGATTCGAACATGTACCTTTTGTGGTTGCATATACAAAACTCTATCGTGCAAATCAAATACTATTTCAACAAAACAGTAGCGTCTCAGATATTTGCAAAATACATTATTTTCAATATTTTTTTTTCTGTTTCAGTGTCTGAAACCACATCGTTTGTTTCGAATGACTTGGAAAAAATTGGAGGCAAGGGTGTAACATTAAAGTAGCTTTTCTTTCTCACTTATACCTATCTTCCGTTGTAAATCAATGTTATCGATTCTTTAAGAATACAAAAAAAAATGCTTGCTAGGACTTTGTAAGACACGCTCTATTCGTATCAAAATCAAAGCAAGACAAAAATTGTCTACAACATCATATATCTTCAGGTTAAATAAAGTTTTAAATATATCTATCAAGTAAATTCATTATATCATGCCTTACATATACATGTACCAATACATGTACATGTATATAAAACTAAATTTCAAACACAAAAAGAAATAATATGAAAACTACGTATTGAAGACAGTTAAAAAACATTATTAACGCAAAGAAAAATATTTCATAGTATCCTTTGTGTTGTAGGCTAAAACTTTTATATTTCATTCCTCACAGTAAAAGAACGTAATTTTATGTTTTAAAAAACAATAAAATTTATATAAACATTACTAAAATATAAATTTACAAAGATAAATTAGGCAATTTCAATTTTAATTACGTTTCTTAATAACAGTAAATCATCTAAAATAAGCAATTATACGGAATCTTAATAATATTCTTTTGTGTCATCTCTAACGAGAGCTGAAAACCTAGTTTTGAGAAAAAATAGTTGTAGTGAAAAAATATTTTCTTTTAAAATATAATCTCAATATTTACATTCAACGATTTACCCATTTTTTTCTGATAATTGGTTTGGGTTTTTTTCTGATAATTGGTTTGGTTTTTGATACTGTATGATCTTTATTTTTCAGTTTCTTGAAATCCAATTTATATTTCATGATTTATATTCATGCTTTTTAAAAGTATATATATTTGTAAATTTTATAGTTTTTTTAAAACAATTGTAATAATATACTCATATTTTTGTACAATAATATAGTTATATTTGTCATTTTTTTCTTTTGGATATCAGACAAAAGTGCTGCCATAATAGTTCCTGTCATAATTGTCACATTGGTGCTGTTCGTGTTTGCTGTTGCAATGATTTTGTATGTCAGGTATGTTCATTTATCTATAATGTAATATTAAGGTAACTAATGAGGAGACAGTAATTGTTAACAAACTTAAAACATGTTTTTGGTATAAAATCATAATAACAAATTATTAATTTTTTAAAGAAGAAGAAAAGAAGGAACAGAAGAGGACACAAATGGAGGGGGAAGGGGAAAGTCCCAAACAATTCAGTCTACAAATTACTCAAATGTAGAAAATCATACCGAAAACAATTACTTTGTCCTACAAAAATCTAATCCTTCATATGAATTGGCAGGCGAGTGCATTGTTGGATCTGAAAGTCCTTACAGTGAGACAGAGGATGGTACTTACGACCATCTTGGAAACAAAGACGCTAGAAAAACACCTGTTGAAGATATATATAACCACACGTCTCGTGCTGATTTATCAGACCTGTCTGATTATGACGTAACAAAGCACAAACACTTTAATGTGGAAGACAGTACTTATGATCATGCGGGTGTTAGAGACAGTTCGTATGGTCATATTGATCTGCACCCGATTGAAGAAACTGATTATTCTGTGTTGTCGTAATTAACGATACACTGAACTAAAGCTCTAACTGTTCACCCAGTATAATGCAAACTATATGAAATAGGCACATTTATTTTCCTTGTCGTTAGAATGACTGATTTCCACTTATCTTTTAAATAGTGCAAACCGAAAAATTCATCTTGGTCTCTGGTTGTAACCCAAGACATTGATCTTTATTGATTATCACAAACTATATCGGTCGAATGATTTTTTCTTTATATTGTTTAAAGTTGGCAATGGAAATGACGTAACACTTTTTTAAGAGAAAACTTATATTTAAAAAGTTTCCTACGGATTGCTTTTAAAATATTTAAAACAATGACGAGGAAAATATATGAAGTTGTGTGACTTTGTCCTATTTTTAAGTTTAAAGGAATACATTTACTCAGGTGCGAAAAAATTCCACTTATAGGAACGGAAAGCTACTTATTGCAAATCGTAGCCCTACTATTGGCGTGCAATTTTTTACTTTTAAATAACTAGGACAATGACAAACTTTTTATGCTTTTGACCTTGAAATGTTTATTGAAAAAAATTGTCAAGATTGTCCACTCTCACCAAGCTTTTCTTGCATTTGTAATTACTAGAAATATTGAAACTCCCATTTGGTTGGAACATGATAAAATACGACTAGCTTTACTAATTTCATATTTCAATGAATCGTATTAATTTAAATCCAATTTAGTCCAAATTACCTCTATCAAAATTCTAACCGTTTTTAATCGAGCATTACAAAAAAAAAATGACTAAAAGGATCTCCAAACCATTGATTTTTATTGTAATTTATTGTTGATAATAACATAGTATAAGGTCAATGATCAAATGATCGATATATTCTATCTGGAGTTAATTCTATGCATTTTAAAGATTTTTCCCAACACGTGCCAGGTAGTGATCGAAAATTATACATCAGATTATACAACCAAAAATGTGAAAAATGATATGAAAAAACACATAGAAACCTAACATTTGCAATCACATTGCTACAGAAAGTTTTTAAGAAAAAATAAGAAAAATGTAAAAATTAGTCCGAATTTCCCCGGATTCAATATTAATCGACATGTACCTTTGTCATAGGATAGCTTCCTAAAGAATTATGGATGTCAATATTGATATTTTTTGTAACATTACTATATTGATATATTGAGTTTTTAAAACAATTTTTGACTTCATGTTTTGAATTTGTAAAAAAAAATATTTTTGAAATCTCAAACTATTAAACATGTGAACGTTATCCTTAACACAATCAAAATCAAAAAGAAAAAATCAAAGTGTCATTGTTTTGACTCTATTTTTACAATTGTAAGCAGTGTATATATATATACATATATATATATATATATGAAGAGCCAGGGAATCTATTCACGAAAAATCGTACATTTAATCTTAGACGTAGGTTTGACGTAAGATTTTTTCGTATGATTTTGGTTATTCACAAAATGATGTACGTGTGACGTTACGTCAAAAAACAGTCGTAAGTTAACGTCTACTATTGGGTTGATGTAAGCCTATAATTGATGTATTTATAGTTGAGTTATGGCACTTCTACCTTTATTTTGTCATAAGCAAAATTAAAAGAAGAAACTCCTATTTGATTACGCGCTATGGTTTATCATTAAAAAAAAAAACAGTGCCAGGGATCCTTTAGTATCCCGTGTTGCAAAATATTATTAATGGTGGTTGAAAGTTTTGTTATTAATCTTATTTTGTTTGTTAAACGTTTGTTTTCCTATATTGAGCTTTAGCTCACAACAAGGTCCAAATATTCAACCGCCAAATGTTAATACAATGAAGCATGATCTCATAATTTAATATAGATTATACACAAAAATTCATTATGTTAGGTCATATTTTTAAAAAAAAAGTCTAATGATAGTCATGAAGTAAGGGAATTCTTTTTTTTATTTTTCTGCAGAAAAAATATGAAAAAAAAATTACATTTATTCTTTAGACGACCTTTCAAAAAATTCACAATATTGAAAGGGAAATTTTCAATGGACATGCCGACGTGGGTGATAACACTTAGTAACAATATTATCGCCGAAACAGACGAACAAAAACCGGCATATTTTGAATATATATGTAACGATAAACTGATAGTATTTAAAGTATGCCACATTTTATTACAGTTATTGCAGTAGATTTTTTGAAAGTTTAAAGCATGAAATAAATTTCATACAGAAATAAGATTTTCTCATGTAATTCTCATCCCGACTGCCAGGGGTCTACTTCTTATCAGGGTTTACTCTTTGTGTTCATTTTAAGTTTACTATAGTAAACCCCGAGCAGACCCCGAAGAAAACCATTGGTTAAGTTTGGGTCTACTTTCTGTTACGTTCAATTTCATCGATACTGTAAAATCTAGAACTTCCCTCATGGTAAACGCAAGATTTAAACAAACAAGGAAATTATAAACGTAGGACAAACGCACTCGACGGTAGTTGTGAATTCGATACTTGTTGTTAAAAGAAGGTAATTTAAAAAGCTATTTTAATTTACATTTTAAACCTTGGTCAATTTAAGGTGAATTTCAGTTATTTATAGTATATGTATGTATGACTTGCGTAGAAATTATTAAAAAAAATAGAAAACGATTAAAGCTTACATATATTTAATGCAATGCGTAATGCTCACTTCCTACTATGTGTATGCAATATGTTAAGTGTTCATGCAACACAATTATGTTTATCTGTTTATATCGGTATTAATGATAATTAACATACCATAGCTGTACATGTTTTAATATGCTTTTAGTGGCTCGTGTTCGAGTCTACTTTTCATTTATTATTAAATGAATTTAGCTTTAAAAAAGAAGATTAAAATACACATCAGAACAGAAAACTATCCCGTCTGTAATGTCTCAGTGCTTTTGAGAATAACAAAATGGTTTTTAATCTGAAAACATTGTTGATCTTATTTCTTGGTTTAAAAAATAGTAAGAAAATTGAAAATAGTTTCTAATTTTGTAATTTGGCGATTTAGTTGTTTTGTTTTTCTTTTGTTTCCAGACAGTCTTTAAATATATGGCCCAATTGAGTGACACGCCTCTTCTCATTCTATCCATTACATCACTTATCACAGGTAGGTGTACAAAATTTCACAGAAAAGAGACCAATATCAGCTTTCTTTAATTTTACTTTAAAAATTTTTTTGTATTTTTAACGGAAACCGAAAAACTTGTTTTAGCCGCAAATGTAATATTTCAGAGCAAAAACTTGATCTCAATTGACGCACCATACTGTTATCTAAAAAAAAACATATATAAGCTATTTAGGGCCAAATAAACCTTGCATTTTTAAAAATAATTTTGAAAATAAAAATTGCATATATTTTTTTAATCCATGCGAAAAGATACTTATCAATTGTCAGTCACATAAAGCAATTACGACACAATCATATTTAAAAGAAATTCAAACGAAATTATGAAATTCAAGTAGAATTGGACAATCTTAAATTCGAACTGATCCCGATTGTACAAAATATATTTAAACTGATCCCGAGAAAAATCATTTAAAATCGCAGTTAATCACATTTTTTTTTTTATAATTTCATGAGGGTTGTTTAGCTGAAATATGGTTTGATCATTAATTGATTTTATAATGCATATCCATTTTTCAAAGTATAATGAATTTTGCTTATAAAAGTTCAATAATAATTCTGATTGGGATTAATTCTTTTCAAATCGGGATCAGCTCAAAGAAAAATCGCACTTTTTTAAATTAAGCATTTGTTTCAATTTCTTTGTAAATTATTATGATTGTATAATTAGTGTTCTATGTGAATTTTGATTACTGAATTCTTATTCATGGATTTAAAAGAAATAAAAGAATAACAATTTTAATATTCATTGGAAAAATTTAAGTAAAACAAACTTTTAAACATGACCAGACCATCTTTGTTATACAGATCATGCATCAACCGACACCAAATTTTAAGCTCTTAAATATTCTGTTCACAGTAAAAATAATATATCCCGTTTCTCTGAAAAGATGCTAAAATCAAAAATAGAAATAATCTATACAATTATGAAATACAAGGAAATAATGCGAACACCATTATTCTCGGCGCACACGTCCGCGAATTTAATTCTCTCTCTCTCTCTCTCTCTCTCTCTCTCTCTCTCTCTCTCTCTCTCTCTCTCTCTCTCTTATAATTATAATAAAAACATCCTTTCCATTCAAAACCAGGATGCAGCGGAAGCGTATCAAATTTCTCAAAAACAAATTGGAGAGATGCTCAGGGGCTCTGCAGGACGAAAGGAAGTATATCAAGTGTTTTTCCACATGCGTTACGTAATGAAATGTATTTTTGGACAGCATTTTATACTCGTTTGTCAGCGTGGATAAAAATAATCGGTAGGTTGTGGTTTCGAACATTTATATATTAAGCCTTAATATGCTTTCGTTAGCCAAGCAAACTTCAAAAATAAAAAACAACAACTACAAAAAAATGAAATAAATAAAGACTGTAATACGACTTAATATGAGAGATGACAAAATATGACATGGCAACTTACATCTCTTTATTTGAACGATATTTCAGGCTTTTAATTAGGGTTTTGTTTTGTTTTTGTTTTGTTTTTTAGCTCACCTGCTACTTTTGTTATTCTACCGAGGGACCATATGGCCTAATATCCTTTGAATGCCCATATAAAGTTATAGTTGCTCTGGTGAGCGATGTGGTCCCATGGCCTCTAGTTAGACACATGACATTGCTTCTGTAAATGTACTTAATCTTTTATGAACCTCTATTTGTGATAGGTTGTTACGAAGAATCTGCTGTAAACACCGGGACCAAGAAGTCCTATGAAATGTATTTTCCGTCAGCTGGCCTTTGTCAGGAAGTCTGCTTTGCATCCAGCTATTCAGTATTTGGTGTACAGGTAACGTTGTTGATGTGTCAGTTGGTGTTTACCTATTAAAACGTTATCTTTTATTCTTTTTCAAAAATGGAGCAAAATAATTTGAACGTATATGCTGTGAAATAGCACGTATAAATAAGCTAGATTTATAAAAGCTTCAATAGATTTGCAGGATTGTGTTTTGACCAACTATCATCCACACACAATTATTTCCTTTTAAGACTTAGTTGATCTATTGCTATCTGTATTCGTCCGTCGTCGTGCGTCGCACGTTTTTAATAATATATTTTTTGAATTTCTGCTTTAAGGGACTTAAACACGATTAGACTTTAAATTTTCAAATTTATTTCTTTTATTTTCAATGTTTATAATGATGAATATAGAAGTTTATAATGTTATGTAAAAATCTAAAAGTAAAATATTAAGTTATAGGCAAGATACATGGCTTATTATTCTTTGTTTTGTTAACAAAGCTCGAATATTGTCATTTTTTATATATGTGTTGTTTTGGTATTAATTTCATTCAAATGTAACTTTCTTTTGTTGGTAATAGTATTTATGCAGATATTGAGTTATTTTAAGTTGTTTTTTACATGTCATTTTGTCTAAGAAATGGTAATTCTCTATATTACATTTTTAGTAAACAACTATAAGACTCAAACTTTGTTTATATAACAATCAATTCTTACCTTTGTAACTCGCTTGTAACTTGACCTAAACATTCAATATTTTGGCCAATCATTTTAAATGCACCAGTAAACTATTTTATACAAGTATATAAATAACTAGACTCCTGTTGCTATAGCAACAAAAAGATCTTCCGTTCCTCATGTATCAATCTGCACATAAAAATCCATTTCTCTTTTAAAAGAAAACTGATACAATATAAACTGTAAAAGAATTTCCTAGAAAAGTTAAACAATACAAAAAGACTAAATGTCAATTTTTGAGTACTTTCTGTGACGACCGGAAGTTACGCCGGATCATTTAGAACATAGTAAACATATCTTTATACATTGTTTTGTCTTTTCTCAAAGATTGTGTGTTCAAGTTTTTGTTTCTTATAATATCTCGTTGATAAAAGGATTTTGTCTCGGGACCGGAAACGGACAACCGGAAGTGATCAAAGAAATTAAAATTAGATAGTTGAGTACATTTACCTTCGGTACGTTACTGTTCATCACACTGAGTAAAATGTTTTTAAAAAATCCAAATTTAAAAAAAGTCTTCTGCTTGAACGCTCCAAGTGAATCCGGAAGTGAAGTACGACAAATTGAAACTCGTCAAAAACATGTTCTATCAAATGACCATTGTCAATATAAATTTTGTTTCTTGATCTCTCACAGTTTTTGAGATCTTGTGGGTACTTTGTTTTAAAAAAGAAGGCTACCTGAGATGTTAGAGATGTCTCACCGGAAGTAGAACTTTTTGGGTTTTTTTTCCACGTGTAAATGACCTTTTGAATTTCTACAGCTAGAATGTTACTTCCATGCTAAATAACCAAAACATTTTTTAAAAATCAAAATTGGGTGTACTTCCTGTGACGACCGGAAGTTACGCCGAATAAAACAAAATAGTGTTAACACATGACATACATAGGTCTATCATCCTACAAAGTTTGGTTGTTCTAGTCGTTATGGTATTTGAGATCTTATCGAAATAAGGTTTTTTGTCTGGGAACAGGAAACGGACAAACAGAAGTGCTCAATGTAAATTGTATTTAAGATTTCTTGTATACTTACCTTTTGTACATTTTTGTTTATCTATCTTACTCAAAATATCGAAGAAAAACAGTTAAACTGATGACCAGGTAGATTTGTTTGAACTTTTCCGGTGTGGACCGGAAGTGACGGAAGACAAAATGAAACCGGATAAAAACATCTTCAATCAAATATCTATCATCCAGAAAAGTTTCATGTCTTGATCACTTATAGTTTCTAAGATCTCGCGGGTACAAAATGTGATTTAAAAAAGCTTCCTGAGATAATTGAGATATCTCACCGGAAGTAGAATTTTTTTGTAGATTTGACATCGCATAGATAACATTTGCATAGATTTATACATATATATTTATTCTATTGAAAAGAAATTGAATACGTAAAAATAATATTTTTCGAAGTACTTCCGGTGACGACGAACACTTGGTGTTCAGTACTCTCAATACTCTGATTTATCGAATGTAGCGCTTTGACGGATCATCCGAATCTTTGATAGTTTTCGTTGCATACATATAAGCATTAGCGTATACACTAACCGCTTAAAAGGAAGAAATTGCACTTATCATCATTAGGGCATGACAATTCCATTTGTAAAAAAAATCTACATAATGATAACTTTTTCCAAAAGTTACACGGGTTAAGAAGCATATTGATAAAAGACTAAGTGATTATCTTAACTGTTAACAGTTAAAGAAGTGTGCTTGCTTGGAACAAATACCTGGACAGGGGAGGAGAGGAGCAAATGGTTGTTCATTGTCATGTTCTGGGAAATACCCTTACGAAACAAGTAATATATTTCAAAATGAGTGTGGAGGACATCAGACTTATAACCTATTTAAGTCAGGTATGTTTTTGTATAAAAAGCAACTAATTTTAAGTAACAAACTGAATCACATTATTTTAGGAACAAAATGAGTATTTTTTTTAATTCGTCATATGTTGATGATGGCGATTTACCAGTGTAGTGCAGAACTTAAAATTTCTTGTTATCTGAACAAAAGTCATACCTATAATATGAATTTGTGCAAATCTCTTTTTTACAGGTAAACATCATTCAAAAACAAAAAAATGGATGAGTTTTTTTAACACAATGATCATTTCTTGGCTCTGCATCTCTTTTTTAGCTCAGCTTCTTATTTACTTGTGATAAAAAAAATTCCTTTTCTACAATAATAACATTTTGAATCAATAGCTAAAATTGTTACCCTAAATTTTTTTCTACAATAAATAACATTTTTAAATAATAGCTGAAATTGTGACCATGACCCTTAAATGAAAATCAATATAATCACTTCCAAATATTCAAATAAAGTATGGTGGTGCTTTACTTATTAAATGCTATTGTAAAATCTGTGCCATTCAGTCAACTAAAAGGTGACTGAAAATAATTTGAAGGTCATTGAATGGCATGTATTTATATTCAATTGAATGAATTGCAAAGTTTCATCATGTAGATTGTATTAACTTGGCACCTGTTCACATGTCGTTTTAACAACTTACAACACCAATCTATACAAGTAAGAAGAGAATGAGAAGTAAAAATTCCATATGTAGTGAAGACCTTAACAAAGAACCGCTCAAAAATGGTAAAAGTAACAGTTAAGATTAAAAGGAGTTAATATTTCAACATTAATATAGTTTTTTATTTCATTTTTCTCGAAACTTTAAGCGTGCATGTACAACAAACAGGATTGAAAATCAGAATTTAAAGAATAAGCCAAAAAATAAATTGAGTTTGACATTTTAATGTGCAAGATTTAAATCTTAAACAAACAGTTGGCATTTGGCATTTCCATTATAACAAATTTTTGCATGCAACGTGGCAAAATGAAGATTATCTTTGTCGTTAAATGTATAAATATAACTGTTGTTCAAATTTTCCCAGGCATACGCCTAAACATAAGTGTACTTTGGTCTTTAACTTCCGAAACATGTAATGTCAATATGCATACTAACGCTTTTCGATGATTTTTTCTGTAAACTGAAAGCACGTCTCTAATTAATGTATAGAGTTCATTGATATGTATACCATTGGTTGGTACACAACACTATTGCATGATTCTAATTAATAGCCACAAAAACAATAAACATAAGTGGCCATATTTTATATATCATACAGATGCCTTGATGGGTTATTCTTAGTATGACAATCTTTCAATGAAAAAAATGTGTCAAATGTTCGTTACATTTACATGGTTGATATTCGTGCAAAATGAGCATATAATAAGAGGAACAAGCAAATTATTTGAAATCTATAATTACAATCAAAGTTAACTTCAGGGTTTTCAATCAAGTAAAGTTTCCATTGAAATGTTGACGTTGAAAAAATTCCAAAACAATTTTTTTTTATACAGTGATACATTTGATTCTACAGTTACATTTATTGTATAGACTCTAAAAATAATGTTGCGTCTACATCTTTCTATATCAGTTACATCTCTCTTTTTTGCAATTTTTCAAAGTAATAAAACAATCAGTGTTGATCATAATAAGCATATTTAATCAAATAACTGAACAAACAAGCAAGATAGTAAGGATCAAATAGCAACCAATAAAAATTTGAAAATATGATCATACCCGCACTTTCTAAAGAAAGTTCGGGTATATTGTTGTTACTCTGTTCCGTCCGTCCGTCCGTCCGTCTGTCTGTCACGTTTTACTTTCTCAAACTGCTCTCATATCTTATAAACCAGCAATCTGAACTCTTAGAGTTTGATTTGGGGTGTCATGTTGTTTTGTAAAAAAGGTTTCAGAAATTCTCTGGTAGTCCTGGAGGTCAAATAATTGGTAAAAAATGACGTTTTTTTTCACAAAAAACCTTCTTCCTCGAACTCCTCCTACATTTTCAACAGTAGACAAATCATCTCTTGGAATATGTTTTAGGGTATCCTATAGATGCGCAATAAGGTTTCGGAATTTTCAATTTTGTCCTGGGGGTCTATTAATTGCTAAAAAAAATGACGTTTTTTTTACAAAAAAAAACTGGTTTAAAAAACGTCATTTTCTTTTTGCAGTAGCCAAATGATCTTCTAGAATATGATAAAAAGTATGGTTCCCAGAACTCCTCTTACAACTTTTGGAGTAACTACGTCATCTCTTGGGATATAATTGGGGCTGTCCTATAGATGTGCAATAAGATCTAAATTTCATCCAGGGAGTCAAAAAGTAGCAGACAATTGATGTTTATCACTAAAAATAAACCATAGATCCCAGAACTACTCTTATGATTTAATGGATAGACACATCATATCTTGGGATATGATAGGGACTGTCCTATAGATGTGCATTAAGGTTTTAAAAATTTAAATGTCAACCAGGTAGTCAAAAAGTAGCAGAAAATTGACGTCTATCTCTTCAAAAAAACATAGATCCTAGAACTCCTTTTATGATTTAATGGATAGACACATCATATCTTGGGATGTGATAGGGACTGTTCTATAGATGTGCATTACGGTTTTGAAAAATTAAATTTAACCCTGAGGCCCATTACCTACATACCTTAATTTTGATGCCCTTTAAGGATCAAGAATATATATGGTTAAGGGGTGGGGATCTCAACCGTTTTCGAGATATTCGTGCACTTCCTGTTCGAGGTGGGTCATGACCACCCCCGGGACCCATGACCTACATACAGTTTGGTGCCCCTTGACACAAGGAACAAGAATATATATGGTTTAAGGGTGGGGATCTCAACTGTTTTGAAGATATTCAGGGACTTGCTGTTTGAGGGGGTCAGGGCCACCCACAGGGCCCATGACCTACATAACATTTGATGCCCCTTGACATCAGAATCATGAATATATATGGTTTAGGGGTCATGATTATAACAGTTTCTGAGATATATGGTAATTTCAAATTCCTGGGGGTGGGGATGACCCCAGGGGTCAGATCTAATAAACCCTATATATTGCCAGTAACAGTCAATATATGATAATGAAAACCCTATATTATTATCTTTGTCCGTTTTCAAGTTACCATTTACAATAGAGTCTACGATTCTTTCTACAAGGTTCAATGTTAGATCCCATACCCTTTTAACCCGCCCCCCCCCCCCCCCCCACGAAAAGTGGTTGTCTAACCCAAAATGAGAAAAATCATACCAGGGTGCACAACTAGATATGCATGCCTATCATATCCTAGAGTTTTGTACAATTCTGTTCAGTCATCTCTGAGAAACAAGTTCAGAGTGGGAAAGAAGAAAACGAAGAAGACGAAGAATAATTATACATGTATTAAGAACCCTACAAAAACAATAAGTCTCCAAATTTCATTCGGGAGACTTAATAATATAGATTAAATAGAGATTAAATAGATCATCAAACATCAATAATTTAAAGATAATTGACAATTTCTGATTCTAAGGGGGTCAGGATGACCCCTTCGGGTCATGACCTACACGCCATAATGATCTGATGCACCATGACCTAAGAAGGAATAATATCTTTGGATTAAGGTGGGGATCTCAATGGTTTTTATGATATTTGATAATTTCAGGAAGAGCACTTGGGATCCTGACCTACATACCATCTGAAATGCCTTGAACAAAGAAACAATAATATAATATGTACATGATATATGATTCAATTTGAGAACTCAGATTATTTATAATAGATCAATCATCTATGTTTGGTAATACTTCCTTTGTATATATACATGTATTAGTTTGTGCTTTGTTCTATATACTATTCATGTTCATGACTGTAGTTTGGCTTAGTCTTATTTTAAATTACATTAAAAAATTGTCAAATATATATGACTTGGAACCCCCATCCCTAAACAAACTCAAATATAAACTGTCCCCCCCCCCTTAATTGTCGAATGATCTATTAAAATCAAAATATAATTTGGGTGTCTAAAAACTTTTATAAACTGGTAAAAAATGTTATTCTACAAAAAAATTACATTACACCTTGCATATTTGACAAATGATCTATTGAGATTTGATCAGAGGTCATATTTCTACCTTGGGATCAATAACTAGTATTCATTGACAAGTTAAAATTAATAACAATAAATGATTCAAATTATAAATGTTTATACTCCACATTCACCCCCCCCCCAATCTAACCTGGTTCTAAAGATTCAGTCTTCTTAATACATTCTTACATGTGTACAGTAGCAAATTTTAAATCATTTCTTGATTGCTTTTTCTCTCGTGATGCACATTAACATTTTGGAAATAGCTTAATTCAATTTTTAAGATTTATAAACAAAATGTTATATGCATGTGTATTCACCTATTGGGGCACTTGTAAAGTCTCCTAAACAAAGCAGTGACATCATTAAACTAGGAATTACCCACATGGATCAAACACTACTGTAACATATGAATAAGATAAAATACTTTATTATTTTTAGTTCTAGAATGTCAGGGTGTCTCCAAGGGGGCATAATCTATATACAATTTTACGCGCAATGACACAAAGAGCAAGAATAAATTATATGGTTTAGGGATGTGGATCTCAGATCTCAGAAATTAATAAAATATACAGACTGTATCATCATTTCCTATTCAATAAAGGCAGGGGGGGGGGGGGGTTAAAGACAACACCTGGGGGTCATTAATGTACTTTACACCATTTGATGCATCATAATGACATTAGAAGATATTTTGTATTTTCCTGTTTCGTGGGGGTCAGAACAGTCCCATAAGGTCATGACCTACATTGTATTTGATGCATTATAATACATTAAGAAAGAAATTCTCCTTCCTTCCTATTATAACTCATATAAAAATGATAAGTGTCTACACTTACTTACATGTAATATTAATACACAAATTTAATAAGAAATTGTTTATACAGGGTCAATATGGGGTCAACTCAATAGTGCAAGTCTGACAAATGAAAAAAATAACTTTTGCGACTAAAATGACAGAAACTTTACAAATGAGATAGGATAGGTAACGATGATAAGCTTAATATTTAATATTTAAATATTAAAAGATGATGATACAGTATGCTGAAAGGGAGATCACATTAAGAAAGTGAAAGTAGAACTTATTTATGCTGGCATCTCATTATATTGTGCTACTGCTACTACATGTATTATGCTTACCTATATTGGTCAATATCATAATGATAATCTAATTAAAACACAATAATGAATTCCTTTAGCTGATCTTAACTAATCCTTTTCTGCTTATGGAAAACACAGACATGTATGTATACATCCGAAGAGCTGGGTAAAACTATAGCTAGTACCCGTAAATGAGACCTGCAGACCTGTGTTGTGTACGTAACTTCAGACAAAGATCAGTTATTTGTAAGATGCGTGTATTTTTATGACATATTCTTCAAATCCACTTGCACTATTTTATTAGGTAAATAACAGCTTTAAGGTGGTGCAGGACACCTGCATATTGTAATGTATACTTCCTATTGAGATAAACAATAAAGTATATTAAATTATAATTAATTAAATATTTACCCCCCAAATAATGTTACCTAACATTGAAGAGCAATGAATGAGAGTGTTTACATGTCTGTAAGAGCATTGTGGTCCAATGTGTATTTTTGGTAATTTTACAATTGATATAAATGAATTTTCATTGTGGGGGGGGGGAGGTCTGGACCCCTCACTCCCACCCCTTCTCTAAATCTGTGGACACGATGATGTACAGTCGTGGGACATAATTATTCGCCACTTTAAAAATGGCCGCCCATATCGCAGATACACTTGGCAAAGTTAGAAAGCTGTTTATTGTTGATAAAATTACCTCAATATTTGGTCAGATTTCCTTTCATTCTTATTACCTCCTTTAGTCGTCCTGGTATTGAATTATATAGGTTTCTTATATAGTTTAATGGAATGTTTTCCCACACGGTCCGAATTTCCGCCATAAGATCTTGTTGCGAGTTTATGACATTGACACGCGTTTCTAGCACTCTTTTCAAATGCAACCAAATGTTCTCTATGATGTTCAAATCTGGTGATTGTGCTGGCCATTTTGTTGTGTTAATATTGTTATTATCCACATAATCTTTCACAATTTTCGCTCGATGTACAGGGGCATTGTCGTCCATGAAAATACAATCATTGTTTGGGAAATGCCTTGCAATTACGGGCCAAATATTATTTTCAATTATTTGTAAGTACTTTTGAGCATTAATGTTACCTTGGACATCAGTTAATGTACCAACACCTTGAAAACATACGCACCCCCAGATCATAATACTTAGCCTTCGTCGCGGAGCAGGACACACGAGTTGAGGGTTGAACTTTTCATCCGCTTTTCTCCATACATAAACCTTGTTATTGTTACCAATAACAATCTGACTTTCGTCACTGAAAATCCATTTTCCCCATTCTTGCTGAATTGTCCAATCTGTGCTCTCTTTACACCATTTTACACGTTCTTTTTTATTAATTTCACGGACCGCCACTTTCTTCTTTGCAACCCACCGAACGTATCCTAGTTTTCTGATTTTTCTTTCAACAGTTTTTGAACAAAATTGATGATCCCTGTTTTCATTAATTATACCTGTTATATCTTTAAAAGTTCGCCTTCGGTTTTCTTTAATGACCCGAGAAAGTTTGTCAGTGTCACTCTCAGTAAATAATGACTTCCGGCCTCTTCCAGGACGATTTTTTACATCATTATGTTGATTATATTTCTTAATAATACTTTTTACAGTAGATTGTGGAATTCCTAAAGTTCTTGATAAATTTGAAACATTTCTGTTCACTTTGTATGAAGTAATAATGAGATTTCTTACTTCAACACTAAGCTCTTTCCCCTTTCGGCCCATTTCAAATCAGCTGTGTTTATTATTTTTTATTTGACAGCAGACGAAAAAATATTTGTGTACACGTCATCATTTTAGTAGCATGACAATGTGACTTAAATAGGAAGGGGAAATCTTTAGTCTATTTATAGTGCGGAACCTTATTTTCGATTCTAAAACGGAAATCAAGCGCGATCGATTGTCGTACGGGGTGGCGAATAATTATGTCCCATGACTGTACATGTAGGCACAAAGAAGCAAATCTAAAACCGGCAACAGCCACGGGGAGGGGGCATAATTTATTTTTGTTTGTAATAATTATATCGACCATTATACTTTCTATGACATGAAATGTTAAGATTATTGATTAACTGAAAATTCACTGCAAATAGTTCAACCCCAAAATGCACATAAAGTGCTGCTCATCTTTATTATCATATGGGAAGGGATCTCATCCTTCTGTTATGAAAATTATAATTTTTAAATGTATTACCGGAGCTTGGATGTGGCATTCATTTTTAATTAAACTGGTGCAAAACAGTGTTATTTACGGGCAAACACTTGGTGCGGGTATTACTGTCTAATGACAGCATCTAGTTTGAATTTGTATGCATATTATACTATTATTTTAACACATACAATTTGGGTCTTACGTGTTGCATTTTTTAGGGTCGTCTGAAATGGAGAATTCTCTTTTAACAACGAAAGCTTGTGTATCTATTCAATGTCAAGGTGACCAAAGGTTTATAGAGCAGGAGTGCAACACAGTAAACGCACAAATATGCAATCAAACTCGTAAGTGTAGCTTGTGCAGGATATCACTATATAAATGAGATGAAAGATTGTAAATTATTTTGAACATAAATAATAACTTAACGTATGTATATTTATAACATTGTAGACCAAATCAATATATTTAACATATATGACTGATTGATTTAGAGAGGGCAAACGAATGAATGGAAATTAAATAAAAAAGAAAGATTTCAAAGAATTTAACACTCCTCATAAAACCACGCACAGGTTTTCAATCAAAAAATTTTCACAAAAATAAGCATTGTTTTGTAAATGTCACATTACATGTACAATATTAATAAGAAAATAACTTTTATTTATTCACCGATTGATTGCATTGATATACTAGGATTTATATTTCAAACTTTTGCAGTTTACACAGAATACAATAATTGGCAATCAACGTCAGCAGAATGTAAATTAAAGCATAATTCTTACCTTTTTGGAGACGTAGATCTTACAGATCCTAGGCGATCATGCGATCTCATACAGGGGCAACCTCAAGGTCCTTCGTGGCTAGGCATTGCTAAAGAACTATACATTAGTACTTATGAAGGTAAGTTTAACTTCTGACGTCATAAACTGCAAGTGAGTGCAAATAAATCAAATAAATAAATGAAAAATATATATAAAATGTTTATTGTTATATTGTCAATTTGTATTATGAACACAGTTATGTACACTGTAACTCAAACCAATATTTGCATAAAAAAAACCTACATAAAACATCAGCATTCATATCAAAATTGCTCTCGGTGTATTAAAAAAATTGTTTTAAATTTTAAGAAAATATAACTTTCGTTATCATTTTAACGGAATGAAAATAAACAAAACAATCTAGGCTTTTTGGGGGCGGAAGTAGTAATTAGTTTACTGTCATTCGGTATTTTTGTAACATAACGAACACGGTTTAATAAACTTTTGCTTCCGTTTACTAATAAATTTATTCATTTTATCATTTTTCCTAAAACTTTCATTTTGATAATGTATTATTATTGACATTGAAAAACGATCCGAAAGGACAACATTTTAAGATATATATCCAAAGAGAACCTTTTTGTAATTTGCAAAATAAATGATATATTTATCATAATGTTAATAATAGTAATATATTCATGTAAAATTTATTTCTTTATAGCGAAAGATGACACGGACAATATTAAAAGGAAACCATCAATATCTTATCCAAAGAAGTGTTTGAAATGCAATAAACTTGCCTGTACATTTGCTGATTGCAGTGAATTAAACTACAATGCTTGTTTGCTGGTACGCCATTTTAATAGGCATTTGTCATCTTTCACTTTTGATCTTTAGGACTCTGTTGTTAATATATATTTCGGGTGACAAAAGTACAAAATTTTTGCAACGCAAGGATTTTCGCGAGATTGTAAGTATTCTCAATGTGGCAAAATGCACGACAACATAATCGTAGTTAAAACATATGTATATACAGTAAATTAATACAATAATGAGTTCTCTCTCCCTGATATTCTCTCTCTCTCTCTCTCTCTCTCTCTCTCTCTCTCTCTCTCTCTCTCATTTAGACCACAAATATATTTGAATATGACAAAACTGTTTTATACAACGATTACATGCATATGACTATATGCCTATTTTTAATACCTTACCCAAATCATTCAGTGCTTTAACAAAACACAGTTAATGTAAACTGTCTTAAAACACACGAAATAGGATATTAGATTCCATCACTTTTTCCAAGGAGCAGCGTGTATTGAATATAAAGTAAAACTTGACATATGAAATTATAATCACAAGAAAATCTCATGATTTTTAAAATTTGCGTAGTACATTATATTTTTAATTTCAATTTTACTCTTGATTTCCTTATTTTTATTTCAATTTTTTACATATTCCCAAAAGAGTGTGGGGGGGGGGGCAACTCCATGATTAATCAATTTTTTATATGATAATTTTCAAAAAATCTGTTCCGGCGAGAAAAAGTGGGGGTAGTGGAGAGGTTCACTCCCCCCTATACCGATGCAACGTGCCTGTTCATGTTGATAATATTAAGGAAGGGAAAAAAGAAACAATATATTTTGGAATTATAGCTTATTCACAGCTGCATGAAGATTGTTGGGGCTGCAGATGATTCTTTAATTCAGATTCCCCACATAGAGATATAGAGGAGGAGATGGATGGGCTAAGTACGGGTTCCGCGATACATATACTGTAACATAAGGGTTATTGATCAAAGTTATGGCTATTTTTACCCATGTGGGTGACGTATACCCTGGGCCTTTTGTCATTTAGTTTAAATATGAATAACAATTTAAAATAATAAATAAATAAATAATAAAAACAGACCAACAAAACAAAAACAGCAATCAAAAAATACAAACCCAAATAATTTTTTTAATATGATCTCGTTTTTTAAATTAAATGGTAATCTTTTGAGTGAAAAGAGATGAAAATGCTGCATCTTTTTGACTTAACCGACCCGGATTTTTTTAATGAATCCGATTTTGTCCTAAACGATCTACATCATTAGACACAATATGTGTTAATGCTACAAGGGCTGTTGATTATGCCTATAATCATTGATTCAAAGGCTCATTCATCATCTTATATCATAAAATGGGATAATTCTAAATGGCCTAATTACTGTAGATGTAATCATGTACCGACCCGTTTCATAAATCCATGAAGAATAATTGCATTATACATACAATACTAGTTTTTTTTTCAATTATCATACAAATACTTAATTTACTAACAGTGTTAGTCATATCACTGAAGTGCAGAAAGTGGATCAACACACAGCAGAAAGTAACTATTTGGTGCTGTTACACATTTCATGCCGCCTGCCGTTTTCAACCCTTTTTTTAAAAAATGGCTGTATGATTGAAAATGGCAATTGACTTTGTAGCCACTGAAAATTATAAATATTACATTTTAGATGCACGGATCCATTTCTACCACTCTTACAGCCACTACCACAAGTACTCATCCGCAAGGAACTATTTCCACTTCTACTACTCAAACAGGTACTACCACAAGTAATAATTCGCATGAAACTGTTTCCATTTCTACTGATACTAAATGTAGTAAAACAAATACTACTCTGCATGGAACTGTTTCCGCTTTTACTACTCAGACAGGAACTGTCGCAAATATATTTCCGCATGGAACTGTTTCAACTCAGCCCAGTAGAACCCATACCTTTTGAAGCTACAGAAATACGACTGGGTTAACTAATAAAAAAGATTGTATGATCAAGAACCAATATGATATAATTTGTTTGTTGTATCTTGTTCTATGTGGGTTTTTTTTTCATTTATTTTTTTTATTTTTTATTTTTTTTTGGGGGGGGGGGATTAATTTTTGGTATTTATATCACCTAATTATATATAACAAACAGAGAGATATAGCAGGTTCCAGTAAATATTCTACCAAACCTCTCTCTTCACTCTTTACTAAAATTCTTACAGTAGTAAAGGAAAAACTTCAAGAATACTGTACAACAATATAATCCAGAAGCAGTGTGAATCCGATGAGAATACTAAAAAACTCTAAAGAATTATTCGAAACGTTAAAGTCACCTTACCAAAATCAATAACATCAAAACGTACGATTTTTCGACCCTTTATACAACCATTCAACATCACAAATTAAAATCTAGGATTTTTTATATAATCAACAGTTGTTTCTCCAACAAAATTGGAAGCCGTAAAATGCTAAACTTATCATTTTAAATCTAAAAATTTATTTTGTTAAAAACCAATATTTACATTCTACTGTGTTTTTCCATTTAATTCCGTGATGTTTAAATGCCACTAAATGCAACACCTATTCACTGCGTATGAATTTACGAGTAATTTACATAAGTAGTTCTCAAACAGTGATTCCTATGTCATCTGTTAAAAATGCGTTGCATGAATGTTGTCAAAACACCATGTTTTATAATTATTCAACAAAAAAGTATACTTTATTGTTAAAAACAACATTTCAAGAGTTATTTATCATGGATTATATTTTCATGCTCGTCGATCACATCTCAACAGTCTATGTGAAAACCAGTTTGAACCGGTTTTGCAAAACAGCTGTTCTTGCTGTTACTTACTCACTCCCTCCGTGATCTGCACTTTATATCGATTTATTTAAGTAAACAATTGATTTCTTCAGTAAGGGAATGTAAATATAAGCATTAAATGATTTATTTTTGACGTCGTCGTGTCAATAACTGCCGTCAGGTGAGCAAACAAATTATCATAACGCGCTAACGTGCGTTATTCAATTTGTCTGCTCACCTGACGGCAGTTATTGACACGACGACGTCAAAAATAAATCATTCAATGCTATATTATGATTTACACAGAAGAACTCCGAAGCTGACATTAAAAAGATGCTTGAGTTCTGACAGACAACAACTATGTAGGTTTTGGAAATTAAGTCTTCCAGCAATCTGTTGGAATTCACATGGGTACCAATTGTGTCCCATGGTTAAAAAACCTATTTTTGCAATCTTATGAAGCAGAATTTATTCAAAAACTTGTACGTGAAAAACATAACTCACTCGCTGTGGCCGTCAACTCAACATTCAGGTATATCGACGACGTACTATCAGTTAAATATTGTTGTTTCCATACTTACGTGGACTCGATATATCCCAGTGAACTTGAAATAAAATATATCACAGAGTTTACGTCATCTGTTTCATATTTTGGATATTTTACTGGAAATGGACATTGATTGTAACCTAACAATACTTTAAGAATAACGTGATGACTTTAATTTTTCTATAGTCAACTTTCCTTACTTGTGTAGCAATATACCTTCATTACCTGCATATGGTGTTTTTGTCTCAGTTAAGCATGCTTTTCGTATGAACAATTTCTAAGGCGAGACAAGCTACTGACAAACAAGTTGATAAAACAGGACCATCAACAGTCTCGTTTGAAGTAATCTTTTGGTAAGTTCTATGGTCGATACAACGACCTTAAGCTTGTCAGGAATAAAATCTTTCACTGGGTCGCATGCTGACTGACGATTTTCATACTAATTGTTAGACCATAATCAATCACCTAATTGTCTACTGATTTTTCCGGGGTTTTTGTTCGATAACGACAAAGGTGTGACCGGTCAGTAGGTGATGCTTACTCCTCCAAGGCATCGATCATACCTATATCTTTTAAGAGGCCCGTGTTGCTCTGCTTTGAATTTGTATTTCCTTTATGAATTTTTGAGATGATTGATAATTTGTTATTGTCATTTCTTTTTTCATTTAAATATATTCTATTACATAGGCAACACAAATGTAACTATGGTAGTTGTTCCAGTATCCGTTGTTGTCATTCTTGGCTTAGTTGCACAACTTCTTGTCATCCTTTGGTAAGTACCATCGTTTCTGCCAGAAATAATTCAATGCTTGCCAATTAAAAGAATCATTCGTCCCTTAATGTAAAACATTGATGCACTGTAAAACACATAACAATCATTCAAAGATGACCATAAGCGGTATAACATAAAGAAATATTTTCAACGACAATACTACACATAGATCTATTTTTAAATCTAAGTCTTTATTGAGTTTAAAGTATATGAATGATTTTGTGATGGAAGTACATGTCCTCTGTATTTTTTTAATAGGAGAAAACGACAAACTAAAATGACTGGAGAAGCAAACAATGTTCAGTATAAGCCTGATTTAACCAAATATTCCGAGAAGAGTGATTACAATTACTCATTACAAAATAATAAGTTTGTTTTGGAGAAAAAAGAAACATATTCTTTAGTTGATTGTACCTATCATGCCGAAGTTGAAGATAGTAGAAGCCCTTATGAAGAATGTTATGATGATGATGGTTATGAATATATTAATGAAAACCTAAGAGAGATCGTGGAGGACAACAATGATTATCATGATGCATTCTTTCCTAGCAATGAAGGCGAATCAGATTATGGTGTCAGAAATAGGAGTGACGAGTGCCAAGTGGAAAATCAGTACAACCACACCAACACAGAGGAATATCATGTTGTCTTGGCAGACAATGAAAACAACACAATTTCTTTTAACGTGGTAGTGTAGTCTAGAGAAATACCAAAGCTTTTATGAGAATTACCCATTTCTTTAAAACGCTTTATGACAATACACACATGGCCAGCAAAATCATTTAGATTCGCGGAATACACAGTATTCTAAACAATCTAATTATTCTGTGTAAAATAATCTATACAAGTTATCATTTACCTAGGGATAAAATGACATTTATCTGTGGAATCATGTAATAAAAAGTACGAATTATCTTTGTATTGAACAATTTGATGTCGCTAGAATACAGGGTATCAAATCCAAAATTTAATTTTTTTTGTTAATTTAGATATTCAATCTCGATCAAGTCTACTGGTCTTTTGTATCTATGAGATAATGTTATAAAGCTATCTGGATATTTTTTTTTACATATTTCTGTTAAGGCCTACGTTAAGTACCTATTTATTTATATTGAAAAAAGGCCCCAATGGTTACATGTTTACATGCGCTTTACCAGCCTAGACTTTGTATGACACAGTAAGTGATGCAAGCTCAGCACATTCAGATCCCACATGCTATACTGAAAATACAATGTTATATTTATCTAATACATTAGTAAAAAAGTACTTTAAATGATGCTTACCTAAATACGTAAGGTCCTCTTGTAATTTTTAGATTGCAAATCATCCAATATAATATAACTTTTTATTATCATTTTTCTCCAAACATGAAACTTACAAGAAGATGGTTTAAACTTTTTGGTTAAAAAAATATCTTTGCTTCATTGTATTGTTTTATTTTGAAGAATACTAATAAATAATATGTGCCACATTTTCTGTTTTACAGCATAAAATCTTCAATTCTTTAACATTGTATAGCATTTGTCGCCTTTAAATCTGTTTTGTAAAGATCCTGCCCTATACATTTTCTTTATACCGTTTACAGATGTCTGATTTTCAGATGAATAGATTTCATAATTATAACTGATTACGGTTATTTCGTTTGTGAACACTTTCATGATTTTATTATTTACTAATTCGTAAATTAAAAATAAAATGGTGGTAGTTGCAAGATCAGAAAAGGTAACATTTTCGTAATACTTACGTACCGCAGGCAACCTGCACAACTGTCAAATCTGTAAGAATTTTTTAAAAAAATTACATTGAGGTTAGCATTTTTTTAATTGAATGTTTTAAAATACACTTTCATTCTTTCAATCATGTTTTGTACGACTAGAAATTCAGACCGGATCGGCATTTATTTGTCTGAATTTCAAAATAGCAAATATAATTGGATAAGAATTCAATATAACAGGAAGACTGTTTGCTAAAAATAAACATTATATACAGCATTTCTTCGTTATTATGAGATATTTAGCATAAACTGTGACAGCCCTGGAATGATACGGTGAGTTTGGTGTTCATATTTATGGCCTATAAATACTTGGCCTAATCAATTTAGTTTGAACAGGAGAATTCAAATCGATTTTTGGTATATTAAGTACACAATAACTCACCTGCCATATTCTAGCATTCGTGATCGCCATTTAGGGCAAACAATATATCAATCTGAACGATATTTATGAGTAAAATAGAGAAAATACTAAGTTAATAAAAATTGTAATGCACTTATATGAAAAACACGCGAATTAATAGAAAAGTTTTACAAAGAATGTATCTATTTTAAACCTTTTCCGTATTCATTAGTAATTTTTAGGCTGAAAATACAATTTTGTTGTCACTCGAAAAGGTTTAGGATTTTTTTTTTCAGTTGAATAAAAATAAGCATAAAAACCGATGTCGAAGACATTTAACAAAATACTGTAGTAAAAACTATTCTTTTATCGCATACAAAATACCAACATGTTTATAATTAACTTATTTAATATGTATTTTGCACGCAATGCTAGGGCACATTTATTTTGTTCATTAGAATTCCATGCCCAATTTAATTATATGATGTTTATTTTGTTTTTGTTCCATAATACCATTTTACGTAGGTTACGTAACAATATATATTAAAATAACTTTTAGAAACCTTTCTTAACTTCCTTTTTTCTAAATAGAAAAAGAACATACATTGCAACACATGTCGAAACTTAACAATTGAAGATGTTTACTGTAAGACTTAATCAACAAACGCACAATAAATTGTTGTTTGTTATTAGTGTCATCAAAAAAATATTTGTATTCATCAGATACAATTTCAGATCAATATAATTAGATAAGAATTCAAGTTTTAACTCAATTAAGGTAGTCCTATACTCGGCACTAAATGGGCTCAATCATTAAAAGCTTAGCTTTAAATGATAGATATGCATTCTAGCAATACATATACAAAAGAAAATATGTATGATTACATGCTAGTTTGTTTGTTATCACCTCTCAGACGGGTGTACCCCCTTGCGAAAATTATTGACAGTTATGAAATTTGCCAGACGTCCGTTTTTCCTAAAAATAATTACCAATTTTGGGAAAATTAGAACATACAAAATAGAGTATAAATATTTATTTAAGCCATATTTCATCAATAATTTTGCGCAAATTTTTATAAGTAAGTACGCTTTATGGACCTGATGTATCAAAATAGAATACAAAAAATGCAATGCTAGTATCGAGTTTGGTAATCTTTTAAGACAAGTAAGTGAAATCCATTTGGAGTTCCGAATGACAAAAGAGGTGAAAAAACGCTTAACAATTTCTGAGTGCATTTTAACCAAATATGAGCGAACGCTTCAGCATTGTGAACAGTGAGCGCAAACAGAACGGAAGGGAACTGCAAAACCTTTAATGATGATCGCATGGCAAACGCACGCTGAGCGGTAGGTGAATTAACAGAAAAAAGGAAAGAAAAACGTTTCAAGGACTAAATCCACGAGCAATTTTATCAGTTAAAGGTGTCAAGCTTGTCTGAACTCATGGACGTAAAAACCGGGAATCCCCGGATTGTAATCGCTGGAATGAAACAAACAAGGAAGTCAAAAACTTAAGACAAATGCATTTGACCGTACCTGTAAATTCTGTATCTGTTTTGAACAGGAGCTAATTTCGTTTAGAGTTTTTGACTGGGTTAAACAGGAGCTCATTTTTGATGATTTTTAAGCGTTGTCTAATGTAAGGTAAGTATTAATCAGGTATTCTTGTACTGTACCAGTTATCGGCTAAGACCAGTTATCGGCTAAACTGAGGGTTCGGGTCTATAGCACGCGAATATCCGAGATTTTTTATTTCAGTCAGCTGTTTCTAATAAAGAAAAGTAAGTTTGCTTGAAAACTTTCTTCATTATGTTTTAAACATGAGCTTTAACGATCATTGTTTACCGCTGATTTACATCTTTGCACTTTCAGCTGTGGGGGAAGTGACGTAATAAGTTAAAAAAAGAATATGACCTCTTTGTGATACGTAATTATATCCCTTCTTTGATTTGACATAGAATATCAATACATATAGCATTTATTAAAGGTCATATGAAACGATATACTGACCATATTGAGTTATATACGGGAATGAGTTCATAAGTGCCTATTTAATAAGACTGACACTGTTTTTTGGATATTTTATGCAAAATGTGAGCGCCACAGTCGATCAAAATTACTTAATCGGGAAAAGGAACATTGACTTACGCGGCTTACCTCCCTTGCTTATGACGTCAGTAAGACCCAATCGCCTTATAAAGCTATGTTGTGAATACAAATATCCATGTCATTTTGCAGCATTTTAACAGAAAAAAATACTATTTTATATAAAAACTTGTATAATTATACAATAATCAACCACGTCAGTATTTTTTCTCTCAAGAAATGAAATCGTGTGCGTTTTTATTTACATGTAATAGCGTGTACATAATGATATTCAATTTCGACTGCAGGGAGAATAAATGATTTTCTTCATAGATCCACATGCAAGTATAATATATTTTTAATATAAGCATATTTATATGTTTTATTTTGATCTTTTTAATGAAATTGACAAATTCTAAAATAAGTCTGATCGTTTTTTCCCATTTGCACGTTCATGCAATTCATTAAGATTTTTTTTCTAAGCAACTTGTAGGCCTCATTGTGCCTCATTCGCTTCACGATTATATTGTTTGTTTCACTTTCAAATTCACAAATATGTTACCATTGAATTATTTTTAATTCTAAGAGAAATTTCTTCAAATGTTTTTTTTTTGAAACGTGTACTTGAATGTGCCGTGTTTTGATTTTAAAACGTGTATGTGCGGTGTTTACTCACAGATCCCTTTTATCTCACTTTCTTCCGCAATGTTTTCTTTCGGGGGTTTTTTTATCATTATTGATGCTTGTTCTTAATAAAATCTGTTGATTATCTTCACATTCGTTCACAACTATTTTTATAAAACAACCGATTTATTTTGCCGATACATTTCTAAATCCTTAAATGCCATATTTCCGCGATCTTATTTAATAAAACGTTAATACACGTGTACACAAAGTATTTTCTAAAGATATTGCTACATGTATATATCAATAAGTCAGAAATTTATATTATTTCGAAATAAAATTTATTGTTATACTTTCATGTTAAATACTGAAATCTGATTGGTTAAGACGCAGTTAATAATATTTACTATTACCCTCAGCGTTAGCAACGCACTTGGCAACGGGTAACATTAAAAAATGTTACATGCGCGAAAATTATGCGCGTACGGTTCGCTGTAGAATTCACGTTATTCCTATATAAAAGCAGTAAAATTTTCTTAAAAATTTTAAAAAAGACATTCAGTATAACAAAATAAATAGTGCCTGTTTGGGAGGATAACAGTTGAAATTGACACCCCTCGAAAACCATTGTCAACCTCCGCTTCGCGTCGGTTGACAATGGTTTTCTCGGGGTGTCAATTTCAACTGTTACCCTCCCAAACAGGCACTATTTATATAAGAATAATTTTGCGGCATTTTATAGCAGCTCTTAAATACAAACTATGTACACAATGCCTCAAACATTTTCATTGGCCTGCCTTATATACTTTTTTATGTGACAAAATAAATCAAATCAATTTAAATGCTTTAATTCCCTTTAAATGTAGCTCAATCATTATACGTACCGAAGAAGAAAATGATGTTTCTATTTCAAAAGGATAAGGATAATTCATTAATCAGCTGTAAATGTTGGAGCATTTCTTTCGTTAAATTTTCACTCCAGTACGGGATCTTCATCATGATTTTACTTTTGTGAGAAGCTAATATTAGATTTATTCATTAACGACCAATTAAAACTAAGTCATCTGTAGGCTACTTCGAAATCAAATGATCTCATTTGAAAAGAAAGACACGTTCATATATGCAAAAATTACTAAAATTTAATCGATAAACTACTGTAAAATTACACTAGTTTTAATGCATTGTTTACATCGGTGGGTCTTTGTGACGTCATAAATCCACAAAATCATGAACGATAAGCGGGCAAGAATTTTTTCAGGTGCTCAGTTTTCACGGTTATTTCTATGTAATGCAAAGGCAAAAAAATCTTACATCATGTATTTTAACATTTGTTTATACCAAGCTTTATATTCATGAAAGAAAATCATAGTGTTAAAAATCGTTTCATATGACCTTTAAGAAAAGGAACTCACTAAATTCCGAGAGATTCATGGCGCAGTTGAACGCCTGATTGTATAATTCTGCATTGATTAGCGTACGATTGTGTGTATTACCGTATGATGATAAAACAATAATTTCATGAGTTTAATTTATGTATAATAACCCCTACGACCTATAGGCTGACCCCGCAAGGAACATAATTCAATCAACACTATGCAGAATATAAAATCAACATGTACAAGGATTTTACTATGTTATTATCACGAAGCCGATTACTGGTACAGTAAATCATAAGACCTTGGCAAATTCGGTGCTTGCTAAAAAGCACAGAAACAATATGTTTTGGGTTCTAAATGATGATGCAAATTCGGTGCTTGCTAAAAAGCACAGAAACAATATGTTTTGGGTTCTAAATGATGATATAATCTAACTGATGGATAAATAAGGAGTTCACAATTTAAAGTATGAAAAGTTTTATTCCAATATATCAAGAAATAAGGAAACTCTACAAGAAAAAGTAAAATTATAGCCGATAACTGGTACAGTGCCAGTATATACAGGTACTTGTGTAAAAACTCGAGCGATCAAATTACCCCCCGAAATTCCCCTAAAAGCAAAATGCTGACTCCCTAAGAAATCCTTTGTGTGTTTTAATTTAAATGATGTGCATAATGCTATATTGATATCAATTCATATCGGTATATAGGTGTACATAAAATTTGACACATCTCAGCAATAATTGTCATATGCTTTAGACGTGCTCATATTAAAAGGTATAGGGGGATTTTTTTTTCAATTCGATAAAAATGGATTAAGTCAAAGATAAAGGATGATATAAATCATTTTTTTTAAAAGCAAAACAATAAAGCTATTGATTTGTTTCCTTGTTTCTGATAACACAGTGCAAGTGTTTATATAAACTGAAAAACATTAATAATCAATTTTTGATGAATTAAACTACGGAAAATAACATGTTTGAAGTTCGATAATTTATTTTTTTATTATTATTATTATCATTATTTATCATTTTTGTTTCCAGAAATCTTGAAATATATGGGCCAGTAATATGCTTCTCATTATTGTATCTATTACAACACTTTTCACAGGTAAGTGAAAGTGCTACATGTAAATAGAAATAAACCCAGTAATTTATTGTGGCATCGGGAACTCTTAAATTCTTACATTCGTTGGAAACTTTGAAAAAAGTCTTTAAAACATAAGCCATTAAAATATGCGATTAAAATAAAAGATCTATAACTTTTTTACAGTAAACAAATCACGTACATTTTTATACACACAACAATGTGTATCGTTGTCGGTGCACACGTATGCGAATTAATATTCTCTCTCTGACTCTTTACATCTCTCTCTCTCTCCCTCTCTCTCTCTCTCTCTCTCTCTCTCTCTCTCTCTCTCTCTCTCTCTCTCTCTCTCGTAGTCATTTCTCTTTTATATTTCAATATCAGAATGTTATGGAACTGCATCAAGTATCGCACAGACGAATTGGACAAACGCTTATTGGCAATGTAGGACGGAGGGGAAAATATTATCAAATCTGCAAACACATCCGTTATTAAATGAAAGTTATTTTTGGACAGGACATTATACTCGTTTGTCAGAGTGGATCAAAATAATAGGTATGTTTTGGTTTGAAACATTTATATCAATTACGCTAAATGATTTACACCATCAATTAAACGAGGTTTAAAAAATTGATAAAAAAAAACCTAAAGATTGTTATACGATAGCATTGAAATCTATATTTATTGCAGATTACGGATGGAGAAAATTACTAACAGCAAGAACAGCTGTTTTATAAAAACCGGTTTAAATTTGTTATCACATAGACTGTTGAGTTCAGATCGGATGCAGGAAAATTTAATCGATGAAAAATAACTCTTGAAATTTTGCTTTTTATAATAAAATCAACCTTTTTATTGAATAATTGTAAAACATAGAAGGGTTCATCGCAATGCTTTGACAAAATGTATGAAATATATTTTCTAACCGATAACACAAAAATCATTGTTTGTTACACTTAAGTAAATTTACACGATGTGATTAGTTGTTGCATTTATTGGAATTTAAAGATCACAAAATTTAACAGAAAACCTAGTAGAATGTGTTATATTAAAAGTTTAAAATCAAAGATTTTTGTTATAGATAAGTTTAAAAATCTTTGATTTTAAACTTTTAATATAACAAATGTATAAATAATAAAATAAGTCGGTTTACAAAATGTAACATGTACATAGATGAGAAAAAGTTGTAGCAAATTTTATTTTTTAAACTATACTCTGTTCTGAGTTTTTGCTTCCACCACTTTTTGACTGATATTTTGATAACCATAAATACCTTTGTGCTCAAACTACATGTACTTTCATCCACTAATATGAAAAATGTCCAGATTATCTGTTTTGAAACGCCCCCTTTACAACTTCAGGTTTCAATACACATTCAAAAATAGAGAGTCTATTGATTCAGCCTTAAATAAGCCCGGATGATGACGTTGAAAAATTGCTCTAGGTATCGCGAGTACTTCTGAATGGAGAAAAGATGTAAACATTTCCCATTATAAATCTCTGTAAGAAATTTGTTTTTATTCCCGTCAACTTTTATGAGTGAAAAATGATAATTGTTGAATGAAGGTATCATGGATATATTCCCTTTTATCGATTTCAACTGTATTTTACGGAATAAGAGTTTAACAACACAGTCAGTTAAATAGTTTCATTTTTATGGCCACGAATGCTAGTACACACTTATCCTAGTTTATCCTTATAAAGTCATAGATGGATCTGCTCTCGTGATAATATTGCCTGTACTAGCTGTCGTGGTCAATAAAGCTGACTTTAATCTGCGTTGGTAAATTCTTATACCAACATTAAAACATATAGAAGGCAGTGCGTTCCTTTACTTATACATGTTTACATAAAATCCCTCTCAAGTTAAGGTTTTTAGCTTACCTGAACCGAAGGTTCAAGTGAGCTTTTCTGATCACCCGTTGTCCGTCGTCCGTCCATCCGTCCGTCTGTCCGTACGTTTGTAAACTTTTCACATTTTCGACTTCTTTTCAAAAACCACTGGGCCAAATTTAACCAAATTTGGTAAAAAAGCATCCTTATGGTAAGGGGATGATAAATTGTTAAAATAAAGGGCAAAGCCCTTTTCAAAAGGGAGATAATTGCAAAACAGTGAGTATAGGGTGCGTGTCTTTAAAAATCTTCTCAAAAACCACTGCACCAGAAATGCCAATTTTTACACAAAAGCTTGTATATATAGTGAAGATTTTAAATTGTAAAAATCGTGACCCTCAGACCAACACTGGGGACCCAGGCGGGGTTCAAAGTTTAACTTAGAAATACATAGGAAAATGTTTTAAAAATCTTCTTCTCAAGAACCATTGCACCAGAAATGCCAATATTAACACAAAAGGTTGTATATATAGTGAAGATTATAAATTGTAAAAATCGTGACCCCCGAAGAAAAAGTGGGGCCCCATGAGGGGTTTAGATTTTAACATATAGGAAAATGTTTTAAAATCTTCTTCTCAAGAACTATAATGCAACAGTTTGGGATATTACTATGCATACATGTACATCCTTAAGTAATGTAGATTCTAATTTGTAAAAATCGTAGCTCCCGGACAATTGATTTGGCACCAAGAGGGGTTCAAAATTTAAACATTTTAAAAAACATAAAGGAACAACAATGTTATAGTTTGTGGAATTTCTATGCAATTGGTAAAATCGTGACCCCCGGACCAATACTGGGGCCCCAAGAGGGGGTCATAGTTTATAATAGAAATATAAAGGTAACATGTTAAAAAAAATCTTCTTCTCGAGAACTACAGTGCTTCAATTTGTAAGATTACTACCATACATACAACCTTGGATAATGAAGGTTCGACAGTTTTAAAATAGTGACCCCTGGACTAATACTGGGAACCCAAGATGAGTTTAAAGTTAAATGTAGAAGTATATATGGAAACTGTTTTAAAATCTTCTTCTTGAGAACTACAATGAATCAATTTGTCAGATAACTACGTAAGCATCCTCAAATAGTGTAGATTCGAAATTATAAAAGCCGTGACCTCAATGTAATACTGGGGCCCCAAAAGGTGTTCAAAATTTAGGATAGAAATATAGAGGGAAAATGTTGAAAAATCTTTTTGTAGGGAACTATAATGCTTCAGCTTGTGAGATTACTATGCAAGCGTCCTTAAATAATGTAGATTCCAAATAATTAAAGCTTTAGCACTGGACTAATACTGTGGCCCCAAGAGGGGTTCAAAGTTTAACATAGAAAGATATATTGAAAATGTTTTTAAACAGTTTTTCTCGAGAACTATAATGCTTCAGTTTGTGAGATTACTATGCAAGGATCCTCAAATTGTGTAAACTCTAATGTAGTGGAACCAAGAGTTATCTTTCTTGATGTTCTGTACAGTCTGAGAGTTATTCCTCTTGAATTGGAACTCTTCTACGTTCAGTTTTTCAGGCTATGTACGTGCGGTCCCACCGCAGTACTACACATTTTCATTCCTATGTTACTATATATGTTGTTCAAGCCAACCATAAACCTCGGACCAATACTGGGTCCCCAGTAATGTTACAAGGAACTGCTGTTCAGCTGAGCGACGTGGCCCTGGGCCTCTTTTTTAATGTTAAGATTTCCTGAACGGGTGTTTAGTTCAGAATCAATCTAAAATACCATGTTTTACAACACACATGTATAATACAAGGCACAAAGTAATATAAAAATCATTCTAGATTCTAACAACAAAGTCTTTTACACATTCAACTCAACCAGTTTTTCAAAACCCTAAGCTCTGCAATTGATAATCATTTAATGTCAAGTTTCAGAAATAATTAATAAAACTAATAAATTAGAGTGTATCCACAACTCCCTAAAAAGCTCCAATTAAAAATGCGCGCGCATCAGGAAGCCAGGTTTTATCTGGCGGCCGCCAATTCATTATCTGGCGGCCGCCAGATTCAATATTTTTCCTACGTGGCACCAACGGGCTTCCGTAGTATTTCTTTCACAGTTGTGTGTATTTATCAAAAATCATCAAAAAGTGATGGAAGCAATAACTTGGGACATACTATAATAAGCATTACTAAAGATTTTTTTCTTTTGTTTTGTTTTTAAAAACTTGACTTTGCTTTTGTATACTTGTATGTACCTAAAATTATCAACTTTAAATTTGTGGTAGGTTGTTTTGAAGAAACTTCTGTAAACCCTTTGATAAAGAAGTCCTATGATATGTATTTCCCATCGGTTGGTCGCTGTCAGGAAGTCTGCCTTGCATCCAACTATTCTGTATTTGGTGTTCAGGTAACGTTTTCTGTGTGTCAGTTGGTATAACCAATTGAAACGTTATCTTTTTTATCAAGTAAAAAGGGGGAAATCATTTGTACACATTGATTTTGAAATAACACATTTAAAAGGTCTTGATAAATAAAAGCCTCAAAATATTTGCATGATTGCATTTTGACCAACCAACGTGCATACACACACACTTCCTTATTACTTAAGGTCAGTCATTTTAATTGTCAAATAGCTTTATTTAGTAATTGCATGTAAATTATCATGTCATGAAACGAAATTATAAAGTTTGAAATATTCGGTATATTTTAATATTTTTGTGTCGAACTCATATTAAAAGATTACAGAAAATGCATTGAACTAGAGTGCAATATCCTTGTATGACGTAATGCACTACAATAATGCTAATAATTTTTTCAGGAAATTATTTTTTTTTCAATCAGTTATCGAGTTAACTGTTGTTTATAAAAATCTTGGTTTATTGTCTGATTCTGGGTCAAAACTCAATTAATATTTCATGCATTTAGAATAAGAATTACTCTGAATATTTAATTGATTTAATTGTGTGCCATTACATACTCAATTGCCAACTTTGCTTTCAAATATGTTTATACACACATCAGAGTAGCTTGATTAATTATAGGTAGCATCAGTTTCGCTGCATAAGTGTTTAATTTATACGCTAACAGTTAAAAACGAACCAATGACACTTGCAATCATTAGCAGCACGTCTCGACAATTATACATGTAAAAACAACCTGTTTACTTTTTCCAACAGTTCGACGGTTTAATGTGTAAGAGCATTTTGATAAAAATCTTAATTGATTATATATCTTAATTGTTGACAGTTAAATAAATGTGTTTGCTTGGAAAAAATACCTGGGCAGGGGAGCAGAGGTTCGAATGAATGTTCATTGTCATGTTCTGAAAATTACTCCGCCGAAACCAACATTAGATTTCAAAATGAATGTGGAGGACATCAGACTTATAATCTATTCAAATCAGGTACAATTTTGTTAACTATGATAACTTAATTGCATAGTTTTAGTTATAAGATACTGAATTATGCTATTCTTAAATCAAAGCAGATCCTGTAAATTAATTATTTGCTCATTTTGATTATTTTACTTATGCCTTACTATGTTAAATATCCTTTGAGATTAATAAAAGTCGTCTAAACACACAATGCTACTCCTAGCAATTTCTGTAGGATGTAAGATATTGCTGTTCATATGACAAATTTGCAGCAGTTTTAAGTTGGCCACTATTACATGTATTTAACATTTTATTATTAATTTACATTTTGTACTTTTTATTTTACCAGAGACGTTATATTTTAACTAGATCCCCATAACGGTATCTTAAATGATGTTTCCCTAGCATTTGGGTACATGTAATACGAAAGTGTTAATAATAAAGATTGTTTATATAAAGTAGCATTTTCTGATGTCACGACGTCAGTTACGCGTTCCGAAATAGTGCGGGCAATATAACTTGTTTATTAATATTTTGTTACACTTCACCTTGTTTAACCATGGAGCAAATTATTATATTTTGCGCCGCAGCATGTTAACCATTAAATGCCTTCTTTAGTAGTTCATATGGGTATGAAGGTAGCGACATTGTAGAAAATCTATCGATCTATCTATCTATTTACCTATCTATCTATCTATCTATCTTTCTATCTATCTATCTATCTATCTATCTATCTATCTATCTATCTATCTATCTATCTATCTATCTATCTATCTATCTATCTATCTATCATTCTCTCTCTCTCTTAACATTATCGTTAGTATGTAACTTAGCAGAAACATTTAATTTGAATCAAATAGAAGGTTATTGTACAAATAAACGGCAATCTGAATCAACATCTATAATCCGTCTTGTCATTGTGAATTAAAAAGCGATTGATCACAAAAAAGCACGTATAGTTAAAAAAATAATTATGAATTGTATGGTCAGAAAGTTCTTATAAGTTTACGGTTTCATTTCTCTTCTTTTTTTTGGACAAAATGATAAATACAGATGGGATAGCGACTCGATTTTTTAATATCAGTGGGAACGAAATCTGATTTCTTAAGAAAAGGGGAAGTAAATGCTGATATATGAATGGTATATGCAGCCTTTTGAATTATAATTAATATTTTAAAAAATCTTTCTTTGTCTGATATTAGACTTTGTACACTTGTAATTGCCTCACATCTGATGACATCGAACCACCTTTATATCATAACCAATAATTTCACACAATGACTTTTAAAAAGATACAATAACATAAAATACAAGGATTTGTGTAAATTATCTATAGTTATAGTTTGATATTTGAAATATTACAAATTCACACATTGCATTTGTTTTGCTAGCTCATAATGGTAATCTTCAGAGTGTGAACCTCATATCAAAATAAGAAAATGATTTTCTTGAATAACTTTCAACAATGATCTTATTTAATCTAGAATTATATTTGCACAATCCTAACATATAACTCTTTCTTTGATTATACGAAACATAATAGGTAATAGATATACAATCATTTTCAATAGATATGTACCTTATATATGAATTAATTTCATTTTTGTGTATATGGTTGGTTAGAACCTATCATTATTTTGACATGGTTCTTATCTAATGACCATAAATTTGAACATGAGTATCCTTGGTACATTTAAAAATACATATGCCTCCTAGATTATTGGTGGGAAATAAAATGTCAATAACATGCCTTTGGTCTTTTTTTAAAGCTGTAATATGCTGGCTGTTTTTCTAAGAAAAGGTAAATCACGCCGATGCTTCGCCAATGATAGCATTGACTATCTTAGATAATGTTGAGTCTTAATTAAGATGTACATCAATTATACAAGTTCCTCGGGCGTAAAGAAGGTGTTTGATCCTTACAATATTGATTTTTCATTTTATGTAGTAGGCACAGGATATACATCTCGCCAATGGTTTTCATCACAAATGCCTTTGATTGTTGCAATTTGTCACAAGAAATGTGCAATCTTTTTTACCATAATTTACATTTTTTATAGACGATTACGAAAAATGTTTTGCAGCATTAACAAATTAGTTATGAATGTTGAAAAGTGTGATTTTAATTAAATAATGTTAAAGAGAAATTCCTAGTCTAGGTTTTTTTTCATTTTTAGGGTCTGAAATGGTAACCTCTGCTTTAACAACAAATGGGTGTTTATTAATTCAATGTACCAAGGTTGACGCAAGGTTCATCGAGCAAGAGTGTAGTACAATAAGCGTTCAAATATGCAATAAAACGCGTAAGTAGTACTTTACATTTTGTATCTATTTATATTTCGTGTTTATTTTATGTTAAAATATAATATAATATTTAAGAAATGAATTCAATATTTATTTGTTTTATACGATATAAAATGGTTTGGGGCAGTTTACGCTTTATAAACCGCGAAGCGGTTTATAAAAAAGCGTAAACTGTAAAACGGTTTCAAACCATTTTATATCGTATAAAACTAATAAATATTGCATTCATTGCTTTTAATTTTTTTTCTCTTCATTGTAGATATAAACGGTCATTTGACCTTTAAAATGACGTAAAATTGTACAAAATTCAAACGTAACGTCAGGCGTATTGATACGTTTTTGACGTTAGTCTTACTATGACGTAGGCAACATTTTTTATACGATATAAAATAATTGTTTAGCCAATCAGAAAGCGCGTTACAACCAGAATTAAATTATAATATAAATATTTGAAATAACTGCGATCCAAAATATTATTGGAAGATACTTTTCTATTTTTGCCATCTTTCATCCAAGCATTTATGATGATATAGTTGTTTTTTTTCCCACTGTATTGTAGTTCATAAGGTATTAGTAACATTTTTTAATAAAATATTTTATGATACAACATGCATTTTAAGGTCACCTGAGTCACTCAGGTGCCCTATTGCAATTTGTCTTCGTCCGACGTCGTGCGTCGTACGGTGTGCTTCGTGCGACATGCGTTAACAATTTAACATTTTTAACATCTTTAAAACTACAAGGGCAATTGTTACTATTTTTTGTGTAAAGCATCTCCATGATGAAAGAAATCAAAATCGTGCAACGTATGGTTCTACCACCCCCGGGCTGGCATTGGTGAGACCAAATAAATAAAATAAAAAGAAGCATTCCATATTCTTCCAGTAAACTTCCACACATGTGACGTGGGGAAAAACTGAATGCATTGTAATGATGTCCATGAAGCCCTTTAACAAACTTGTGAAATTCATGGCCTGTCGGTTAGGGTTATGGTCCAAGGGGTGTGGCTAATATGGTCATATAGTAAAAGCGTATTGATTCTTGGAAAATATCCTTCTCTACTCACATATACAATGGATAAAAACTAAATGCATGGTTCTGATGTCCTTGATGCCTCCTACCTAAATTGTGAAATTCATTACCCCTGGGACAAGGGATCAGGCTGTAAGATGAAAACAATTTGTCTAAATAGTAAAAATATATTAAACCTATAAAAAAAAAATCTTTTTCACTACTCAAATTTATATTCAAGAAAAATTAGATGCATGATAATGATAAACCCTTTACCAAAATTTGTGAATTTCATGGTTCCTGTGTCAGGGGTTCAGGACCTAAGGCGGGGCCCATGTTGCCACATAGTGGATTTGTACTAATTTAATATTTGTTTGGTACATGTACCACCAAGTGGTGTGATATAAAGTCATGCTTTATTATTACGTTCATAATGTCCTGATGTTAAATGGTAAGATCTGTTGAACCCGGGCCATTGGGCAGAAGTTTAGCCGAAGGGAGGGGGGGGGGGATAAATAAGGCCATACATTGAACATGTATTTTTTCCTGAGGTAATTGCTGTTTGTCATCCATTTACAATTTTAAATTCATCTTCAAACTGCATTTTAAACTGTTACTTGATGATATTGAATTGATGGGGGTTTTATTTTAGGAAATCTACTTTACATTAACAAAATCTTCATTTCTTTTCCAAAATATGTGTAAGAAAAAATGAATTCATAATTATGTAGACCAGGTAGTCTTTTACCAAAATTGTTTTAATGTCCTTCTAGGAAAGGGTTTTGACTCAAGGGTCGGGTCAAAATAGTCAAACTGTGTTAGATTAAACCATACAATGGATGTCAGTGGGCTGTATATTATTATAAAATTTGATTTTTATGATATATTTAGTGCTATTAACATCATTTATCTTACAAAGAAACAAAAGGCTGTACAACCAAAAAAGATATGCAATGCAATTTTTCTTTGACTAATTACAAAATATGTAATTAAGGTAATGGAATTAAAACGTTTTTTTCAATTTCTAAAATATAAACATCTTTTGATAACGATTTTTTAAAAGTATTACTTTAAATGTAAGTTTAGATTAGATTTTTCATTAATTGTAACTTATATTTGGATATAAACACAAATGAAATTTATTTTTTCTATTAGAATTTGCAACATTTAGTAAAAAAATCCACTTGGTCTTTTTTTACACTATTAATTAAAGCTATTATTATACATGACTGCACATACGATGGCTCGCAATTAACGCAGTTTAAATATGCATATTGCATACTATTAAGCCTTGTGAATACGAATTTGAAATCTCAAAATAAATATTATCTGTGATTAAAACAAAACATTTTAATCATATCATATGTGTAAATTTTTTAAAGACTAGTTTGTTTATAAGGAAGTTATAATAAATACCATTAGCCCATAAACGTAATTTATAAATTTGATAATCAATAAGAGATAAGGGATTTATTTAAGATTAAAAAATTGAACTTTAGAATACGTGTACTTGTCTTATAATTTTTTTGAAATCACGTACTTTCATAATCTTTTATTATTATTATTATTAGAATTATAAAAACTACAACTTTGTAAAAAATAAATAAATAAATAACTGTATTTAACAAGTGTTGATAAGTAACGAATACTTTATTACCTATCGCGTATGCCATGAAATGCTGTGTTTCTTCCTTAAAACTATTGTTTATACTTTTACAGTTTATCATGTTTATCAGGACTGGCAATCATCGTTAGCAGAATGTAAATCACAGCATAATTCTTATCTTCTTGGAGACGTAAATCTTACTGACCCTCAGCAAGCATGCAATCTCATCCAAGGACAACCTCTTGGTCCTTCAAGGATAGGCATTGCCAAAGAAATTTACATTAGTATTGATGGAGGTAAGTTTCAATATAATAAATGCTTCTTATCTATAACTTTCTTTATATTAGATATCGGTACAATTCACATTAGTTTAAAAACCAGGAAGATTTTATTTTTTAAAGCAAATATTTAACAAGTAAAAAATGTTTCTTCCTAACTATTCATGCAGTTTACTTAAATAACTATCAGTTACAAAGAGGGAAATGTTTACAAGAAATATTGCATTTTTTATGATCAATAAAGCCCTACAATATAACCAGAAACTGTTATCTAGTTCTGCAGAGTAGTACAGTTGTAAATATCCTTAAGGGTAATTTTATAACTTTGTCTTTAGTGTTTCTGACATATTCAACGAAAATGTAGAAGGGAAAAAATCGTTTCTATATTCACAGTAGGTGATATAAACTAAATGTATAATTAAGATTTCCATGAAGCCCTCTACATAAATTGTGATTTTCATAATCCCTAAATCAAGGCTTCAGGTCCTTTGGTAGGGCCAATTTAGCTTTATAGGAAAATGTATAAAACTAACATCTCATGTATTGTCAAAGAAGGGGGAGTTAAAAAATGTATTGTTATTTTTGTCAATTATGACTGCTTTTGTATTGTTGATTTTGATTTTTATTGGGTGGATGGGGGTTGTGTGACAAATATTGCCATATAGCGAACATTTATTTTTTGGTCACTTGATTCATAAAGGTAAACTATTGCTGTTGGTCATTGAAACTTATATTAAGTATTTCAAATTGATTCGCATATGTTACGTATCGTTTCTTTGTGTTTACTGTTTGAATATGTATTTGCAAAGAGCCTATCGCTCACTTGCTGTTAAAATGATTGTTTAAAATTTAGAGGCATTTCGACTCGCTCACTCGCTGTTTTTTTATAAATAACAAAAAATGTTTGTATATTGTGTGGATGACCTTGGCCATAATAGATCATTTGAACCGTGAAAAAATCATTGAATAAATAAGGAAAAATATAGAAAAATATTGGAATTGTTAAGCTAGAATGTATTGATTTTGATAATGATTTACAATGAAAATCTTGTCCATCAAGAAGCATGATATTTCAAAAATTAATATAAATACTGCAGTATGATTTTTTTTCCTTTAAAGAAATAGTTTTTCTTCATTTTGTGTGTAAAAACATTCACGAGGTATATAGCCTCGTGTACTCTCACCCAAACAACCTCAAACACCCAAACGCAAAATACTTTTTTTTTTGCTTTACACAAAAAAAAACAGATGTATTGTTGATAATTTTCATAATATATTAACCAACTTATGACTTATTGTTATTTTTTATTCCCTTTTGAGGACAAGATAAAATTGTACATGTACAGAGCCCTAATCCAAGAAGATGCTTAAAATGCAACAATAAAAATTGTGTGTTTGCTGATTGCTTTGAAAACAACTACTTCGTGTGCATTGAGGTACTTATTGAAATACTGTATGTGTTTTAAAATACGAAGTTCTTTTTAAAGTGTTATATAATTATCAAATGTTAGAATATTGTTCAGGCGTCATTGGGACGGACTGCGAATAAATATTTCCATATGATTACATCTTCATGTATTTTATATCATAAAAAATTAGTTACATGTATTTGATGTTGCATTTTTGGCACACGGGCATTAATAAAGTTTTTGTCCAATTATTCCTTTGATATACCTTTAATATGCCTTTGTGATATGTGTATCAAATAAAAAATAACAATATTTTAGATTATTTCTTAACAGAAATGATGCACTAACTTGAAGTGCTAATAACGATGCAAATGTAGGAACGTAAAACAGATTTAAAGTGAGGGTTAGAGAGCAAAAGTTATTTTCATAAGACTTGGGAAATTACATGTAATGCTCGTATATTTGTATATACATTTACCGAATTCTGATGGGGTATGCACCGGTTAATGACTAATGAAACAATTAATTGATGATTTGCGTTTATTGAATTATAGTTGAAGGTCTTTAATACAATAAAATAGTTTTGTAGAAAGGAACTCAAATGATTTCACAGGAAAATACAGATGAAAGATTAACCGAAACCTCGTCAAGTAGCTATGATACCGACTATGAAATCATTCTGACAGTAACGTCTAAAATAAAAAGGAGCACAGGTAAAAAAAAAAGTAATAATATTTGTATTCCAGCATTTTAGTCTAGAAAAAGAATACTAGTATGTAAAAAGTGTTCTGTATTTACTTATTTCTTTATTTTTAGATGAAATATGACATGTTTTTTTTAAAATAAACTTCTTGTTTATGCATCTGTTAGGTTAAAGTTATTAATTAGAATCCAAAACATATTGTTTTTTAGTTCGCCCCGAATTTGCAGAATTTTTACAATTTAGTGTACCAGTCATCGGCTTCGTGATAATTACATAATTAATTCCCTGTGCATGTTGATTTATTCCTCTTGTGTGGCAAGACTTAAGATGCACAAGCAAAACTCAATAAATTATTCGTTTGTTATGATACGGTAATAGACAAAATCGTACATAATTCAATACATAATTGTGCATTCAGGTGTTCAACTGTGCTATGAATTTCTTGGAAGTTAGAAAATTCCTTTAAATGCATTGATAATAAATGTCAAATTAAAGAAGGAATATGATAACGTGTTACAAAGAGGTAACCTTCTACTTGAAACCTAATACGTCATTTTTCCAACTGCTGAAAGTCCAAATTTGTAAATCTGTTATAAACGCTTAAGCTTATGTTTTAAACATATAAAAGAAAGTTTCAATGCAAACTTTCTTTTTTTTTTCGTTTGAACCAAAATACTGAATGAAAAAAAATAGTGTATGGTTACGAGCTATAAACCCAAAGTTTAAGTTTTGCCGATAACTGGTCTAAGCCGTTAACTGGTAAAATATCAGTATGAGAAAAGCACTGTTTACGCTGTGCATACAAATAATCCTGGGAAGAAAATAAAACCAGTATTGGTACAGCAAAGAGATGAATCTATCCATCAATGAAGCTTAATTTGAGCTTTATTTAAATTTTCAACCTTTCGATATCCAATAGATGTTCAATTTTCAATTCTTCATTGCAAGATTATCAAGAATCAGAAAACAATTGGTTTATATTTCAAAAACAATTGTAATTTACAAAACAATTTCTTTATTATACATCTACATGTAGCAAGCAAACTCGGGAAAAGCGCTCTCTATTCTACAATCGTATACTTTTAAATGGGATGTCCTTAAACTTGTTGATTCATTTTTTGGATAGTAAAATATATCTTTTTTTTTTTAAATCCTGATTTGAGACTTAATCACATGATTTATGATGGTTCATTTTAAAAAAAAAATTCTTTTTGAAACAATATAAATAAATACGTACCTTTTTTTATGAAACCAAGGAAAACTCAATAATTCATTTCTTTATGTTCAAATGACAAGAAACTAGAAAACGTGCAACAAAATACATAAACACCATTTTTTCTTCAGACAGTTCATCTAGTCTTATTGCAGTCCCAGTATGTCTTAGTCTGCTGCTCATGTTGGTTGGTGCACTTGCACTCGTATTTATTATCAGGTAGTGTCATGTTTTTAAACTTTTTCATTTATTTATATTTATCATAAACGTAATATTTTAAAAGCAAAAGAATTGATAAATTAAATATATCAAAAGAGAATTGCATGCAATAAAACTAATTTGCAAAAAACTGCAATTGCATTAATGTTCATTGTCATCGTTATCGTGGATTTTGTAAAACAAAAAACTTGATATTGGCCGGCAGTTCAAAATTAACTTGATAGTTGTTTACATATGCTAATTATTGTTTAATCTTCTTTTCTGAATATTCTCTGCTTAACAACGAAATTACCAAAATCTGATGCATAAAAACATTGATACATGTAAAACCCTATAAAGCTATTAAGCAGTGATATTACCTCGTATAAAAATGTAATGTTAATATTAAAATGAAAAATAACTTGGTTTCCAACGTTTAAAACCTTTTTTATGTTAGTATCGCTTATTTAAGTTTCGAAATGATATGATAATTACATGTATTTTTAGAAAGAAGAAAAGTAAAGTTTCAGATCAAAGAGAACAACCACCTTTAAATGACCCAGCTGATTGTTGCAATGTTGAAACTCGAACCGACAACGACTATTGTGAACTTCAGCAACCTACATGTAACCCCACCAATCAGTCGGCAGACTATTCTCAACTTCAATTCGAGAGTACCAGTAATTATTATGTCGATTTTGATTTAGCTGTACACAATGCTGTCATAGAAAGACCTTCGAATGAAATTTATTATAACATGTCATCTGCAGAGTCTGCTTGTATAAACTTTAGTTTGCAAGTCGATAAAAATGAATGATCGTTAATTGAACATTGCCTACCTATGATCAAATAAATAGTTGTGGGTGCTTGTTTTTATTACCTGTTTGTATTGTGGGAAAGTTTAATGTAAATGATATTTCAAAATGCTGTTTTAGTAGACAAACAGTTTTGAACAAGCAGAAAATTACAATTAGATATGTATTACAATTAGATTCGATAAAAAAATGATGAAATGCTGTTTTGGTAGCCCAATTTGACATATATATATAGTATACAATTATTTAATGCTTGAGCAGTCAATAGACCAGAATATTTTTCCCAAGGTGCAGGGAACAGCTCAGTATGATCTATTGCCCGAGGCTAACGGCCGAGGACAATAGATCATACTGAGCTGTTCCCTGTACCAAGGGAAAAAAAATTCTGGTCTATTGACTGTTCAAGCATTAAATAATTGTTTTATTACCTAATTCCTTTTTTAGTTTTCGGGGTTTACAATTTGCATATTGCAGATGGTTTTCGTGCCATTATGCAATATACTAAGATTTTTTTTCATCTTTTACATGCACAGAACCTGTTGAATGCATTACAACATCTCAATTTAATATTAGTTTACACAAAGGAGGGGGGTCTTGAACCCGTTAGATTTTAAATAGTCTTTTACCTTATTTGAGGCTTTAAGGCTGTTGATTATTTTATACTCCGTTTTAATGACATTGAATTTGGTTTCACCAAGTACTAAAACAACGTCTATGTAAAGGAATATACATTCCTGAGAACTATCGAAAGGATGTAACATTAACATACCCGCGTTCTGAAATACGTTGCCGGTCAAATATATGGCAATCTATTGGCCGGCAGTTCAAAATAGACGCAAATATTTAATTGGTAATAAAACAACAAAATACCTTTGATTAGGTAATAATGTATAATATTTTTATCCAAAGCAACGGTTTAATGGTTTCGGGAAACCCTTGTGAAGTTATTGAGGATAACCAGAAACAGAGATGAACTGCACCTCAAAATTCAGAACTTGTCATTCGGAATAGAAAAAAATATTAACGTTATTGTTCATAGAAAATACACAGGCAGATCATAAAATTAGTTGCACACTGAAATACTGCATAAATATAAACGGTATAAGCCAAATAACAGAATAACTCTTCTATACGCATTTGAAATCCATTTTTCCAACTTTGGAGTAATTGGAGCATTTTTTTGGGGGGGGGGGGGGGGGGGTCGTTCTCCAATATTTTTGTTAATCTGTTTTCAAGTACATGCATTTGTATTTACAAATCATATCTTTCTCTTAACTACTGTCTTTTGAAATTTATTGAGTGTTGTGTAGAAGCATTGCAAAAGATAACTTTTTTATTTTATTGATCAATTCTCATCTTTGTTTTTACTATTTTAAAAGCCATTGGACAATATGACTTTACTTTACAGAATTATCAAATCTATCAGGATATGTGTAACTATTAACGAAAAATGTCTTAAACTCTTGGGAAATGCTGATTCCGCTTCTGTTTTCTAAAACATAATTTCTTAATTCCTTATTCCTAATCAAGTTGCAAAATAACAAACAGCGTATGATGACCAACATTAAGTTAGTTACGCCACATTTTCCAATTTTCTGACTTCCTACTTATGGTTCTGAAAGACCATGCGTATTTCAGACACAAAGACCAGCTAATTTCAGATTGAAAAAAAAACTTTTCTTTTGCTTTAATTTTTTTTATTTAACCTTGCGTTTCTTGACTTCTTACATATCAATCCGCTTGAACATACTTAAGGAGGTTCTATGGTCAACAAATTATCCATCAGAACTACATAAAATTTATTAAAAAAAGGAATAGTTTATATTTAAATATTTTTGAGTTGGAAAAAATTAATATATTTCCTATAAATTTATATAGAGCTTTTATTTCAAAGGAGATCAATACAGTCTATAAATGGCAACAACCATCGAGTATTTTGATAGATATATTAAAACTGCATTTAAATGCGTCATTATTATATAATCAATGTAACTCCTAATTCTGCTATCGAACCCCAAAAACAAATATAAGCAGGTTTTTATCACATAACAGTCAACTCGCCGAACAGTCAACTTCCTTCAGATGTTTGGTCTTTTAAATAAAAAGGAGAAAATTTGACTTCCTTACTCTTTTAACAGATATAAAAACTCATGATTGGCCAAACGGTTTTTACAAGAGCAGAAATTACCCTTCGTTATAAATAATCATATATAAGTATCACCACAAATAGACCAATAACAAGACCGGAATAGAAAAAGAAACAGTATATTATATAGTAGGCCTTCTGTATTAAAATTTGGCACTAAAAGCGGGGTAATTTCAGTAAGCTTTTTGTTAGGAGGGATCTACTAAATGGTCAGTTTTCTGAGCGAAAATCTGCGTAATACTATATAGTCATAATTTTGGGAAGAAAACATGCCTAGGGAAGAACAGCGTACTTTACGATGATCTCTTTATATTTTTTTTTACTCCATCCATATGCAATAGTTTCACATAGGTTTATTCTGTTTTACTTTCGATTTCTTTAAAATGATGACTGCGCTTATGGCCGGGATTTAGATCTTTTAGATCTTTTTGGTCGCTTCTGTTGCGGTTTTTTTAATAACTAAATTTCATTTTTTTTTAAATGAAAGAGTCTTGTTATTTAGATCAAAAAGTTAGCTTTTAGACTACGATACAATAAACTCATTCTTTTCTTTCTTACACCATTCCAAAAGAAGAAAAATTTCGCTTATCTGACCTTGATTGAACATAGCATTGATATTGTTATGCATAACAGATGGAACTGGCATTATGAAAACAGCTGGAACTGACATTATGAAAATGGTACTAAAATTTGATTAGCATGAATACCAATGTCATGTATAAAAAAAAAAAGGTTATGTAATTACTTTCACCATAGCCCCCTCTATTTTATATGGCACAAATTTATTATTTACCAGATTTTAACAATAAGACTACAACAATGTCACTACAGAAGAGTTTAAATCAATGCTTGACAACTTAATGTGTTCGAAAACATTATCCTAGTTAGCCTATAGCATGCTGCCTTACACGTTACGTGATAAAATTATGTATTCACAAAGTTTACCTGAGGTGAGAAATCACGTAGTTAATTGTAATATTTAACACGTATCAACCTTTGGTTACATTACAGAAAGAAAAAGTGAGGCGAAGCAATTTTTTCTGTTTTAAACCAGGAATGTATATGTCTGTCTATTGATCTTTTTTTTTTTGACATGATTTAGATATTACAAATATACAACTACTGCTAAACTGAGAACAATAGACAAACATGCGCTGAATGAAGTCAGTACAAAAGTGGGCGTCCACATTATCGTATGGACATTAAAGAAATCTCGATTAATCCCCGCCTATAAAAACCGATTCTTACTTGGTACATGTCACTACATACTTTTATTGAATTTGGCTTGCTTTAAAAGTTTATATTCTCATAAAAATGCATGTCCTTAACTGCAATCATCCTTAAAAGTCTATATATTAGGATGTTTGCGAAAAATCGACTTCTGTTTGCATCTAGCTTTTTTAATTGCTTCTAATCTTTGTTAATATTTTTGAACATATTACTCAACCGACTGTTTTATATTAATTAGCATATTTTATTCTTATGACGTTTGGTCTGATTATCGTTTATCTGTTTATGATCGGCATGCTTGTGTAAACGATCATATAAAAAAATAATCTACACTAAACTTGAATAAGGTAATGTTTCAAGGAATGTAATTTTTCCTTGACAAGTATGATTAATTATTAATATATATAATTATTATTATCACTATCAATATATGCATGAAGTTGTTTTCTAGAAAAATTAAACAAATACCGAGAAACGATTGAAAAATCTAACAATAAAATAAACAAAGCTTCCAACAATGAGTTCCAAATGAAACTAGATATCAAATCACTAATGAATGTGAAATATTTAATGGGATTTTGAAAATGAAATTATTAGATTCCTATCATCTCAAGACAAAATCATAGCATTTATCAAATTGGATTTTTTTTTAAAAGGGGTACATTGATCGTATTTTTATTACTTTTACATCTTCATGCAAATGCAATCCAAACAGGATTTGAACTTTATTTCAAAGTCATTCTGAGTGGCTTATGTTTTAAGATATATTGTATGCGTTAATATAAAGCAGTTGAAAAAGAAAAATGACCCCTAAGATAATATACCAGGGTCATTTTTTTGTACTTAAAAAATAAAACCGTTCTGGGCTTTATTAAAAATGAAAAAAAAATTGTTATTGTCGAATAACGGGCAAAAGGTTATTAGAAAAGCTTAGATAAACTCTCGGTTCATTCAAACAAAAAAGTGGTTTACATGACACTAATAAAACAATGCTGTGCTATTGCATTGTTTCAACGAATGTATATTTTCCTTGACAAGTATGATTACTAACTAATTTATGCATGCACATGACGACAAAGTTATGTTCCAGGAAACCTATACAGATACCGATAATATTAAATAATATTTTAACTATAAAATCAAATATAGCAACCAGCACTGGATTTCAATTTGAATATAAATATCAAATTGCAAACGAAAGTGAAATTATAATTCGATATTGAAATAATGTTTTAGTTCTTTATCATCTCACAAAAAAAGTCAAATCATTTATTAGATTAGTTTGTTTTTTAAGTAGAGGGTTTGTTGTAAGTAATTATTTTATTTTTATTTTTAATGCAAACATTGAACTTTGAACTCGTTAACTTTCAGCATTAAACATGACGAAAAATGATTCTTGTGAAATAATGCCCAATTTAATTTACTGTGGAATCATTAAATTTCGTGTATTCATATATATCTACAAAAGGGAATATGACTTTATTACCCTAATTCATCAATTCGTGATGGATGTTATTTCGTGGATGAGAGGTACCCACGAATTCCACGAAAAATGAGCCACCACGAAATCTAATGATTTCACAGTAATCACCCTTTTTACCAGGGGTCCAGTATGTCTAATTGAAACAATTCATAATTGTAATGCATATGAAATTGACCAGTCAAAATGAATTTAAAATTTCATTTAAATTCAATCTTAAAAAAATAATAAAAATGCAACTATTTTTAAATTTATTATTAAAATATTTGCTTCCATTTAGGACGAGACGGTTGATGTTTCTTATAGTTTATAACTGAATTATTTAATTCAGGTTTTAACGCACTTTTTGATTGGCTAAAAAATTATTTTATATTATATAAAGAATGTTGTCTACGTATATAGTAAGATTAACGTCAAAAACGTATCAATACGCCTGACGCTACGTTTGAATTTTGTAGAATTTTACGTCATTTTAAAGGTCAAATGACCGTTTTCATCTACAATGAAGAGTAAGAAAATTTAATTATAAGCAATGAATTCAGTATTTATAAATACGTTTCTAGATTGTCATAGTAATTTGAGATAGCGTGTTTTTCATATTGTTAAATGAATTTTGGACCTTTCTATACGCAGACCAAACAGAATCTTTATTCGTTTCCATTGCTTTGTTACCTAGTCGGTCTCTAACTCTGATCGTTCTCCGTAATACAGAGTCAAACCATGGCTTGTCACGGGACCGAATAATTATTGTTTGTTCCGGTATACACTCCCTAACGAATGAAAGAAATGTTGTGGTAAAATTATCAACTGTTATATTAACATTGTCAGCGTCCGTTATAATGTTTGTCCAATCGCAATGTTGAATTAAGGAATTTAGTTTATCGAAGTCAGCATCTTTGTAGATCCATACATTACGTTTGTAGGAACGATTATAGTTTAGACTTGACGAAAGCGCTATATATGTCGCTTTGTGATCGCTAACGGACGAGTCCATTACTAATGTACCCGATTCGTTAACTTCGATATCTGTAGTAGTGAAAATTGGGTCAAGAAGTGTGTTCGACCTGTGTGAAATTCTGGTCGGTTCATGGATATTGTAAACAAGGTTGTACGTAGAAGAAATTTCAAGGATGATGTGCGTTCGTGAAACAGTAAGGAGATCTACATTGATATCACCAACAATTATTATTTTATCTGAGTGCTCGCCTACTTGGTCTATGCCCTAGGAAAGTTTAGTCCAAAAATGCTATCGGAATTTGGTGGGCGATATAGACAGCAAAGAAAATATTTAAGGATATGGTTGTCTATTTCTACCCATATACATTCAACATCAGCGGGTTCAAACTCAGGACGTCTGGTACATGTGTAGCACGTATTTGATCCGAAAGGTAAATCATTACACCACCACCAAAACAATTATTATCTCTACGCAATATTTGACTGAAACCGTTTAAAATAATGTTATCGTTACTAACACTGGGATCTAAGTGGGTTTCGGTTAAACATAGTATATTAAAGTCGTGAATAAAGTAGTTTAAATGACCTAACTTGTGTCTGATACTGCGGATATTGAGATGTAGAATATTCAGAATATTTACAATAGAAGGAACCGGATTAGGTTCAATATTTCCGCACAGCAGTAAAAGGATAAACATTAAAAATTGGGAAAAAAATTAATATACACAGAAATTTGCATCATGCTTAACAATAGGTGGCTAAATGAGTTACATAGATAATAAAAAAGAAACAGAAAACTTGCGCGTGGGGAATTCAGAAATAAATAAACTTTTGATACACCTCTACATGTAAAATGAAACAAACCGATTGCAGCACGATACTTTTCGACTGAGTTACCCATTATCTATCTTGTGATAGATTAAACATGAAAAAACGGGCTGCAATCGAAAGAAATATTTGCTTCTAAAAAAAATTGCAAAATCAGGATTGTGTGTAAAGTTATTAGCATGACATAGAAATGGTTCAAAAAGTATATAACATATAATACGACAAAATGGAAAACAAGACATAGCAACGAAAATAAATGTAGCAGAAACGAAAATAAATGTAGTACATGTATATACATGTGTAATAATATAACATTAAAAAAAATGAAAGAAAATAAACACAATACAATAAAATGAGCCGGTTTTTCCTAGAGTTTTGAGTAAAGCAAACTCTGCACAGTCAGAGTAGACAACACAAAGTAAATAGTAAGAAACGAAACACAGTTATTAGAGACATAAGCTGTGTTTCGCATGTAGTAAATATTTAAAGAGTATTTATACAACCAAAACTGAGTGTCCAGCGTATGGACGTGAGTCATCAAAACTGCACATAGCAATATGCCGATCATTGGTTACACAAATATACAGGTGTGGAAGGTAGCTGTAATACACATTGTGATGTTTAATCAGAGTTTATCACGTGACCGAATTGAATTAGATCTGCTTCTTCCTGAATGTAATGGGCGCGATTGTTGAGATCATAGACTTTAATTTTGCCATTGGAGGAAGAAATCGATTTCAGGTTGTGATTTCTGCACAATTGCCTGCCAAGGAACAAGAGTCTATCCCGGTATTTATTCAGGTCCTCATTGATGGCCACATTTCTAGTACTTGGGTTGTTTTTTTATTTTTTCGATTTTTTGACGAGATGAAAATTTAAGATCAACTGACTTTAGTCTTGCAATAATTTGTCTTGGGCGTGTTCGATTTCGATCTGGTTTGCCTACTCGGTGTGCACAATTATATCTTCTCTCTGTAGAGGGATACCAACTGCCGAGACTGCCTCTAGAATTTTGTCACTTGTGTTTTCGTCAGCGGTTTCTGGTATACCAACCACTCGAACCAAAGGTCTTCGACCGTATTGTTCAAGATCATCGCTATTTTGAAAGAGGTCTTTATTTAGTTTTTCTAAAACGTTAACTTTTTCCTTCAGTGGCTGAGTGGCTTTGTGAACTTCAGCTTTTACGATGTCTTGAATTTGAGTACTTATTGTTGCGAGTTCAGCGCTAAGTAAAGACTTAACATCTAAAACAATAAGCTGTATGTCATCATCACATATAGTGAATGGCCCTGTTACAACAAATGTAGGGTTGTCATTTTTGTCGGTTCTGTTATATTCTGGGGCTGATGTTTGTGTGGTTATAGCAGGTGGCTGATCAGAGATTGCGCCATCTTTGGATTTTTTTGGCGCTTGAACAACCTCACTGAACGACCTTGACATATCAATTGAAAGTTCTCCAAAACCCCCTTTATTTGAGTCTTTATCACACATTTTGACAAAAAAAATCGGTACTATTTTTAATGATATATTTTCGGCACTTTCACGAAGTATTGTGGAGTGTAGTGTGGTAACTAAAAGAGTTTGTGTCAATTTTAGGTGAGCGCATATCAAACACTTGTAAGTCACAGTCAGCATTTCGGTTCATGCCAATGTATAAACCGTAAATAATAACTTAAATCGTTAACATCCACCGCCCACACTTGTATATCAGTCAATCACATTGTTAAGGGTGCTCGATAAAAAACGCTACCCACCATGACAGGGGCAGATCACTCTCCTGATTTTAATTTCATATCAGAGCATTATTTAGTCGATGAGCACAATTGATTGTGTATGTTTATTCATATAATATCGTAGTCATTTAGTTATCGTTTGAATTTGATATGATATGATGTAATGCCTTAGTTGTGTGATATCTCCTAAAAGGTAGCTGTTTATTTTTTTATTTAAAACAAAAATAGTCTTAATAAAGGCATTAATACTTTTTATATATCTAATATAATCGGTATGACTGAAAATATGTTAATGTTTCCATATTTATAAATATTCTTAAAAGAAAAATCACGCACATATCTATCTACTGAATATAAAACGATATCAAATATAAAATAAATTTCTGATAGCCTATTTTTTTTCGTGCTCAGCTAATATTTGTACACGTGTAGCGCATACAATCATAATTGACATTAAAATTCTCTTTAAAAATCGTGCTTATTTGATTTTACATATTTTGCTGGATTAAATACAACAAACACCTTTTACTGGAATAGAATAAAAGAAACACACATGCTGTTGTTGATTGTTGGAAATCATCATATTAATAGTTATTGGAACATTTTCCATTAATGGAAAATGAATTATGCATTTTCGTCAACAAAACATATTTTGCTTGAATAATGAAAACTATTTCTATTCCCACTTATATTTTTCTCAAAAAATAATAAAATTGTTTATAGGGATTTTTTTCAAAAATCTCAACTCTCCTAACTTACGATTAAGATATATTTAATGTCAATAAAAGTGACCTACAAATGTAACGAAGAAGAGATGGTAAAATTAAAAATTCATCTAGTATGTTCTCTAGTATAAACTTTGTAAAATTTAAAAATTTTAAAAACATTTTGAAAGTAGAGAAATGAATTATAAATATTATTCCTAAACAGCTTTATGTGAAAATGAGAAACCCCAAATTCCCACTTTATTTTAAACCTCATATAAAATAACCTATAAAAGAATCTCATCAAATATTAACTTGATTTACTTTTCCATGAAAATATTTTGATTCCAATAAACTCTGGCTTATAACTTAACAGGGATGGATACAAAAAGGCAAAAATTAATTTTTTCTGATCATCTAAGTTATATTCTAATTGGAAATAATATACAAGGATTGCTAACAAAACAGCTAACAAAATCTTTAATTATGATGGTTTTTATATATTTTGCAGAAAGATAAGATTCTACTGCAACGTTACTATTTGCTACAAGTAATGGGTATTTACATTTATTTTTTTTATTATAACACTTATCTCTTTTGTTGAGTGTTGTTATAACAATCGGTGCATAAATGCAGTCTTAATAAACCCACCAAATAGGGGACGAAAGCAAAGAATTTCCTTTAATAACCTGCACATCATTTATTAGCTTTTTAGTTTTATCGGGGTCCCGCCTTACAAATATTTTATTTACTTCGAATAATTTCTTATTTTAAAAATACTGATTTCGCGTCTATAAATAGGCGAAAGTATATATTATTCAATTAATTAGTTTGCATGGATAATTACTTGATGCTACATGTACATGCACAATACAGTGGTAACAACGTTATTGTTGACAAGCCAATCGTGTTTAATGGTTCGTGTAACGTGGGTGATCGTTCGTGTAACGTGCGGGATCGTGCGTGTATCAGGAAAAATAGTTTGCGTTTTTTACCGTGCGTGTTCGTGCGTGATCGTGCGGTTTTTTCGTTTTGTAACTTTTTTTACGGAATGTCAGGATTTATTCTTAAAACAATGACAAGTAGTTTTTGTAAAACAATGTGAATTTTAAACTTTTTTCTATAGAAGATCATTGACATTTGTTAACATTCATTCTCTCTTCCGTGGTTAAATACATTTATCAAGTATTTCCACAGCTCATTCCATCCTTTGTTCGGTCGAGTTAGTTTTGCATAATGTTATAGTTAGCCTATATCAAGCATCCATTGTGTCTTGACACATAATTTTAATCATATTAGCAAGAGCGGCACGTTGAATGAAAGCGGTCAAGCTTACCCACTCCTCGTTTTAAACTAAACGATTATCCCCAATGTTTCTCTTTCAAATGAGAATACGATACGCATTCCTATCTGGTACATTGTGTAAACATTTGTTTGAAAAAAAAATTATAGACGCTTAAAAATTTTAAAAAAAATAGAAATAAATCAATTATGTACTGTAAATAATGCAAATATTCAATGTGTAAAATCGAAATTCTATGGAACAAGGTAACAAATTTACCTCTATCCCGCATAATCAAATCGTACGTAATGGAAGAGGATTACATAAACAGTCAACTCGTATGTAAATAATTTCGTATAGTTAATGCATTATCTTCATTTTATTTACACTTAAGTTATTATTCGTTATGGAGACAAAAAAAAATAATTTGTGTATAAATCATTTTTTTTTGTATGGATGTGTAAAATGTTTACTCGTAAAATATAAAACAGTGCATTGCTACTGTACATGCCGCTTTTCAATAAAACACAAACATAAAGCAATACAAATTAAAGCAATACGTTTTCTTAATTCTAATCTTAAAAATTAATTTTGATTTTGCGTGTTTAAAGGGGTAGAATCGTTCGGTTGCGTGTTTTATCGTTTTTGTTCGAGTATCGTGAACATTCAGTAAGTTAGTGATCGTCCGTGTATCGTGCGTGATCGTTCGTGTATCGTGCGTGATCGTTCGTGTATCAGAAACGTGCGTGTCGTTTGTCAACAATAACGTTGTTACCACTGTAACTACACAATCAGAAGCACCTTTAACCAAACGTAAAAATAATTCACTTAATTTAATGCCATCATTTAATAAAAAAAAAAAAGAGAAGTGTGATCAAAACCTAAATTAATAAATGCCCTATTCACATTAAATGCATACCTTGTAGGCAAATAGATCTATTTTCATTTTAAAAATAGTAAAAAAAGTCCACCAGGTATGTTGAATAACGCCTTTACTTTATAAAAAAATATTAGAATAGATATCAGTGGGTCATTTTCTACAAGGCATCGATAAGAAAACATACAGAGAAAGTGCAAAAGTATTAATACCAAGAAACGTAAAGAAATTTCTCTTCTAAACACAACTCTAACCAGACTAGATACTGATAATGTAACATTATTTTTAAACTTAAGAATGTGCAGTTTATTATTTCCCCCCGAAGACCCTTGATTGCTGATAAACTAAAATTATAGCTTTCAACAGATAAGTCAATTTACTTTTCAACGATATACCTTTGTAAGGCTTATCTTGCATCCATCCAGACACCATTAATTTCAGTCTAACTAAAGGCGTTTTTATCTGTGAAAGGAGTATAGCTTATCTGAACATTCAAACAGGAAGACCTGGAGTCCCCGGATTTTATTTGCGATGTTAAAACTTACGAGGAAGTTTAAAGCGCAGGACATAAGCACTTGACGGTACTTGTGAATTCGATATCTGTGGTTAACAGGAAGTAATTTCTTTACGGTGTTGGTGTTTTGTTAAACAATAGCTATTTTCTTTTACACCTTATATTTTTGTTTATTTTTAAGTACGTCTTAGTTGGATATTTATACAAGCATATTCAGGTAAATTCTGTTGATTAATAATCACAAAGATTTTTTTTAGTACTAACTGCCTAACACATCTTTGTATTTTTGTATGCATAATGTTTAAGGATATAATTATATGTAATAATATGAATTTCACTGAATATCAGTATACCGCTGTGAATAGCGTTGTGGTATAAATGTCATACACTTTATATGGGCTCATATGATTGTTGTCATTCAATTTGAAAAAAATGGATTTTACTTAAAGAAGACCAACAATTTAAAAATATCACCTTTGTGTCGTTTCATTGTTTCTGATAACAAAATTATCTTTTAATGAAAAACATTAATAATCATTTTTTAAAGTGTATGAAGTTTGACAATTTGTTTTCTTTGTTTTTCAGACAATGTATAACTATGTGGGCCGATCAAATAACACACTTCTTATCATTATATGTATTACAACACTTTGCTTAAGTAAGTGAAACGTATTAAAGCATTAAATTCAGCAATTGGGTATTGCATCGTAAAATACATTCTCATTCTCTCTCTCTCTCTCTCTCTCTTTCTCTCGCTCTCTCTCTCTCTCTCTCTCTCTCTCTCTCTCTCTCTCTCTCTCTCTCTCTCTCTCTCTCTCTCTCTCTCTTAGTAACATCTCAATATTTCAAACTCAGGATGTTATAGAGCCATATCAAGTATCCCTACGACAAATTGGACAAATGCTCATATTTACTGCAGGGAGGAAGGAAAATTGTTATCAAATATGCGTATAAATACATCAAATGATGCGTATTTTTGGACAGGACATTATACTCGTATATCAGGATGGATAAAAATAATTGGTAAGTTTTGGTAACATTTATGTGTATATCAAAAGCCTTAATTTACACAGTCAAAAGAACTTTTAAAATGTTAACAAAATCTAAAGACTGTAATACGACAATATTTGGCAAGTAACAAAATACTACATGTGCCATGGATTGGTATCATTAATTATTTGTATTTCACATGTAACAATTTTTTCACAAAACATTACCCTGGTTTTGTGACTTTTATTCCTTAAAATATGAAATTATTTTGTGATAGGTTGTTTCGAAGAAAGTTCTGTAAACAGTTTGACAAAGAAGTCGTATCAAATGCAGTTCCCGTCAGCCGGTCGTTGTCAGGAAGTCTGCCTTGCTTCCAACTATTCTGTATTTGGTGTTCAGGTAACGTTATCTGTGTGTCATTTAAACGGTATCTTTTATATAATTTTTAAAAAAAACTTTGCTTGTACGTATTGGCTGTGATATTACACGTCTAAAATAGGTTAATTTATAAAAGCTTCAACATGTTTGAATGACTGTATTTTGACCAACCATCGTGCACAGACAGTTACTTCCTTTTTGATAAATCGTAGTGTATGTCAAATTGCTTTTTTAAGTCGATATGTTAAATGTATATATGCCTTGAAAAGACATTATAGTTTAAAAATACGATATTTGGATATCTTTGTGTCAAGCTTATATTACAATCTGGAAGAAGATGGATTTGTACTGGACATATATAAAAGTACTCACAGTAACAGAAAGCGGTTTCCTAGTTGGAATTATTAGCATTAACATTTGATATTGAAGTAGAGTGTATAAAATAACATTTAACTTTAAGGCTATCTTTCACTTTCCTTGAATACCTGTGTGTTGCTTCTCTGAAATGATTAAACACAAGCGTTTCCAGTTTAAGGATATCTTATGCATAGGTCTAGTATTCATCCAATTATCTTCCAAGTCATTAATAAAATATGATGAAATAAGTATATATCATTTGCATATTGGTTATGCTCTTAACAAAATCACCGATATATTCTCATTGCGAACTCATGCATACTTAAGGACGTTGGATCCTACGATCAAAAGTCTCTAAGTTTTTTTCTAAAGTATTTTTTAACAACTACACACATATCTAAACCAAGATTCAAAACAAAATTGTGGGGTCTATATGCTCCTTTCGGTGCTACTGTGTATTTAATATGACCTTTCTGCACTGAAAGTGCAAATTGCACATAAATCGTTTTTCCTCTATAATTTTTTATCGAAATGAACCATGGTATCAAATACAAATTTACATTATTTAGAATAAATAAAATTAAAATAATCATAATGAAAAAGTTTGCAATTTCTTCACTTTATTGATGTTTTGACCTTTTTGCACTGAAAAAATACTACTTTTATTCATAAACGATTCAACATGCAATTAAATAATTAAAAAGTCTCAAACTTTTTCTCAAATTATGACAGACTTGTCAAAAGAAACTTAAATATTCAGAAACTAAAACCAAAAGTATGTGTCTATAATGTAAGTTTTTAGATATGGCATGAAATAAGCTAATTTTAGGGGAAAATTGGAGTTGATTTTTTCTTTACTTTTATGAAATATCACTTAAACATGCCAATATATGTCGATAGAAATATTGAAATATTTTTGAAATATGTTTTTTGAAACAAAACGAAGATATCCCAATGCATAAACTATCTGAAAATTTGGTCTGCACAGAAAATAAGAGAGCTAAAATTACGGTACTCTAAAACAACTGAGTTATGAAATATGTTCATTTTCTTCTTAAAAACCTTCCGCCACAAAATATAGTCCCTTCCTACACTCTCTAAATATGGAATTTTTCCTTCACTTTTTTCTTCAAAATAGTTTATTTGGCATTGTAAAAAAGGAATTTACAGGTAGAATTCATATATGACACAGAATTTCCAGACTTGAGGTGACCCAAAATGGCTACCCAAAATCAAAAGATCGAACCTCTTTAACTAGAGTACGATGTCAATGTCTAGCGCAATGCAACACTATAATAACAATTAATTTTATTAGAAAAATAATTTTTTTAAGCTACTGATCAAATGATTTTTTCATTTCATACAGGTCGTTGTATTTCCCAAATATGGTTCAACACTCAGTGAAGCTTGTTTTATTTAAAACAACAGTCACAGAAAAGTACATTCACATACTAAAAATGTTAATTTTGCTTTAAAACTGTGCATATACACACATGAAATATGACTGGCTTCCAGTGCTCTCATTACTATAATTACTAATAGGTAGCGCTGTGTTGAATTACCAGGTTGCATAATAGTTTTGGTGTCTGCATTAACTTAAGCGTTCCTTTAAAAATAATTGTTGTACTTGGGATCAGTAGCGGCATTGGCATGACAATTTGTTTGTGAAAAAAATGTTGTTTAAAGTTAACTTTTTCCAACAGATTTAAGAGCATTATGATAACAAATTTAATTGGTTATCTCAATACTTGACAGGTAGGTACATGCGTTTGCTTGGAAAAAATACCTGGACATGGGAGCAGAGGGGCAAATGATTGTTCATTGTCATGTTCTGGTAATAACGCCGCCGAAACCATTATTACATTTCAAAATGATTGTGGAGGACATCAGACATATAACATATTTAAATCAGGTACATTTTTTGTTTGGCAAACTACTGATTTTAAGTAACAAATACTGAATCACAATTTTCCAATTATGAAAAAACAAATAAGCTATATTTGTTCATTGTTTATTTTAATTCATCAAATGCTGAGGATGACAAATTAACAGTTTAGTGCAGAACCTCAAATTTGTTGTTATCGAAACAAAAGTTGTGTCAAAACCTTTTGATATTTTAAGGTTATCCATTTTAATGTTTTAAGTAGTTATTTTTAAAAAGTGTTAACAGTTTCTATAATGTTTTTGATTTATGTGCTGTTTTAGCTTTTACATGTTTGCATCATTTGTACATAAAGATACGGCATGGGTTTTTTACAACAAAATTAAGAATTCTTGGGTCTGAATCTCACTTGTAACCCATATTCTCATATTTTTCGAAAACTGTTCTTCCTAATAAAAAACTTTTTGAAATAACAACATTTGTGACCATGGTCCTTTAATATAAATCACCATAATCTCTTAATACTTGTATAAATCATGGTGAATTGTAACAAATGTAAATTATACAACGTCCTTTTATGCAGTTTTCAATGCCTAATGCTATAAACTATTTTATTAACTGTTGATATCTCTGAACTCTAATAATACATCACCCCTAAGTGACAAAATATCATTAGGCGTCACAAATGCACAGCAAAAAGAAGCAAATATCAACAATCTCAACCGCTAATGATACAAAACTGGGTTTTTTTTTCATTAAATGTTGCATTAATGATACAAGTTGAAAAATTGAATGTCAGTCTTTTATGAAAAAACATTTAATTTCCTAACATTTGTCATCAGAAGTAATATTGTTTTAGTACTATTATATGTTCCTGTACTGTTTTTCTACAAAATGGCATGTACTTTTGTTGCATTTTGTGTAGGATCTGAAATGAAGAACTCGGCTTCTACAGCATATAAGTGTCTTTCTATTCAATGTGGTGACAAAAGGTTCATCGAGCAAATGTGTAATACACCCAGTGCTCAGATATGCAAAAAAACGCGTAAGTAGAGGTTGAACAGGATATAATCGTTGAATTATGTATTGCATGCATAAATTATGATTTTACGCATGAAATGATATCGTAGACAGCATTAATATATAAACATTCATGACCGATAGGTACGAGAGGTTACATAATCTAACTAATAATAAAATAGTATGCACTTTAAAAAAAAAAATTAAAACATAAGTACTGTACTAGTGATTGCAATAAGTTTTATTATGTAAACAATTCTTTGAACAATTTCAAAAGATTCTTTGAATTGAAAAAAGAAAAAAATGCTTTCACCGTTGTTAAAAAGCAGAAAAGAGTTCAGATCAAAATTGATTTAAGGTAAAGAAGGTGAAAACATAAAATTAGTTTCAAATTAGTTTTACAAAATTCAGCATTGTTTTAATTTTCAAACGTGATTTCAATAGTTAACAAAAAGATATCATCTTAAATATACGTTCTGATTGGTATTATTAAATTACGTAGCTTTTTGTTTTTATATTTAACAGTTTATAAGGAATACAATAACTGGCAATCATCGTCGACAGAATGCAAATCAAAAAATAATTCTTATCTTCTTGGAGACATTGATTTGACTGAACCCGAGAAAGCATGCGAAATCATTCAGGGAATACCTCTTGGTCCTTCATGGATAGGCATTGCCAAAGAAGTTTACATCAGTAAAGCTGATGGTAATTTATTTTGAGAAATGAAATGCTTATCAATTTTTACATTACTGCTTTTTACTAACAAACTTGTTTATAATGGCATAAATATCATGCAGTTTGGAGCTTGAAATCAAAACGAATACTTAAATCGTAGCTGTCCTTCCGCTACATCTATTTTTTACATAACTGGAAAACGGTCTAATAGGTGATGGAGTCATTAGTTTATGCATTTAATAGATATCTTTAAAACACAATTAACCAAAAAATCATGATATTGTCACTTGTTAGAAGAAAAGATTTTGATATGCTATAAAAAAATGAAAAAAAAATGTAAAAAAAAATACGTAATAATCTCATATTAAAATTGGTCTTATGTTATCATTTATTTTTAAAAAAATAATAATGTCAATAGGATTTTTTTTTCAATCTTAAAACAAACAGATCATTAGACAAAGGCTTTTTTGGAGGGGGGGGGGGGTAATTACTAGGTACTGTCTTTCTTTTGTTCTTTTAACGCGAAGAATACAGTCATAGCAAACCGTTGTAACAGTAACAATACTGCTAACCGTACGTCAGCTATTACATAAAAGACTTGTATTGAGATTATTCCATGTTAGGTAAAGCAGATATTTTGATACGATGATGCAATTGCAATGGTAAAAAATGCTAATCGATCAGGTAGATATTTTTATACACTGTACAATTCAGGCACGTAGCATCGAAGGGGGAGGGGGTGTGCAGGGAGAGGGGGATCTGACCCCTTCTTTTTGCGCAACAAAGATTTTTTTTAAAATTTTCATACAAAAAATTGAATTAACATGGAGTTGCCTCCCCCATCCTTTTATGAATCATGTAAAAAAATTGAATTGAAAATAAGGAAATATTGTTTTAAAGTAGGAGAACATCGTTTGCAATTTACGGTAGCAGAAGATTCATTCATTCGTTATTATTTGACAAATATATTTATACAAAATTTGTGTATTTGCATTTCGTTTCGTGACAGATAACGATGATATGGTACGGACTGAAAAAAATCCAATAAGGTGTTTAAAATGCAACAGTAATAACTGTACTTCTGCTGACTGCAAGGAGTTCAACTACTATTTGTGTATAGAGGTATCGTATTTAGGTACACTTTCATATTTAGATTTGACGACTCGTGTGAAAAATAAATTAATAATAATAATAGAATAATTTCAATGCGGCAAAAATTACAACAGATATATCGGCCATATGTATATAGTTTCAAGTCTAAAAAAACAACACTAAAGTACACATTTTAAGTTACTAGTCGATACGTTGTTATAATTGAAAATATTCTCTCTCTCTCTCTCTCTCTCTCTCTCTCTCTCTCTCTCTCTCTCTCACAAACACACACACACACACACACACACACACACACACACACACACACACAATTACGCCGTATTATTTTAACAGGTAGAGCAAACTAAACATTTAACTGGTAAGATTTGTCATGTAAAGATTTAAACAACGATGAAATGTTTACTGTATATTCTTTTTTTATTACCTTGTTTTAATTAAACTGCGAGGATACAACATTGAAAGCATCGTGCTTTTAGCAATACTTCTATTAGTTCGTAGCCGTTGAAACAAAATAAATACTAGATGCTGTCATTAGACAGTAATACCCGCACCATGTGTTTGCCCCTAAATAACACTGTTTTGTACCAGTTTAGTTAAAAATGAAGGCTACGTGCAAGCTCCGGTAATACAATTAAAATTTATAATTTTCATAACTGAAGGATGAGATCCCTTCCCATATGTTAATACACATCGTGACATGAGCAGAACTTTATGTGCAATTTGGGGTAGAACTGTTTGCAGTGAATTTTCAGTTAATCAATAATCTTAACGTTTTATGTCATAGAAAGTATAATGGTCTATATAATTATTACAAACAAAATTAAAAATTAAATTATGCCCCCTCCCCGTGGCGGTTGCCGGTTTTAGATTTGCTTCTGTGTGCCTACATGAACATCATCGTGTGCACAGATTTAGAGAAGGGGTGGTAGTGAGGGGTCCAGACCCCTCCCCCCCCCCCCCCCATGAAAATTCATTTATACCAATTGTAAAATTACCAAAAAATACACTTTGGACCCCAATGCTCTTACAGACATGTAAACGCTCTAACACATTGCGCTTCAATGTTAGGTAGCATTATTTGGGGGTAATATTTAATCAATATTTTATATACTTTATTGTTTATCTCAATAGGAAGTATACATGTACATCACAATATGCAGGTGTCCTGCACCACCTTAAAGCTGTTATTTACCTAATAAAATAGTACAAGTGGATTTGAAGAATAGGTCATAAAAGTACATGCATGTTACAAATGCCTGATCTTTGTCTGAAGTTACGTACACAACACAGGTCTGCATGTCTCATTAGCGGGTACTAGTTTTACCCAGCTCTTCGATTAGACGGGTTCACGTGTGTACATATATGGGTGTTGTTAAAACGCGGAACGGAAAACGGAACGGAAAGCGGAACGGAAGGGAAAACGGAAAATCTTAGCTAATATTATTTACCTAATAGATTTGTTAATCATGCTAAAACGATATACTTTATGTACCTTTTTAATTTTATTTGAAAGATTAGCAATATTAGATTATTTATTCAAGAATATTTATTTCCTCAAAATTAACAGTACATGCATTGACCACTATATTCTGTCCCAAAATTTCCTTGATTCACTTTTTGCTGTATATTTATATATACCTCAGGGTTTAAGCGATTATCTTTTAGAAGCATTAAACATTCTCATTATTCATTCTTTAAAACGTCCTCTCTAGCTTATCAGCTGGTATAAATACACGGCTAAAAATAAAGAAGTCTACGGGGTTTTGCATTTCAACAGACCCGGATGATAGTGTTGAAAAATTGTGCAAGGTCTTCTGAGTGACTTCCAAATGGAGAAAAGACGTCAACATTTTCCATTATAAATCGTCCAAATGTGCTGCATGAATATTTTGGGATCGACAGACTATAGTCCCAATATATAATTGGAAAATCAAACCAGGCAACATCTAGAGCTCTCTATTCGGATCATATGTATATAGCTGCTGGAATAAACAACTGCTTTGTAATGCAAACGTAAACAAAATTGCATTGCTAAAAATACTAGTTTCACAAATTACTAGTTTCACAAATTACCGGGTATTTTAATGTTTACTGTATTTTAATTTTTAATGTCGTCAGTCCTACGTTTTTTTTCTTCCATCTCAATGATACTTTATCGTCTGTATGATAAAAGATCGTCTAGAACACCGAAAATTCAATTTTGATGTAAGTATATACATGTACATCATATTTGAAATATAAAAATACTCAAAACACGCATAAAACGCTTTCACTAACTGCGTACGTTACGCTGATATGCCAGCAATACCATATCAGAAAAATAAGTAAAAAGTTATAGCTAATTTGCTCGTTTAATCATGTTAATGTTTCACAATTCGTATACATTTGATTTTTCCGTTTCGTACTCAACTAAAGTTGAATGAATACAATGCTATAATTGATAGACATTCATATGAATATTAAAAAGATAGCAACATGTTGATAATCATTCATTAGATATAAATAAAAGATACAAAGTAAATCGTTTCTGGCCAGTCTATACCCTTTTTAAGCGATAAACGTGATGATATTTTACATTCCGTTCCGCTTTCCGTTCCGTTTTCCGTTCCGCGTTTTAGCAACACCCATACATACATGTCTGTGTTTTCCGTATGCAGAAAAGGATAAGTTAAGATCAGCTAAAGGAATTCATTATTGTGTTTTAATTGGATTATCATTATGATGTTGACCAATTTAGGTAAGCATAATACATGTAGTAGCAGTAGCACAATATAATGAGATACCAGCATACATATATAAGTTCTAATTTCACTTTCTAAATGTGATCTCCCTTTGACAGCATACGGTATCATCATCTTTTAATATTGAAATAAGCTTATCATCGTTACCTATCCTATCGCATTTGAAAAGTTTCTGTCATTTTAGTTGCAAAAGTTGTTTTTTTTTCATTTGTCAGACTGCGTGCACTATTGAGTTGACCCCATATTGACCCTGTATAAACAATTTCTTATTAAATTTGTGTATTACATGTAAGTAAGTGTAGACACTTATCATTTTTATATGAGTTATAATAGGAAGGAAGGAGTATTTCTTTCTTATTGTATTATAATGCATCAAATACAATGTAGGTCATAACCTTATATGACAGCTGTTGATCTGACCCCACGAAACAGGAAAATACAAAATATCTTCTAATGTCATTATGATGCATCAAATGGTGTAAAGTACATTAATGACCCCCAGGTGTTGTCTTTAACCCCCCCACCCTTATGAAATAGGCAATGATATGATACACTCTATATTTTGTCAACTTCAGTTTCTGAGATCTTAGATCCTCATCCCTAAACCATATAATTTATTTTTGCTCTTTGTGTCATTGTGCGTAAAATTGTATGTAGATTATGCCCCCTTTGAGACACCCTGGCATTTTAGAACTAGAAATAATAATGTATTTTATCTTATTCATATGTTATACAGTAGTGTTTGATCCATGTGGGTAAATTCCTAGCCTAATGTCTGACATTAGTCACTGCTTTGTTTAGGAGACTTTACAATTGCCCCAAATAGGCGAATACACATGGCAGTGATGCATATAACATTTTGTTTATAAATCTTAAAAATTGAATTAAGCAGTTTCCAAAATGTTAATGTGAATCACGAGAGAAAAAGCAATCAAGAAAGATTTAAAATTTGCTACTGTACACATGTAAGAATGTATTAAAAAGACTGAATCTTTATAACCAGGTTAGATTGGGGGGGGGGGGGGTCCAACGGGAATATTATTTTTCTTTTTTTTTTCTTCCTAGACACGAACTTTGAGGCTTCATATCGTGCTCATTTCTGAACGGTTTTTGCTCAAATTTTCAGGGCTAATGGACTTAACAAAACTCTATCTTCATCAATTCATAAAAGTTAAAATTCCCTTTCCGTTAACGAGTTATTCCCCTTTTAAAAATTTTTAGGGCCTTTGGTTTCCAGACAAAGGCTCCGAGACTATGATAGCAGGGAATCGGAATCCAACTAATTTGAATAGCAGAGACATTGTAGTGGCGCACATCGGTTTTTGTTTTTAGATTACGTTTTTTATTTAGGAAAAGGTAGGGGGTCAAAAAACAGGATTCAAAAAAGTGCAAAAATTTCGACATATTTTCCTTTATATCTTTTTAACAAAAAATATTTTGTTAAGGCATGTAGAATAAAAGTTGTGCAGAATATCAAGGGCTTTCATTTGACACCAATAAAAAGGGCTGGCCCCTTAAATTAAGGGCCAATAGCTCCTAAAAGTTTTTGCTTAATAACTCAAAAGCGGTTAGAATTTTGATATGGCTGTCACTGGAAAAGTTGTTTGTTGGGATCTCATAAAGGTCGTAACAATATTATTTTGTAAGTGATTTGTGTAGCATGAGTGTAAAAAGCTTTACATATTGACATGCACCTGTTTTCATTTGACAAGTTAACGAAAGTCTTTTTGCGTACAACTAGCATAAAGTTGCCGCAGAAAGTATGCTGGTTTATACAGGAGGCATTAATTTATAAGAATTTTTTTGTTGTTGGAGTACATGCTTTTTTTTAGGAGTTTAAGTCATTTTTGTTAAGTTCTTATAGTGCACAATCATTAAAAACGGCAATTGGAAAACAAAAAATTCTTTTTCTTTTCTATTAAACCACAAAATATGGAACTAAAAAACTCTATGCATTACATTTTATTTATTATGCATTTAAAATCTACCTGGAATCAGAGCTGTGTGTGTGTACCATTACGTAAGCTCTCCCTCGCCCGCGGCCGAGAAAATCGGTCACCATGCTCGCAGCTGGACTTCCTAGCGGTCAGCGGTTATCTAATACACGAGAGCTGTGTCTCTCATATACATGTATGAGTTTATATAGCCGCGAACTCAAGAATTGGTTTCGTTTTGATTACACATAATTTTTTTATGGATTAAACGATTGGGTGTCAATTAAGAAATCGTTCAGTTAATTGATAAAAGCAATGTCATTCTCAATCTAAAGCAATAATAGACACAGATCAATTGTGGGTTTTAAGTTTAAAATAAATAACTTCTATTTGATAGAGTATGGTCATTATACTGCAAACTTTTCAAATCTTCCTGGGTTCTGAGCTGTGCCTGTCTGTGCGTTGTACATGTACCTTTACGTAATATATCCTTCGCCCACGGCCGATGAGATCAGCCAAGGCTGCACTGTTGCAACCACTATTGAAATAAAACCACTATTGAAATAAATTATTTCAATAGTGGTTGGTAATGTATTTCATTAAAAAAAAACCACTTTGCAACCACTATTGAAATACAACCACTATTGAAATAAATTATTTCAATAGTGGTTGGGAATGTATTTCATTTGAAGAATCACTTTGCAACCACTATTGAAATACAACCACTATTGAAACAAACTATTTAAATAGTGTTTCGGGATGTTTTCCATTTTGAAAAACAATTTACAGACACTGTTTAAGTAAAACTACTATTTAAAAAATTTCATTTCTTCACATTTCTTTTTATACAAATGTATCATGTCCTATGAATATTGTATATTATTTGCACAATAGTGAACATCTTGTAAATTGCCAGAACTTCTATTCAAACCCCCTGCAGCTGTATATTGAATAATTATTGATTGATAAATATTATAATAAATATCACTATTGACATAGATTATTTCAATAGTGGTTGGGGTGTACTTCATTATGACCAATATTGAAATATATTATTTCAATAGTGGTTAAGAATGCGTTTCATTTCAACCACTATTGAAATAAGTTATTTCAATAGTGGTTAGGGATACCTTTCATTTCAACCACTATTGAAATAAAGTATTTCAATAGTGGTTGATGACGCAGTTCAGTTTTATGTCTATTTTTATGTCTGTTTGTATCACTTTCCTTTCTGCTAGGGGAGTGTCTGAAATAGAAGTGTGTCTTATGAGATGATACATTCCTTTTTTATTATGACGTTCTTTGATTTACCTCTATATGGTCATGTTTCCAATACGACCTGTCATCTGGAACCGAAAGTGTTATGCACAGTCGGAATAATAGGCATTAAAATGACATGCATCCCTACCACTATTAAAATATTTTATTTCAATAATGGTTGTAATGAACCGCATCCTTAACCATAATTGGGTTTTGAATAAAGTTATTGCGTTGTCCTCTGGTACAAATAATTTACAATTTTCATAAAACATGATATATCTATAGAAAGAGAAATAGGTAGGAAAAAATATGAAAACAATTATATATGTTAATCTGCGAGGATTGGTTATGTTTGCCCAACAGTGAAAATCCTAAAATAAGTACATTTATTTCACAGTCTTGATTATCATTACCGTAAACTATGCAAGTCTTTAGTACCTTAATTGTGTATTTGAAATTGTTTGTTAGATAAAAACAAATGTATATGCATGTTTATTTGCGAGAATTGGTTTTTTATTTCTAAACAGCAGTGAAAATTGCAACATAATTGTGTATTTGAAATTATTCGTTAGTGATGAGTGGTAAATTTTAGTGTATTTGTTAATAGTGATTTATATAGAGTTACAGATTTGAGAATACGCTGTTCAGACAGATCAAGCTGTGTTTGGGTAATTAAGAATGGATTAATGTCTAGAGTGGTCAAGTTTTATGGGCTTTTAATTATTGGAGCAATGGGAGCTATTGTATGTAGAATTGGGAGCCAAGGTCAAGTTAGAGTTCAGACAAGATGATTAGAATTTTATAGAGATAAATGTAGAAATGGAGCTTATTAATTATTAGATTGGAGCTAATGATTTAAGATAATCATCAATTGGAGCCGAATAGTATATATATGATGAGCTTTAGAGATTAGAGAGATGGGTGTAGAATAGAGTAAGGAATAGAGTTGGAGATTCAAGGTGCACATGGATTAAACATAATATGTAATGTGACTTTTCTTTAGTGATGTGAATAAACTTGTAAATAGTTTCTAGCCGACTTTCAAATATGTGTAGTTAAAAAGAATTGCCGGTCACCTCCGTGACATTAGATTTCTTTTATTTAAATAGTTTGCAAATATGATATTCAACTTCTTTCTTTCCAAATGTGTTACAATAGTGATAACATAGTTATATTTAGTTATATTTATAAAGTAAATCATTCCCATCTACGATTGAAAAAATTAATTTACTAGTAGTTGAACTTTAATGGTGTCGGTAAGGTAGTTCTTTTAATGAAATACATCCCCAACTTCTATTAAAATCATTACTTCAATAGTAGTAGTGGTTGCAAAGTGATCCTTCAAGTGAAATACATTCCCAACTACTATTGAAATAATTTATTTCAATAGTGGTTTTATTTCAATAGTGGTTGCAAAGTGATTTTTCTAATGAAATGCATTCCCAACCACTATTGAAATTATTTATTTCAATAGTGGTTTTATTTCAATAGTGGTTGCAACACTGCACTACCTAACGGTAATTAAGCGGTTATTTAATACACAAGATTCTCACACCGCGACGCACACTTACATGCATATGAACGTGTTTGAGTTAATATAGCCGTAGAAACAGGAACTGTTTTAATTTAATGCTATAAAAGTTTGTCCATCTTGTATTTATTCAATTGAACATTTGAGTGGAAATGAATATTAATGAGCGATATTACCCCAAATCGTAAACATCGTAAGACATAAATTAATGGTTAGTTTGTTTATGTAAAATATTTTAAAAACTGCACAAATAATGTTTAACCCCCCCCCCACACACACACACACACACACACACAAATAGTAAACCTTTAAATGAAGATCGTCCCTCGCACATGGCAGAGGAGAACCGGCGCGAGTGGACAAGTAATCCGGTTGGTTGCTTTTTCTCATGTGTAACATTTTGTTTCACTTTCCCACCCGTTTGTTTATTCGGTCAGTCTCTGTAAATTCAATCGCAACGTGCGACTGAGAATCTTGTGTCGCTTCAGCGCACACAGCTCGGAACATATATATATATATATATAGCCCCAGGTCATCAATTGTTATATAATTGAGTAACAGTTGGAATGGTGCTTTTACATAAAATAATAAATAATTAAAATTAAATTCAATTAAATTCTACGAACAACCGATTATTTTTTTCCTATGTCGTATCATTCGCGCGAAAATAAGTATGTTATGTACATATATATACTTGTACCTCAGAAAAAATTCAAATGATTACACAAAAAAGAAAGTTGTAATTAGTATTTCGGAATTTTTTTTTGAAAGTAATTTCACATTGTATTGAAAAGAACAAGAAATAAAAATGATTTAAATTTTTGACTCAATATTCGTATATATTACCAGCGCTTCGTACATGTGTAACGGCGTACAGTGTATAGCTTATTATAATCTGTTCGAATTAAGAACCATGCGTAAAGATTCCCATAATAATTACTAGTTATTGCATGACTGTGTACATTGTAGGCAAATCCATGTGTGTTAATTACTTCTAACTAAAGACTCTTGGTTTTCCGTTAACAGTGGTTTAAATAATTTTCAGATAATTAATAAAATTTTTGTCATTCAAATTGTATGCTTCATCAAATACTGATTCCAATTACATTGAAGTCATTAAGTTTCCATTGGCTATTGACAAAAAGAGACGCTTGACCATCCAATGAAAACAAATACACAGAGTTTGATTGACAAGTTCAGCCAGGTGCAGGAGACACCCGATGTCCGAGGTTATGTGTGCTGCTTGTTCAAAGTCGAATGGTCTCAGTAAGAGTTATCGATGTAAATAAATTAAAAAAATATATATATGCTTATCAAAACATGATCGTTTAAGTTACAGCGAAGTACATTGAAGCGTTTAATAGGGGTTTACTCCAGAAAAGTTTCTACCTAATGTTTTGACCGACCTTTGTCCAATCAGATCGTAGCTGGGCGGAGTTAAGACATTGTTGTCATGACTTGAATGAGAGAAAGAAATGAGAGAGAGAGGGAGTGAATTGAGTAAATTATAAGTGGTGCCGATAAAGAAATAATCATAAGTTACAAACTTGCAAACAAATTAATTAAGGTCTGTATATTAAAATTACATGTATATCCTATATGGTATAACTTTAAAGCGTTTTAAAAACGATTGTGAACATTTCTTTAGCCGCACGCCGTCGACAACATGCACATGGATAAGAATGACGTAGCTTATATCCAACTAAATTTCCTAGCATGGAGTCCGAGAATACGGACATTAAGTATTTTGAAATGCGAACGAATGATCACTTATGAACATGATGAATTTAGATGTAGTGTTAAGGAAAGGCAACGAAGGCGGATGCTTAGTGGAAAAGTAAAACGTCTAAGGTAAAGAATGTTTCACACTGAGTAACCATGAAGAAAGTGTTTATACAAAGTAAATTTACAACCTATGTTTAATTCCAGGAAGATTCGGCAAAATTTGATTTGATTATTAACGGTAACACTTGTAATAAAAACAGTTTCTTAAATATTCGTACAGTCTTCGATGTTTGACATTACCTTATCCTATTACTGATATAGATATAGACATTGTTGTTTCCTGGTTAAAGAATTTCAAAACACTTCAAAGTTTCATAAATTTATAAGATATACAATACTATGTCCCGAGTTTTTTCTTCCACCACTTTTGCTTGATATTTCAATAATAGTAAATACCTTTGTGCTCAAACTAAGTTCATCCACTTATATGAAAAATGTCCAGATTATATGTGTTGAAACGCCCCCTCTACCGCTTCGGGTTTCAATACACATCCCAATATTGAAAGTCTACGGGGATTTTGTATTGCATCAGCCATTAATAAGCCCGGATGATAACGTTAAAAAATTGCGCGCGGTATCCCGAGTACTTCCGAATGGAGAAAGTAGTTTATAATCTGCATTTGAATTATGCACATTTTTAACCGGGTTTTCCAACGGAAAAATCCGGTTATTAAAATGGTGAAAATGGCGGGCGGGCGGGCGGCTGCCAAAAGGCTACCTTCATTGTACGGATAACTCCTCCTACAGTTTTCAAGATAGGAAGTTGTTCTTTTGCAGATTTATTGTACATATATCAGAGGTGTGCATATTGCTAGGATTTTGATTTCTAATTATTTATGAAAAAAATACCAGGTTTTGAACTTAGTCATTTTTTGGCAAAAAAATGCAAATTGGGTACCCTCATTGTACGGATAACTCCTCCTACAGTTTTCAAGATAGGAGGTTGTTCTTTTGCGGATCAATTGTACATATATCAGAGATGTGCATATTGCTAGGATTTAGATTTCCGATTATTTATGAAAAAAATACCAGCTTTTGAACTTAGTCATTTTTTGGCAAAATATTGCATATAGGGTACCCTCATTGTACGCTTAACTCCTCCTACAGTTTTCAAGATTGGAAGTTGTTCTTTTGCAGATCAATAGTACATATATCAGAGGTGTGCATATTGCTAGGATTTAGATTTCTGATAATTTACAAAAAAAAAAATACCAGCTTTTGAACTTAGTCATTGTTTGGCAAATATTGCAAATAGGGTACCCTTTCACCTTATCCATTTCACTGGATACGGGTTGACCTGGATTATGGATACAGTTCATATTAAAGAAAACCCAGTTTGCTGTCACATTGACAGCTTTTCACTTGTTATAATATGAATTCTCTGACTTTTCCGACAAGAATTTCGAGAAAACCTCTAATGAATCATTTTGTGCAATATTTTAAAATAGAATTGATTTCATCAAACTATGTTTTGGTATTCCAAATATTTCAAAAATTGTATGGATCCAACCAATAATGAACTCTAGTCTCGTTCAACCAGATGCTCGACTGTCTCCGTTAATCTCCGACAAGTAAGAGATACCAGGTCACATGATAGCTTGATGATGCGACCTCTAAATATAGACTGACTCTCTACTTGCCGGAGATGTAAGGAGACAGCCGATGGTTAAACGAGACAAATATTGAACTCTGGCGTAGGAATACACACGACTACAAAAAACTTCTAATTGTTCGTACCATTTAAAATCTGACTATTTCCAAGGTACATGTGTATTTATAAGTTTCCTTTAAAAAAAAATGCTTCAGCGTACATAACATCGAATTTATCGATTATTTTCAAGAACTAAGTCTTGTCAGCGGCAATGATTTGTGCTTAGGTGCAAACACAGTTTCAGTTTCGGTTTGCTAGAGTAACTGCATAGGAGAGTTTATTAAAATCAACTCCCAAAAAACACAATTCCTGACATGAATCATGAGTACATGTAACAATGCTTGCTACCCTCTGAAGATGTACAAGCCATAAAACATCTCATTTTTTAAAGAATGTTTGAAACGATTGCATCAACTGTGTTCGACAGATAGTTTTCCTAAAACATTTTCTTTCGTTCTTTTTCAAAACATGTTTTATATACAGGCTTTCAATCACAACAGATTTTTATAACAAAAGCAGAACTGAAAGTTTAGTCATTATAATTTATTGACACCATATCACATACATTTTCAACTGGCAGCAACAACGGAAGACCTACTCGTGGCTTTGCCACGAGCTCTGCTCTAGTAATCATTAGTATTTCGATCCCGATGTGATTCATGCTACTAGTTTAGTAACGTCCACTTTAAACGATGACCAATAACGTTGATGACATTTGTCTATTGTTTTGTCCCATATAAAAAGTCGTGTAAGTCCTTATTTGACGAGGGAGACAGCTAGTTTCACTAGCTCCTTTTCTCCAGAGAGTGAAAGAGGGAGGGAGACAGCTGGTTTCGCTAGCTACATTTCTCCTGAGCCCCCCGCCTTGTCTGTCTTTTTGAGGTCCCTGTAAAAGTTAGGTTTTTGGGTTGTGGAATTTTAAGTACTTGTTTGTTCTTATTTTGTTATGATAAATCTATAAAAATTGTAAATCTTGGTTTTCATTTAATTTGAGTTTGGTTTATTACATCTGGTTTATCTACATTGAGAGTAAAGTCGTTTTCATTCCTTTTTTGTAATTTATTAAAGTTTAATTCTTAATGTAGAGGTCAAATTCAGTCTTAAAACAAAAATAAACACAACACATATTACATATTATAATATATGTTGTAATATAAATATTGCAACTATGAGCACGAATGCAGTTTTAGTCTACGAATACTTAAAACTCGCACTGTGGGCACGATTGTTTTGAACATGCTCAAAATTTAAACAATCATCGCGTTAGGCTATTTGATGCAATGAACGAAGATAACTTAAGAATATTCTTAGGATGAACCCCGAATAAATGCAATTATTTAATGCATCGAACTATCGGACCTCAAAATCGGGACAGTGTGACAGAGGCTTTAAATTACGAGAGCCACGCCGGACAAAATGTGGTTAGATACGTTCTCATGTGATTCGGAGAGCTTTGGAATAGTAAGGTCGCGATAGACACATTTCAAGTGACGCAATCAGTCAAATTTCCATTGCCCGTTTATATACAATAACATACTTTATGATAAGAGAATTCCCGATTGAATCTGGTTCAAACATTGCGTCATGAGACCCCGATTCGGAATGCTTGTGTGAGTGCAGATATTTTTGTATGCGGTACGATACGTTCATCATGAACGGACGTGCTCTGTTGTCATATGGCACTATCTGTTCATAATCAATAAGGAATGTAATCGCAATTTAAGCTACGATTTAATCTCAACGGATACATCAAAATAGCACAACTGACAATATTACCATATCGTACCTGAACGCAGCGCAGCGTGGTGTTTGTTACTGCCAAAATTTATCCAGATCATTGCAATTAGTGATGTATAATTAAATGCGACATGTTGCGCTTAGTAAAGATGCAGTGCAATCTAATACAATAAAAACGAATGATTACAATTAAAAATTAATCGAGTTGATCATAGACTATTTTCCTATAATTAAAACATTTTCTGTTATCAGCACTATTGCAATGACAAACTTCAGGATCCAGTGATATTTAATACGATAGTTACGTTTAATTTACAATTAAGACCACTATATCAACCGTTCCGCGCATCTTGATAGTAGCTCGTAGAACAACAGCTCTTCAGAGGCTGAACCCTGAAAATTAACGTAATTTGTAGTTTAATCACAAACAAATCCACTGAATTCCAAATATTGTATTTTAGAGGCCAGAGACAACTTCTACTACACCTACAGTTACTACCACAAGGATAACTCCGCATGGAACTATTTCCACTTCTATTAGTACTTCTTCTACAGGTATAACCACAAGAAATCCTCTGCATGGAACTTTTTCCACTTCTACTACACCTACAGGTTCTACTCAAAGTACTTTTCCGCATGGAACTGTTTCCACTTCTACTATCCCTACAGGTACTACCAAAAGTACTTTTCTGCATGTAGCTGTATCTGCTGAGCACAGTACTCTCTCTATTTTTAAAGCTACAGACGGCTCAACCAGCAAGAAGAAGGAGAGTATGATCAATAAGCAAGATGGTATAATTGTGTTTTTATTCTTTTTTTAATTTTTGGTTACAATGTAATATCCATTCCATTTTACTTACAATCTGTACTTAATCAAATATCATATGATAATAAAATATATTTTTTTTTTTCACATAGGGAATACAACTGCAATTTTAATAGTCGTACCAGTGACCGTGATTGTTATTCTTGGCTTAAGTGCACTACTTTTTTTTATTCTTTGGTAAGTACCATCATTCAAATATTACCATTATAACGTAATATTTTTAAACGTCATTACATTTACCGCATATAACTATATATCTTTATGTAATTTATTGAATTATCTAAGGAATAGATTCGAAAACAATTTTATTAAAAAACCATTACAATTTATTCGATGAATATTGTTTAAATGTGTAGACTCGATTTTTAAAAGCAAATATTCTAAAGACATTTCAAACAAAGTTCATAAAATTCCCTCATAATATCATTTCAGTGTAATATCAAACACATATTGAGTATGGTACTGATGCATGCCGTGGGTCTGATTAATAAACAGTTTGACTAGTGAAAAAGTATATCCTTTACTTAAACTATGCTTTAATCGTGTCAGCAAAGAACATGCATTTCTTCTTGATTTATTTTTTATAGGAGAAGACAAATTAAAAAGACCACCGAAACAAAACATGCCCAACATGAGCCTAGTTCACCCAACCATCCTGAGAAGAGTGATATGAATCACTCATTTCAAAATAATTATTTTGTTTTGGATAAAACGGAAATATATTCAGTAGTTAATTCTGCTAATCATGCCAAAGATAAAGGTCGCAAAATTTCTAATAAGGAATGTAGTGATGATGACTATGATCATCTTGGTGAAAATGTACGAGAAGAAGTGGAGGAAGTGGACAACTATCACCATGCATTCTTTCCTAGCAATGAAGACGAAGTAGATTATGGTACATGTATAAGAATTATGTCTGCCGAGTGTCTAATGGAAAATCCATACAGCCACACGAACACAGGGGACCATCACGTTACCTTGGAAGACAATGAATACAACACAATTTCTATCAACGCGTAGTGAATTCTAGAAAATATGAAAGCTTACATACCAATGGTAGTGATGAAATATAATGTTTCAGTGCATACTGTCTGCAAATTAACATATAAACCATTCTTTAAGATTGTTTATTTAAGAGGTAAAATGTGACTATGGTGCACTTAATATACATTTTCCAGCTTAATGAAGATCTTTTTTTTAAAGTTAGGATGTAATTGTAAATGATTGAGACATTTTGTTTTCGAGAAGAACTAATATGATGAACATTTTTTATGCAAAATTGCTTTATTTAATTGAGTCACAGTATTAATATTTCAGGATTGATAGCTCTTTGTTTTATTGTTTCCCGATGATTTTCCCTACATAACTACTACTTACAATGTATTTATTTATTTGCAATTTATAGTTTTTCACATAGACATTCATAAGCACTCTCGTACAATCTCAACAGGAATATACAATAAATAGCTTGAGGAATATAGATTATACAACCAGCGTACACAAAATCGAAAGTATACCAGTCTACTTTTGAAAAATATTACTCCAGGAAGACCATCTTTTCTCAAATATTTTCAGAATACATTTCAGAATTTTTATAAGATACACATTTTTCAATTTCATATCTCACTTTTAAGTAACATGATAAACCAGATAAACATGAAAGTTTGGTTTTTTTAGAACAGTAAAAAATGAATAGTTTTCCATATAAAATAAGGAAATTCACAACCATGTTTGGGTCTAGAAGAGAACAATCTCCAAAAATAACATTTGATATATTGAAACCAATTCTCTCTGAAGTAGTATTATATATGTGAGTACTAAACTGATTCCACATAGCTAATGGATGGGAACAACTAATGAAAATATGCTCAATAGTTTCAGTAGAATTCCCAGAGAATGTACATTCATCATTATCAATAGCTTTTATCTTCTTCAGATAACATTAACTGGGGGAATTCTGTGTAAAATCTTAAACGCGAACCATTGAGCAGCAGAATCTTTGGCCATTTAAAACATAGTTTTAACATAGCTTTAGTGTTGTTTTCTCTAAGTAACCATGTGTGTTTAATGACATTTCAGAGTTCCACATGACAATAGAAGCTAGAGTGTTGTCTTAAGTGTTAATATTTTTATAGATAATGTTGGTAATTTTTTTTTTAAAGGAACAATTGCTTATAATATAATCATGGTATAATTTCACAAAAGTATAACAATACAGTTCTTTAGTGAAACAAGAAAGTCTTAAAAGCTTTGCAATGACACTTATTATGCTATTATATGGCTGTGTACATACATTATTAATGTTAAATTTGTTTTCAAACATATCTTTTAGTAGAAAAGTTCCATCGCATCTTAGAAATCATTAACAGTTTCTACACCCTTTTCGTACAAGTATTTTATAAACAAACTTTTTTACCAACCATTATCTTTGAATCGTTCCATACAGGAGATAAAGTAACGAAAGTTGGAATTTTGTAAGTTACCAATATATGATGCCAGTACATACAACCATGATTTTAAAACATCAACCCAGGAGTTGCTGGTTGTCTTGTTTAAAAGTTTCTTAATAAAATCATCAAAAAATCAAGAATTTTGCTGACAGCAATGTATTTGTTTAGGATATAATCTCTGAATAACTGCAATCAAAAGTATTTCGATCATTTAAAATATATACACTGTTCTTTTTTCCCAAGATATTTATGCATTTTTATTCATTACTCGAAATTCATAAATACATTAACACAAAGACTAAAATGAAATATGTTCAAAGTCTCCTTTTGCACTCTCTATCAGGTTTAAGCGCCCGACTAAAGATAAATATAAAGGATTTCTGGGATTTTGTATAGCAAACAACTTTTAAATACTAGTACCTCAACTGATAATGTTGGAAAATAGTAAAATTCTAAATACGTTCCAGTATTCCCAATTTCCGTAACAAATAAGTTTTCGTTTTATTTACTTCCCTTTGGTACAAAAGTGATGGCATATAAATTTATGGGTATTTTTCTTTTAAATCATTAAAATGTGAAGAAAACGAGGGCATCGTCATCTTTTTCCGAAAAAAAAACTTAGAACAACAGTTTTAACGTTTTTGTAGAAATGCTCTTGCTATTTGGTATACTTCATTCTCAAGAAAATATGATATGTATATTCTGTTACACTAGATAGCATTTGTTGCTTTCAAAGCATTCAACTAAATTTTCCCGATGTTAGGAGTTTTAATTTTGGATACATGTATACTTTACTTGGATGTTATCGGTGGAAAACAAAATAGGGGAATAAAATATCCTTATATCCGTCGCCAGTGTTTAATGCGCTTTAAATTCAATGACTATCAAATTTAAGATACATGCAGTAAATATGAGGTAGGGTTGTTAAATAAAATATAAAGTATTACCATAATCTGAGGGTTTTTTTATAAGGTAGGTCATATTGACCTTATGCAAAACAATATTTGTGATTTTTTGTTAATTTAGAACCATCAAAGTCACCCTATTGGAGTCTGGTGACTGCATGCGAGCTTGCGGATTTTGACGTGCTTAGCCTTCAGGCTTCAGAGCAAACCATCGGGCTTCGGTGTGACCAGCGATGTCGAACTTTAGAGTCCAATCACACATTGGAGTCCTACATATATACTTTGTACGACAAGCAAATTATACAGAATCAGTCTTTATCTGTTTTCAATTTTAAAATAGCAGATTTGATATCAAGCATTTGGATAATGATCAAAAACTACAGGAAGACAATTTGCTGAAAAAAAACCAAAAACATTTCCTTTTTTATATAGAGTGTTTCCTCTTTATAATGAGCTACATGTATTTAACAAAAACTGTAACAGACCTGAACTGGTACGTTGGCATTGGTTTTCTTTTTAAGGATTTTAATGCATGCACTGAATAGTTTTGTTAAATATTGAGAGAGTTTAAATCGATTTATGTATTATTAGGTTGCTTGCTTTCGTCATCATATTCTGCATGCAACTTAAACAACGCGAGTGGCCGTTTTGTGCACATTTGTTTATTACATCATAACGATGACATCTCAAGATATTTCGCTGCACTTTCTCGAACGCCAAATGCTCTGAATTAAAAAAATATGCGATTTAGATCTATATTATTTATGGTGTAAATATTACAGTAGTTATTCAGATCTAGTTTTCGAAGAGTGTACGAATTATAAGTTAAAAATGAAGATTAGAAGCAATACATCATAAGTACATAGATTATAAGCAAGAATTGAGGGGATACTTTTCATATTATCTGAAACTGTACATAAAAGCTAAGTCATGTAGTCTCAAACTTCAGAGAGAGAAAGGGAGAGAATTCTTAATTAGTTGTGAAGATCTTAGTACGCAAAATAAAAGAACTAAGCTTACAAATTTTATCAGGAATCTAGATTTGAGACTAGTCAAGTTTATTTACATGTACATTGCTATAATATTTCGACACAAAGAGTGTGGAGATGAGGAACTGGATAATCTTGCACATACTTACCAATTTGGTGCCACGTTTAATCTTTCCTTTGAATTATAAAAATCAAAAATATTTTGCGCTGCATCTTCAATTTAGAATACGAGGGCAAACTTGGGTTTTTTAAATTAATTATTAATAGCACGCTATTTATTTTTTAAAAAATTCTTACTACTACAATAATAATAATACAAACCGATGATACACAGAAAGATATGCACCCCTCTCCCACCCTTTTTCATGTATAATTTTGAATTAACTATATATACAAATATGCTTTCCTAATCTCGTTTAAACTTTCATATTGTCAAAATTGCTGTTTTAAAAAAGTTTCTAAATTTAGAATCATCAGTCTAATTGAGTAATTATTATCACTAGATAAGTGGAACAGGTTATAAAAAATGGCGTCGTACTCTTGACATTAAATACGGAAATCCCGCAATTTTCGATGAAACAATCAGAAATAGAAATAAAAAATCTAATATCTAACGAGAACACAATATGTATTTTTAATTTTTGAAATCACTTTTTTACGCACAGAAACAATTGCGATTTCTCAAAATAACTCCATTTCGATAAAATGCTCATTTCCAATATTTTTATTAGAAAAGTGTCAAAACAGAATCATCAACAATACCAATTTCCAGACAGTGTTGCAATAAATTTATGCATTCTAGAAATAATAATCGTCGTAAGATTTAGGGTATACATTGTATCCATCTAAACGACATTAATATGTGCAAAAAAATTCACCTTATATTATTATTATGAAATAAAAGATTAATCGAGAAGATTTGCAAAAATTCATCCATTGTACACCTTTTCCCTATTTTGTTAATAAATTTCAAGCTTGAATTACAATTGTCACCACTCTACAAAATTGAATATTTTTTCATAGAATAAAGATTTGTATGAAAACCCAAGTTGCAGCTGTTTAGCAAAAATAACGAATTAAGGCTGTTTTTCTTGTTTCAAACAATATATGTTCTTGCTCGTAGTGAACGTGTTAATTTATTTTGCACTTAAAGCAATAGCAAGTGGCTACATTGTTTGGTTTATTAATGTGATGAAGAGCATATTTCTAAAGTAATTGTTCCAAGATTTCATGGTTTGATAAAGCTACTTTACAATACATATCTTGTCTTTAATGAACCTTGCTTTTTGTATATAGTAAAGAATACGCATTGTAACACATAAAAAGACTAAACAATTAGGGATGTTTTCTGCGGAAGTAAATACAACAATCATAAAATCTATATGGTTTTTAACAAGTGTGTTTAAAAAATAACAATTTGCAAAACAAAGTATAATTTTTGATCAATTAAAACTCCCACGTTTGAATCAAGTAACTAGCGGTCTTTTGTTTCCTTATAGTCATAACATTATCTCGTAATCTTTGTTTTCTTTCAGATAAAGAATGGATTTTCTACTCTTGATGTCACAAATTTGTATAGGTGAATTATTTAATTCATATACAAATATTTACAACCATTGTGTATGTCCCCTTACGTTTGAAATTGAAATCTGCGAAGATCAATATCCTTTGAATACACTCAGCAAATTCATGTGCAGTGAGCATAAATATACACTTCATCACGCGTTTTTCTTCAAATTGTTATATATGATTAGTAATACCATTTCCTACTTTATATATAAAAAAAATACTAAATTCTACTGTCTGATTTTTAATGGGGGCCATCTCAAAATATTAAAATGCACAAAATTTTGCTATATATTTTGATCATTACACATGAAGAATCGTGTGGTGGATTCATTCAAAAAATAAGGAAAATGTCCTCGATGATAGCATTTTTCTGGATATAAAATTTCAACGGCGTACAATTTTCAGTTTTTCTTTTATGTTATTTCTTATAATGTACTCCTGCAAAGCTTCATTTTATCATAACGTCATAAAAGCGCAACGACAACGCTCCCCAACCGCACAACGGAAAATTTTAAAAAAAATCCTTTAAAAATCTAAATATTTTTATCTGTAATTTATTTATTGTGTTTAATTTAATAAATGATATAAAAAAATACATAAGAAGTATAATTAAACTGTATTATACTAGAATGCGCAAAAGCTTGCGCAATGAAAACTAAAGTCGGCATCCCTAAAGGAAACGTTTAAATTTACATAACCAATATGATATGTACTATTGGAAAATAATCGTTTAATCCTGTCTATTTGTCCATGAAAAAGATTTTTTCAAAAGTTTCTTTCACAATATTTGTAGTCGCGGAAGCAAACTAATTACATGTTAATATAATGGTTGTTCCATGTATGTTACATATCCCTGACTATGAACATGCATTTTAGCAATGTTTTGAGAATTTATTTTGATTTTTTTTCATCTATCATTTTTATTATTATCAAGAGTTGTTTTCATAATTTCGCACACTCGAGGTAATATGATTTTGCATAAAATCAATATCAATTGATTACATCAAGATATGTTTTGGTTATTAAGTTTCGAAGAAAAGAAAGTGCCGATATATTTTCTATGATGCCAGATATATGATTAGGCAACATTACTACAATTTAATCACACTTCAAATATTCTTATGTTCGCTTATTTGTGTCTATCAAAAATTGCTATGATATTGTTACTTCAAAATTAATTAGATTGTGTAATAATTTTTGATCGGTTCTGCGAACACAGTCTGATTATTTATATACAGTAAACTAGCTAAATGTTAGAGTTTATACTTTTAGCAATGGTGTTAAATGCATATGCCATGAGTTGGTTTGATTTCCAAAACAAATGTCGTCTGCTTGGACAAGAAATGACCTCAGCGACTCATCACCAAATACCATACTGGACCAAATACTACCAACGTCAGTCTGACTGGATCGGCAAATATGGTAAATACGTTAATGTGCACACAATGGTTGGTTTCATTTTAAAACAATGTATGCAGTTTTATTCATTACAGTATCTAATATAGTATTTAACATATTTTACAAACTGGGTTTACTTTAATCAATTAAATTTGCTGTCTAAACGTTTCACGTATTTCATAGTGATCAAATCGATAATGATAAGTTCATGGATAACTTTGTTAGCTGATTTTGTTTTTTACCACTTTTTTGTTATATAATGTTAATATATTTAAAAGAAACAAACACGAAATACCGAACATTTTGATTATTTTACAGTTCTTTTACATTCAAAAATTTCAGACTAAAATTTTCTAAACATACATTACGTCGACGTTTCCGACATTATATTTGTTACATTAACAGACAGAATATGTTTTATTCCTATTAAGGGTGTTACAACAAAGCTGATTTGGCAGAAACAGAAAAATTTATCATGCATCTCCCATCTGCTGGACTTTGTCAAGAATTCTGTATGGAAAACTATAAATCTAATGATTTTTTTTTCTTTGGTGTTCAGGTATTTATGAATTATCTTGAACTAAATTTTCATATTCGTCTTAATCAATTGCAGTTTATTATTTGTTTAAAAAAATGAACGAAGTAAATTCCAAATTCTTTTCCAAGTTTTCGTCTTGTAGCTATAATAATAGAAGATTTCAATGCAAACAGTTAATTATTTTATCAGTATCATACGGATGTTGTTGTCACGTTTAAAACGTTTTTTAGCAAATACAAAAATTCAGTTGTTCAAATTTTTTCAATTAAAATCACTTTGTTCTATGTAGAGAAATTGTGCTTTTAGCCCTGAAAAATTATTGCCTCTGCCTATTTTATTTTCAATAATGTGGTAAATGTAATGAATTACAATGACCAAATATGAAATCAAGTATTTCCCATATGCATAGGTAATAATTTTCTTTGTTTTATTTATTAAGAATAGAACATGTATTTGCCTCTCCATGCATCCAACAGTGTCATCAAAACCTTTGAATCAATGTGAATTTGCTTGTTTAAAAAACAATGTTTTAAATGAGTTTCTGAAGTGTGGAGGAAGTTCGGTATACAATGTATTCGTATCTAGTAAGTGAATTCTAACTCAGCGTTTCGTTATGACTACAGGCATTTTTAAATTTACTAAAAATATAAAATTTACTGATTATGAAACAAAGAAAAATTCCGTCAATGTTTAGTATATGTACTTTACATGTAATAGGCAAGTTAATGATCAATTAAATATTATATTAATATGTTTTACGGTGCGACCGTCGGGGCGAGCGCAGCATGCGATCAAATAATGAATTATGATAAATCAATAAAAATAAATTAACAACGTAGACAAATTTGATTTCAAAATAAAATAAAACATACCTTTTTTCAGTAAATTTACATTATTCATAGTTTATAAGATTTGTTATTATTTATTTATAACTAATGAATTAATTTATTTATTAATTTAAAGTAGAACAATTATAGTTCAATCTCAAATACAATGTTGTTGAATGATAAAGATTTTAATACAAATTATACGTTCATTGCACTCTATCTTCTCTTTTATAGTGAATGTAACGTACGTCAGTTTTTTGGAATAGACATTTTTTTCTTAAACTTACATACAAAAAATGACTTATCATAGAGCCCCCCCCCCCTCCCCGCCCATGTTAAACATTTTTTTTAATTTACACATAGAAAATCGACTTATCATGGAGTTGCCCCTCCACTTTAAAACTTGGGATTGGGAGCATGTAATAGATGGAAGGGAAAATAAAGTAACCATTGAACTGCGAAAGAACTGAAGGATTAGAATTTTCATGATTTTGAAGATTACCCTTTTTATTCTTTTTGCTTGTATAGATTTTTTGGATTAGGCTGCCATCCACCAACCCATCCTCCTTTAAAAAAAATAAACGATGCTACGTTTACGTTCCTGGAAAATAACGTTACCGTAATTATAGTGAATAAAATAAATGTTAGCATTCATTCAAATGAGTTCAAGTTACAACTGTTTCCTATATCTGAAGAAATGTCCCCTTAATGTGAAGTCAAAGTTGGTTAATTGTAAACTCCCTTGAGAAATGAAAGTACACGAAGTATACTGTTTTATTTACTTAAAAAGCATGATGTTCTTAAAATAACACATCTTAAATGCTTCTCAAAAATTTTACTTTGATTCTCGCGAGAACGTGAGTTTGGAAACCATTGGTACTATGAATTGTGGGTCAAAATTTACTGACGCCGAAAAAATCTAAAGGATTAATGTGTAAACCCTTGTGACGTCACACGATTATTTTTGATTGAGTGTACTGAGATGAACTTTAGAGGTAACATTGATTACATGTCGTATACATCGTTATTGTTTTATTGTCTTGCTGGGTCTCGTGAAAGTGTGAAGTGATAAAAATTGCCATGATTACAGGGAACTACTGGGACGATTAAAACAATGCATTACTGGTCCGATTTACGGACGCCAAAATATTCCTTTAAATGAATGTGCAACTAGTCCGAATTTTTTATTCACACACGCCCTGCCGGAAGAGCTCTCTTTGCGCCGGCGCTGCGCGCCGGCGAGCTGTGCTCGCTACTACTAGACTTTGACCCGTGCGTGCACGGGTTAACATTACATATCGGACATATACGAAATAGGTACATCGACACACCTTATTATTGACATTTACATAACAAAGTTATACGCCTACAATATTGCTATTATTTTCACTACATTTTCTTTAGTTTGAATAATCTGTGTCTAGGGGAAAGGCCCTCACCACAGTTAGAATGCCTCCCTTATACCCGTAATGTAGCAGAAAATTGCAGAATCTATCCGGAACTATTTTGGAGAAAGCAAATGAAGTTGCCTTGAAAATTACAGTCAAATTCATCACAACAAACTTTTTTTAGAGGACAAATACCTTTCAACTTGAAAGTTTAATCCATAGAATGGAAGAATTCAACACCATTTCACAAACGTACACGTATTTTCTTTGTAAAATTGGGTCCATAGGACATTATTCATTTTTACGATAAAACATATTCTATCTTCACTCTCCTAACAAATATAATGTTACTTTTTAGCTATTAATCAAAAAGTTTTTGTCAACATGAAGACAAAAGTAAGTACTTAGTTAAATGTATATTTGTAATTGTATACTTTCTCTCATAAGAAATCATTAATATATATAAAAAGAATATATAATAAAATTCCAATGAAAGTTTACCAGTATTTGTATTATTATTTCTGAGTTTATTCATGCAGATGTGATATTGTCGAAACATTAACTAAATATACCGTTAGCGTTAAAGTGTTTCGCAAGAGCAAGATTGTAAAATCCAAAAAATTCAGATGACTTCCGGGATTTTTTGAAAAATTTTCGTTGATTATTAATTAGCGAAGCTTAACTGAGAAAAGCTAAAAACAAATTGGTAATATTCAAGTACCAATAATGTTTGAAATATATAAAACAAAAGACAGTATTCTTCCGATTTTTCGGTATTAAAGACCAAATATTCGAGTCTATTATTTTGATATAGTAGTATAGATACGCAATAATGATAAGTTTTTTCTAAGACGTACGCTCATTTTGTCCTATTATGATATATAGCAAAGATTAAACAATTTAGGTCATATTCATTGTATTGAGCGCTTGTAAAAATCTACTTGTTCCTAGAATATAACAAAGTTTTGCTTTTAACCCTTTTTGTTCTTTGGCTTATTTGTGTTACTTTGATAGTAAAACATATAGTTACTTGGCCTCAAGTAGTCAAGTAACTTGTTTACTTTGAGCATTTGAGCCCGATTAAGATGAAAAAAGCCACCCACTTCGCCTTGTTTAATTCATCTTACCCTAAAGCTCACATACACAATGATTACTCCAACCCAACTCATCATCTGTATAAGATTTCACAAAAATCACAAAAGAAACAAAATTGACACAAATGCCGTAAGAACAGTTTGCTTACAATTATGGACAAAATTGAAAACATCAATCTATTGCTTTTGAATACGATTTATTTCAACGAAAATTGCTCCAAAATTTAGGACATCATCTGGATTTTTTGGATTTTTCAATCATGCGCATTGCATTTACGCTCAAATCACGGGGGGGGGGGGGGGGCTCTTTAGTTTATATTTCCACGGTATCACATGTGCCTGGATAAACTCAGAAGGATAATAAAAATACTTTTTCATTGGAAATTGGCTGTATATTCTGTTCATCAAAGAAAATACTGGAGATAACTCGAATGCATTTCATTTACTATTAAAAATCCCGAGAGTTCTGAATGTCAACATGGTGTGTACATTAGAAACAAGTTTTAAAAAACGTTAATAGCCTGAATTTAATTTTTGAAGGATTTGACAGCCTTAAAATGGTTAATTTTAAATAATTTGACTGTTTTTTTCCATGCAAATTCATTTATTTTCTCCAAAATCGTTTCGGAGAGATTCTGCAATTTTGTGCTTCGTTACGGGTATACACATGTTCATGGGAGGCTTTTTACCTGTGGTGAAGGCCTGTCCCGAGACACAACTAAATTATTCTAACTAAGCAGAGTGTAGTGAAATTAATAGCATCAATGAAGCATTAAAGCTTGGTTATGTATATGTCAACAATACGGTGTGTCGATGTATCTATTTTGTAAATGTCCGACATGCAACGTCAACTTGTGCACGCACGGGTCAAACTCTAGTGTTCATAATTGGTCTTGGTCAACCATACGTTCTCTGAGCTGTTTTTTGTGCTGCGTAGTCAACGAGTTTGATTGAATTAGACATTCGTGAGAGCTCTGTAGGAAAAATCTTTTTTACTTTCATATCATATAACTGTTCTTTCTTATTATGCTCATTTGTTACAGAGGAATAAATAGGAAGAATACGTTACATTATACAGTACAAATGTACATTTTTTTTAATAACAATACACCAGTTTGTGGTTTTTTTTAATTTCAGAAAAAGATGGGCCTAAAATAATTTGCAATGACAGTAATTGCAATCATAAAGAAGATCAAACTCAAATATATAAGGATGAGACAAAATGCAACTCAGTAAATGAAAACTATCAGGAAAAGTGTAACATTTATTTAACCACTCAGGTTTACACAAGTTTTGATATAGGTAAATACTTTTTATATATTCATATTGATAATGGGCTTTCCCAAATTCATATCTCTTCACACAAGTTTCATAAACATCCCATTTTATATTCTATATTCTGTTCTTAATTAATATATATATATATATATATATATATATATATATATATATATATATATATATATATATATATATATATATATATACTGATTTATGATTTTGCATTCAGTCATTTTCGTTCAAATTTCCATGTTAAGTTTCACAAAATACTCGGACATACGAACTGAGATAATATGCTGTTGTTGTTATTTTTTTTCTAGGTAAAGAATTGTCAATATCTTTTAAAACGAATATTTTGTTCTGTCAACAATGTACAGAAAAGGGATGTTCATTTAAAAAGTGTACAAGTCGTATAAACAACACTAATTGTGCTCAGGTAAGTCGATATAAACAATATTTTTAATCGTTGACAGATTCAATTATAAACATCATTATAAAAGAGAGAATGTAAGGTTTGATATTCTAGGGTTTTATTCTGACGTTTGATTTACATGTCTTTAGACTGTGTTATCTACTGCCCATCCTTCAGTCTTGAAATCAATCACACAAACTGCGGTACCAAATGTTACTGAAAAAAGAGTCAGTTTAAAGTGGATTACATTTAACAAATTAGTTAGCAGATATACAAAACAAACAATATTGCACGGTGCCAACGTATCCATGACAACTCAACCAACTCCAAAAAATACTATAACAAGTAAGTGTTCATTATGGGAATTATGCAAATTCCAAATCAGAAAAGTTGTTCCTAGTGTATGACGTATCACTTTTTTTACTCAATGACTAAGACAAAATAGAAATAATATTTATAGTTCTCTTCTCCAATTTAACAGAAGTTAGATAAATCAGCAGATACATAATAATGTATATAACAACAGTTGTAATAAGTATTTATACATTGCCTCAATAATTGCTGTGTACGGTCATCGCGTATTTATGTTAATGGTTTAGTAACTAAGATAAATTTAACAAAATAAATCCACTTTAATGTGGATTGCATATTACAAATTTTTTAAATTAGATAGTAGATATAAAAATCAAACACTCTTACACGGGCCCAGCGTATCCAGAACAACTCAATCAACTTCAAAAGAAGATACTCTATCAAGTAAGTGTTCATTATTGAAAGAGGATGCGGGATTGCTTTTCAATCAAATCACACATCTGAAATTTGTTCTAAGTTGTTGCCATTTACTTACAGTTTACAGTAACCAATACATATATGTCGGTTGTCTGAAAAATTTAGAGGTTTTGTATGGTGCAATGTAAGATAAGAACGTCTTGTGTTGCTGGAAAGTTTTAATTAAATCTTTTTATTAAACACAATGTTTCATTCATTAAAACTTCAAGATATATTTTTTGGTTATGATTTTTTTAACTTAAATTCAACACCATCACAGCAAATTATGCTGTAAGTTAGAAATACAAACAGCAAAAGACCGGCTGCTTATCTTAAACAAAAGATCACAGATAATACGCGTGCCTTTTAATATGGTATTAAATGTACATGTAGCAGTATTTATTTCTTTAAAAATTTAGACTAACACTACCCAACAATCGTCACACTTGCAGCTATAAAGGTTTTTTTTACTTGACATTTCGAAATAGCTATCTATTTATGTCCTAATTAATTGTAGAACAAATCTATGACCAAAATAAAAATTACACAATAATGCTTCATTAGAATTAATAGACTATTCTATGGAAACGAAAATTATTTGTGTCTTTACCCTAATATTTCTTCACTTGATACCTTAAGCTATCCCGATTGTCTAATTGTAGACAACTCAATGGCGTTCATTGTTGGAGGTCTCGCTTCATCAACCGTGATTTGTTTCCTTTTCTTGATGGTTGCCATCTACTTCATAAGGTAAAGAACTCAGTGACAACTTATCGATCAATTAAGCTATCTGTTATAATTTAACAAAAAATTACCGCAAAATTGTGTACAATTTGCATTTTATGTTATCGGATTTAAGAAATATGATATATTGTGCGACATTTTTTTTTCATTTTTATTGATGCATAAGCATAATACTTTCTATCGTTAATTATGTACTTTCATATACTATTCAGAAGAAAACATATACTCATCGAAGAGAAATGTTCCACCCTTCAAAAACAAATTGAGTGTTCAAAATTCAGGTACAGAACAAACAAACAAACCAAAATGTGACAGGGACGAGTTATTACGAACTGGCTGACAATAGCAAACTGATTGAAACATACCCCAACAACAAAGACAACAACAAACCGTATTATGAAATCAAAGAACCAATTTCAGGAAACGATACTTATACATGTATGGTAGTTTCATACAAAATGCTGGATGTTGAATCCGTTAACTTTGACAGAAAAAAAGGGTTCATACGATCATCTCAAGAAAACAAGTCGTATTGGGCATGAAGAAAATACGTACGACCATGCTGAAAATATAAATACATCTAGTTATTCCTGTTTGGGTGCTGCCAGAAACTGGAACGATCGACATATTGATACTGACATGTATGATCATATTCAGAATTTTTAGATGGTGATGAGTATGCTATGCAGAATATTGTCTATATGTAACATTGTAAAATAGACATAGATTCTTATGTGGATATTTATGTTAAAATATTTTTATCAGTTTAAGGTAACACTGAGGTTTGTTTGTTTTTACAATGATAGAAAGAATGTAATGCATTTTAAATGAAGTTGTTGTTAATTAAAAATGACACATACTGTTAGAACATTATTTTTAAACTCTTTTAAATATGGATGTGAATATAAATGTTTAAAAAGTATAGTTGCCAACAAAAATTGTTTTTGGAATATTCAAAAACTTTGTTAAAGCAAAAATGAATGCAAAGAGGAATTAATTATGACGCAATGAAAACTAACAATACTATTTATTTCATGTGTAAAAATCTATATACTTTTAAAATGATACTAACAGATAATATGAATATGGTATAATGTATTTGATAGTGAAATATTCATTGTATTTTTTTTAATTCTCCAAGAAACTATATTACTGTAAACGAAGGACAGGCTTACGATACCACTACCCGAATATTTAATGTTTCATGTGATGAAATATATTTATTCAGCTGGACAACATGATAAATGGAAAGTAAATATTTCATCACTAAAATCGTGCGATATGGTCAAGAAGTCGCATACAATTGTACCGATGGAAGGGTTGATAGGAATTTGTAACGTCATCATCTCATGTTCACATCAAAATGAAGAAAGATCAAACGATGTGGAACTTATGACTTTTATAAACAGTATGTTTATGAAAAAGATTATAGTAATTTTTTCAGGCTTTAAATTATAACTTAAATTACTAAATTTGAAATAAAATATTCAAAACGTTGGCTTTTATCTAGTCACATTTTTCTTTAGTTTTTGTTTATCTTAAAGTTACTAGAGGTAATAATTTAACTCAACTGGAGAATATTTTAAGATCGATTATTACTGACCAATGCTTGTAAATCTTCCATAAAGAATTATTTTAAAAATATGTTTCAAACAAAGTTTAACAATTAAAAATTTACATAAATGTGTTGCACTTATATGCATTAGATATCTCTTACATGTATTAAGTAAAAAATTTGACATTTAACTGCTATAACATTGCAAGCTAAACATATATTAAGAAAAAAAACAATTTTTTTTCTATTAGTTCGATTTTTTATTGGAAGTTATCCTCTGGTTAATCAAAAATCGTAAATATGGCGAAGTTACAGTAACTATGAAATTGTGTTCTAAAACTATTCATTTTACTTAATCTACAATCAAAATATTAACTAGACAACTTTTGTATGCATAGGGAGTGTTTAAGATTGGTTTTGATATAATAATAAAAAATAAAATATCGGTGTATTAATTGTAACAATTTCTTTGGAAAACTTATTCTAAGCTAAACAGCCAACGTCAAGAACTCACCAAAAACGTAGTCAGTCTTCTAAAAATCATACCTAAAATCTCTTTTAAAGTAATTTATATTTTTAAAAAAAACATGATTATTATAATAACAATGAGTTTACCCAAAGGGTCGGATGAGGTCAAATTGCTTGAAGCGGATCGTCAGAACAAACGGGATACGAATCGTCGATTATCAGTAGTATTGTCATTAAAGTATGGAAAGCGTTAAATATAATTTATTTAATTGCTAATTTACAAGTGTGGAGATTTCTCAATAAACGTAACAGTACGCACTTTTATACATAAGTGTATTTATTTATGCTTATTATAGCGATTTCTCCCACTATTCAGACATTAAAATATCTTAAAATTTTTGCTTTTAAACTGTTATTAAGGTCTTCCGTTTTCAACGGAAGACCTTGTACTGATTCTGTTGATAATTCTTTTTAATCCTTTTTTCTTCTAGAAGTTTTTTAAAATTCAAATATCTTGCTTGTTTGTTGTTCTATAAAGTTCAAATTTTCAGGGCGTATTGATAGTTAATATTTCTCAATATCTAAGGAAAATAGTTGAAATTAACGCCTCCGGTACCGAGTTATTCCACTTTTTCAAGAAAATTCCTGTGCACGCAAAGACTCTAAAACCGCCCATAGCATGTGTTACAAAGTCACAAATCTTGAAAATAGATACTTTGAACGTTGTCCTCCTAGTCTTATTTTTACAATTTTTCCCCTTAAAAGTTTCAAAAAATTAATTTGAATGTTGTGCTTCAAAGATGCTGATTTTTGGTTGTGTTTCGTTAAATATAAACATTCCATTCTTATCTAGTGAGATTCATAAAATGGATTTTAAAAAAAATAACTTCCATGAAATAGATTTGGGTCATTTTGCTGCAAGCATTTCAAATCGACCTCAATTCTTAGTTGTGTGCGTCGTTACGTAACTCATCCCTCGCCCGCGGCCGAGAAAATCGGTCGCCATGGTCGCGACTGGACTACCTAGCGGTCAGCGGGTATCTAATACACAAGAGACGTGTCTGTCATATATATGTGATATTCTTTCACCGCGAACACAAGACTCCTTTTTATATTGACTACACATTAAACCTTACACTTCTAAATTTGAATTTAACGATAGACTGTCAATTAAGAAATCGTTCAATTTATTCATAAAAGCAATGCCATTCTCCAACTGAAGCAGTATCAGACATATAGATCAACTGTGGGATTTAAGGGGGAAAATTATATTAATTAGAATTTAGTCATCATACTGCAAACATGTTAAACCTTCCTGGGTTCTGAGCTCTCTATGTGTGTTTTACCTTTACGTAAGTTATCCAATCCCTCATCCGAGGCCGTGGAGATCGGTCGCGGCTGCACTACCTAGAGGTCAGCGGTTATCTAATAACAAGATATACTTGTTTGAGTTTATATACAAGAACTGTTTTAATTTTTATGCTCTAAAAGTTTGTTTATCTTCAATTTATTTAATCAAACATTAGAATGTAAATTAAGAAGTCCTTCTGAATATTGATAAAAGCGATAATATCCCAAATCAGAAACATCGTCAGACATAAATCAATAGTGAATTTGTAAGTCTAAAATGTTCTAAAAACTATAATAATAATGTTTTAGATAAACAACGAAAAACCACAAAGATTAAACCTTAAAATGATGATCACCCCTAGCACATAGCCAAGGAGATCACAAGCGAGTGGACAAGTGATCTGCTTCGTGTTCTTCTACATGTACTCAGAGACATTAATAACGTTATCTATGTCTCTGATGTACTTTATCACACATGAATGTTTATTGATATTTTGCACGATCCCAACTATGTGTTTATTCGAGATTTTGACCGGTAAATGTAAGATTGACTTGTGTGTCAACTTAAGATTTTTTTTATTTACCCACGAATATTTCCGCTAAATACTGCTGTGATGTTTTACAGATATCGTTGAAAGTAGTTGACGTTTTCACAGGGTTGCACAAAAATAAGAGAGAGAGAGAGAGAGAGAGAGAGAGAGAGAGAGAGAGAGAGAGAGAGAGAGAGAGAGAGAGAGAGAGAGAGATATTTTAAGAATGTTCACATGAGTTTTTAAACAAGTTTTTAGATTTTATCGGTGACATGATCACAGTGCAAGGGCTTTATTTTTTTTTTCAAAATGTGGCGAAAACCAATTTTTGGCTACTCCTTAACATGTGTAAATTTTTCTCCTCAATGTGTGTCACTTTCGCACCCGTGTGTTTATTCGGTCAGTCTATGCTAATTTAATCCGCTCCACGTGCGACCGAAAATCTCGTGTCGCGTAAGTGCACATAGCTCAAAATATTGCCACAGGACTGCAGATCATCAATTGTTATTTAACTAACATTTGAAAGGGTACTTTTACTGCAGTGGTGAATTGTTAAACAATAAGTGTCTAAATATTCGATGTCCATCATTGTCACATTAAAGGTGCGATATCGTAATCTGAGAATGTGGCTGAAAAATTAACCTATTGAACACGCTAAACTTCTATAGTTATGAACGGAATAAAATATATATTATCAGAGACATAAATAACTTAGTATGTTATTTATGTCTCTGATATTTTAAGTTAAAAGGTTAAAGTCAAAGATTAAATTAAATTAGATTAGATAAGAAGTAATGATATACGACTACATTATCCAATGAAGTCATAGAAATCATCAGAGTACTGCAAGTGTCGACAATTTCTTATTTCTTTGAAAGACCATAGTTCAATTGACTTACAGACTATAATGTAGCTACTTTTTTGCCTCCCAAAAATGTATGCACTTAATTGCGATAGATATGTGTTCATGGGGATCTTACTTATTGCTATATGCACATTGATAACAAAAAACCATTGAAGTTGTGTGGTATGATGTTGTAATGCAAATTGACTTAAAACTCAGCTGAATATTCTATTTTAAATCTGGCTTGTCAAAATGGGAGATTGTTAACTTGTAGCTTGTTAACACTGAAAAAGTCTAGAACAGAAGAAATAAGTAAAGTCTTTATGGCTTTTGCTACATCTTCTTATTTATGTGCACGAGTACATAAAGCTATTTTAGATTTTGTTTCACTCTATGAAAAAGTGTTGTTTTTTAACCTAAAATTTAGATCTATAGAAATTCAGTATCTAACTTCTTAAAAGCTTTCATACCTTACCTCTTGGAAATCATTTAGTGATGCAAATTGACAAATGCCAATAAAAGGACATCATTGGAACCCTATAGGTTTCCTATCCTTTCCGACGATGATGAGGAGAACTCAAATGTGCATACAAATCATACATTTACATGTATATTTTTGTGTGATATGATAGAAATAATTGAAAAATATAGGTCGTTTTTGTGTCGCACAAAACGGGCGAAAAGGATTTTTATACCCCACGAAAATAAATTGGGGGGGGGGGGGGGTTAAATAAAAATCACCTTGTCCGTCCGTCCGTCTGTCTGTGCAAAATTCGTGTCCGGTCTATATCTTTCTATTGGAGAAACTTTGGAAGTTTTTACTTCATACAAATATTACTTATTACCTGAAAAAGCGCCATGACCTTAACACATGGTCATTTGGACAAAGTAAAGGTCACTGGCAGGAAAAGTGCAAAATTTGTTTCCGGTCCTCTTTGGAATTTCTTACTTCACATAAAGATTCCTTATGACCTGATAGTGTGTAATGATTTGTCCCTACGTCATTTAAGGAGAAACATTGGGAGTTTATATTTCATATAGAGATTCCTTATGACCGATGATGTGTCATGAATTTGACCCAGGGTCAGTTGTGCAGGTTCAAAGTCATATTAAAAATTGTTAATTCCTGTCTGTGTCATATCTTGTATTCATGGAAATGAGTAACAGCGAAAGTTTGACATAGAGGTTGCTTGTGACCTGTATATATTCCCTCTCTGTCTGACTCACTATAAGAATAAGAAGAATCCATTATTCTCTAATGGAGAAGTACGTGAGTTATGATTTTTTTAGCGGGGGTATCATTTGTGAGCTTGCTAACAGTGCCTTTTGAATAGTCCAGTGGGAGCACTGCCCCCCCCCCCCCCTCCCTCCAATTCTCGCAACCAAAATTTCCCTTAAGTTAACGTTTAGAAAATTGATTTTTGAGGCATTCCCCCCAACGCCACATTCACACTTTTATTATAATTAAATTAATTATATACATGTACATATATAATGTGCTTTTTAAAGTTATCCTAAACATGAAGTAAGTTAAACGAAGAACTTGCCTGGTATGAAAATAATACTTTGAAATTGAGTCTCGTTGTCGAGTTTTGAACTTTCCATTATCATATTGATAATCAAGTCTCATTAAAACCATTTCCCTTCTCTTTACACTCGTCAGGGTCTGATAGACCTATATCAATAACAGATCATCTCCACTTGACATCTCCACATTTGCATACAATCTAAATATACTTCTGCTTAACATAGATATGCCTTTATCTGTTTAGTGAGTGGTGCAACTTTTCAATACTCGGTCTAGAGGTTACATAGAAAACAGAAATGAATTAATTTGTTTGCCTCCATTTGATGAGTTCCAATCAATTTTCTAAAACTCTAATTGGTAAGAAGAAATGGTCGTGTAAAAATGACATTTTATCAATACAGGGTCTGTCAGGCTCTGACAAGTATGAGGAGAAGGAGGTGTTTTATTCAGACTGATGGACAATCCTTTCAGGACATAAAGTGGCAACTGAAGACCTACACGTTGGTTTGCAACGAGCTCGGCTCCAGTTAATCTCTCCTTTGCTGATTTCCTATTTATGAAATATTAGAAAAAGCACATATTTAAATCCTGATAATTTTGGACGGGAATTTAGATGATCGATCAAGTACATACTGCAAAATTACATAATCACATTGTTTGTCGTCGATGCTTAAATAACTCTATCTAGGAAGAAAAAATAAATATTTCCCTGATATTTAAACAAGGTTACCCTTGTTATTGGCTTAAAAACTTTGCTTCTGACAGGAACATCTAACATTACTCTCGACATTTACGAACTTTGCTCTAGTTCTTATTATTATCCGTCAGATCCGTCAAATCGAGATAATGGTGATATTTTTTATCTCAAAAAATCACATTTTTTTTCTAACTTTATAATAAGTAGTAACTTTAGAATAGAAAGTGTCAAGTGTGATATGCCTTTTTTTTCATTCAACTTTTTATATATTTACTTTTTTTTATCTAAACAATATTTTATACAAAATAATAAATGTATGGAATTGGGTAGCAGGTACATTCTATTTTAGCCCTCTCTTTACATCATGATCAAAACAAAGATATGGATACATTGAAATGTTTGATAGCAATAAATCAACGAAGACTTTGAAAAAAAAACCAAATAAATAGAGAAGAAAATATTGTTGTTAGCTCTTTTGGGTCATTTCAATTGTATAATTTATTGTTGGTAGCTATTGTTGGTAGCTATTGATAAAATGTTTTTGATGAGTGTTCCTATTCATAAGATATTTACACTGTATTTTTATTTATCTTTTGTTGTCTGCGCATATTTTATAGTAATATTATTCATATTGATGATCAAAACATTATTCTTTGCATATATGCTTTTTCTTTATTTGCTTTCCTAAATACAAAAACAATCTAGAGTAATACAATGATTTAAATGTCAGCGTTTATCACTCGAGTTTGGGCACATCGAAACGCAGCTCTCGCTGATTAATATTTGACGTTGTTATTATTTAAAGCAGTGAAATCTTGTTTAATACAATGCCTATGATCAGATTGAATTTAAACCAAAAGGTTCTGTATAAGCCACACTTAAAATTGGTTTTTTTTTAGTAGAAATATTTAATATGACATAGAAGCTTTTTGAATATCAAGATATATTGATCAATTTTAAACAGTTTTATTATAAAACGTCTTCAGCATTTAATTGGCATAATGACTATAGGGGTCAGTGATGTAGGTTCTATAAAGAGGTCTTCAAAGACAAAATATTTCTTATTAAATTCAGCTGATAACTTTTCAGACACTCTATTAATACATTTGCATGGTATACGCAAATTTGCAATCATACTCTTTAATTCGCGGTGTTTATATTTTTTTCTGCAATGCTAGAGGAAATCATTCTCAAAGATGTAAGATTTCAGTGGTATTTTAAATCATGATTTAAAATATTATGTATTTAACATTAAATGTTTTATCTTCCGACAAAAACCTGTTATGATACAATTTTCAAGTTTACAATGCATAATTTTGTAATAAAGTATTCCACAATTAAAACTGTTCTTCCTTGTTTCTAATCTTATAGGTCTAACAGTATGAGTTACGCAACTACTATAAGAGGAGAGAACAGGTGGCATGACAAAGCACATGTACAATACGGGGTTTTTTCTTCAATGCGCGATTTCTTCCTGCTTGAATGTAGTCTCTCAGAATTGTTTCAATTTGCAGAACATTTGATTTCCTTTTCAATTAACTTTATTTTCAAATAACCATGCCGGGTACTTTAAAGTAAATATTTATAATTATGGAAAAGTATACTTCTAAGTAAAAATGTATATAAAATATTCCTTCTGATTTTTAGTTCGAATTAATCGTACATGTGTAAATTCGAAAGTAGGGATTTTTTTTTTATAAAGAACTATTAAACCATATGGAACAATTCACATGTAAGTATGTATGTTGGCTTGCTCTAAATAAATCAGAATCAAAATTAAGTCAATTTGTAGTTATATATCTATACATTCATTTGAAACTCGCTATCGTCTAAAGACATATCATGAAATATATTTTCTAAAACTTTTTTCATGATTGATATTTATTATCAACGATAAAGCTTAAACGCGCAACGTGAATAACAATCGTTTTAGAGGTTTGTTTATTTTAAAAAAATATTAATAGTGATTGGAAAATACATATTTACAATGATTATAAGTCCTGGTGAACTATACGTCCCACATACTTGCACCTTTTCCATGATATAATTATTGTACCGGATACTGAAACAATCTTTGCAACTCGAATTCATCAAACTAACCTTGACGGAAGTGGAAATGTTCAAAATTTGTCTGTAACTAATAAATATAAAACCGGAAACTCAAATGTTTAATTTGCAATTTCGATTCGGAGATGTCTTGCAAACTTATGTTTTAAGGGTTGTAATCTTTCATATTTTGTAAGCATTTTAAATGAACCCTTAAGCAGATAGAATTTTTCAGCAAGGAAGATGTTTCAGAATATAGTATCACATGTTAAGGATTGGCTTAAATTCAATAAAGAGCGATAACTACAGTAAAAAACATTGTCAGCTTTGATACGATGAAGACATATAAAATTTTATCTTTCAATAAGCACCTCTTTCCTCTTTCCTGTTTGGCCTTCCTGCAGGCACTCGTGATATGTATGAGTATATATTTAAACTTATGACGATCAATCCAAAATCTGGGGAAATGTTAAGAATGGAAACTTACACACGGAAGTTCATAAAACCCTTTTATAATGGACACAATTATGATATAATGTACTTTTATTAGAACAAGTTAGATATTTATTTTCAATTCGACGAAATTAAACGTTTTTTAGAATGTTGATGTGCAAAGTGTAAGCCTATATGCAAGACATTTAGCTAGGTTTTCGATTTACAGAAATCTGCTCTCTTCAATTCTAAAGGCGCTTAATTGAATACAGAGCCAAAATATGTATTTAAGGTATTCCATTTGTAGGATTTATCATGAATATTAACTACTGTTCATCGGCAAAATGCTAATTTTCTTCGCCAAATTTGGCAATTGATAATGAGTTTTAATCAGGGGAAACAATGGAGAACAGCAGTGTATCGTTTGTATTCATGCACACCGCAAGCTTAACTACGTTATCTGGAAAACAGAAATAATTCATTTTGATATATAGAAACAAACGAAAGGTGTTCCTTGCTTGAACACAAAATATCTCCGAATGACTGGAACTAGTCATCTTTACCTCCATAAAGAATGTCAATGTCAGTTAAAGTTTGTAGCGATACACGAGCTATCATTTCACTTCGAAACAAATTGAAAAATATTTTTTGTATGAATTTTTTACCAGCCTCAATTTGACTAAACAAAATTTAATATCTTAAAGACATTATATTATATGCTATAATCATCACCAAAATAGATCAAAGAAATACAAATTAAACAGCCTTGAGTGACGATGAACTTTTAAGTATTTAATCTCTCCTTTGTTCATCTAATATTTATGAAATATGAGAAAAAGCACATATTTAAATCCTGCTTATTTCGTACGGGAATTCAAATGGTCGATCAAGTATATACTGCAAAATTGCATAATCACCTTGTTTGTCATGGATGCTTAAATAACTCTATACAAGGAAGGAAAACAAATCGTTTCTTCATATTAAACCTTTTTAGACTGAAAGATTTTGATATAAAAACAAGAGAGGCCATCTCTAGCAAGACTCTTCGTAAAAATATAAATATCAACGCTTCAAAAGATTCATTAAGAAAAAGAATAACATGTTGAAGTCCGACAAAAATTTCATGTTCGTACTTAATCATGATATATACAAAAACGACATCGTTGATAATCCTGAATGTTCATGGGGAAAACAAAAAAGTCAACAGTTTCTTTCCTGTATACAAAAATAAATTTTTAATGCTTGTAACAATTGTTTTAATGCCTGTTACGACTAGATTAAGATAAAAAAGATTTATACTTTTTTTCGTTGGGGCACCGAAAATTCATCCAAGAAAATAAACACTAAAAGACGTTTCTTGAAGATCTAAATTGCAATGTACTGTCTATGAATAATAATTTAATGGTTTCTCCGAATGCATGACAACATTTTGATAATTTCAGGAGGAACAAATAAATTTATAATTTTTGTTTCCGCACCCTATATTGATTAAATATCAATTAAATAAAGGAAAATGAAATTGAACAGTTCTTCAATGTTATTGCAACATAAGAATATCCAAGAAAAAAGATTGAATCGATGAACATTCTGAGGGTATAGAATATGACATAAGGTGTCATTTATTTCACATGCAATACTCATTTAACTAATCACCTATAAGGATATTGACACAAATACATAGATTGTTTGAAAGAAATAAACATCCTCTCATTGTAATGTCTGGTTCTCTGGTCACGTGTTTTTATACATCCAGTTTTACTAGTTATATTCTTTTTTCTTAATGAATGATCATTTTGTTGTACATTGGGATATCAAACCCCTGCATATCCCCTTCAAGATCTTGTTGTACATATAAGCTTATTCCTGATATCATTTGTCATTTATTTCACATGCAATACTCATTTAACTAATCACCTATAAGGATATTGACACAAATACATAGATTGTTTGAAAGAAATAAACATCCTCTCATTGTAATGTCTGGTTCTCTGGTCACGTGTTTTTATACATCCAGTTTTACTAGTTATATTCTTTTTTCTTAATGAATGATCATTTTGTTGTACATTGGGATATCAAACCCCTGCATATCCCCTTCAAGATCTTGTTGTACATATAAGCTTATTCCTGATATCATTTGTAAACCTCCTTGTGTTGCTTTCGAATCAGTTTGAGATAAATTCTATTTGTGAATAAATCTGAAATTACATTTTCATAAAAAAAATGAAGTCGTATAAGATTAATGATAGATTTTGAATTAGAAAAATTTGTTGTTAAAAGTATTATATAACATACTTCCTGGTTCCTGGTTTCATTCTTTAGAACAGCATCTGCTGTAGGAGAGAGCTTAACAAGGTTTGTGTATTGGAGATTTTAATAATCAAATTTGTAAAAATATATAATGTGAGCGTTTTACTTTGAAGGAAAGAAATTTGTATGTGTTTTCTGTTTACTATTTACAAAAGCCTGTAAGCATGCTTTATGATGCTAAAAATAACGCCATTGCAAACGAAGTTATGATGCGGAAGAGGGCCTTATAACGCCAAAAAGTTGCTCGAGATACATGCAAGTGGACGAGCGGTGCCATTCACTGTCGCGTACACTCTGACTCAAAACTGCAAAAGAAAAAATACGGACTACAAAGAGAGAGAGAGAGAGAGGAGAGAGAGAGAATTAATTAATTTTTAAGATGGTAAAATTCTTTAAATTCATAGCAGTTATTCTGTTTTCAGTTTAAATTGAAATTTAGATTGTTCGTCTCCATGTTTGATAAAGCAGGTTTATTAAAATGAAAATACATGTCTTTTACACAAGCTGCATAAATCCTTGATTTTAAAGTACATATGTGTAACGTTTATGACTATATAAATGTTAAGTTGAATTTTGTTTTCATTTTCTTTGATTCATTCATACCTTCGGTCATTATGCATCTTTTCCTCAACCCCAAATATACCAAATTTGCTTTGTGATGTTATTGCTTGACCAAAGTGAATTTCAGATTTAATAATATTTTTCTCTTCGTCTTCCGGTATATGGTTATTCATCACATTTTCCTGAATTTTAACTATACTTTATCCTTGATGATTTAAAGGTGACTAACAGGTAACCTTCAAGCTAAGCTCTGTTATTCAGTAACCTGTCCAAATCTTTCAGTTCGCATTCAGTTGACTTATTGACATGTGTTTCTCATATGAAATTATGAGAAACAGGTTTATATGAAACGTTACGTCTTTTTTTATGTATGATGAAACCAAGCAATATAATAATGATAAACATAATTTGTATATTTTATGTTATTGTATGAATGTGGTACTGTACCAAAAAGAACTCATGTTAAACAAAAATTAAACAGGTAAAAAGAGGGCAGTCCAATAACATGTTGTTTTCCGATCCATTGAAAGACACAAAAAATATGTATGCTCTTAACAACACAATCTTTAGGGAATCCAAGCTTACGTAAAAAAATAACTTAAATTTTGTTCATATGATTTTGACAAAAAAAATAATCTAAAGGAAATCAATATCACTAACGTGTTTTTTATCGAAGCAAAAAAATATCACGCTTTTAAATTGCTAAAAAAAATGTTGTTTTAAAAAACAACTTTTCGACAAACGAAATTAGAAGACTAAAATATTTATCTACGAATTATATACAATATCAATAAGAGAAAAGAACAGGTGGCATGACAACGCACATGTACAATACATTTTTTCTGCAATGAATATGCGTATTGACTTTGTTTTAACAATGATTAATCTTGATCTACTTTCGTAAGGTCCATTTCCAATAGTTTTTTTTAAACGAATGTTTTGTATTATTATTAACTATTAAAATAAATGCGCGATATCTTCCTGCTTGAATGTTGTCTCTCAAAATTCTTTCAATTTGCCGAACGTTTAATTTCCTTTTTAATTAATTTTATTATCAAATAACCAGGCCGGTTACTTTAAAGTAAATATTTATAATCATGGAAAAGTATACTGCTAAGTAAAAATGTATATAAAATATTCCTTCTGATTTTTAGTTCGAAATAAGGGTAAATGCAAGAGAAGGGATTTTTTTTCAAACTATTAAACTGTATGGGATAATGTTCATGTAAGTATGTATGTTGGCTTCCTCAAAATAAATCAGAAAAAAAATTAAGTCAATTTGTAGGTATATATCTATACATTCATTTGAAATTCGCTATCGGTTTAAGACATATTATGAATTTTTTTTTTCTAAAACCGTTTTTATGATTGATATTATAAACGATAAAGCTAAAACGTGCCACGTGAAAAACAATCGTTTTAGAGGATATTTTAATTTTTAAAAGATATTAATATTGGAAAATACATATTGCAATGATTACAAGTCCTGGTGAACCCATATACTTGCACTTTTTCCATGATATAATTATTGTACCGGATACAAAAACAATCTTTACAACTCAAATTCATCAAACAAACATTGACGAAAGTAGAAATATTCAAAGTTTCTCTGTATACGAGCAATATACTAATAAATATGAAACCGGAAACTCAAATGTTTAATTTGCAATTTCAATTCGGAGATGTCCTGCAAAACTTTTTATAAGGGTTTTAATCTTTCACATTTTGTAAGCATTTAAAAGCAGATTGAATTTTTCAGCAAGAAAGATGTTGAAGAAGATAGTATCACATGTTAAGGATTTGTTTAAATTCAATGAAGAGCGTTAACTACAGTAAAAGAAAAACGTCAGTTTTGATACGATGAAGACATATCTTTCAATAAACACATCTTTCCGCTTTTCTATTTAGCCTTCCTGTAGGTACTCGTGATATGTATGAGTATATATTTAAACTTATGACAATCAATCCAAAATATGGGGAAATGTTAAGAATGCAAAATTACACTCGAAAGTTCATAATAAAACACTTTTTAATGGACACAATTATGATATAATGTACTTTTATTAATTTAAACTAGTTAGATTGATATAAGTATTCGACGGAAAAAAACATTTTTAGAATGTTGATATGTAAAACATTTAGCTAGGTTCTAGATTTACAGAAATCAGCTCTCTTCTAAAGGCGCTTAATTGAATACAGAGCTAAAATATATATTTAAGATATTTCATTTGTAGGATTTATCATGAATATAAACTACTGGAAGCGTAATTCAAAATGTATTTACACATATCGTATTAAGCACGGCTATCTTAATTGAACACGTCCGTGTGTAATCGTGTCCGGTCGATATCGTTCTTATGGAGGAACATTGGAAGTTCTTAATTCACACGAAGATTGCTTATCACCTGAGGGTGTGTCATGATTTTGGCTCAAGGTCAATTGGGCAAGTTCAAGGTCACTGAAAGGAGAAGTGCATTATTCATGTTCAGTCTATGTCATTCTTATGTTATTTTTTTTGGAAGTTCTTAATTCACACAAAGATTGCTTGTCACCTGATGGTGTGTCATGGTTCTACCACAAGGTCAAATATCTTTGGACAAATTGAAGGTCGCTGGAAGGAAATGTGCAAAATCAGTGTTTAGTCTTTATCCTTGTTTTGGAGAAACAAGTTCTTATTTCACACAAAGATCGCTCATGATATATGGCTTTTGACCAAGGTCATTTTGGCAAGTTCAAGGTCATCGGAAAAAAAAGTTCATTAAATGTGTCCACCCTATACATTTCTTATGGAGAAGTATTGGAAGTTCTTCTCATAAAGATTGCTTATTACTTTAGAGTTTGTCATGAACTTTATCCAAGGTCAGTTATGCAAGTTTAAGGTTATTTTTTAAAAAATATCTAATTCCTGTGTAAGCAATGTCTTGTATTGAAAAATGGTTAAAAGCTCAAATTAAACACAACGATTGTTTGTGACCTGTAAGTATGTCTTAAACTTGAGCTTTGCTCCTTTATGCAAGTTGAAGGTCACTATAAGAAAAAGGGTGCATCCATTACTTAAAAGTTATATTTTTTTAGAGGGGGTATCATTTGTGAGCTTGCTCACAGTTCCTCTATTCAATAAAGAGAGATTGTTTTATTATGCATCGAAACATGGTGCTACAGACGATGATGAATTTAAATAACCTTTGTATTTAATCTTGAATTTAACTTATGATAACAACCCTATACTTGCGTAAGAATTGCATAATCATAAATCATATCAAAGACCCCTTCCCCTTCCCGACTGATTTAATGAATTTCGTGTTTTAGGGTATGTCTTCCCTACTCACCTTGCCAATCGGCATACCTGTCTGTATTTTATATAAATTAGTCTCTCTCTTTTTCTTTCTCTCTCTCTCTCTCTCTCTCTCTCTCTCTCTCTCTCTCGCACACACACACACACACAGACACACACACACACACACACTTCAAATGACTTTAAAAATTCTTGCATTTCTCTGGTTTTTCTTAGTCAAAATATGCTCACATTATTAAATATAGATCTTTAAAATTTATATTTGTTTCGTATAATTGTTTGACAACTGTTAAGACTTCCAACCTATTTTACTTTAAATATTCACATTATATTCATCATGTTAGAGGACTTATTATTGATAGGAAACACGTGTAAGTTTGTGTGTACAGGTTTTAAAGCATCACATGATTTGGTTGGCCTTTTTGTTTTTGATTTCTCTGAAGTAAAACTTTATTTTTTGTAAAACATAAAAAAACACACAAAATTGAAACCTTCTTTTCCGTTTATTTGATCAAGTACATTCGTGTATTAACAAAACGATTTGATTTAATTATCGTGTTTACCATATGTGCATTAACAGCTCTATACCCGGAATTAGAGCAACTCGTCATCTTCACAGCATATCACCATGTTGTCCAAATTTCCAAAAAATGAAATTGTTTTTAATTCAATTATCAAATCATTAGAATAATTAGGAAAAAATGACGGAGCTTGGACGTGATTAAACGTGTTTACTTCCTTTCCATACAAAATTTTAAAGATTACGTGTAAAATGATAACACATACCACTATGTGTTTATTTACAAATATGTTTAGTGGTTTGATTTTTATAAAGAAAACATATAATTAGTAGGAAGTGAGTGCTTTGATAACTTAGCTTCCTTTACTTCCGCAACAGTTAAGTGTTTTGGTCATAATGTGCCAGGAACTAGGTGATATATTTTCATAGCGCCTTTACACTCAAACTCATGAATTTACATGACTTTTCAGTTCGGATATATTAAAGAGTTAAAGTTAAGAATGACGCTCGATTTAACGCCTTTTAGTTTTGGTATTTTTGGCCGTAGTCATATTAAAACAAAGCATAAATGAAAATTGTATTAACAGATGGAAGGGCATGCTCTTCGTATGAACAGTTTCTAAGACGAAGCAAGCTTCGGACAAAAAAGTTGATAAAACAGGACTACAACTGTATTAACAGTCTCGCTTGAAGTCATCTTTTCGTAAGTTCTATGGTCGATACAGCGACTTTGTCAGCAAATACAATCTTCCACTGGATCGTATGCTGACTGACGTTTTTCATACTAATTGTTAGACCATAATTAACCACCTAATTGTCTACGGACTTTTCCGATTTTTATTCTTCCCGATTACAACAAAGAGCACACGGCCGGTGTGACCGGTCAGCATATGGTGCTCACTCCTCCTAGGCACCTGATCCTACCTCTATCTATTTTGAGTGTTATTGTCATATTTTCATTTATAACTTTTGATAAGTGCATAAAAGTTTTTATGAAAAAACTTGATGCATCCAAGTTGTTTTAAGCATGGCATTTTTAATTAATTAATACAATGAAAGTTAATGTGGTTTATTTTTAGCAGATGTTATGTATTACAGTTTAGTTAAGAGCCTTATAGCAATCATGGTTTAATTACATGCAAATGTAGCTGGTTTTGTTAAAGTTTCTCAACCTTTGATCTTTTAATGGTTTAATCCATGTCAATTTTATTTGAATTTAAGATCCATATGTAAACAATCAAATTAATTTAAAATATTTGTAAGTTGCGATTAAAAAAATTACGTTGTAAGAACTAGCACAGGTACACTATCATAGCAATTATAGCAACAACTGCTCCACAATCAAATCTAACATGAGTTCTTTATTTATTTCCATATAAAAAAGCACTTATTTTTTTTACAAATAGTCACATTCCTTTGCTAAATGTTTGTGAACATTTTTAGGTCATTTGAACTTGCCAGTGTAAAAGCTAACACAATTATAGTGAATATTGATACAAATGTTAACAATTTTTTCGACAATTGCAATTATGAATTGATTTATTTCATCAGAGATTTAGGCCCTAAATACATCAAAGATGCAGAGGAATTTCTGTTTTAACGGTAGGTCTACAGTGTGTACTAAATATAATGGGGAAATATTTCTAAATCTTCTTTTAAAAACCTACAATGCTACAATTTTGTGAGATTACTATGCAAACATCCTCAAAAAGTGTAGATTCTAAGTTATTCAAACGTGACCCCCGACAATTACAGGGGCCTCAAGAGGGGTTCAAAGAAAAACATTTAAATATATAGGGACTACGGGTATGTTTAAACCTCTTCTATTAAGATCTACATTGCTACAATTTTTGGAAATTACTATGCAGACATCCTCAAACGTTAGTTTTAAATTGGTTATGCCTTGACCCCCGGACCAATACAGGCGCCCAAAGAGGGGTTCACAATTAGACATTTGAATATGTATGGAAAATGTTTAAAATTTTCTTTTCAAGAACTACATTGCTATATTTTGTGAGATTATCATGCAAGCATTCTCAGATAGTGTATAATATTCAAACCGTGACCCTCAGACCAAAACAGGGGCCCCAAAAGGTGGTTAACATTTCCTTTTTGAGAACTTCAATGCCAGAATTTGTGATATAACAGGAGCCCAAAGAGAGATTCAAAGTTCAGTATAGAAGTTTATAGAAAAAATTCAAATCTACTTTTTTAAAAACTACAATGCTACGTTCAGTTATTTTACTATGTAAGCATTTTCAAATCTTCATATACTCATATAAAGGTTAAACACCTTCTTTAAGTTGTTAAATTATTTATAGTTCATTTAACAATTTAGTTAACTTTGATACTTCAGGGTCTATAATAAAAGGATTTGATGCATTTCAGATCATGGGATATGATGTCCAAAAAGGCTTCTTTTTTATATATTGTGATCATGTAATGTCAAATCTTGTAATATATGAGAATTTTTTTAAACGTTAAAATTCGTTATTTATAAGTTTTAAAATAAGTTACGTTTACCAGCTATAAACTTTTTTTTTTTATCATCAAATGTTTTTAAAGCTTGAGGTTCTACAAATAATGTTACAAATAATTTCATCCTCTGGAAACATAAATTAATAGTTTTTATTCCTGATCTGAAAAAATATGTTTGTAATAAAAACATATTCAATTAACTTCCGACAAAAATTGTCCATATGATGTTATAATATTATTTTCAAGTGTACAAGGTACAATTCTTTAATGATTTATTTCCAACCTAAATTTTCTTCCTTGTTTTAAATTCTATAATTTAAACAACCATTTAAACAACCTCAGTGCAAAATTGGAAAAATACAAAAGAACAGATTGCACGAAAAGGTACGAATGCAATACAATTTGATTTTAAGGGAAAAAACATTCAATTTAAGATAGTTTTTAAAACTTTTTCATGTTTGTTTGTAATTGTTGAAGACATTTTGAGATTTTTTCCTGCTTGAATGTTGTCTCCAAAAAACCAAAAGTTCGCTTTTTACTTTTGATTCATATTATTAATAACCCATTCGGGTTGAAAGAAATATTTTAATGGTTAAGTACATGTATATCGCAATGTAAAAATGCATGAAAAGTATTCGGTCTAATTTTTAATTCGTAATAACTGCAGGCCCATAATAAGGATCATTTCTCTTAATAACAAACTATTATATTTGCTATATATGAGGTGGTAAAAACATGCATACTGGGTTGCTCCAAAGAATCACATCCAAATCAGGTCAACTTGTAATTATGTTTTAACAGACTTTTCTCTATGTTAAGAATATATGTAACAAAACCGGAAACGCAAATGTTTTTATTTGTAAGTGCACTGGAAACGCAATGACTAATTTTGATAACACTTGTCATTACAAAGGGCAAAATTTCGTAGATTTTAGGAATTACGTTCACTTGGGGTTTAATATTTTTTTTTTTAATTTACCTGAAGTAAAAAATTGTTTTAAAAACCCAAAATAACAATGTTATAAATCAAATATCGATAAGGATATTCATATATTTTGTTTATTTGAGGAAGATATGCTACGACAAAGGTAGTTTCAAAAGATTCATTACGAAAAAGTTTCAAATAGATCAAAGGAATACAAATTATACAGCCTTGTGTGATGATGTACTTCTACGTATTTTATTACTCCTTTTGATCATCTCATATTTATAAAATAATATGTTTTACGGTGCTACCGTTCTGGCGAGCGCAGCAAGAATTATACACATACCTTGCATCATTGTTAACTTATAGTTTTATTTAGGTAGCAACGAACGTCAAAGAATTTTTGAGAGAGTATATTGCTCTACAATAAGTATGCCAAAGGTACTAATTTTAATGGTTATGATACATACAGCGCAACCCACTTCCCAGAGAGAGAGAGAGAGAGAGAGAGAGAGAGAGAGAGAGAGAGAGAGAGAGAGAGAGAGAGAGAGAGAGAGAGAGAGAGAGAGAGAGAGAGCGCCTGGTACCTGTTTGTAGGTGTGTAATTTCCCACTTTTAAATTTAATGGTCTGACTATATCCCATATCTACATAATTTTTTTAACTGTTTATTTTTTTATTTTATTCCTTTGTGATTTATTTCAAAATGTCCTATTGTTTATTTCCTCCCTACTCATTCATGCACAATTAGCTTAAAAATGGATCGATATGACAGTAAAGTATGGCTCTTGCTAATATATATACATAAAATCTCTATATCATAAAAAATTAAAAACAAATCATACGTCAATGAGGCAGGTATCGCAGTCTGTACTGAAATAGCTAGTACACGCATTACAGATGTTTGATCCACCTCTAAATTTATCGCGGGAAATATAGCAGGAGTGCACTGTGACGTCATCCATGACTTTGTTCGTCTTTGTTTACGTTTCTCGACTCATTACGGAGGTATGGAAGCATGTAACAAATCTTTTTAGTCTCGCCAAAGCATATGCGGTACTCAAAACGTGTCTTCAAACTTTAAGTCACTGTATATTACGAGTTAAAAGTCGGCCATTTTTGGCATAGCACCACGGGTGAAAACATTAGAGAGCATTATGGGACGTAGACAAAAAATTTTGTTTGATGAACTGTAGGTTTAGCTCGTTCTTTTTCCCGCGCACACTGGTTCTTAGAGCTCGCTTCGCTCGCCGGCGCTGCGCGCCGGCGAGCTGCGCTCGCTATTAGAAAAAGCACATATTTAAATCCTGCTTATTTCGTATGGGAATTCAAATGGTCGATCAAGTACATACTGGAAAATTGCATAATCACCTTGTTAATTATGGATGCTTAAATAACGATAAATAAAGAAAAACAATAATTTTCAAGATCGGAAAATTCTTTAAAACAAAGCAGTTATTATAGGGGATTTTTTCAGTTTAGATTAATCATTATTATACGTCTTCATGTTTGATTGAGGGGGTTTCTTGAGATAAAAATACACGTAACTTACACAATCTACATACGACCTTGATTTTTAGGTACGGACGTGTACCAAATGACGATTTTTTTAAATTTCTACTTTAATTTTGTTTTCATATTTTCTGATTTACCATAATTTCAGTTTCCATTAGTCAACTCTACACCCACCAAAATTGCTTTGTCATGTTATTGCTTTTACCAAAGTGAATTTTATTTACAATAATAATTTTCTCTTAGTCTATATGGTTATTTCACTGAATTTTACTATATTGTATACGTGATACTTGCACAGTGACTAAAAGGTAACCTTCAAGCCAAGATCCGCTATTCAGTAACCTATCCAAATCTTTCAATTCACATTAGTTGACTAATTGACACATGTTTATCATATGCAATTATGAGAAACATGTAATTTTGAAACGTTACGTCTTTTTATGTACGATAAAACCAGCAATATAATAATGATTAACATAATTTGTGTATTGTATGTTATTGTATGAACATGATTGTCAATTTTCTCAGAGTTTCAAAAAGGTGCATTATTTTATTTTCTTTCGTAAATAAATTGTTTTGTCTTCTAATTTCTTTTGTAGTAAATGTGTTCCTTTTAAAACATTTTTTTCAGCAATTTAAAGGCGTGATATCTTTTTTTTTTTTTGCATCGATGAATACACGTGAATGACAGTAATTTCCTTTAGATTATTTTCCTTTGTCAAAATCATATGGACAAAATCCTGGTTATCTTTTTCCGTAAGTTTGGCTTTCTTAAAGAATGTACTGCTAAGATCATGATTAATATTTTTGTCTTTCCATGGATCGGATAACGACATGTTGTTGGACTGCCCTCTATTCAGATGTTTCATTTTTGTTTAAAGTGATTTCTCTTTTGGTACAGTACCAGTAATTGAGGCATGTTTATGCTATACTTTTCTTTAAATCAGTTCTTTTGTAAAATCATGCGGTAAAAATCTTAGTTATTTCTTATTTTCTTATTTATGTACGTCTGGCATAATCATAGCTTCCTCAATTTCATGACTAGTATTCAAATATCACGCAGTTTTGAAAAAAAAATGTGTATAGCGTCAAATGAATTTATTTCTACAATTTTGAATATTGGTGAATTAAAGATTATGTGAATACATTTATGTTGTAAAGATAATATTCAATCTATTATAGAATGTGTGGAGATTGTTTCACTGGGAAATGCAACAATATTTTGGCATTCATCGCAAGTTATCTTTGAAATCTCTGATTTTGTCGGGTAAGTTTATATATCTAAAAAGAAATGGGTACTGCAAATTGTATATTAAATTTTTCATTAAGTTAACTCAGGATTCTTGATAATGAATCATGGTTTAAAAAAATCAAAATCTTTCGTATTTTACAATGTACACATGTACAGTGGTATTTTTTTATATCATAAAGAATAATATAATTTCAGTTTTGTGGAGTAATGCATATAGTTGGTCATGGTTTGAAGCGAAAGATCTGTGTCAGTCAAATGGAACAGTTATTGGAACAAGATCTAATTCAGATAACTTTTGGACCAAATACTATCACCGTCGCTCTCACTGGATTTCCACATTAGGTAATCACCATTGATGTTGAATTTAATAAGGTCTGTTTTCAATATACAATTTTTTAAAAGGTAAAACTATCTCTGGACTTTGTTGTAGGATGCTCCTCAAACGATAGGTTGGGCAGTTATAAAACCTATGATGTGCTTTCCGATCTAATATCTGCAGGACTTTGCCAAGAACTTTGCATGGAACACTTTGGATCAAATAGAATATTCTTATTTGCATATAGGGTATTTACCCTCTTATTTAAAATCAATACTTGTTGGAAAACAAATGGTAAAATCTATCATCTGTTTATACGGCTTACACATGTAATGAACGTGTAATTTGTTTTAGAAACAGAAATGTATCTGTCTAAAAGACAACCTTATGGATCTACACCTCCATTTTGACAATTGCAAATCTGACTGTATTGGAGACTTTGAATTAACAAAAGACTGCGGTGATATGTTCCTCGTTCTTTTATCGAGTAAGATATAAATTAGTAAAGTTTACCACATTTTTAACACTTTATTATTCCTACTACCGTTCTGTCCACAACGACTAAACAGACACAAATTTCATCACTTTCGTATCAAAAAAAATTTTTACTACTTTATTAGTAGTCTGTCCACATATATGTATTAATCACATTTCGACAATTTTGATTTTAATGAAATACACTCACCTATGAAAGAAGTGCAAAAGAAATTTATTAAAGGTAAAATGATAAAGATATAAAGATATTTTCATCGAACTATAATCATTTTTACACTTGGCACTTTTCCAAGAAACAGATTCCTTATGTAGAATAATAATGGGAAATATTTACATTTTTTCTCCATTCAAAATCACTCAGAATACCTCGCAAAATGTTTCAACGTTACCGTCAGGGACTTTCATGTCTCTTGCATTGCTGCAAAATCCAAGCATTCTTCTTTTTTTAACCATTTATTGAAACATGAAAAACTAGAGGGGCGTTTCAGAAAAAAACCTTTGGATTTTTTTTACTACTGAATGAACATCGTATAAATTCTAAGGCATCTTATTTAAGAAAACGTGCTGCATAAATATGTTGGGACAGAGTATAGATAGTGTATTATTTCTTATAAGTACCGATGAATGTGATTTCTTCAGATTTTCTATTTCACGAGTGTATTTTTTTTCAGAACCAATCACTAAGCAGGCAGATGTTTTATCAAACTCCACTTGTATCGCTATGCGTTGTGATACTGAGCAAACTGAAGATGATCTAATTGATCGCAAAGATTGTAAGAAAGTGTGCAGTGAATCAGGTAATACTACTCATCTATAGAAAATTAAATCAACAAGTGCCACATTTTTATTTTGTTTCTTTTAAAAATATTTATAGTATCCTTCAATTAGTTTTCTTACAGATTGATTGTTCTTTTCAGAAAACAGACCACAAAATCCAAGGAATTGCACCGAAACAAGGATGGCTTATCTTGAATCAGTATTGAACAAAAGTTGTGATGCTGCAAACTTTGAGAGTTCGAGAAAAACCTGGTTTATTTTAAAAAGACAAGTGCACATGAGTTATGATCGAGGTAAATATTACTGAAAAGCAAGGAATGATATAATGTTTGATACATATCAAGTACTTTAAATCAATACCGCAATTGTCACAACACAGCTGCGAATAATTATATGAATTGATATCTATGCAAGATATTGTGTTGCGTTCAAATAAAGTTATACATTAAAAAGTACATTGAAATATCTAAACAACTCTTCCCAGAACTAATTTAACATAATGATATAAATTCAAAAGTAATTGACTAGACCAACATACAACACTGAAAATGTATTGAACATCATCCACTTTCATTTAACTTAGATCACAAAATACGATGAACACTTAACAACGTAATGCTCTTACTTCGTAATACAGAACAGACAACCCATGATTATTTTTGGGTGGTGGTACAGGCAGTCTCTCTGTAATAATACATGTATCAGAAGCAGCTGCATGTACTGCACATACATGTTCTGTGATGTGTATATTGGGAGAGTAGTTTTAGGACAAAGTTTTGCAATTTCCAGTCAGATTTATTAATTTGTTTGTAAACATAAAACCGCGTTGCTTGTGATATCTGCAATATGCAATTAGGTTATCTATAACCGGCCCTAATTTTTGCATTTTTTGCTAAAAAGAATATATTTCTATAACTATACAATTCACACAAAAAATTCACACTAAAACTCTTTAATCTATTTGCATGATAATTCTGTTCCCTTTGTTGTTTCCTCTTTTCGAGGTAAATAATTGTTTTCGTTTGCTAACACTTTTAATTAAATTGTGGGAGGATGAAATTTCAACATAATACATGTAAATACATAAGCTTACTGTAATAGTCATTACAGTCATTACATAATAGTCATATACTGAAATCTCTGTATATCCCTTATGATAAACTTTATTCCAGAAGACGTAAATCCTACAGAGTTTGAAAAAAAGAACCTTTTCATTGACTGTCAACGATGTCTCATCAAATCATGTCGAAATATTGACTGCAACAACAAAATAGGTGTAATTGTGTGTAGAAATGTAAGTCTGTTCAGATGTAAGAAAGTTCATTACTATTGATTCAGGTTCATTTTTTTTAAACATAATATTGTATTGATTAAAAGGAGCATGGTCACGATTTTTTGTCAGAATTTATTTTCTCCGCTTTTAATGTATACAATGTGTCAGTGAGGCATTTCTATTAGTAAACCAAAATATGAGTGTCAGTCGCCGAGTTATAAGTGAGATAAAGGTCACAATTTTTGATTTGTAAAAAAAAACCTCGTGTCATGTTTTTGTTTACATCTTGAATGTTAAAAAGAACTTTTCAGGATAAGTCCTAAAATAAATTTGACAAACACTAGAATCTATTTATTTTAAAAACGAATAAGCACATAGAAAAATCAGATTATTAATGAACCTTTTTGGTTTATTAAACCAATGTAAACAAAAACATGGCACGAGTCTTGTTTAAATAACGAGGAATTTTTAGCTTTGTATTTTGCTTATAACCCTACGACTAAGTCAACTTTTGGTTGATCATTAGAAATGCATTACTCTTTGAAAACATTAAAATTAGAAAACCAAAATTTGACCTAATCGTGACCACGCCCCTTTAATGCATCTACATGTAGCAGAGAAATACATTAAATCATTTTTGCTAATCATTCATAAAGAAACTTCACATAGCTCTACAAACACCAAAGAAATGGTAGGAACTTTTTTGTGAATGTTTTCATATGAAAAATAGTAAAAATCGTGTTTTTCAATTACAAACTTTTGACCGGCTAAGAGGCTTTAGAATAAAAGAATATTGATATTCAAAATTCATTTCTACTCAACGCTTTTAACACAAGTGCACGTGCAATTGTATTATAGGTTTTTCTTTCTTTTTAACTATCCAAAAATTAAAGAAAGATCTGATGCGTTGATCACAAAGCCTCTTTAAAAATGCTGGCGATAAGAACAGACACGCGAAAATACTTTTTTAGTGTAAAGAAATGTACATGTATAAACGATTTCTATATTGTTTGTTCGACTAAACTACTCGTGCGAAGAAAAGTGTCATTTAAATGAACCTCTTATCAACATTATAAAATTTGTGCAGGAATCCGATATTTAGTGGCCAGGTTCTTTTTTTAAAGGGGCTGATCAAAGCTGATTCGCCCTCTATCCCAACGCCATCGACACAAACCACGGTTTGGGGTCAACAAGCTTGGGAAAAGAGAAACACTGTAAATCACACGTGGGCTACAAACGATGTGTCAACGACTGTGATGAAGAAACAAACGTTTTTGTTGACGTCAAATAAAATTGACTCTAGAGAAAATATAAGCACACTGAAAACTACATCTATAAATCCAATCAATCGACAAAGAAAGGAGGGTAAGAAACCATTTGCGTATATACAAGTAATTTCTTTATGATAGTAATCCCATAAAATCAAGAAATAATTCCACATTTCTTTTATTCATAATATTTTTTATTATAATACGTGCCAAAAAAAATTGGACATTTAATTTTATTTAACATAAACTCGGCACAAAAGAAACCCGGTAATGCTATAGAACACGTCCATGTTAGGCAAAGTGCCAGCTATTTTATTCCAGGCAAATACATTGTAAAAAGTAGACATTCAGCTATCAATCAAATTTAAAAAATGTCTACTGCATTGGTCATTGTTGCTGTTGTGTCCCCACTTATGCTCGATAAAATAGCTGAAGTGGTGCTTGGTTCACCTTATACAGCGCTGTGAAGCTGATCCTACTTAGCCTAAGGAACCAGAATAATATTCACTTTGTTTCTTTTGTGACAAAACCAGCAGCAAAAAAAATTATTAACTAGAAATTTTATGATATTAAGTATTTTAACAGAACATGTCCGGAAACAAGGTTGGTCAGTTATAGAAATCGCAATTTTTGTGCACCGTAAATTGCAAGACTTAGTATATGTATCATTAATGTTTGTCACTGTAATTCTACGGTGTGTCAACACGAATTTCCTGCTAAGAGTTACTGATCTGCTGCTAACAACAAAGGCAGCCTTCATATACTTTCAGTGTCAATTTTATTTATTTTTTTATCCAATAACAAAGTTATTTTCACGGGTTGTCTTTTCATGTTTGTGTTATGGTCATAATCTTATTTCTTGATTCATCGAGGATTTGTGTCTTCATTGCCCATATCGATTATCTTTACTAAATTGCCCCTCCCCATCCATTCACACCCAATATAATACATTTTAAGTGTCCAACTGCATGTTTAGCATGTAAGCTTTACTATACTATTTTCTATATGTCCGTCGACCTGTACATGTTTTCTGTCTCTCTCTGTCTGTCTCTCTCTCTCTGTCTCTCTGTCTCTCTCTCTTTCTCTCTCTCTCTCTCTCTCTCTCTCTCTCTCTCTCTCTCTCTCTCTCTCTCTCTCTCTCTCTCTCTCTCTCTGTGACCAAAAAGCCAAAAGCTGATATTTAATGAACAACTGAGATAAACAAATAAAAGGTCTAAAGAATGTGTCTTTTCTCTCTATATATTATGAAATATTGATCACGTTTTTGTTTTGATAAGATGAAACTGGGAAAAACGTCGGAATAGTAGCTGTGTCCTTCCTTGTTTGTGCATTGATATTAGCAGGAGCATTCTGTTTTGTCAGGTACGCAGACATCAAATTTTTATAAGGTGCTTTTTATGATCAAAGGATCAGGTATTTATTATATTATCTTTTTTGGAATTGAAATTGTATATAACTTTTTTACAATCAATGACATCGGTTTTACTTTTATCAGAAATAAGAAAAAATATGACTCCAGCAATGTTGCAATGATTTTAATGGCCTTTGATAATAGAATTGTCAGTAATTTTTTTAAGGGGTTTTTAACTAGAAAAAGATGACTGCATCCGCAGATCACAACACTTTTCAAGTATTTTAATCATCGTTGAAAAAAGAGTATTATTTAATGATTTCATGTTGATCGATGCATGCGGTATTTATTTTCTAAGGCTAATATACTGGAAAACGTTAATATTTTTTAGCGATTTAATTAGAAAAGGCGTAATATGAGTGGATGAATCAATTTATCTGTTAATTAGATTTGATTTCTACTAATTTTCTTTTTATACAAATTCATAATTAAGGAAAAGTTATATAAAAAGATATATAAAAATTCATGCAATGTAATAAAAAAAAAAAGAATTGATACATTTATTTACGCATTCATATTTTGTTTTTTCTTATGTTTTAAATACTAATGGAAGAATCTATTAAAAAATAAAACAAAGTCAACATTGTTTTACAGGTGCTCGTTTTATTATATGAAATATTAATAGATAAACTTGATGCATTATTCTTAATTCTTAGAATAAGGAAGAAATTCCTTCTGAAAAGAGAACGTCCAAGCACATCCATATTGACTGAATTTTCATCGGAAAAAAATAAACAATCATCTCATGAAAATGATAATAATCAGAGAATTGATGAAATATCTGTTGGAAATTCGCCAAAAGAGTGTCTGTATGATTTCGCAGACAACAGTAAATTAGAAGGGGAAACTCAATATAACCAAGAAAACGAATTACTGTATCATCATCTCAGAGAAAGTGTTCCGACAAATAATGTGAATGAAAATACATATATGGTAGCTGGATACAAGACATCGGACGAAGACAACGTGTATTTTGGAAGGGTGGAGGATCCATACGATCATCTTAGAGGGACGGTCCGTACAAGACAGGAAGACAATACCTACGACCATGCACCGATTGTAGGCGAGTCTGACTATTCCAGCTTTAACATTAATGTGGGTAGGAATACAGGTCAATCACATGTTGAAGAAAGCATATATGACCAATTTGAGGGCTAATAATGATAATTGACAGTTTTAAAATTCGGCTATGAACAATTGTCCAGTTTAAACTCTTTTAAGACGCAATACTTGTTATATAGACGTTGATGTCATCAACCAGCAGATTCACTTTCCTTAGACCCACTAGCACGATACTTATACAGATTAATTTAGTTCTCCAATACTAGACGATACAACGATATTGTTGACAACTTATATTTACGATTCTGAATGAGGAATGATTTAATACGCAGGATACTGTGGAATCATTAAATTTCGTGGGGGCCAATTTTCGTGGATGACTTAAATTTTACAGGTTCGTGGGGACGTAATTTCGTGTATTCATATATATCTACAAAAGGGAATATGACTTTATTACCCTAATTCATCAATTCGTGAAGGATGTTATTTCGTGGATGAGAGGTACCCACGAATTCCACGAAAAATGAGCCACCACGAAATCTGATGATTTCACAGTATACTAACAATAACGAAGGATACACGGACAAACAATACAAAGAAACAGAAAATATTCTGTTCACTAATATTGTTTTCACTTATTTGTACTTTGATGATTGTTTTGCGTTTAAAATGGATCATGTGTAAATTGAATATCTAAAAGTTTTGGCCATAATATTTACTTTATTTTTGATGTAGGAATAAATGATAAGGTTTTTATGTTCAATAGCAACAATTCAACGAAGACTTTGATACTTGTACACCTTAATCTAATTATCGAATACTAGACGATACAACGATATTGTTAACAACTTATATTTACGATTCTGAATGAGGAATGATTTAATACACCGGATATACTAACAATAACGTAGGGTACACGGACAAACAATACAAAGAAACAGAAAATATTCTGTTCACTAATATTGTTTTCACTTATTTGTACTTTGATGATTGGTTTGCGTTTAAAATGTTACATGTGTTAATTGAATGTCTAAAAGTGTTGGCTATAATATTTTTTTTGCTTTGGAAATAAGTAACAAAGCTTTTATTATAAATAAACGAATGCTAAATCAATATAGAAAAATACAAAGACATTAATGCTATTTCAGTTTGAAAGAATATACAAAAATATTCAAAAATATGGCCGTTACATATTTAAAATATTACATTTTTATCACGATGAACAATTAAGCATAATCTACATCTATATTGTTATAAAATCTACATATTAACATAGGATCGGTAATAGAAATGGAATAATTAAAACATAAAACTTAGAACCTAGAAGTGCACATTGCTTTTTGAGATTTTGACCCTCTTGTTTTTCTTTGGTTTCTTTTTATTATTATTTTTTTTTTCTGACTCCTTCTCAGCTTGATATCGCAAAAAGTTTTCCTTCGATTTCAATGAATTTTTCAGAGCTTTTGTAAAATTACCTTGCCTCAACGATGTTAAAGTTTTAGCATTTAAGTCACTTCAGTTCAAATTTCACTGCCATTTTTAATTTTTAAAAGTGATTTTGTCCGGGGGAAATCTCCATAAACTTTAAAGTTATCACTTTGAAATTTTTACTGATGAAAGATGTATCAATTCTATGCTGTACTTGGGGGTTGAAGATTTTATTCACCAATTTTGCTCAAAACCGGAAGTAGTTCCAATTTTTGGAAATTTTAATTTTTTCGAACAAAATGAGTCAATTCTACGGTATTATAGCATTTGCCATGGTGAATTCAAATCTGAAATATGTTTTAAAATCGGACAATGCATTGCAGATATATTAAAGAATAAAAACAGATTTGTCTTGAAATTTTGATTCCGCGTTCTAGGTTTGAAAAATAACGTAAAGTTAAAAATGAAATTAACTCGTACCAAAAATAATTCTATTTTTGTTAAGTCTTACTTTGAAAAATTAAAAAAATGACATGTTCGGATTTCTTTTTGTTAAGTCGTTCTTGAAATCCTAAAGGTTTTTGTTCATTCGTTCTCAGAATCATTCGGATTTTGTTACATCGTGCCCCAAAAAAAATAAATTTTTTTTAAGTTCCCCTTGTGATTGGTTTAAGAACTTTGCTTCTTACAGGAACATCTAACTTTACTCTCGATATTTACGAGCTTTGCTCTAGTTCTTATTATTATTCGTCTGGTCGAGAGAATGGTTGTATTTTTATCTCAACCAAAATCACATTTTTTTCTAACTTTAGAATAAGTAGTAACTTTAGAATAGAATTAGTCAAGTGTGATATGCATTTTTTTCATTCAACTTTTTATAATTTAAACAATATTTATTCAATATAATACATGTATTTTGAATGGAATTAGGTAGCAGGTATATTCTATTTTAGCCCTCTCTTTACACCATGATCAAAACAAAGAATCGGATACATTGAAATGTTTGATAGCAATAACTGAACGAAGACTTTGAAAAAAACAAATAAAAAAAGAAGAAAAAAATGTTGTTTGCTCTTTTGGGTCATTTCAATTGTATAATTTATTGTTGGTACATGTTGAAATTTAACCAAACTATTGATAAAATGATTTTGATGAGTGCTCTTATTCATGTGATATTTACATTGTATCATTTTTTTTTTGTTGTCTGCGCATATTTTTTAATAAATATTTTTTCATATTGATGATTAAAACATTATTCTTTGCATATATGCTTTTTATTTATTTGCTTTTCTAAATACAAAAACAAACTAGAGTAATACAATGATTTAGATGTCAGCGTTTATCACTCGAGGTTGGGCACATCGAAACGCAGCTTTCGCTGATTAACATTTGACGTTGTTATTATTTAAAGAAGCAAAATCTTGTTTAAGACAATGCATATGATCAGATTGAATTTAAACCAAAAGGTCCTGCATAAGCCAAATACATTTTTGTGATCTTTTTGTATTTAAAATTGTTTTTTAGCAGGAATATTTGATATGACATAGAAAATTTTTGAACTTCATGATATATTAAAACAGTTTTATTATATAACGTCTTCAGCATTAAAAATGCATAAAGACTATAGGGGTTAAAAATGTAGGTTTCTATTAAAAAAGTCTTCAAAGACAAAATAGTTCTTATCAAATTCAGCTGATAACTTTTCGGACTCTTTATTAATACATTTGTATGGTTTTACACTAATTTTCAATCATACTCTTTAATTCGCGGTATTTGTATTTTTTTCTGTAATGCTAGAAGAATTCATTCTCAATGATGTAAGATTTCACTGATATTTTCAGTCCTGATTTAGAATATCATGTATGTATCATTAAATCTATCTTCTGATAAATAGAACACGGCGGGTGTATCCAGTCAGCAGAGGATGCTCACTCCTCCTCTATCTATTTGGAGGTCTGTGTTGCTCTGCTTTGAATTTGTATTTCGTTTTATGGATTTTTGAGATGGTTGACGGTTTGTTATTGTTATTTTATCATTCTGACAAAATTTTGTCCATATGCTGTTATGATATAATTTTCAAGTCTACAATGTATATTTTTGTGATGAAATATTCCACAATTAAAGTGTTCTTCCTTGTTTCTAATCCTATAATTATAACAATCTGAGTTACACAACTACGAGAAGAGGAAAGAACAGGTGGCATGACAAGGCACATGTACAATACGGGGTTTTTTTCTACAAACAATATGCAAATTGACTTTGTTTTAACAATAATAAACCTTGATCTACTTTTGTATTAATTTCCGAAAATGTTTAAAACGTTTGTTTTGTCTTATTTTATTTTAAAAACAAATGCGCGATTTCTTCCTGCTTGAATGTTGTCTCCCAAAATTATTTCAATTTGCCGAACGTTTCCATTTCCCTTTTAATTAATATTATGATCAAATAAACATGCCGGATACATTAAAGCTTATATTATTAATCATGGAAAAGTATACTGCAAAGTAAAAATGTATATAAATTATTCTTTTTGATTTTTAGTTCTATATAGTCGTAAAGTTGATAGAAAGGGGTTTTTTTTAATAAAGAACTATTAATCTATGTCGGATAAGATACATATAAGCATGTATGTTGGCTTGCTGCTCGAAATAAACCAGAATCAAAATTAAGTCTATTTGTAATTATGTTTCCAAATTTCTCTTGAAACTCGCAACGGACTGAAAACAAATCATGAAATACTGTTTCTATCACATTTAAATCTGTATTATTGATAGTATTAACGATTAGACCAACATGTGCTTCGTGAATTATCACCGTTATTAGAGGGTTGTTTTTTTAATTTACAAAACGTAAACATAGCAATTGAAAAAATTGCATGTCCCACAAACCTGTGCCTTTTCGATAACATAAGTACTGTACCCGGTACAAAAACAATCTTTATTTTTTCAAATCCATCAAAATGACCTTGACGGATGTTCACTGAACAAGCGTTAAAACTGTTTTCCGCATAAAAATGTAGTTCACTGAACAAGCGTTAAAACCGTTCTCCGCATAACAATGTAGTTCCTATTTAAAAGAGAACACAAATTGTATAGCATGCCATTTGGTTATTTCAAGTTTACAACTGATATATTTAAACATCACAAGATATTCTTTTCTTCTGTATTATTCTTAAAACTTCAAGTTTTCAATGTATACTTGCTGAGCAACGTGGAATACGTCGTTTACACTTGTAGCCTTGATCACGCCATTATCAAGCCGAGAGTGCATAGTCAAATTTGTTAGAGCTGTTTCAAGAGCGTAACTATGCAACAGTTAATCATAGTTGAGTTGTTAAATATCTTACCCTACCACGCTTCACAATTCATTAAAACGAAATCAATAAAACTATGTATATGCTTAATAAACCCAGTAAACTCATTAATATTAACTAAATGTATCTATTAAGTCATATAATGCCATATCACAAACATGTTTGTAATAAACACCAAAAGACTCCGGATAAGTGCATTGAGTACTTTGATGTTATTCCTGGTCTGGCAAATTATGTAACAGAAAAATAAATTTCTTCCTACAATAAAATGTCCTCATATTTTTTATATGATTTTCATGTGTGCAAGGTACAATCCTGTTGTGAAATGTTTCCCAAACTTAACCATTCTTCCTTGTTTCTAATTCTATAATTTAAACAAGCTCAACCACACAACTGCAAAACGAGAAAAGAGCAGATATCATAAAAAGGTACGTGCATGATAAATTTGTTGTTTCTGAAAAATATTCAAATTTACTTCGTTAACGGTAGCTGATTGGTCTTTTTTTTATAATTAACATTTTTTAGATTGTTTTCAAATCTGTATCTTATTTTGTTTATAGATTTTAGAGAAATTGTAACAGCACGATTAATGCCAGATTTATGTTGTCTTCTAAAAGCTAAGTGTATTACTTTCCCTTTTAATAAGTATGATTTTGGATAGTTGAATATAAATGGTTCATAATAAAGTACATGGCAAAGTAAAATGCAGGGAAAGTATTACGTCTAATTTCTAGTTTATATCAACTACAAGACCATTATAAGTATTATTTATTCAATAACGAACTATCGTATTACACGAGTTGGGGTTAATATGCCAAATGGTTTGCAACAAAGAATCACAACCAAATCAAGTGAACCAGTCTTGCGTTCAATATTATCTCAAGACATGTACATGGATATTCATGGTCAATCATTATCGAATTCGCCAGCCGACAAAAATGTCTTGCTTAGATTAATTAACACAATTGTACCTTAAGCTGACGCTTTTACCCGAATAAACGGTCGCATTGTGCGTAATCTTAAACCTTGACTTCTAGGGTTTTTTTTATTTATTTATTTCAATCTCAACACTGACTGTGTCCAATGGTACACAGAAATGACAATGATGTAGTATATATGTAATTTCTATAGCATTAAATATTTTTGACGTCGTCATGTCAGTAACTGCTGTCAGGTTAGCGGACAAAGTGAATTGAATAGCGCGCGTTAGCGCGTAATAATAATTTGTCTGCTCAACTGACGGCAGTTATTGACACGACGACATCAAAAAAATAATTTTACCTTATATTTACATTCCCATAATTGATAAAATCAATTATGTTATTAAAAGTGCATATTTTCTCATGTCTAGGAATATTTGCCCAAAGCTTTGAGAGATGATTGAAGATTAGATTGCACTTTTTTTTTAATCGAGATAGATAAATGATAACAGACGATTGAACAACGTTGTATTCGTATTTTTAAAAGGAGTGTGTTCTATATTATATGATCAGGTTCACATAAAATAGGCAAATATAAATGTATGACTTGACCTCCAAGCCGTAGAAAAAACGCAAACCTGCACTTGATACTGAACATATATATTCATTAAGGGAGATGTGCAGCTATCTTGTACATTTGAGGATGAGAATGTAAACATTTCTTGAAATGGCTTGTTTCTGCCCAAAACTGACCAAAACTTTTGCTAAAAGATATGATTATTGTTTATAAAGTCCATATATACAGCGTAATCGTTCTAATAAGTGTCATTTTGTATTGACATCAGCCAAATTAATATCTAAAAAGTTGAAATTATTCAAAGATGATTAAAAAATAGAAAATAACATGTACATCAAGATTTCATTTTAATAAAAACAAAATTTGTGTTGGCTTCGAACCTGGTAAGTGAGCGCAAGAAAGCCATTTTATTGCATACAGATATATATCTGAATTCCACGTTTATCAATTAGAAAACAGAATTATATAGCAAGTGAAAATATGACAAGATATTGTAAGATATATTACCCAAAAAAAAAGCTTTTCTACGTTTAATTATAAATATGTAGTGTTATCTTAACGACTTTGTAGAAATTATTTATTTCAACCTGAGAATGAAACTTTTTAAACACCTAGTAAATACCCACCTTAATTTATGGAAAGTCACATCTTCTACATGGGAAGAAGATCGTGTCCTTTGCAAAATAAGAGGCAGCAAAAAGACAGCTTTTATATTACTACCAAAAACACCTCCAGTATACTTGTATGCATAGAAGTATCACCAAACTTTTGGTGATACTTCTATGCATACAAGTAAACTGGTATATTATATGAGTATATTATATTCTGAAAAGTGTGCAAATGGATTAATGATTTTACCCGTACAAAAAGAAACGGTCAAAAGGAATAATTTAAAACAAACATTTCATTATTCGAACAATCCCTTCTTAGGAAAGCTGTTATGCCTGAAATAACCATAGAGTCTAATTTTATTTAATTTTTTAAACTGCAGATACTGAAGATATCAGAAACATCAAGTAACAGAACGATAGGCGGCGGAAACTTTGATTATAAGTGTATCTTCTAATACTCAGTATAGCAATTATTTTGTTAAAGATATGATGTCTTCCTTTGGTATTCTACATTCGCTCTATTTGAGATCCCTGAGTATATCAGGTGAGAACATATATTTCATTCCAAATCCATCTATCAAAAGAAAATATAAAAGTGATGATGATTATAACTCGGTTGAAACTTATAATTTTTATAAAGTAATGTCATTCTTTTAAAGTTATAAAGGTTAAGGACATCTTATTTTAGAGTATTTTAATTATAAAGTTTCATGTATTTTTTATCAGAACTGTACCATGTAGTTTTTTTATATCTATTTCATCAAGCTGTATGGCTTTGTGTATATTGTGTCAATTACTGGTCATGGTTTGAAGCAAGGGATTGTTGCCGATCAATTGGACTACCTTTGGGGACACAGAGTAACACGTCATATTCTTTCTGGTCGTTTTATTATACACGTCGCTCTCACTGGATGGCACCATTAGGTAATTGTGTTTAACTAGTCCAAAAGATTTAATTTACTTTCATAAACATCAGTTAACAACTTTCTTCTGGGTCGCGGCTTTACAACATTGAATATAAACTATACACCAAAGCTATATTGTAAATGAGTCTCGAGGGAGAATGTTTCAAAGATACGATATTCTTATATTTTTTTTTACAGTGAAAGGCCAACTTTTGGGTAACCATGTGCAAAATATTAATCAAGTTGACCGGATAGTTTATCTGTTTGCCGCACTCAAATTTGGTCGTATGTCCTAATCATCTCCGACTTTTTATATAAGATTATATAGGAAAAAGCGCGTTTTCATTTTCCATTTCATGTGTAAAATATTACAAACATACGATTTTCCTTTAACTTTCAGCGATGGAAGGATAACGTATGTTAATATTTTATCAAATTGAAACGAAATTAAATGGATAGTCTTGGTACTATAAATGTGTTTTGCCAGCCATTTTACAAATAGAATTATATAGAAAAAAGGATGTTTACGAACCAAATTTAATTTTATTTGTATAAGATAAAATTACATAATTTCCACTCACACAGAACATCAAAGGATCTCTGTGTATTTCTATTGTTTGAACATCTTATATCTTTAAACAAATTATTGATGTGAATTAATACATGTATAAAATCTTGTACTTTGCCCTTTTCACTCTGTTCCTGATTGATTAACTATTATTAACTATTATCATTATCTTATTGTAGGATGTGTTTCGAGCCTTAAAGGAAAAACTTACATAAATTTTAGTATGCAAGTGCCTTCAGCCGGACTTTGCCAAGAGCTTTGTATAGAAAGATTATTTAATATAACTCTGTTTATAGTTCAGGTATTCATATCTTCCCGCACATATTTTTCCTTCTTTAAATGTTGCATAATTATCAATGTACGCTCATACAGAAAGTGATACTTTTCAACAAGCGCGATAAAAAGATGTCATCAATTACATTATATTACTGTCGATAGCTAGATACATGTAAGAAGTAATAAATTTTGTGTGATTCATCATTGTACTAGAATGGGACATGCATTTGTCCGACAGACAATCCTTTGGATCTATCTCTCAATACCAATCACTGCAAATTTGACTGTGTTAATGATATGAACTCAACACATAGCTACAAGAATAATTCATGCGGGAAACCTACGGCACCTACAGCCTACTCTGTTTTTCTTTCTCGTAAGTTTTGATAAGATATAAAAATTTTGTGAAAAGACAATATCACTTTTTATACAGAATTTCACTTACTTTGGAATTAGTAAATTGAAGGGAGTGTGTAATTTTGTGAGTACTCACTATTTCATTTGTTATGGTTTGTGGGGATATGATATTGGTGATTCTCTTGTACAATAAAGCATTAAGATTTAATTTTCCAGTTAGAGGGAGATGTTAATGAGTTAAGAAGGTTTAAGGAATTCACGAAAATTCTACTTATACCAAATTGAGAACAGCTCAATACATTATGTCATAAAAATTTAATGGCACTGCAATATGTATTTAACAATAATATAATTTTACAAGAGAAGTTGATTTTTTTATTTGAATGATTGATCTTTCAATAATGGCATTTAATTTCACAAAATAACCATCACATAAACTTTCGTTAAATGTGGGTTGTGTGCAAGACTCCCTCTATTCTTAAAGTAAAGTACATCTTACAAGAAATCTAGAAATATTGAATAGACCTTATGTCCATATACTCACTTTGCTTATGAGATGTGTATGACCTAGGAGACATTGAAAATAATATTTAAGTATAATTTTATGATCAATTAAGTCCCGCCCATACACTTAAACTTTTGATCTAGAAGGCAATAAATTCATAATATTGTTAAATAACCTTTGTGTTCATTATTATCATACTCTAAGTTTATCTTGATGAAAACGAAGATTTGAAAATTGATTTTAAATGAATTCATATTCATTAAATTGTCAATAGAACCCCGCTCATATACCAGAGCCCCTGTACAAGATGAAACTTAGTTCACAATGTAGGAGTTATAACCTATCTCCTCAAAATATAAACGCACTTTTTGTCTATTAAAACATTCACAAAACACATTAATGTTCACAGATTTGCCTAACATTTATGTCACATTGGGTAGATAATCAATTTGTGGTAGTGTAACAAATTGTTCCCCTATCCCATACAGTTGCCACACATAAAGATTAACCTGATAATTTTTAGAGAATATCTAAAAATGTTCATAGATTTTCAAGGACACTAGCTTTATCGTAAACGATGCATGACAATTGACGATATCGTTTGGTGAACTGAGTCACAATAAGATATATGCTATGAGGTTTTTGTCTATTACTGATGTTTTGTTTGAATTACCTCTAGATCTAATGTGTAATATAATAAATATTGTCATATTGATTGTCCTTGTTAACATATGACATTTTGATTAGATCATTTTGAATAATTTAAATAGAACTAGTCCAGGAGGAAGATTGGGCTACAATAAATGTCACGTGCATTGCTGTATACTGCAACAAATCGAAGCCTACAGATGACCAGCTACAAGGTTGCGAAGACGTTACCATGGAAAAGGGTAATTGTTTCTATTACAATGTTTATATATAATATTATATATAAAAAAATCAGAAAATATTCTTTAAATGACTATATGAATGATATAGGAATGTCTAATCGTCTAATCAAAAAATCAGAAAATATTCTTTAAATGACTATATGAATGATATAGGAATGTCTAATCGTCTAATCATAAATTTTATTAAAGTTTCAATGTGACCTTATCTGTGTTTTAATATTTTTCTTAAGAATTTTTTTCGTGAAAAACATTTTACTAATTGATTAAACTTTTCAGTGAAGATTGTCGAAGAGGAGCGATGTGAAAGCTGTAATACTGCATTTAATTTATTATGGAAGGGAATCAAAAGTACAGAAAAACGTTCAAAAACAAATCCGTTAGTTTTCAGAAGACAAACCTACATTAGTCATGATCGAGGTAAGGCAATTATGTGAATAGATACTATTTTCTTTAAAATTTAAACATGCTTAACCAGATATATTGATATTTGCAGCTTACTGTGCGAGATCTCTGTTTGACGACTTAAGTGAATCTTTTATGTGAATGTTAGTATTATTCGTAACTTCTTTTAATTTGTTTAACGGTACTACCGTTGTGTCGAGCGCAACAAGAATTGCACATATATTGCACCATTGTAAACTAAGTAATATTTTAACAGTTATCACCTAACATCAAAGAATAAGAGAGAGAGAGAGAGAGAGAGAGAGAGAGAGAGAGAGAGAGAGAGAGAGAGAGAGAGAGAGAGATATGAAAGAGGGCGAGAGAGGAGATATTTTTATTTATAATATATCTAAGTTTAAAGATATTCTTACAAAATACATTGACTTGCTTCCCCCTAAAACCGTTCTTTACTTTTGGAGACAATTGATCAGTCTGTAAAATGTAATTTGTGTTTAATTGGTCAAAAGTGTAAATATAGTATAATTTTTCTTTTGTACCTTGTTATTATCTGACTTATTTCTCCCTGGTTTAATTTCAATTTTCCAATTTAATGGTTTGACAACATGCAAGATCTGTATAGCTTTTTTAACTGCTTATTTTTTCTCTTCTTTTCTTTATTATTTAGTAATTATTTAGTTATTAAATGACATCTTTTTTTATTTCCTCCCTACTTAAACATACTGTTCATGCACGCAAAATTGGCGTAAAATTCGATTGATATGACAGTAAAGTATGAAGTAAAGGATAAAGTAAAGTATATATAGAGAGAGAGAAAGAGAGAGAGAGAGAGAGAGAGAGAGAGGGGGGCCACAATGGGGGGTCGAAGTTTAACATAGGAATATAAAGAGTAAAATCTATAAAAATCTTCTATTCAGAAAATAATCAGCCATGAAAGTTGAAACTTGTGTGGAAGCATTCTCAGGTAATGTAAAATCAAAATTGTGACAATCATGACCCCCCGGGGTAGGGTGGGGCCACAGTGGGGGCCGAAGTTTTACATTGGAATATTCAGAGTGAATCTTTCAAAATCTTCTTCTCAAAAACTAATCAGCCAGGATAGCTGAAACTTGTGTGGAACCATTCTCAGGTAGTGTAGATTCAAAGTTGTAAAAATGATGATTTCCGGGGGTAGGGTGGGGCCACAATGGGGGAGGTCAATGTTTAACAAAGGAATATATAGAGTAAATCTTCTTCTCAAAAACTAATCAGCCAGGAAAGCTGAAACTTGTGTGGAAGTATCCTCAGGTAGTGTAGATTCAAAGTTGTGAAAATAATGACACTCCCGGGAGTAGGGTGGGGCCACAATGGATGGGGGGTCAAAGTTTTACATAGGAATATGTAGAGTAAATCTTCAAAAATTTTCTTCTCAGAAACGAATCAGCCAGATGATTCTTTTTAATTGTTAATAATTAAGACTTTGGCCCAGGGACAATTCTTCGGCCTCACAAGAAGGTTCAGAGTTTGATGTAGGTTTATATCACATATATAAACAATTGTTAAGGATCTTTTTGAGAACTGCAATACTCAACATGTGATATGACTATAAAGTCATCCTGTTAAAAGGGATTTATGATTATAAACAAAAAACTCCATTAAGCTGATTTTATCATACCTATTGTTCCTCAGGTGAGCGATGTGGCCCATTGGCCTCTTGATATTGAGGAATCAACTGTCGATGATATCAAAAAGCCTAGATTTTAATTTGTCATGGGAATGGTTGTATAAAGCATTGAAAGATTCCTTAAGCCGATGAAGATACTTTGATAAGTTATTTGGATTCAGAAGCATACTAGTCCCCCCCCCCCCCCCCCCCCGGATTAGGAATTTCATGATTTTGGAGGAAAAAAAATTTGGGTAAGTAAGTTTTTTTTTCTTTTTGAAGTATAGGAATACTCCCCCCCCCCCCCCCCCCCACGGATAAGGATTTCCATGATTTTTGGAATTACTTTTTTCTCAATATTTCTTTGTCTAGCCCCCCCACTTTCAATTTGCTTCCGACGCCAGTGTAAAGCGTTGAAAAATCGTACGTTTTGATGCTGTTGATTTCGGTGAGATTATGTTTTTTCAAAGTTTCTAATAATTCTTTAGAGTTTTTTAGTATCCACATCTGATTCACACCACTTCTTGAGTATATAGTATGGAGTACACGCATTACAGATGTTTGATCCACCTCTAAATTTATCGCGGAAATCTAGCGCGAGATCTCTGTGACGTCACATGTTTAAATCTATATTTTAATTTTTTTAGTTTTCCCACTCAATACGAAGGAATGGAAGCATGTAAACAATCTCTTGGGTCTCAACAAAGCTTTGCAGTACTCAAAACGTGTCATTAAACGTCAAGGCACCGTTAATTACGAGTTACATGATAGCAATTTTTGGAATTGCACAACGGGAGAAGACATTAGAGGGCATTATGGGGTGTAGAAAAAAAATTTGGGTGAATCTGTAGGTTGAGTTTGTTCTTTTTCCCGCGCGCACTGGTTCTTAGATCTCGCATCGCTCGCTATTACCTATAATCAAAGGGATTTGTTGTTTTATTACAAATTAAACATTTGCTTCTAATTTGTATGTGTATGCAGTATGCATAACCGTTCTATTGGACTGCCCGTCAATAGATATCGATCTATTGGACTGCCGGTCAATAGCTATCGATCTATTGGACTGCCGGTCAATAGACTGCGATCTAATGGACAGGTAAAGCATTTCAGGACGTGGGTATGTTAAGGCTTCCCGATTGAACTCACAGCGGTGTGTAGAAAGTCACGTGTCTGTACGCCATACGAAATAACGTCAAAACAAACTTTGACGTCATGATCTATATTCTTTTGATATTTTCAGGGAATGTATCGTATCGTTATAATTGAATCTTATTGAACATTAATAAAGCCGCATTTTTCATTACATATACGCTGTTTTTAATCATAGTGATTCCGAATTTGATATTATCAATAGTGAGTATCAAATAATCAGCAGTTTTAAACTTCGTATAAGATAAATAACTATCTATATATCAATAATTTGGAGACTCCCCCTTCTACGTATAAACTAATATGAGGAGATGTTTTAAAGCATATAACAGCTTTGATACAAGTGAAAGATCAAAACAATCCTAGTATATTGCATAATGAAACGAAAACTTCTGTAATATACAAATTGTAAACCCTTAATGCTAAAAATGAAATTAGGTATTAAAACAGTATATGATAAAATTCCTGAACAGTCAATAGACGAGATTTTTTTTCCCTTGGTGCAAGCAATAGCTCAGCCAACGGCTTCAGGCAGTAGATCATATTAAGCTTTTCCCTGGCCTGCACCTCGGGAAAATATTAGGCCATCAAATGCTTAAGCATTGAGTAATTGTGTATTAAAGCTAGTAATTAATATTCAATCAGACAGTTTAAAAGGCCGGGTTTGTTTTAAATTTCCAGTCAATTCAGGTCATATTTTAATGAATGTCATGGCGTCATGAGTTTCCGATAATCTAACACGCCGATTCTAATGATTGTCTCTTTAGTTAAAGTAATAATAAGAAAACGTTTTTATTGGTCTCTTGGGTAAATGTGTGGTTTAAACATTTCCACGCAGCATAAATTGGGTCTTATATATGTATAGTGACAAAACAGAGACTATCGAAAACACATGATTATCGAAAACATGAAGGCACACTATAAATAATCAGACATGCAAAAGGGGACGTTCAGATTTTCAATTGTTAACACTATGACCCCCACAACTCATAAGGGGGATATTGATATTGTCGAAAATCAATATGTGAACTGAACTGAACTTTATTTATTTTACAACGATTGATAAACAAGTTCTACAACTTATATTAATATCTCTCGTTGGCACGGATGTTAGCGCGAGGGGGTCATTGGTGTGGGAAGAAGCCGGAGTACCCGGAGAGAACCCACGTGTCCAAGCGGGCGACCGCCAAACCCTATCACATACGACCTCTGTCGATCACGGGGATCGAACTCGGGTCGCAGCGGTGAAAAGCGAGTGTATTGTCCACTACGCTACCTGGACACCTATACACAATATGTAGGAATGTATGTAAAGAAAAAATTAAAGTAATCTTTTCAAGACCTGCAATGCTACAATTTTTATACACTGTAATGACTTGCAATATTTTTTTTATCGTTTTTATTTAAGAAGCTGTAACTTTTTCCGATTTTGAGAAAACGAACATATTATCCTGTCAACTATGTAAAAATGGAGGCTGTAATTTCACAGACTGCAATATAAACGCAGACCATACTGTGTGTTCTAAAGTGAGTTGGTATTAATCATCACTTTTAAACTATCAATAATATGCTAAATTATGAATAAATATTTTCTATCAATACACCTATGAATGTATATTTTATTCATTTTATCTATCCTTTGAGAGGTGTGTTTTAAAGGATTTTTTTAATATACTTTTATTTAATTGTGTTATGTGAAAATTAATTTTATATCAAACAGTTTAAAGCATAAAATAGTTATAATAAACAAGGTTAATCATTTATTATTTTTCTCAAATGTCATACATGCGGTCGTAGATCTAGAGGCACGTTGTTTTCAAACATACAAAGCATGCAAATCTTGCATAGAGAAATATTGGATTTTCTTAGTTCCACATATTTAATAGCTTGCCATTTTTCGCTTTTTTTGGAAAAATAACATTTAATGATTAGGGATCTCCAGTTCAAGACTTACATATACGTTAATTTGTTTTTAGAAGGAGCTTTTTAAATGTAATCTGACCTTTGCATCAACACCCACAAAAATCAATAAAAGTATGTTGAAGACAACTGCTACAGTTGAAAACTATTCCAAATCGCTAGAACTATCATCACCGCTATCAACAACAGTAATACAAAAACCAAACGCCGCAACACATACTCTAGGATCATTTTCACAGGAACAGACATCGACACAGTCATTTGATGAGATTACAAAGAAAAGTAAGATTTACGTAAATACAATGTTATCGAAATGATATGCATTTGAAAAATTTCTGTACTAATAATCAGTCTTTATAAGGATGAATCCATGATTAATGATAAATGGAAATTGTATACCATTAAATTTATTTAAGGAATGAATTCAATATTTATTTGTTTTATACGATATAAAATGGTTTGGGACAGTTTACGTGCTTTATAAACCGCGAAAGGTTTATAAAAAAAGCCTGAACGGTTTCAAACCATTTTTTATCGTATAAAACTTATAAACATTGAATTCATTGCTTATAAGTTAATTGTTTTACTCTTCATTGTAGATAAAAACGGTCAATTGACCTTTAAAATGACGTAAAATTGTACAAAATTCAAACGTAACGTCAGGCGTATTGATACGCTTTTGACGTTAGTCTAACTATGAAGTAGGCAACATTCTTTATACCATATAAAATAATTTTTAGCCAATCAGAAAGCAAGTTACAACCAGAATTAAATTATATATATTTAAATCCACCAAGTATGATTCCCAGGCCTCTATTTCTTACGGAAACCGGTTGTAGTTTATAGTTCTTTAGAAACTGACATGACCGAAATCCATGACATGACCGCCCCCAGAAAATGCTGCAATTTAACCTTTCGTGGAGCACCTGTTCCATGTGCTAAAACTGGTTTATTTATACGTTCTGCGCGTATTTGTTTTGTTAAAAGTGTGGGTCTTTTCTTCATATCTTCTGAAATTGGATTCTGAAATTCAAAACAAATCTTATTGCAAATAAACCGTTGTAATGAATTGTTTTACGACATTACAACATAATAAATGTGGAAAAATGTATTGTAGCGTTTGATCTTGCTTCGAATGTTTTCAAACCATATATCGATGTGTATCTTTCGCTCACACACCAACTGAAATGGGTTATTTTTTTCTCAACAGGTGATACCACGAAGAAGTATGGAATTGTAGCAACATCCTTCTTAATTTGTATGATATTAATAGGAATAATCGTCTTTATTATCAGGTAATTAGCAATGTGTTTAGATCTAAATGTTATCTTTCATGAATTGAAAAAAAATATAAGGGTTTTATGCTCGGACCCCTACTTTTTCTTGTTTACATTAATAATATTGTTCAATCAATATACGTCTTTTTGCAGATAATGCTACTTCATTCATATTTGTTGACAATCCCATCCTTACTAGTAATAAGATCAATCATGACGTACACAAAATTAGTAATTGTGGTTACTTAATTATTTGTAATCCTTCTAAAACCGACAGCCTACTTTTTTCTTCTAAATGGCAACCTACCAATCATCCAACAATACACGTTAATGGTAATCCTATCAAAGAAGTTAATTCACAGAAACATCTAGGACTGAGAATTTCAAATAATTGTCATTGTGTCAAACACATACAAATGATTCTGGCAGAGGCATCATCAAGACTCAACATACTTACGAAAAATGAATTTATTTTGGACCGTAGATCTTTGAAAAACTTTACTTTTCTTACATTAGATCCCCCTGGAATACGCTAATATCAGTTGGGATAGCATTTCTTTAGAATTGGTCCGAAAACAATGAAGCGGCAAGAATTGTGTCGGGGTTACCAGACTGGCATCAACTGAAAGACTTTTTAAAGAAGTAGGGTGGGAAATACTTTCAACAAGGCGAAAAAGCCACAAAATTACTCAATACCATAAAATGGTGTAGACCTCTTCCCTTCGTATATCACTACTCTTCTTCCGCTAAAAAACAATTAATACATCAATACCCCAGCCGTCACGGCCACTACTACTCTGATATCGAATGCCACTCAAATCATTATATGAACTCATTTCTCCCTTCTACGACCAGGCTTTGGAATAAACTGCCCTATATTTTTTAACAAAACCCATTCTTATTTAATCTCAAACGCTACCTTATCAAATATCACATACTTCTCCTGTACAAAAATTATTTTATAATGGTTCTCGTAAATATCAAATCTTGAATGCTAGACTGAGACTAGAATGCAGTTGCCTAAATGTTCATCTTTATTCTCGAAATATCGCCAACAGTCCAGATTGTACTTGTGGTGGAAACGAAACAACTCAACATATCTTCTTCGACTGTCCTTTTTACACAAATCCACGTAGATTTTACCTCAATGCACTACTTCGTAACATCAATACTGAAACTCTTTTATCTGGTAACAACAATTCATTATATCTAGATAACTTCACAATATTCAATCCTCTTCATAAATATATCATTTTATCTAAATGATTTAATGCTTAACAATACTTAACAAATCCTTGCATTTTTTAAATCTAAATATTCTTATTTTGTTCTCGCCACCATCCTTTCTTATCCCTTCATTTCTCACTTCTCTTCTTTTCACTACTGTAGCTAATATACATTGTCCTACCATTGTCAATTATTGATATATGTAAAATTTACTGACCTATTATCCTACTACTTTTTAATTAATGTAGTTAACTTAATCTAAGGAGATGAAATAATATAAGTGATAACACTTTTTTCCGAATCCTTTTGGATAAATTCTTATTCATCTCAAAAATGAATTGGATCCATGTTTTTCTTTTTATGCAATAAATAATGTTTACACTAAATGTTTACACGAAATAAAATAAAGAAATAAATGAAATTATTCAAAAATAATATATAAATTAAATTTTAAATTTAGTGTCAAAGTGTTGTGTATATGAATGTAATATTGGGTTAGAAATGCAGGGAAAAGCTATTTCTCTCCATGTTTTTTCCATTTATTTTTTTTTTGGGGGGGGGGGGGTTCTTCTTGGCGATGACATTATATACACTTTATATATAGCAAAACAAGTTGAGGCCCACATACCACCACCAACTTTTTCAGACTGTGTAAAAAATGTGACTGAAGGATCCTGTTTACCCACCTTGATTTATACTTTACTTTGAGGGTAGCTTAGTTATCGTATTGATCGAAATAACAGCAATTATTGTTTTATAACGGTGGTTTCATTAATATTCAAGGGTATCATTTTTTGTGGGTAAAGTGAAAATCACGGTTTCAAGGATGCGTAAATTCGTGGCCAATGATCCTTTCAATACAAATTAATAGTAGAAATTGCACTTCAATGAACATTTAGTTTCATGTATAAACTTAACAACGTAATCCATTGATGAAATCACAGTATATGGTTGAATGACAAATTAATATATATATATATATATATATATATATATATATATATATATATATATATATCACATTGAGTGGCATCTCATCCCCTTTACTTAACTTGTTAGGTTAAAGCTGACATGAATTCATAAAAGCATTCGGTCGCCATATTAGTTTTGATCATTCCTCAACTGTCACTGGGGTATATATACTGGTAGAGAAAGTTACGGTCCGTTGCTTTCCGATCGCGGCATTCAGGTTGCACGGACTTCTAAATACATGAACTACATATTGTAGTAAAATGTTTGTAAAAAAGAATAAAGGAAACTACAATCAATAAAACATAAATATATTTATTCTTTGAAAGAATTTTCAAGGTATCCGGATGATTTTGCACAAATAGGGCTGTTTTACTTCGCATGTAAATCGAACACGTGTGTCGTTCATTCAGAATGCATAAGGTCTGCTTTTTTTTTAAACCCCGCGGCACTACATCCAACACAGTAGATAAATGATAATAAATCCAAAAAGTAACAACGTAACATCGTTTCCATCAGTGTTTACGAAAAACACTCCGTTTCTTGAATCCATGCGGTCATTGTCATTGCTCGATCTGCCATAGTGTGTGGATTGCGCATGTGCGATGTTGTCACACACACAGGAAAATGTTCTGCAATTATCGAAGATTTTTGAAAGATATGTGCTTGGATTTCGGTCTGTCTTGTTTCGTCGTTTATTGGATATTCCTTGCCAGTGCAGTGGTTGTCATATTACTTTTGTTCAAAACGCGTTTTTTGGACGTCTTTTCGTCCAAGGTAACGTGTTCGGGTGTATGAAATACCTGAATGCGGTGAAGCATGAATAGTGCTATCAGCCTTATATAGGGGGTGTGTAGCGATGAGAAGAACAATAAAAAGACTACAACTAATATGGCGGTAGAAGGAGATGAAAGGTTAATAATTCGTATTTATGAATTCATGTCAGCTTTAAGGTTTTAAAACACCTCGCCGAAGCCGAACACAGTAAGATCGAAACGCCAAATTTAATTGGACGACAGGAATGATGATAACCAATCGTAGAAATGTAGAAAAATATATAATTTAATGTAGAGGTGAATAATAACTAAATTTAACACTTTTATAACGAATTTCTTTACGGCCTAAAAACGTTTGCACTACCATTTAACATAATAGTTTGAATAAATTTAATTTCATATAAATTTTTAAATTCACAATCCTATTATTAAAGGTATCAAAGTAATGTAATTTTATTTTAAGCCTCGGTTAGCAAAAATTATAGTCTGGTGAAATAAAACATGTTTATAATGAATTCGCTATAGTTATTATTACAAATTCGTTATACGGATCTAACAAATTACGGATAAAACGAAGTAAATCTATTGGTTCCTAGGACTTCGCTTTAACCGGGTTTTACTCTACTTTTAAACTTCAATTTTATTTTTCATGTAAAAGAAAACAAATAGTTAGTAAGCGGAAACAATCAAGCACACTAGACGCAAGAGAGAGGGGATCAAACAGAAAGGAACAGACGAGGAGTGATGGAGTTGTAGTTGCAAATTCGCCAAAATCATGTCTGTATGATTTCGCAGACAACAGTAAATTAGAAGAGGAAACTCAATATAAACAAGAAAACGAGGATGTGTATCATCATCTCAGAGAAAGCGTTCCGACAAATGATGCAAATGATGATACATATATGGTAGCACGATACAAGACATCAAGAGAAGACAACGTGTACTTAGGAAGGATGGAAGATCAATATGATCATCTTATAAGGAGAGATCGTACAAGACAGGAAAACGATACCTACGACCATGCACCGATGTACATGTAGGCGAGTCTACATATTCCAGCTATAGTAACAATGTGGGTGGCAAAAACAAATCAATCAAAACTTTAAGGGACTATATGTGACCATTTAGAAAGTAAGGAAGGCAACATATGTCAGATGCCTTTTGATTTCAAAAATTGACATTTCCACGGAAAGCTACAGTTTATTGTGTTCTTAATTTCATTTATTCAAAGTGTTTTAAAATTAGTCGTTAGTACGTCGTGTACATATAGTTAGGCTAAGTACACAAGTTTGGACATTTCATGCTTTTATTTTTTATACTTTCATGATTCATATTTGTTTCAATATCACTTACAACTCAATTTTCAAGCAGGATATACCGGTATATTCCGGTATATTTACATGCAAACACATTGACATTACTTTAGATACTAATTTATTTATTTTCATTTTCACGACAAAATAAGATTTAATAAGAAAAATCTAAAGAGTTTAATTATTTTGTATAGTGATAAAAAGAGCAACTAAAGCAAACAGTACTGCGGTAGATTATCAATTATGTTCTATTACAACGTAGCAGCTATAAAATAAAATCGTTTTGTCAATGTACTCCAAGAGCACGGCATCTGAGCAATCTCTTTTTTGTCCTTAGTTCGTTGCCATCTTGGATCGAGTGCAGTGACTGCTTTTACGTCTATCATCATTTCCTCTAAGTGAGTGCTAGGGTAATTTTTCTCAAATATACTTGCACAGTTGTAGATAAATATTGAGCCTACAGCCTTATGACGGTATGATCTGTATCCTAAGGAAAAAAGAATAATTGTTTAAAATTCATTTAACTTGTATATGTCGTAAAAGTCATACTGTGAATGTCCTATATATTGTCAGTATTTAATGTATTATTTTATGTATTATTTATTTAAATTTACCATTTTAAATTTAATTATTGTAAATTTGTAGTTACATTACTATGTTTTCATAGTGAACCTGTCTTCTGTTTATACTAGTATCTGGTATTTTGTTTGGATTTTTTTTGTATTTATAGGATATAATTTGGGATTTGTAATTGTATGTATCTGTTGGAAAACATATATTAAGTTAACGGAGTAACCGATATATATTCTGAATTGGTCATGTTTACCCTCCGTAGTGGAATAAGCAATAAAGATGTCTCCATCGGTTGGTACTCGGAACTTCTCTGCATCATCCTCTTCTTCGTCATTGTCTGGTTGAACCATCGTTTCTTGGTAAGCTTCACCTCGACAACTTTGAATAAAAAAAGCCTTTGGTTTGCCTACCAAGAAAAACTGATTAAGTATACAGATATCTTTTGTTATTTAATAATTTCAATCTTTAATTTTTTACAAATTATTTGTAGTAAATAGCACAATGTAGACACTATATGAATGTTATTGTTAATTTGATAGCAGAAGAATTGATCTCTTTCAGTATGTTGGTTTCAATCTTACCTGTGAAAGCAGGAATTTTGTTATTTTTGAAGTGTTCTAAAATGTCATCTACACTTATTGTTCTCTTTTTGCCCTTGTCGACTGTTCTGATCCCAAACTGAATAAAGCAAGACAAACCAAATAGCTGAATTCATTGCAGCTGAACAAAATTTTTGTTGACAATACTTTGTTCTATATGTTTCATGATATAAAAAAAAGTTAGAGCTATAGCCAAATTCAATGTAAATAAGAATAAAATGCATCCTTTAAATTTTTTTATATACATATTTATGTCCCGCTTGTTATGATGTTATTATTTTCTATATTTTAATAATAAATATATTTTTCATTATATATCTTTTAATTGTTATATTGCATACCTGGTTCCCATGACCCATAATAAAGAATGTAAAACAGTAGTAGTCTCTAGCATTGTCGTTCAGGTGAGTGGCCGTCTTTTCAAGTACTTGCATCAGTTCATCTTTTTTAGGGTCTTTTACAACTATACAACGGAACTTTAGCGTGTTTTCCATAAATCCTATAATATTATTTATGTCTTGATCCGCCCCTAAAATGAGTTGAAACTTGTTTTATTCAATGTAGACATGTAATGTCATTCACTCAGTGAAGGGTTGTTTTTAGAGCTGAAAACGCGGAAAGTAACGACTATAGAAGTGTTCTCCTAGCTGCAAGCTGACTACAGTAGTTTACACATACTGAAAAACGACCTATAACGCCTAAGGTAAGATCCGTGTATTTGATACACTGGCATCGGAAGCAAATTGAAAGTGGGGGGGGGGGGGGCTAGACTAATCCTCAAAATATTGAGAGAAAAACTAATTCCCAAATCATGAAATTCCTAATCCGGGGGGATGGGGGGGGGGGGGCTACTATGCCTCTGAATCCAACTTCTCAATCTTTCAAGGTAAATTTAAGAACACTAATCTTTCCTGCGAGAAAAGTGGGGGCTGAACCCTCTATCATACTATATGCCTAAAGCTTAGGTCTAGCTTTGCAAAAAAAGTGGGAGGGGGGGGGCTAAGCCCCCCCCCCCCCCTAGCCCCCCCCCCCCCCCCCGGTTCCGACGCCTATGTGATAGTTATACTTACAGTCTCTGTCTTTAGTGAAACACACGATCAGCGCATATCCAGTTTGTGTTTGTCTGCACTCGTAGCTTCTTCCCGTCGTAGGAGCACCAGAATCTAGAACAAGCGAAAAAATGAGAACCTGTCTCACAAAAACAAGTCATAAAAGGCGAAATGACAACTGTTCTTTATGGTTGTATTATGTTTACTTAGATATTTGGGAAAAAAATAAGACTTTTCAAAATCTGTGCGTGCTTCTAAATGCAAGGATGTAAACAGTATATCAATTCCAGTGGCACTTTCTATTTGTCAAAAACTGACTGCAATCTGATTGTCCTTTGTTGTGTTTTGTTATTGCTGTCCTATAACTCAAGGTATCACACCAGTAATTGACCAGTCAAAATGAACCAAAATGAACTTAGTCAATAGTAGTTCTATATATACTTCAGGATTATTTTTTTCCTTGGGTGCATTTTTACATTTTCCTTTACTTAGTTTTAACTTTTTTGTACCACTGAGAAGGAAATTTAATGTATTTGTTAGATGATGATCTTTTTTCACAGGGACTACTTCTTTCAGCGCACATGCAGCAGCTTCCTAGAAAGTGTGCAATCTGTTTACATACAAACTAAAAACACGTTGTTTTGAGGGTAGACCTGTGGCCTTTTTTATGGTGTTAGCTGATGAGATAGGTAACAAACAAGATTTCCTCCGGTCCACATATTTAGTCATGAGAAATACAAATTGATTTTTTTTTAATTTCTCTCTATAGTGATATATGGTGAAAACAATTACCGGTATGAAACCTTTAAAGCTTACAGTCACTAGGATGTAGCTTTAAATTTAGTTGAATTCGAATGGTTGCTTTTTCGAAATGAACATTTGAATTATGAAAGATGGTTATGTCACAGTTGACCTAAATCTTGAACTACGTCATAATGTTATAGCTAGACTTTTCGAGAAAGATAATTTCTTTTTAAAGAAAAAAAACATATTTGAAGTATGGTAAATTATGAAAATATTATATATATATATATATATATATATATATATATATATATATATATATATATATATATATATATATAATGGGATAAAAAAGAGACGATATCTTGTACACAGGGTAATCATTAAATGAACAGCATTGTACCGTCCATGAACGACTGTAAGATGTAACTTCTCTTTAACGCAGTGGACGCCGAGTTATGCTTTGCTTCCTTCTTGGACCTCCCCTTTCCTATATGTTCCTCCTCATCATCTCCTCCTTCCTCTTTCTCGTGGATGATGACAAGTTTACACACAAATTCGCCCCCTTCCGATACTGCCTCATCATAACTTACACGTAGCTTTGGCTGCATAAAATATTATGCATATCTTTCTGTTACAGGTATAAATTTAGGAAACATGGTATCACATTATTCTCTCGGTGCTGTGTCTTTAAGAAATAGTATGCTGACAAACTTTCATAAGTGTCTTACATATTCAAACATCAAGTGACGTTGATATATAAAATGTGACTGTCGAAGTAAAGTCTTAAAAGAGTTTTACCGTTTATATTTAGCTTTCTGCATCTGAACTCTATCCGTTTAAAAATTGAGCTTAAAGATGTTTTACTTTTATATGACTCTTTTCTAAAAGGACATACTTGTTTAAGTCTTTGACAAAGCTCGTTTAGTTCTGTAACCGCTGTTTTTTCTGTCCCTTTCTTCTCCGGAGTCGGAGTTGATTTTAAACTCAAAATTTCTAACGCCTCTTCTGAAGCATTGTCTTTTGCAGTCGTTTTGTTACTTCCAGTTCCTGTGAATGTGTCATCTCCAAGATGAAGAGTGGCCAGAAATCCCTCTGTCTGAATTTCATAATCTACTTTGATCTGTACAAATGAAGATTTGCAACTTTTACTTCTGAAATATCGTAGCTTTATTTTCATTTTTTTACTAACATATTAACTTTTTCTTTTTTTGTTTACTTGGGTAAATATTAATCAGAATTTCTTCATATATCCCAGCTTTTTTCTTCATCAGTGTATGCGTATTTTGTATGCTTTGTCAATCTTTCATTCTAATACAACACTTTAACAGATATAAGCGTTTTTATTTTGTTACAAGAGTCGTTTTATGTTAATTTTTTCCGCTGGTTTTCATTTCTTATTTCCAACAAATGTTCAAACAACTGCAGCACTTTTAAATTAACAAAGTTGTGCTATTATGTAAATATATGTATTATCAATGTCTGTAAATATTGTTAAGATTTTTATCTGTCACAATTTGTTGTTGTTATTATGTGGTGTATTTACATCCGTTTGATAATTTGTCTGTTGGAAACTTTTTTGTTTTACCTTTTTAACTATTTACTTGATTTTTGTCATCAGGGAAGAAACTAAGTGCGGTTCAATTAAAAATATTAATAGAATTTCGAGAAGTGCATGCTATTCATAAAATACAAGTAGATATGTTTGCATATTGAAGTTAAATTTTAAGTACATGTTTCCGTATTAAAAATATTATTTCAATGCACAGAAAAAAGTGTTGAAGACTATATTACAACAGCAGTGATTTTAAATTGTTACTTTAATGTATTAACTGACATTGTAATTTTTGTAAACATTGTGATACTTTTCTGAATAAGCGATATTGTTGCATTGGTATTCAATACACTTTACTTTTTATTATACCTCATTATCGAGACATAATTTCTTTTTTAAAGACAATATTGAATTATTCAGATGTATATCTTTATTAAAGTTTCCAAACCAATTTACTCAAACTTTCGTAAAGTGTAAAAAGAAAATTCATGCATTCATAGAAATCCAATTTCAATTATATAAAACATGCCGATACTTGCAGATGTGCATTTGCTTAAAATAAATATTCAGGCCCGCTCATTCGTTAGTGTTTTTTTATTTATTAAACATTTTAATCTTTCACACCAATCGCTCAGTATCAAAATAGAATACATTTTGTTGTTACATCATTTTTTGTAAATATTTTGATGAAATCTCTATAGTAATTTCTAAAGATAATACTACAATATATTGGGCCCGTTTTTTGTTGCGTTATTGGATCTACTTCCATTCTTTTATACTGTAAACATTGTTTACAGAACAAGTAACTTACCTCTATATGAAGTTTCTGTGCTATTTCATGTACTTGTTTAAAGGAGCTCTTCGGTGCCTTTAGGGAATCAGAATTTTCCGCCATCTACTTTAATACTGTAATAAAACAGAAAGTAGCTGAACATGGCGTAATTCTGAGAAGGCCCTAGCTTTTTAAATCTACTTTCATTTTTTCTTGAGATTATGTAGGAATCTATGGCTGAAATATTTTTAATATTCTTATAAAAGTATACCATTAACACAATAAACTTTTTAAATCAAACTGAAAAATATTAAAATGTTATGATTTATAATATCCGAGTCCCCCACCCCCCCCCCCCCCCCCCCCCGGTCTGATTGATCAATTCACGCCCACCCGCCCGCCGGGTGTAGTGAATTAAACGTAAGAACATGGGACGTTGTGGTTACACCCCGCTGTAGTACTAATGGTTAGAAAACTTGAACAAGTACATACAATTTGATAAAATTACAATATCTGAAGCTTACTTCTGTTCTGCTCTGTGTGGTATTTTCAAATAGCGCAGCAATGCATAAATTAAAAATACAACATTGTGTATATTTATAGCTGATGGGTATACCCAAAGTTTAAATTTAGACTATGGTGCATCAGAGCTCATTCGCTGTAAGAAAAATTCTACAAAATGACATGTTTCATTCATAATGATATTGAGGCTGTCAAACAAGAAAACATCACGAGTTATCTAAATCTTAATCCAAACTATTTATTACTTTATTTATATTATTTATATTTATTTAAAATAGACGAATAAAATTTGATACAGAAATAGGAATCACAACCCTAAACCTTGGTCAAAATGACTAGTTTACATACGTTTCAGTTACGTAAAAAAATAATATAGTAGAAAATCATTTGTGATCTAAACTGATCTTTTGAGTTAATTCCAATTTCTGTATATATTGCAATGGAGGTATGATCGCAATTTTAAAAGAGGAGAACATAACGTTTAAAATTTAAAGAATCCTTGCAGTCCGTTTCGTGAGGCAGGAAGAGCTCAACCAAGGAAAGTATAAGATTTGGCTGACAATTATTGGCAATTAGCAATTATGGCAATTGAAGAATAAACTTAGTACGTATGACTTCAAAAGCTAACTTTACTAGAACGCTGACACAAAGACGTAAACAGCAGTATGAAAAATTGAAAAAAACGAAAAAAATTAAATAAAATAAAAAATAAAAAACAAAACAAGAACATATGAAAATCAACCACAATGCACATAAGTAGAAGATGCCATATGATCATGAAACAAAAAATGCATAAATCATGACAATAGGCAATAAAAGGGAAAGCCTGATGCAGGATAAAGATGGATATATATCGTAACGCAAAGCTTTAACATCAATTCAGTGTTAGGAAGAACATTTCTGCAATGAGCTGAATATAAATGATATCATAGACATAATGTCTATATGATGATATCAAAGAGTCCTTAGATCTTACTGAAAGACGGACATTTTGTCATTCGTGTCACCATAGAAAATGTCATTATACAATTAAGAAAATTGAGAATGGCAAATCTCTAGGTTCGGGTCCATTTCTACAAATGTTCTTAAACTAGAAGCAACAGCAAACATAATTAACGAAAGAGATGTTAAACAAGATCAGGGAAACCTAAAAAGAAATTGATAAGAAGGGGATAATTTATCATGTTTCAAAAAATGTACCTAGCTTCTTCACTCTTAAAGAAAATCTCCTCAAAATTTGCCTTTGATAGATGCGTACAGGGACGAACAAGCGAATTTTGATTTAGGCATTCCTTCAAATATAAAGTAGCCATACCACGGCTCAAGTCATCTACAGAATGGCATCTCAACTACACATCAATTTTGGTGACTATGAGTGCACTCGACAAAATAAAAGTACACATTTCTAGAGAATATTATTTTACCATGGATTTCTATCAGATTAAAGATAAAAAATACGATACAGGGGTGCCTTCTTACAACACAAATTCCCAAGTCATCTAAAGCTTAGCACTTTCGACGTCATTGATGTACGCACTAGATTTCAACAAGGTACCTTCAGTCTCATGACCTTCAGCGCAGTGATGGATAGGTTTCGGAGGAACTCTGATATTTTTAATCATTGTCAGTAAAGAAGGAGAAACGGGTTAAGTCGGAAGATGATCATGTGGATTAGAAAAGCAGAAAATTGTATGACATTTTTTTATTTAATTATCATAAAAATTCTGTGTCAATAAGTCCTATGATATATCATGATATGATATTTGTTAAACAACTTAACATTGTTTAAAACCCTTAGCAACCATTAGTGGTGCCTCAATGTTAAAGAAATGAGAAAGAGTAAAGTGCATATACGTCAAAATATATAAGAAAGGAGGAGCTAAGCAAAGAAAGGTAGGAAAAAGACATGGATGTCCGATTATACAATAAAAGCAATTGAAGTACGCACGAGTGCATGCGCAATGGCAGAGTTAAACCACAGACACAACGACTTCAACAAACATATGCAAGATAAAACAAAAAACAGATGAAAGATATTATTTTGATCAACCACAATGCCATACATTTTAAAGTTGTCATCGCCAGGAATGAAACAAAACGTACCTAAAACTTGATAAATCTTGTATGGGAGAAAGCAATTTAAACACAGAAAATCTGATGCGGACTAAAGATTGAAGTATTTTGACAAAGCTAAAACAATGACTAGCTACCTGCTGTGGAAAGAAGACCAGCTTCTGTAGTGTCCTGGATGTAAATGATATCAAACAACCCTTAGATATTATTATAAGACCAAAAAAATTGTCATTGGAATCACCATCCAAAAAGAATAAGAGATCGCCATTTTAGCAGTGAAGAAAATCATGAATGGCAAATCCCAAGAGCCGAATTCTTTCCATTAATGTTCTTGAACTATCTATGGAAACAACATACTGAAAGATCATGCAGGGAGGCGTAAAAAGTAATTTATAAATAAGAAGGATATATTTCATGTTTCCAAAAAGGAGATTGCATGAACTGTAGAGGAATCTTCACTCTTCACTCTTTAGACAAATATTGTTTTTTCTCACATACCAGATTTTAATTAATCATATTGCAGATTATACTGAAGGGGGTGCGTGTCTATCTTGTATATTTGAGTATAAGAATATAAACATTTCTTGAGCTGGCTTGTTTCTGCCAAACTGACCAAAACTGTTACCAATAAATAAAAAAGCAATAAATATGAGGATATGCATGTTGTTTTGAATGCATATTACTTATTTAAAAGATAAAAAGCAATAAATATGTGGTTTTACATGCTTTGACTGCAAATTATACATACAAGAACAGAACGGTGCCTTTCTAATCACTTAGAACTGCACAGCTACAGACTTAAATTCAAGATTTAAAAATCTGCGAAAATATGAAAGGAGTTCATTAGTGCCCATTATTCAACCATTTGTTGAGAAAAGGGTCAAAGCTTGTTCATAATTTGTAACTTTGTCTCAAAGAGGGTACCCTATTCTTAAAATGGGTCTCAAAAAACATGAATTCGCAAGAGATAGTTTTGTCTATGTCTACGGAGGTATATTGAAGTTATAATTTCTTTGAAAAATATTTAAGAATTGATATTTTGAACCCCTACCCCAATTGTAGAAAGAAAGAAATTTAATTTATGCTTATAGAATTAAAAAAAAAAAAGAACTGGTAAAGTGATGTCTGTCACATTCAACGCAGATTGTTTTGAACTGACATTTATTTTTTTCGATGAAAATATAACGTCAGCGTGCCTCCATAGACACAGGAGTTCTAAGTATAAAATGGACTTTTAAAAATTTCTTATTCTGAAAATAGATTTCATGCCGACTAATAAAAATAGGGTACCCTATTTTGAGGCAAAGTTGCATTAATCTGCAATATTCAACGTTTTTCTCAACAAATGGTTGTAGAGAGGACAATAATGAACCCCTCTCTTATTTTTCTGATTTTAAATAAATCCTAAAAATAAGTCCGGATCCGATTCGCAGCTGCGCAGTTCTGCAGCTGTTCTAAGTAATGAAAAGACCTTGTTGTGTTATTGTACATGTATGCGTAATTCACATACAAAACAACATGTAGAACCTCATATATATTGATTTTTCATCTTTAGACTACACTTCTGGCCAGTTTGGCGCAGAAACAAGCTGGTTCAGGAAATGTTTACATTTTTATTCTCAAATGTACAATATGGCCAGACACCCCCTTAAGAGGGATGTGCGGCCATCTTGAACATTTGATGGTTAGAATGTTAAAATATCTTGAACTGGCTTGTTTCTGTCCGAAACTGACCAAATATGTTGCCAAAAGATATAAAAGCAATAAATATGAAGTCTTACATGTCATTTTGTTTGAAAAGTATGCATACAACAGGAACAGGACAATACCTTTTTAATCACTCAGAACAGCTGTCGAACTGCGCAGGTATAGACTTATTTTGAAGATTAAAACTCTGAAAAATATAAAGGGGTTCATTGGTGTCACCTCTACAACCATTTGTTGAGAAAAATGTCTAAGCTTGCTTATTTTCGTTGAAACTTTGTATTAAAGAAAGGTAGCCTATTCTTAAAATGGGCCTCAAAAACCACAAGATATATTTGTCTGTATCTACGGAGGTACATTGCAGATATATGTTCATTGAAATATGATGTAAACTTTTAAAATCTAAGACAATCACTTTTTTACCCTATCCCACTTCTAAAAAGGATATACTTTACTTTATACTTATAGAACTAAAAACTACCCATAAAATGAACATGTGACAGGTATAGAGATGTATGTCAAAATATAAACGGATTGTTTTTAATTGACATTTATATTTTTCTATAAAAATATAACGTCAAAGTGTCTCCATAGACACAGGAGTTCTAAGTATAGACTGGATTTTTCTCGTTCTAAAAACAGATCCCATGCCAACTGATAAAAATATGGTACCCTATTTTGAGGCAAAGTTACAACTTAAATGAGCAAACTTCAAACTTTTTCTCAACGAATGGATTTAGAGAGGCCACCAATGAACCCCCTTCATATTTTTTCAGATTTTTAAATCTTCAAAATACATTATCGATCAGACCCAACCTAACAGAAAGTAAACCCCAACTAAACCCTGGGTTTACTTTCTGGGTTTACTTCGGGTTTACTAGAGTGGACCCAGAGTAAACCCCAAGTAAAACCAGAGTGGACACAGAGAGTAAACCCAGTCATCAGAATACCCCTGAAAGCAGACGCTAACTGTGTATTCGGAATATACACAGGGTAGGAATTACGGGCAGTAGGATGGTAAGATAAAATACTAGTCTGCTTCACATTTCAGTGCATACGGTTGACCTCAAAAGCAATTTCAAAGTAAACCCAAAGTAAACCCCGAGTAAACCCCGAGTGGACCCAAATTTTCAAAAAATAAACCCAGAGTAAACCCAAAGTAAACCCAAAAAGTAAACCCGGGGTATAGTTGGGGTTTACTCTGGTGTTAGGTTGGGTCTGATCGGTACTGTAAGTCTGTATCTGCGCAGTTCGATAGTTTCGGAATTTCTATTAAACGGGGTAAGTATACACATTAAAATGGACAGAATGTCAAAAAAAGCACATGTTTTGAACCGCAACAAGATTAGTATTTCATTGGCAAACAAATTCATATGCTAGAAAATTTTAATCCCTGTCAGTCGGAAAGGGACGGGGGTATATTGGAGACATTGGATGATGATTCTGAAACCAAACAATTATATAACGACCTATAATTTTACTATTGTAATGGACTTATGGAGACAGAATGTGTGGTCCATTATGAAATAAGCCCATCACAAACACACACATACAAGGAACATTTTGAAACAAACATTGCTGTGCTTGTGAAAACAAGAATAACACATTCTTTTAGAAACAGAGAAATGGAGTCAAGTGATCCACTATGCATATTTCTACTTAGTTACTGTGCGCTTTACATATTAATAAAATTTAACTAATATATTTAAACACGTACCTCCTATCAACGAAAATTATATGATTGAAATACATGTACACATGTTTAAGAATTCTGGTGTGCAGTTTCACAGTAGCCTTCCTAAACTTTTTTGCCAAGATTGGGCGAACGTAAGTTTATCAGATATTTACCAATTACTGTAAAATTCCACACCTTGTTTTATTCTGTAACATTTCTCAAGATACCAAATACAGTAAAACATGCCAATAATGAAGTGCCAGGGACGGGCGAGTTTGCTTCGTAAAAAGCACAATTTGTTCCATTATACCCCATTATAATAGTTCTATGTAACGCGTTATCTGATTGGTTCTAGACAATCACGTGCCAGGGCAACAAAACTTCTTATATTGTACCTCATTATAATAATTCTATGTAACGCGTTATTTGATTGGTACTATACAATCACGTGCCAGGGCAACAAAACTTCATATTTCCCCGTCATCATATTTTTCATCACATCTGTTAAATTGCTTTAAAATACCTGCAAACAGATTAGGACCCGATGTATAATAAAATAATTATCCCCGTCGTTCGGGCTTTTTAACAATTTATTGCATGAACGTTTGGGAGGTATGAAGATCTATTCCCCCAGAAAAATCATATTTCCTTTTGGCATTGCCCTCTAGATATATGATTTTCACTGGGGGAATAAATCTTCATATCTCCCTTCATTCAATAAATGTATAATATCTGTCAAGTTTATAACATATGAAAGTCACGGGGAATGACGATCAATTTCCTGTAAGGGTCAACTCATTAAAAGCATGTTCACTATCACCCTGTTACATGTACATACTGTAGCACAGAGGACAAAAAACAAAATCAAGCAAGAAAATTTAAAACACAATATTCTACCCTACTTTTCAGTTGTTGATATCCAACTGTGCTAGCTTTCTTATCTTTTTTTTTCTATTAGCTTTTAACATCACAATACTGTCTTCTGCAAATTGAAGCATGTACAGTTTTATATTCATGTGTTGTTGTGTATGGCAGTCACTCCTTCAAATAAAATGTGACAAACAATCCTTATTCATCTTATTAGAGACAAAAATGCCCAATACAGTACAAAAGACCAAAGTTTATGTAATCTGTAAACATACTTTAATTCAAGAATTGCATTAATTGCTTCTGTAAATGCAATCTTTTTTAATATGTGACATTATTTTTCTACAATAATTTACAAATGACAAGATGTGTATTATGCGTATTTGTTCTTGATGTATATGGTCTCTGGTTGCACTGGCCCGTCAATCAAATCCTCCTCCACTCCCTGGAGACACCATTGGTGGTTACAGACTTCTAGCGCCTCCCACTCTCCTTTGAAGGCTTTCATTGGATCAGGTGGGGTCATCATGCCTGCTCCTGACATCTGTTCCTGCATGGCTTTCGTCTGATCAGCCGCTGTAAATAAAGAAGATGGATAGCTTAATAACTTCATTTATCCAAGTAAACGCAGAAATCTGGCCTCCCATTGTTGCAAGAAAAAATTTCAAAGTCCATTTTTCATTTTCATCTCTATTTTTTTTTAAATGATATCACTTAATCATTCTGTCATTAAAACTTACAATTATCTTGGCCCAGTATGAGAGTGTATAAACTTCTTAATCCAAAAACATTTAGGAAATACCATGAGGCTGAACTAACCCTGAAAACAAATCAGACAGCACAATAAAAATACAAATAACAATTTTGCTGGCTTTAAGTTATTACTTTTCTTTACAATGTTTACAAAAAGAGATACTTATATCAATGTACATGTGTACCATATTAATAATTGATTAAGTAAAACATTACCAAGAGGCATCAAGAGAAACCAGCTCTACCCCTCTTTGCAACATAGGCTTGAATCGGAGAGTCAAGGGAAATGGAACTTTGGCTGTAAAATCAAAAGAAGAAATTTATACTCTGTATTTGTCCAACATCATCAGCCGTCTTCAATTCACACTTTCTCAGTGATCAGCTTTTAGATTTGTTTGGCAATATCTTTTGTATTTGATAGCCTATTTTTACTTACTGGTCAAAAAGCCTGAGAATGCCCAGTTGATCCAGCCTCCTATAACAATCATAGGTAACACATTGGTGACATTACCCTTCAGCATGTCTGTCATCATGGAAGGATCTAGGAGACAGAAATAGATGAAAATGCATTAGTAAATAAATGTACAGTGTATACATGTATATATTTATGCTCTTAATCATGTCTATGAAAACCTTATTTTAAAAAAAATTATTTTCCTTTAATCATCACATGGTTTTTACATGTATGTTATTCAGGGCTTGCTTTAATAAATGAGGCATTTGTTTGATTTATATAGGATTTCAAAGACTTCAGATATTTTTCTATTAACTTATTTTCAACATACCTGTCATTGGATTTTTAGCATTCGATTCTCTTTTCTCCGTTTTGAAATAACCTGTATTTTCTGCATTGAAAAAGCTTTTCCTCATTAAGAATCCCTGAAAAGAATGAATGTAAAACAATCTATTACCCATTTATTTTATTGTGATGTAAATGTGATAATAATATTGAATATCTTTAGTTAGGCCATCCTTAAATAAATGTTTGTTTGGAATTGCTGCCAAGGGTTTCTAGACCCAAGAGGGAGGGAGGGAAATTTTTTTCTTTTCAAACTTGAAAGTTTAACTAACTAAAATTTGGCAAAAAAATTTAAATCTCCATATAAAAAAAATAAAATTTCATAAGCAAGAAACTTTGTTTATCAAAATCAATAAAAATACAAGTTTATATACCTGCTTTGTTATAAATTTTCCATTTTCTCTGAGAATTCTACTTCTGATTAGAACATGGCTGAAAAAGAATATATACTAAGATTACATCAACTTAATGAAAATAAAGTTAAGATTTATCACTAATTCTGTAGTTTAACACAAACTGAAAGTTCAAATGAGATGGACATGTTGGCTATGAGACATTGTATTAGCAGCAGAGTTCTTGAAATCTTTCGGTCCTGTCGGCAAGACCGATAAAAATAACCAAGGACCGATTACTTGAGGTTGCCTGTCAGTCCAAATGACCGGTAGATATGGACAGAGTAACTTGCGAAAATATAACTAATTTTCGTACAAAAGCAACAGAAATATGATGAAAACGCTCTGTGTAATCACTGAGGAGATCCGAACACATACGATAAATCTAGAGGAGTTTTTCGCGGTTTTTTTCGCTCTCTCTAGACTTATCATACATTTTCGGAACACCTCAGTAATTATTACTTCCGTTGCTTTCGATAAGTTTGGCGAGTATTTCGTTATATTGATACAGTGCATTTATAATGCAGCTAACAGATGTAGTCAGACAATAGGAATAAGTCTTTCAATCATTTTCCAACCTAGATTTCGTCAGAATTCATGGGAGAAATTGGAGAACTTGTTTAAAACATAGCGTGAACTGAGGGCCCCCTATAAATCCAAGATTGCGAGTGTTGTCTCGGTACGTTTTTTCAATGTACATTGCATACACCGAAACAGGGTTTTCAGTGAATGTTTTTATTGCAATACACAGAAATACACACAAAAATCCCAATGTTATCATTTATAATTTTTTTCGGAAAATAATAAGAACTCCGCTATCTGACAACCGAGCCCTAGTTACATATGAGATGAGCAGAGAGAGAACGAGAAAGAGAGAACAAGAAGAAAGTTGATAATGAGAGAGGGAAGGAAATTAAAATAATTAATGAAGTGATAAATAAGAATGTTATCAGGAGCCAGAATGTGAAAGTTAAGAGAAATCAGATCAATTAAGGTAAAAATGAGAGAAATTAGAAGGCAAATATACTTGTACATGTAATTTTTTCATCTTTCTATTGAAAATGTTTGGACAGATAGAAATCAGTCGGGACTGACAAACTTCTGATGGTTGTCAGTCCAAATGACTGACAGTGGAAAAAAGATTTCAAGAACTCTGTAGCAGTAAATTTTCTTTGTATGCAACAGTCAGACAAATTCATTTGCTGGCAACAGACACATATATGTATTTTAGATTAAGGTTTGATAGCTGGTCCACATATTTTTTCCTTTTCTATTACGATACAGATTCAGACACTATTGAACTATTACACTGCGTAACTATGCTAAAAGTCCCTTTTATTTCCATGGGGTGTTCCACTGTTGAACACCACATGGAAATAAAAGGGACTCTTTAACCAAGGGAATTAAACTGAAGGGTCCTGGGTTGAAGCCTAGTTGTGGTCATTCCTCCTACTGTATTTATAGCCCCTGAATTCTTTTAAGTTTTTAGACCTAAGCTTTTTTAATCTGAACCATCTAGTGTTGGCAACAAAATGGTCTTATATTCCCATATCATTAATGGGTACTACAAAACTTAAAACATTCAGTTTTCTAAATTACTAGATTGGTTAAATGTCACCATGCTTAGCATCATTTACATTGACATGTTTGAGGAAATTCGAACCAATTATCAAGCAAACAGTCTCATCTTATTTTACCTATCAGTAACTTGCTGCAATTCAGTCTTCTTTTCTGAGGACAACAGAATTGTTACATAATGTTTGATGATTCCAGTGAAGAATGTGATTAATACAATGGGTAAAAACACCCAAATTCGGATATCAGAATCCAGAAGCAGCTCGGCCATTTTGCCAACCGGAAATAGTCATAATACGGCAGCAAATAAAAATAAAAATTAGTTTATCTTTCATAGTTCTGATACATCGTGGCCAATAAATATGAGTAATTCTGAAAAGTTTTTAAATTTTCATGGAACGAAATATTACAGAATGAATAGATATGGTATGCAAATGTCGTAAATCATTCTACTTTCACTTTGTCATTCTCTATAACATGTGTGCAGAAGGCATTCCATCAAAAGTTGTGCAATACGAACAGTTTCTAAATGAAAGATTGAAAGCAGATTTGAGGTAGCGTACAAATGTTCAAAGAGTAACGTCTATGACAAAAGATTTATGTACCTATTGTAGTATTGACAGGGACATTGTCATACTATAAGTTAGTTTACATTCAATGTAGGTCACTGACAATAATAAGCTCTGTACATTTACTTGTTCAAACATCTTTACGTCAAAGAGGTGGTGTCCATCTAAAATTACCTCTATTTTCGTAATTAACATATATTTTTCCTAATGAAAGATTGAAGGCAATATGATTAAGGTTGCAGACATGCTCATATTATAAATTACCATGATATTCCTTGTCTGACCATTACTTACCTTTCCTCAGGCGGGCTTCTCCCTCAAATGATCTTGCCCTCAGAGATACATTCTTAAATTCTTCATTTCCCCTGGCGGTTTCAGGGGTTGGCTCTGAACCAAGTGTAACAGAATGTTAGAAATAATGATGAACCAAATTGGGATTCGAACCCGACCGGGCCCCCTGAATCTCTAGTCAGGTGCTCTACCAAATGAGCTATCTCATAGCCCCAGTATTTGTATCAGCTGTCTGACAATTATATGTTAAAAAATATTAAATATTTTGATAATATTGACATGGTGACTATCTCAAATGGTCCCACTTTTAGTAAATGACTGTAGGATGAAAAAGAATTAAAAAAGGACTATTTTATCCCCTCTCGCAACTTGTTGCAAAGGGAATGTAACATTGCTGCTGTTCATGTGTGTATATGTATGTGTGACTATTTCAGTCTTGTAAGCAAGATTCAAAGAAAACCCTTGCACCAATATTTATGTTACTTCATTCGCATCTTTTGACTATAACACTTTCATCCATGCCATGGATTGGGCACTCTATGGATGAAGACATTTTTATCCTTTTGATGAAGTATCATGAGTCACATGTGCCCAAGTTAAGAGAAAATATGCCCAGAACAAGGATCTTACACAGAGATTTACTATGACCTTGACCTCTGACCTAGAAACTTGATTTAAAGTCTATGCATTTAGACACATGTACCTGGCTGTGTTATATCTTACATGTGAAAGCATTTAAATCTGATATCAAGTTAATTCTCTTTCAGTCAAGTTATTGAACAAAGAGACAGGCTATATGGAGAGGTAGCAGAATACTTACAACTTAAAACTGTCATTGAGAGAATAAAGGTACACATACTTATAGTCAAACTCTAACTTACCTGTTCACAATTCTTTAACAATTTTTTTTACATTTGTTGACAACTCTAAAAATTAAATCTTTTTTAATGATCTTGAGACCAGACCTTTGATTAATTATCCCAATTGGAGAAGTGCCCAGGCATGTTAATTTGTCAAAAGTATCTAAAAGAGAAAAAAAAAACCTTCTAACATTATAGTGCTTTGATTTTTGCAGGAATCAAATTACAAAAGTGATGGTCTTAAAACCAAAGTGGACTTGGGCTGCAATTTCTATGTTCAAGCAAATGTGTAAGTTATTTTTAGTATAAAAATTTTATTCAGCACACTTAAGACCAATCCAGATTATAAGGGAGCTTTTGGGGTTTTTTAAACAGTCAGTTTTAAAGTAATCACATACAGTACTGTAGATTTCTTTTTTTAGTACATTTTATTTCCTTTAATTAAGTCTCAACTTTGCATCTAACAATGCAATTGAAAAGTATTGAATATAAATGTAGCAATGTATAATATACTTAACTATAAAAGTTCTTTAGTGGGTTTTGTTATGAATTAATGTCTACACAAATGTTAATTTCTCACTAGGAATTTACAGCATTTATTCAACAGATAAACTGTTAAAACAAAATATTACATTCACATCTTACTTTTTCTAAATTTGTGGTATTGTAGTCCAGATGCCTCCATGATTTATGTAAAAGTTGGGTTTGGATTTTTCTTGGAAATGACTCATGACGAAGCCTTAGCCTTCATAGAGAAGAAAGTTTCCATGATTAATTCTAAGATAGAAGTCCTTACTAAGGATGCAGCTAAAATTAAGGCCCACATTAAACTCGTTCTACAGGTAATTAAGATATTCATGTACTTATAATGACATTTTTTACTATATAATACTTTTATTAGCTCACCTGAGCTGAAAGCTCAAGTGAGCTATTCTGATCACATTTTGTCTGTCGTCCGTCTGTCCGTCTGTCTGTCTGTCCGTAAACTTTTCACATTTTCAACATCTTCTCAAAAACTACTGGGCCAATTTCAACCAAACTTGGCACAAATCATCTTTAGGCAAAGGGGATTCAAAGTTGTGAAAATAAAGGGCCACACCCGTTTTCAAGGGGAGATAATTAGAAATTAATTAAAAATTTCGAGAAATTTTCAAAAATCTTCTTCTAAAGAACCAGAAAGCCAGGAAAGCTGAAACTTGTGTGGAAGCATCCTCAGGTAGTGTAGATTCAAAGTTGTGAAAATCATGACCCCCGGGGGTAGGGTGGGGCCACAATGGGGGGTCGAAGTTTTACATAGGAATATATAGAGTAAATCTTTAAAAATCTTCTTCTCAGAAACTAATCAGCCAGGAAAGATGAAACTTGTGTGGAAGCATCCTCAGGTAGTGTAGATTCAAAGTTGTGAAATTCATGACCCACGGGGGTAGGGTGGGACCACAATGGGGGGTCGAAGTTTTACATAGGAATATATAGAGTAAATCTTTAAAAATCTTCTTCTCAGTAACTAATCAGCCAGGAAAGCTGAAACTTGTGTTGAAGCATCATCAGGTAGTGTTAATTCAAAGTTGTGAAATTCATGATCCCCGGGGGTAGGGTGGGGCCACAATGGGGGGTTGAAGTTTTACATAGGAATACATAGAGTAAATCTTTAAAAATCTTCTTCTCAGAAACTAATCAGCCAGGAAAGCTGAAACTTGTGTGGAAGCATCCTCAGGTAGTGTTAATTCAAAGTTGTGAAATTCATGATCCCCGGGGGTAGGGTGGGGCCACAATGGGGGGGTCGAAGTTTTACATAGGAATATTAAGAGTAAATCTTTAAAAATCTTCTTCTCAGGAACTAATCAGCCAGGAAAGCTGAAACTTGTGTGGAAGCATACTCAGGTAGTGTAGATTCAAAGTTGTGAAATTCATGACCCCTGAATGTAGGGTGGGGCCACAATGTGGGGGTCGAAGTTTTACATAGGAATATATAGAGTAAATCTTTAAAAATCTTCTTCTCAGAAACTAATCAGCCAGGAAAGATGAAACTTGTGTGGAAGCATCCTCAGGTAGTGTAGATTCAAAGTTGTGAAATTCATGACCCACGGGGGTAGGGTGGGACCACAATGGGGGGTCGAAGTTTTACATAGGAATATATAGAGTAAATCTTTAAAAATCTTCTTCTCAGTAACTAATCAGCCAGGAAAGCTGAAACTTGTATGGAAGTATCCTCAGGAAGTGTAGATTCGAAGTTGTGAAAATCATGATCCCTAGGGGTTGGGTGAGGCCACATTGAGGAGGGGGGAGTGTTAAAGTTTTACATAGGAATATATAGAGTAAATCTTTAGAAATCTTTTTCTCAGAAACTAATCAGCCAGGAAAGCTGAAACTTGTGTGGAATATCTTCAGGAAGTGTAGATTCAAAGTTGTGACAATCATGATCTCTGGGGGTAGGGTGGGGCCACAATGGGGGGGGGGGTCGAAGTTTTACATAGGAATATACAGTCGCACCTGTTTTAAGCGGCCACCTGTGGGACAATGCCAAACTGGCCGCTAAAGACAGGTGGCCTCTTATTCCAGGTTTCAAATTAATGGGGAAAAAAACATCGAGTATTTTCATTTTGGCTCTATTGCACAGATTTATTAATAGCATCTGTAATGGCGGCGTACACAGAGATGGTGAATGCACAGCTCGGATTGCTAAAAAAACAGTTTATATTAATTTCTAATGGCCATTTTAATTCCATTTATCTATCAAGGGATTAAGAACAAAACATTTAAATTTCTGCTAAATACGCCCAAATGATAATTTTCAAGGGATTAAATGCAGTAAACAAACAGAAGTAGCGTTTCCGTACAAAGGCTACTTACTGAACTACGATAGCTGATGTTTTACCTTTTAAAAAAGTATCAAAATTCCATTCTTATATATATTAAGAACCCGTTTTATTATCTCAAAGAAATTTTCTAGGAGAAAAAGTGCATATTACCGGCTAATTGCGTACATGTTAAGCTGTTCCGCGCAAGACTGGCCATATACAATGACTTTGTAATGAAGTATATAAGTACGTGTCGATATATAAACAACACAAAACAGGTGTTATGATAATCAATTTTGACATTAAATCTCAGCAGACTTCAAATAACACACTCAATTATTTGTCATTAACTCATTATCAGCTTTCGAAGTTTGGCTTCTTTCGATACGGGGTCACATGTCAGATTCAAAAGTCATGTGACAAAACAGACAAAATGGCCGTTGAAAACAGGCATGTTGAAGCCACGGGACCTAAAAACAGTGGCCGCTGGCCGCGTTAGACAGGTGGCCGCTTAAATCAGTTAAAATATAGTGTAAAACTAAACGGGCGGGATTAAAACTGGCCGCTCATGGCGAGTGGCCGCTGATTAAAGGTGGCCGTAACAGCAGGTGCGACTGTATAGAGTAAATCTTTAAAAATCTTCTTCTCAGAAACTAATCAGCCAGATGATTCTTTATAATTGTTAAGACTTTGGCTCCAGGACAATTTTTCGGCCTCACAAGAAGGTTCAGAGTTTGATGTAGCTTTATATCCCATATATAAACAATTGTTAAGGATCTTTTTGAGAACTGCAATACTCAACATGTGATATGACTATAAAATCATCCTGTTAGAAAAGGGACTAATGATTATAAACATAAGAAAATCCAGGGGGAAAATGGATTGTATTTATACAGGATCTACATGTATTATTACATTGTCCAGATTGTTTGTATTATGACTCCATTAAGCTGATTTTATCATACCTATTGTTCCTCAGGTGAGCGATGTGGCCCATGGGCCTCTTGTTTAATTAATAATGATAAAAATACAAGATTTTATCATTTATATCATGTGAATAGTTGTGTTTCTAAATAAGCCAAGTGAAAATCAGGGCAAATTTAATGCAAAAGGATGTCAAAATAACAATGAGTTTACAAGTCAAATATATAATTGTTTTTTCAGGGTCTACAGGAGATCCAGAATTTAGACTTTCAGCCAGAAAAGCCCTACAGAGATGTGTTAAGCTGAGAGTATGCTAAACCCCGAACACATCTACAAGCTTTCGTGTCAAGCATATGATATCTCTGAATATTCAGGGAGAAATCTACGATTTAGGACCATGTGACTTTGGCAATATGAGTCAGGTTCATGGCAAGAATTCAGGAGAAGACAATTGTTTTGATATTAAACCTCATTGTTTGAAATAAATCATGATTAAAAACATAGGGTTGATCTTATCTTGAATTTATTACTGTCACAATAGTAGCTGCAGATCTGTAACTCTATGGAAAAATTTGGGTTAACAAGAGCTAAAGTGTTGCACATTTAAAAAAAACCTTGCATTTAATGGCACACAAATACATGTAGTTGCGCTAGTTTTGGACTGGCTGAAGTGATAGACATTATCTCTCTTATTCATGATTTTCACATACTGGTACACGTGTTTAACACATTTTCTTATGAGATGCTAAGGGACTGCATGTACATGTTTGTACTCGTTTTACCATTTGATTGACTAACAGTTTACAATATACATGTGAAATCATTATACAGGTATTTGCTTACACTTGTCAGTTGAAAATGTGCTTTTATTTGGTATTTTAATCTCCAATAAACCAGTACATGTAAATTCAACCTTTTGTACAGATACATGTACATGTATATTAACCAAGTCAAGAGAAAAACTATGTCTTGTGTCAAATTTATTTCACTAGCATCTGGCAACAATAAATCATAAACAATATAATTATAATCTGTTGGTCAACAACTATCTTGAGACAAAGATCTTGATGAATCAAAGCACTGGCTTACAGTTATATCAAATCATATCAAAATTAACATCAAATCGCACCAATTTCTGATTGTGGTTAATATAAAACAGTTAAACAAGGAGAGTACAAATCTAATACAAAGTGAAGTCTGCATCCATTAGAACTCTGGCTACAGTTGTAGAGAACCGACAGTTCGGTGAGGCACCAGGTTACTGGGACAGGATTTGATTGACGGCCTTGACAATGCAGTTAGCACTGATTCCATATTTCTCCAGGAGTTCTGCGCTCTTGCCAGATCTGGGGACTTCCTGTACTGCCAGTTTTTTGACGGTGATGTCACGGCAACAGGCCACTGCAGAACATACAGCTTCACCCAAACCTCCTACAAACAAAAAATAATTTATGACATGAAATATCGGTATTGTACTACTGTAAAAGTGTATTTATTGGACATGATGGTGTTTTTAGTTGCACTGTGTTAAGTGTCAAACCATTTTCTGCTGACATTTATAAAACCCTCAAGTATATTGTTAGTACATGTACCAGTACATGCATATCAATAGAAAAATATTAAATAACCTTTGAAATAAATCCAGTGAAATGAACGATTGGACCACAAGGAATATATATACCATAAATCATATAGTTATATAACAAAACCCTTTTAAAGTATTGGGACACTATTCATACCTTCAGGGTAGTGGTCCTCCACAGTGATGATTTTGCCTCCAGTTTCCTTAGCATTGCTGCGAATTGTTTCAGCGTCGATAGGTTTTATGGTGAATGGGTCAATCACGCGGATGTTGACTCCATCGATGGCCAGTTTGTCTGCTGCCTTCAGGGCTTCGAACAAGGTCACACAGCAACCAATCACTGTCACCTTGTCACTGTCACTCTTACGTACCACCTATAACACAAACTCACCAAGTCACAACAAGTATGTTACTGATAGGTATAAATCAATTAGCCTCGATGTAAAATGATTTCTTTTTTTCAAAATTTTATCCATCACGATGAAAATTCATTTAATTTATAGTAAATGTACCATTATATGCAAATATACAACTGGAGTTAATTTTATTAAAGACACAAAAAGCTTTCTCTATGTTAATATTCAAATGAAAACCACTTGACCCTATCATACACAAAATAAAAACTTTCAGAGAGACGTTTTTAAAAAACCTAAAAATACAAAAATGTAATACCTATGTGATACCTATACACTTACAATAAGTAAAAATATCACAATACTGAACCTGTACAGGTTGTCGTAACATTTGACATTTATTAGAAATTCAATAAAGATTGTAATCTAAGAACCATAGCAATGCAGAATTTTATTAGAGAGCAAGCAAAGAACGAGGTATACCCTGGCTTTGCCGATCTGTAGGTTGTCGTCTGGGGAGTAAAGGATGGGACAATTGGGGCGGCTGGTTCTGATGAAGCAGACTCCAGGGGTGTTAGCTGCCAGCTCGACGGCCCTCTCTGTGGACACGGCATCGCTCGGGTAGAACACTGTAGAGCCCGGGATACTGCGGAACATGGAAAGGTCCTCTAGCGCCATCTGGGAGGGACCATCTTCTCCTGTGGGGGTCAAGTAATTACCAATCAAGTTACTAAACAGAGATATTTTAACAGAATACATACCAATCAAACAGGATATATTTCAGCGGAGATGTATGTTTTGTTTTGGTATACTGTATTCAAAGTGAGGAGGCTAATATTAATAAAATTACAGGGAAATGTTCACCAAAGAAATATATTAACCTGCTTTTAAATTGTGAAATCTATAGTGATTGATATATATTTCAAATAAATTGAAAACAGACTTTTATTGTCAGTGAATGGTTTTGCAAAATTGTATGTTCATGTTATTTCAGAAACATATATATATATATACATAATTTCATGGAATCAAGGCTGTTATTTTTATACTGAGCAAACTCATCCATCACTTACCAATAGACACCCCAGAGTGAGAGCCCACAAAGTTGGCATTAGTCTGTGAGATTGCCCCCATTCTAATTTGATCAAAAGCCCTGCTCAGGAAGCAGGCGAATGTGGAGATGAATGGCACGGTCCTTCCACGGGTTCCACAGCCAATCCCCACCCCCACAAGGTTCTGCTCCGCGATGAAGCACTCAATGAATCGGTCAGGGAAGGCCTCCTATGTAAAAGCATTGGAAACATGCAGATGATGCAATATCCAGCACATTACCATTATAACACTTGATGATACAATATCTAGCATTGCTATAACGCTGACTTCATTTTTCTTAAATGAGAATATCTACGTATCACAATAAAATCTACACTTCAATTTAAGGTACTGTAAACGTGGAAATTTTGACGATGTGTTAATTTTGACTATGTTGGCGATTTTTATTTTCTCGTCAAAATTTCCACTCGCCAAACTTCATATCATATATATAGCCTATTTATACCAGAATTTTTAATCGGCATTTTCCCGTTAGGACTAGATTAAAGTTAATGATTTATTTATTTAAATAGCTATAAAAACACATAATTAGCATTGAAAAAACCCATAAAATCTAAACAACCATGTTTTAGATGCTATTATCACTCAATCGTCACAACATTCTATAATAACTTTGTGTGCGTAATTATCATGCCGTGTTTGACCTACTTTGTTACCTCAGGCAATATCGTATAGTGAATAAAAACAAAATACAAAGAACAATTTTATTCCATCAAATCAGTACAGACTTTTTTTTAAATCAAAGTTAAATTTTATTAATACCAACGCTTGTAAAAGAGTTCGCAAGAAAGTCGCAATCCTTGCTGATGACATCATGAACTTTCTGCACCCATTTTGCATGAAGCGGTTTAACTATCGACGTTCTCATGTCTATGTCAACTAAGCCGATGTTTTCCCTCAGCTTTTGATTTTCTTACTCTTATTAAAAAATTCGTCAAAATTAAAACTCACCAATTGTCTCTTACTAAAAAATCGTCAAATTTTGAACTCGTCAATATAACCACGTTTACTAGTAACCAAAATCTTCCATCATAACTTTTGAAACATTTTCTTAATATTACATAATATGTTCCTACTTTTATATTGGTATGACAGTCTCTACGGTCAGAAACCCATTCAGTGGACTGTTTGATATTTCATTTCTTACAACTAAGCAAATTAAAGAATATGGACAGTAGGTTTCCAATAATGGGTTAAAGTCTTGCACCTCATAATTGTGATGAACTTACAGAAATTATGAAATCTTGACTGACCTTGAACTTGATGGAGAATGTGGAGTTTTTGGTGTCGCCGTCCATGGCAACCACTCGGTCGTTGTTCTTGCCGATCTTCACCAGGGCTGTTCCATAGGCAGCTCTTGTCGCAACCTGACAAATCAAATCACCAACCAATATACAGAGTTGTACATGTATATCAATCCCAAAATGTAAAAAAATATATATATAATCAATCAATTTAATGTACTTACTAGGACACATATTCCTACTAAATTGCTATTCATGTTATTTCAATATCAAATTGACATATCTTATTATTTACCTACCGTTTATGATATGTCCATAAAAAAATATGTATATATAATCTCGTTAATATCATTAGAAAAATTCACTAAACATAATTCTGACCGTCAAATAATTTTTTGATTTTCAGTTTGGTAATGTCTTTAGTCTTTTTATATATATACATGTACCTACTTTTTAATGCATGTATATGCAAGTATTTTATCCTACAAAATTATGTTTTGTACATGTAGACAGTCATAGCTATTGGTAATTATTCTTACTTGGGCACTCTTATCGTAGGTGGGGGGTTCGGACAGCTTGATGTTGGAGATATTAACAGCTTTAGCCTGGTTACTCGGAGATTTGGGGGTCAGCCCGTGGGGACCTTTGTTGCTGATGTTATCTTCTATGGCTTTGATGGCCGCCTCTGACTTGGCAGCCAATGGCTTTCCATGCCAGTTTTCCTCATCTTCAATTCCTGCAAGTACATGTACAAAAAATTTTGTTCACTACTGGTATTCAAAGTTGATTAGATATTAGCCAATGAAAAATATTTACTATGGTTTGTAGCAAAAAATTGTCACTAATTTCTAAAGGCTAGAATTTTGATGATGATGCCTAAAGATATCCAACCAAAAAATGCATATTTTTTGGAATCTTACCTGGCACTTCTTAACGTTTTTAACGTGACCTGGAATTTCTTTAATTTTCAAACTCATATCAATTTTTAGAAATTAAAAAGTCGCATCTTAGGTTCTTCTATACTTTTATAACTAAAATGTCTCTGTGAATACTGGTTATAATTTTTTTTTATACCTGGAATTCCTTTGCCTTTGAAGGTCTTGGCCAGAATACAGGTGGGTCTGCCCTTGACAGTGCTTGCATCATAGAATGCCTTAGACAGGGCCTCCACATCATGCCCTTCTACCACACTGGTGTTCCAGCTACAGGCCAAATCATGCAAAATTGCAGTACATTTCTTAATATATCAATGATTATGGTAAAAAAATGAAGATCATCCTTAAAAATAGATCCCAGTCTTTGACTATTTTACAAATCATACAAATACAGAAGGGAGACATTGGAAATGGAAGGCATGCTTTTTCTCAAATGATAAAACCCCAGCCCCCACTAAATGAATCATTCAATGATTTTCTTATCTGAACCAAATTAAGATATAAATCTGCGTTATTTTACCCAAAAGCCTCTGCTCTCTTCCTGTAGACATCCATGTCGTGCTGCAGACTAGTGGGCTCGCTTTGTCCCAGCCGATTTACGTCAAAGATGGCTACCAAGTTGTCCAGCTTGTAGAAGCTGCTGAAGGCCATGGCTTCCCACACAGACCCCTCAGCACTCTCCCCATCACCGATGATACAAAACACTCGGTAACTGAAAGTGAATAACCACAACGTAAAAAGGAGAGCTAATTATTTCATAGACCCTTCCACATTATACTTATAACAATGAAAGCATGTGGAAGCATGAACACAGTGGATAAAGTGAAAGAAAGACTTCATCACATGTACCGGTATACAGATAAACTAATTCCCCATGACAGTGTAAAACACATGGTAGCTAAAAAATGAACATAAGAATACATTTGAAGTTTTTATAAACAAAAAAGTTTATACATATGAGTAGTGATCTAACATGTACATACTCAGCCTTGTCAATGTATTTCCCGGTGTAGGCCATGCCAGCAGCATAGCTCAGACCCTGACCCAGGGACCCAGTGGCCACATCAACAAAGTTCAGCCTCTGTAAAGAAATCATGCATTGTATCAATAGTCTTCAAAATCCGACCACAACAACAGGTAGAAGGATATCAATGAATGCCATTACCAAAAAGTCAAATCAAGGCATGATGCAATACACCAACAATAAGGCAAAACTTGACACAAATTCAATAAATCTCTAAAGACAACCAGTACTCAGACTATCACTCTGTTAAGATGGTTTAACAATCGGAACTAAATATATGTACTAAGTTTTAAATAATATGCAACAGGTTACAAACCGGTAAAGGTTTATTTGTATTTCAAGAAATGTCTTGGTTACAGTCTAACCTCATTATACCAAACTCCATATATTAACCAAGAAAAAACTAGAGGTATCCAAGCAATCGCTATATAAAGGTAATAATACTTAAAGAATAAGAGTTTGGAACTGCCAAATCACTACGACATATCAATGGTATTTGTAATATCGGTGCCCAAGATAAATGTAATTTATTAAAGGATGCATTACTTACAGGAGTAGGATGCATTACTTACAGGAGTAGGATGTCCTTCCAGGTCGGAATCGATCTTACGGAGATTAAGCAGATCGGACGCAGGAAATAGCCCTGCCTCTGCCCAGGCAGCATAAAGGATGGGGGCAGCATGACCCTGTCAATCATATCAGAGAGTCCATCAATGTACATTTCATGATAGTTGCAAGCCAAAAGGGAGGCCAAAACAGTAATGGCAGATTTGAACTGGTACCAAAAAAAGTGTTGATTTAATTATTTATTTTAAAGTTGATATTACCTTTCACCCTCAACATAGTTTACGGACAACCATTTTATAAAATTGAAAAATACCTTGGAGAGGACAAATCTGTCGTTGTTAGCTCCCCTTGGTTCTGAGATGGTGTACTTCATGGTGTTGAAGAACAGTACAGACATGACCTCGGCGATGGAGCAACATGATGTCGGATGTCTGGAAATAAAGACCAACATTTATCAAACTCAAAGTCAAATTGAATGAATCCCCTCGAGTTAAAAGACAAAGTAAACAATAACTTATAAATATTTTTTTAAGAAAATAGGAAAATAAAGAGTCTAGGGACTCCTATATCAACAAAATGGCCTGCTGAATCACAGCCTGAAATCAGCATTAGAATTTTAAACAACCAATTACGGTATTTAAGTTTTAGCATCTGAACCAGTTTTTATGTTTGTATTTTTCATCAAAGTTAACACAATTAAGCATCAGACACAATATCAATCAGATACATATATTTACCAAATTTGTTGTGAGGTAGGTTTTCCATGCATGGCTGAGCATGTAAAACACATGATAAACAGCTGCTATCACAAAATCTCAGACAAAACATATAATCAGATGAAAAAATGGAGATCTCTACACAAGATAGGATGAGGGTGACAGGTTGTAACATAAATAAAATCTCCCTTTTTTTACAACCACAGAATATCTAATTTACATTCAAATATAACTTGTACACCAATGAAATTTTACCATTCTTGTCATAACATCCAAGAAGTCTTCAAGAATGGTGCTGCTTTTCAATAATGTATGGCATACTAGGCCCTTACTTCTTCTTACCACCATCTTTTAATTCACAACCCATTTTACCATAGGTTCATTTTGTTAGGCATTCATCATTTTCTCAGCATTGTTAAATGCTTATTGGGGAATATTCATATATAACTTCTCAGTTTTGATATTTTGTTGTACAATCACATCTCGCGGATTTTAAAACCTCGCCTTTATATTTCGGACGCATGTAAACCATAATAAATAATGATAAAAAACTCGGCATTCACAATTTAATATTCTTGCGATTTGATGAAAAACAGTTAGATCGCGGAATTAAGTACTCGCGTAAAATAAGGAATCTACAGTATCTTGACCTTCCACAATGTGTGTGGTGATGACTTCAAATATACATGTATCAGGGTTTGGGGCTCCGTTTTTAATGGTACACAAGGGATTTTTACTAACAATTAGTTGGTTAGATGTTTATGATTTCATCAAGGAAGAAAATTACTGCACGACATTTAAAGCAAAATACTCTTCCTTCTTTGTCAGTGATGCATATAACCTAATGGGTGATTAACACTAAGCTAATGCAGAATGTGTCATTACAACGAAACTAAGTGTACAACAAAATAAGTTTGCTTTTACCGGTAAGCAAAGCTACATCATATCAGCAATTTGACCTTGAAATTTTGTAAACCACCTTAAAAATAAAAATGTGAATAAATACAACTGACCATGACATTATCTTAAATTATATAACACCAAGAGGTCTTGGTTGATCCTTTTGGTGTATGGTAACATTATAACTTCAGAATGTAGAAGAAAGTTGAATTAAGACCAAAAGACCAAAAACAAATACCGGTATACTCCTTTTTTTCCCGAATAAAATGAATTTTCATCATCTTTGAGCCAGTTTTCTAATATTTGTTAATCTTTATGAAACCTTCCACAACCTGGTGCAGATTATAATCATGGTTAGCCATGAGATCAATATCAATGGAAATGAATGTCAACACAATTTTTCTGAAATATGCATCAACAATCAATACAAAACCTGTGACAAATAAATGTAGTAGTCTTTTTTTTTTGAGTGAGAGAAAGAAAGATAGAACAGTTCATTTTGCATTAGAGAAATAGACCATGCAGTTTTCAAAACAGACAAATTGAAATTGAACATTTCCATAAGAAGAGAAATCAGAACACTCAATAGTTATGCTATGAGCAAGTGACAGCAATGTTCACCTTGTTACAAGGGATGGGGCATGAGACCAAATGACAAAGTAAGTCAGACAGACAGACGGGTATTATAAACTCACCCTGTTCCTGCTGCAGTGGTAGAATTAATGCTGTGAATTCTCAGCTTATTAGCTATGTCCTTCAGAGTCTGCTTGGTTTTGGAATCAATAGTTCCAGCCATGACTACTCGCTCCCAGAAAGAAATTAAATATTGAAGCAAAGTGAAGAGTCAGGCCACTGAACAGCGGTTCAATTAAGCCGGCGAGATCAGCGGACTCAGAATAAACCAGCTCACCACTCAGAGGAAATGTCAACGAGAAGTGAACCAGTCACCCGGCTTGTAGATTGTATTTTGTTCCAGAAAAAGACACGGGTCACCAGTTTATTTATTCTTTATCATATGAAAGCAGAAACCATGCAAGAAGGTCAACAAAGGTAATAAAGTGATGAATTTATCACTTATACAAAGATTTATAATTTTAACTTTGACAACTACCTGTAGTAAATAAAATTGACTACATGTACTCTGGTTGTAAACGCCAGGAAATGAGTAAAGTATCTCAAGTAGTCACTGTCTAACACAAGGAAGAGCTGACGGAGAGATGATCAGGCTCCCTCTGTCATATTGTGCAATATCCTGTCAAACAAGTGGGGCTTTTCCAATCAAAATCAACCAAAATAAGTACATGATTGTTGGATATACTTGACAATGTACTTATTAGGAGCTTTAATGATAAATGCCCAAAACTTACTTAATCTTTATTTTTCATATGAAATAGCAAGGTGCTGAAATAGGGTTTTTTTAATTAATGAAATGGAATGGCATAAATCCGGTTGAAATAATAAACAAAATGTTGTTGGGTGTGAAGACTGAAAAGAAGAAAAAAGGTATCTTGAAAGCAATTTCTTTTCCTGACACTCCATTTTATTTACTGTGATGATTAAGTTAAACAGCTAGTACTGGCCAGGTATAAAGCTTTATCCCTAAACATGCAATCTCTGACAAAGTGTCAACTATATAAAAAGGAACAAACAGAAAACATCATGAACCATATCAAAAGTGAAACGGATAGCAGAGGTCTCATTACTGAACAGTACATTAAATTTGACTGTTTCTTCAACATTCACGACATATAGCAGCTAGAATTACAGTCAATAACTCAATCAAACAGTTGTGTGAATATTAAGTTTATAATTTTACATGTGTTCAAAGCAACCTTCACCCTCCCACATACAGATATGGAGTAAGATGATCACCACCACCCCCCCCCCCCCACACACACACACACACACTAAATCTTTACCTGACAACAACCCTATGCAACTTACTATAAATCACCATAAACCAAGCTTTAGTCAAACTGATAAATGCCAATGTTTAAGAACCAAACTGGACAGAAAGTAATGGGTGTAAAGGGAGGATCAGATATTGTCTCTAATTTAACCCCCTTATTCCAGTAACATAATTAAGTTGCAATAGTTTACAAAATTTTTAGTTGATATTGTTTTTTGTCTTTGTCGAATTTTAAAAATCAACTTTCCAAATGACACTTTAAATTGAAAGCTATGATTAAAATAGGTTTGATGTTGATGAAATCTTTGTTTTTTAATTGATAATAAATCAGTGGGTGGGGTTTTTTTCTCATTCTTTCTTCTCTTTTTAAGGGGAGTGGGTGTGATACTAGGTGTATATGGAAAATGGCAGCCAAAGGTTGGTAGAGAATCAATAAAATATCAGAGAGAAGAAAAAAGAAAAAAATAAACTGATCGAGGAGGAAAAATTTTAAAAATACAAATGTATTAAATATAAATGTACCATGTTTCCTTGGTGTACCTGAGTAAAACTGACGTAAAGCATACAGAAACACAATGCTCCACCATACTAAACAAAAAAGTAATCTTATCTGAGACTTAGAAATCAAACATTTCAAATATGTGAGCCCCTGTTAAGTATGAACATGCAATGTTACCTAATCTGTAAGTTTTCGACCCAGAAAAGCAGAATGCAACCCTAGCAATTCACTCTCACATTTAAGTTACTATATATTATTCCGACTTCAGTTCTGATAAGTATGCATACAATGTACACGAATAATTCAAAGACATAAAAAAAGATATTTTTTTAACTCAAAAAAATGTCAAAGGCTTAAGTTGCAAGAACCTGATAATTAGCTTTGAAACTTCCATGATTTTGTCAGTTCAAGGTTTAAGTGACAAGTACCTGATAATTACATGTAGCTTTGAAACTATGATGGTGTTGTCAATTCATAACCATGAGAAAGAGTGATTGTAGATCCAACTTCCTAAATATTCATTGTTAAACTTAAATCCGCATGTACTGGTACATATTTTTTAACTTTCAGTTCTGCATTCTCTCATATTTTTTTTTTACATTTTTCATAGAATCATCTGCAGTTAGTGTTCATAAATATGTACATGCATGCATGCATAAAATCTGACACTTATAAATACAGTTACATCTACCATACTCTTTGCTTTTATACAAGTTTTCAGAGAAGTTAACAAAACACCTTTATTGCTAAAACTGATATCACTTCACAAGTTCCGATTCTTGGAATGTTACTGATGATCAACAGATTAGTCTCCCCTACTGTCTCATACTGCTGACTCATCTTGACTTGAGGGAAAGCTGACAATGGAAGTCACAGCTGGTTGTACTGAGGTAATGCAATTAATAACACAACCAAGCAGTCATTTTGGAATTAAAACAAATGACCCTACAATCCCTTATAATATCAAAAAATATTAAGATGAAAAAAAACTACTGAACATCAATTGTCATATACTTTCCAATGAAATACGTTGATGTTTTGTACACAATAAGAGAACAACAGGCTATGTGTTGGATATTGGTCAGCATCAGAATATTAACATCTACTATTTCAATTACAATTATTCATTGAGGACAATCTGTTGCACTGTATGAAATTTGATGACCATCCATATTGTATTAATCATTCAGATTTGAGAATGGACACTGGAAGGACAAACAGGCATATTATGTATGGTAATTCATTCTTCAATATTAAAATGGAAAATTTCAAACTAATTATCATATTATTGAATTTATACCTTTGGGTACTACCAGTATGCAGATTTGGAAATTTTTTTAAAAATTATTTTAGCAACATGAAACTACGGTATAATGAAAGCAAATTAAAAATGATCTCTTTTGTTTGATGTATGAATATTATTTCTACTTGGAAATGTTAATGAAATCATTGACTTCACTTTTAATTTTATTTTGCCTAAATTATGCACATTTTATCTCACATATGATGGATTCTATAGAATCATTTCAGTACAAATATTTTATAGTATGTTTATTATGTTTGCCCTAGGGAGAAAACACAATCAAACTATATAAGCGAAATGAGTTTTTTAAATGAAATTTACATGAATTTTAAAAGACATATAAATATTAAATGATAAGAAAGATAATAATTGATTGACAAGATAATAATATCTTATCTTAGTTTTGACTATTATATATACATATATTATAAACAGTGTTCTTGTAGTTTTTGATGTTGGGGGCGTTTAAATTCAAACAGTTTGCTTCATTATGGGGGGGAGGATCATAACACATCATAATCAAAGTACTAAAGTACTGAGGGGAGTTGATTTTATCGATTATCATTGATTTCAAAATCAAGTTATCTTGCGTAGCAATCAGTTTCTAGTCTGTATTTAAATTATGCACATTTTTATAATATGAATTTTCAGACTTTTCTGACAAGAATATCGGGAAACCCCATATGAATCATGTTGTGTAATATTTAAAGATTGATTTCAAACTATGTATTAGTAATTAAATCAATTCTAAAAATTGTATGGATCCAAACACTATTGATATTGAACTCTAGTCTTGTTCAACCAGAAGCTCAGCTGTCTCAGTTAATCTCTGACAAGCAAGAGAGCCTCTCTGTCGGAGATTTACGGAGACAGCCGAGCGTTTGGTTGAACGAGACTACATTAAATAAACTCTGGCGTAGTAATACATGATATTACAAAAATATCTACATTGTTCGTATTATATAAAATCTGACTATTTTCAAAGTGTTTATAGGAAGTTTCATTGAAAAACAATGCTTCAGCATACACTAAATCGAATTTTTCTATTATTTTCAAGAACTAAGTCTTGTCAGCGGTGATGATTTGTGCTTAGGTCCAAACACTGTTTCACTTTCGGTTTGCCAGAGAAACTGCAAAGGAGAGTTGATTAAAATCAACTCCCAAAAATCATACTGTATAATCAGCTATTTCTGTAATGTAATACACAGAAACATCACTGACAGTAAAAAGTTTTATGTCTTCATATGCATATGTATATGTATGGGATATAACAACATTTCGGGAAAATAATAAATACATATATGTTCAGTTGAAAAAAAAGACTATCAATTGGTTTTGAATAGCATATGGCATTTTTCTATTGCTTATACACAGGAATTTATATCATACTGAATAAAAAAAGAGCATAAAATGTCAATATCAAAAATAATAAAGACTGACTGCATGCATTCATCTAGGTTTTTAACTTTGAACAAACATGCCAGTTGCGTTCAAACTTCACCCAGTACAGTGGCCATGGGTAAAGGGAAAGCAATGACCTTGAACCAATTAGAACAGGGTCATGAAACTACTCTGTGTAAAATCCTTGTCTGGAGCTTACATGTTTTTTTTTCCTCTAATGGTACAGATAGGCTCAAACTTCACCTATTGAGTGCCTATGGGTAGAGGTTTTGCAATGACCTTGAATCAATATTCTCGATCCAAGGTCAATGTCAAATAACCTTTTGTAAAAAAAAGAATAAAAAATTGTCAAGAGCATATTTTCTCTTCCCTTGACCCAGATGGGCTCACACCTCACCCACAGAGTGTCTGTTGGTTAGGGTAGGTAGGGACCTTCACCAATTTTTGGGATCAAGGATCAAGGTCAAAAATTTGTGATGGAAAATCCTTCTTTGTATTGGTTATTGATAACTTATAGAATTATAAAATAAATCATGAGGCATCACAAAATACTTGTATGCATGGTTCTGAATGCCTAGTCTACACTATTTTTCATCTACTGGCTTTAATATCCTGATTTTCTTTCAGCTGTATGGGCTCGGGACCAAAATATTTTAATGTTTTCCTATATCTTTTAATAGAGCTGGCTTCTTCTTAAGGAGATTAATATAGTTTAAAAATGCTTCAAGCAAGGATTGCAGGCTTTCCACTTGTTTTAGACTTCTGTATTTACTCTGACACTACCAACTGTAACACACAACCATAATAATCAGCCTTGTTTGCCACAGACTGACTCTCATATTGAGCAGGTTGGGACCTATTACCCAAATGGGATATAAATTTGAAATGTAAAGTCAGAATAGAATTTTTTATTTTGCTAAAACTATGGTAAATCCGCATTAGAATACAAGAAATTTAACAACTTTTCGTAAACAGCTCTTTCTTTGTGACCGTACTATTACGGACTCCAAGATTGATCCCTCAGTATATCAAAAACTTCTTGGGGATCAATTTCTGACAAACTATATATAGACTTATAGGAAAACTTGTCAACCAAAAGTGGTTACATTTGATAAACATTAAGGAGATTTATATAAAAAATTACCAAATGAAAATTGTTTTCTATTTTTTGCACTTAATATATATATTTATATCCCATTCGGGATATTATATCCCGCATGGTCTATTATATCCCATTTAGGCGATTGATCCCAACCTGTTGAGAGAGAAAACTCCTTTCACGCAAATTCCCTGATCATTCGATTAAGAAAACAGTATTAGCCCTTATTCTAGTAAAAGAAATGTTACACATCACGCATAGCAAATGAACGAGCATTTAAACTTCATGTTTGTCACAATTTTTAAACCCTCTATCCTACATCAAAGTAGGTGTTTTAAATACGTGCATATGAACAAATATACATATGACAACTGATGTTTTTAACACACCTTTCATCTTATTTTAAAAATCACATTCTTTTAATTAAGGTTTACTTAAAATATTCCTAAAAAGCAGTGTGTGCTATGGCTTACCCGGAGTTGCTTGCGTCTGTCATTTTGATGCTATGAATACGAAGTTTATTCGCAATGTCTTTCAAGTTCTGCAAAGTCTTTGCATCGGGCCTGTGGTATTCACTCATTTTGGCGTTATATGTGTGATACAACACGCTGACAAGTTATATGAACGAGTGTTACAACACCTGAAAAGCCGGCTAAAAAAAAATTCACGCACTCGTTTATCTACCGGAAATAGAATAGAAAGATCGAACCCGACCTAAATGGGACCCCCCCCCCCCCCCCCTCGGAACGCACAGTATGTGTTTATAAAAGTATATTGTATAAATTCTAAAATATCGCTTGTACATTGCGTATCTTAGAAGGGCAGATTTACAATTCTGAAAGTATAAAATCAATTACATGTAAACTGATTTTGCAAAAACGAAAATTACATGTACTAGTATGTGAGGTAAATTAATGAAAGGAAACGCCCGTGCATGGAGCATTCTTTACTCCAGTTTTATCGTGATCTGAAGACTAATGTTAACTTGGTGTTGTTAGCGTCGTTGTCCGCACTTTTGTTTTGACGATTACACTCTATATAATCAGAGTGTCAGCTCCATGCACGTTCAAGTTTGCTCAAATAAAGGGGCGTGGCCCTTTGCTGTACAACCCCCCACCCCCATCCACCCCCGTTTGTTTGGGGTTTTTTTCTTTTCTTTTGTTTTTTGGGAGTAGTGTGTTCTTTGCATTAGAAAATTTTGTTTTTATAATTTGTATGTACGTTTAAAAATTTAACATATACTGTTTTAATTATTGAATACCACCGTCTTTATTTTTTTTACAAATACATGTATAACGTTACCCACGAAGTGCCAGGTACTGGCAAAATAGAAGGGAAAGTCATATATTTAAACCATTTTATAAGAAAACATTATCAAGATGCATAATCCCATTATGCAAATCATTGCAATAACCTTTTATCTTTTCAATATTGGCGTTTTAAATATAAAAGTTTATGAAAACAAGTAGTTTGTATTTGTCATTTAAACGGTAATGGTAATATATTTTTAACTTTAAAATCCTTTTGTAAATAAGTCAGTTTTTATTAATGTTTTGTCCTTTAAATCTCTAATCTCTCCCCCCCCCCCCCCACCCCTGGACCTTTGACCTAGACCTACGGGGGGGGGGGAGGGGGGGGGCTCAACATTAAAAAAAACCTTTGCCTCGGATAGTTCCTCCTTCTGTTTGAAAAATCATAGATCCCCCCCCCCCCCTGCTGAATTTATTTTATTTTCAAAGCATCCAGATATATCGTATAGATTGAAGTTTGTTAAAACTTTGACCCATGGGCTCATGCACGGATTTAGAAAGGTGGTCCGATGGATTGATACTTTTTTATTATTATTGACTCCCTAATGTGACCCCACCCTACCCCCATGAATCATGATTCGAACAAACTTAAAATATACACTGTACCTTACGAGTTACATCTTTCTCGCCAATTAGATTTTTCTCTATATTTACATGTATATTCCTCTGTAAAAAAAAAATGACCCCCATAGTGGTCTCATGTATCCAACCCCCTGGAATTATGATTTGAACAAACTTAAATCTGCACTTCACTTGAGGATGACTCCACACAAGTTACAGCTTTCTGGCCAAATGATTACAGTAGTTTTTGAGAAGAGGATTTTTAAAGATTAATATTTTTTCTATACATCTGACCCCAATTGTGGCGCCACCGCAATAAATCTACAGAAAATAAGGCCACCTTAAAGTAAAAGGGGCATGGTCACGATTTTTGTCAAATTTAATTTTTCTGTTTTTATTATTCACAATTGCTTTAGGGCTGCATTTCTAATGATCATGTGAAATTTAAGAGTCAGTCGTAGAGTTATTTAAGCAATATATGGGGCTCACAATTCTTTGTCATGTAAACATGAAAAATGCCCTACTGAAGCTTAAGATTGGAAAAATGATTGTTGACCAAAACCGTGACCACGTGCCCCTTTAAAGGGACTTGGACACGATTTGACTTTAATTTTTCAAATTTTATTTTTCCATTTTTAATGTTTATACTGATAAATATAGAAGTTTATAATGCTATGTCAAAATTTGAAAGTCAAATATCAAATTATAAGCAAGATGCATAGTTCACAATTCTTCTCTTGTAAACAAGCTCAATATTGTCAATTTTTACAATGTTTTGTATTGGTGTAAGTTTCAATCATATGTATCTTTCTTTTGTTGATAATAGTATTTATGAAGATAATGAATTAGTTTACATTGTTTTTACGTGTCATTTTGTCTAAGAAATGGTAATTTTAGACATTACATTTTTGTAAACAACTATAAGACTCGAGCTTTGTTTACATTACAATCAATTTTTACCTCTGTATCTCGCTTGTAACTTGACTTTAACATTCAATATTTTTGTCAATCATTTAAAATGCACCAGTTAATCATTTTATACATAAAAAATAAAAATAAAAATTTTGATCTTAAATCGTGTCCAAGTCCCTTTAACAAGTAAAAATTATAAAACAGTTTTGGACGAAAAGAAATACAAAAAGGACTTATCAAATAAATTAAAGAATCTACATGTTCGTGTATCGAATACAAGAGAATATTGGAACATTCTTAATAATTGAAATAAAACAATTAAATGCATGATAAAGATTCTAATTTGTTTTATAAATCATGACTTCTACCTCCACCCCCAAGTTCCGACTAGAATTGGGACACATGCAGGCACATAACGTAAAATATTTCCCTCAAATACAAGAGGCATTATGTAGGGGGACCTAATAATGTATTATTATGTATGTGTATTATTGAGTATAGGGGAATATATATTAGTATTACGAAAAATATAATGTCAGGTACCTGTGGGTTGGGAGCTGGGACACATCAGAAGTTCAGCAAAGTTTTATATAGTAGTACATGTATAACTTTTGGATAATGCATACATTGTAACGTGCATTGCATTATTGTTCTTATGTACCATGTAGGAATCGACGATTTTGAGAATAGAATATGCATGTATACTAAACTGAACAGAACTTTCAAACTCTTGAAAATGGTAATGTATCGACTTTGCCCATTGCTACGCGTCTTGTTTTGTACACATGTAGCGCAATGGAGCAGCAAGTGAGGCAGATCGATGCCCCACTTTTGAATTGAATATCGTTTTTTCAAAAGATCTAAACTAGCCAAAATCACAACAATTAAAAAAAAGTAATTCTTTATACTGTTAACGTAAGTTTGTGCAACTGTACAGCACGGACAGATTTACTAGTTCCATTATGGATCGCTCCTAAAAAATATTGAGTAACACGAATGGGAAGACATGACGTAATGTTAGTGGTTATTGACCATAATCTTCAATGGACAGACACAGAGAGGAAAAGTTTAGGATGCAGACTTGCGGGCGTGCTGATCTCAGACTTCTTACCGTGGTTACCTTCACGTATACGTAATCATATGGAGAATCAGCTGTTCCTTCCGTGTAACATTCAAATCGATAATGAAAATACCAGTCATTTAGTATTTTAATTTCATAACTTTTTTATGGATTATTCGTTGCACGATTCAGAGATGGTTGTAAAACTTGAACAGTAAAATGCTTTCTTTGGTGTTTCATATGATATGGGCTGTGTAGTTGGCTAGCATTGAAGAAAAATTATTTTTTTTCTGCAATATTAGCGACCCTCCCACTCGCATGAAACAACAAATAAAAAAATTAATTTAGTTTTTTTTCATTAAAAAAAAAATGTTAATGCATTTTTACTTTATGTTTGTCCTCGATGGTATTCTATTGCATGCTCTTTGCTCCTCTCTGGAACTTCTCTCCCTAATTTCTTGTATGAAGCGATCATTACAGTCTTACACTGCAGAACATGTACCGGTACTTATTGGAATTTCTGGATCAGTCGCTTAAGTTTTTTCCTCCATAATTTGATCGGTTGGTAAAGTTTATTTTTAATATAGAAAATGCGAAATGCGAACTGACTGAGCAATTAAATATAAGTACTTTTTCAAATAGTATCAGTTCATTTAAATTGGGACAAAAAAATCAACATCATGTAAAAAGAATCTTTATAGTAAAGGTTTGAAAACATATAAAATTATATTCAATTCAATTTCTTTATTTACCAATTAAGGGCCCTCAAGGGGCAACATTAAGATTGTACATACAACATCCAATGTACATAAAACATTCAATAAACATGTACAAGAGGGAAAGTGTTGGATGATTGAAAGAGCTAGGACAGACATGAACATTTAATTAGTATATATATATATATGTATGTTTCTATACACTCAATACAGTGTCTTCTGTATATGTAAATTATATATTAAGCAGACAAATTCTCGGAGTAAGAAAGAAAGTGGATGATCAGATGTGGAAAAAACAGTTGAAAAGAAGTTCAAATCATGCATCCAATTTTATTTTTGCAACAACTTACATATATTTGTACTCTATACGGGGTTTTATTAATGCCATCGTGTACTTCGAATCTCTCTCTCTCTCTCTCTCTCCTCTCTCTCTCTCTCTCTCTCTCTCTCTCTCTCTCTCTCTCTCTCTCTCTCTCTCTAAATTTAGCATGGATCTCCATTCACATTCCCAACATTTTCCCACAGGTCACATGATCAAGCCGCAGCAATCATGTGACCAAAATGGAATTTAAGTCATGCTGTCTCTATCACACGAAGACTAACGGCATGTAGAAACAATAATATTTCTCATCGATATATCCACCAATAGGCTACCATACCCACAGCAAACCATATGTAAGTACCGACAAAGTTCAGAATGATTTTTTGCAGACTACGCAACGTCCACATTGTTGTGATTTGAAGCATGTGGTTGCGGTTGACTGGTCACGTGTTCTCGATTGATTGGATTGACGTGATCAATATTTTCAGAGTCCAGCATCCATGACCCGATAAAGATGGAGAATCCATTAGATGTCTTATCCCGCGCGGCGTCTATGTTAGAGACAAATCAAATAACACAAGGTAGGATGTTTTACCATATAATAACTCCCCCTCCCCCCTTTTTTTTACCGCATTCGCAATGTAGAAGCCGTTTCGTTCTAAATTGATTTTTTTCCCTCTATTAATATATTTCATACTTATATCTTAAGTGTCGAAGAAGTGGTTGTCGTGATTTGGTAATTAAGAGTATGTACATGTATAAATTGGCTTTCTAAAGCCATCAGAATATATTTTAACTGGCGGTCGATATGTTCTTTGTTGTGCAGTGAAGGAACATTCCGCGCATTCCTCGGAGGTGTTTAATAAAACAAACAGATTATGTTTTGAATTTTGGCGAGAAAAAGTTCTCAAATTGCTTTTGGGGGCACTGGGCACAGTTTGAGATGCCAAATGACCGTGGATCGTCTTCTTTTTTGGAGTTGTTTGTTTGGGAACACAATGGAATGTTTGGTATTTTAGGCAGGTGGTAACTGATTTTGAAGCAGGCATTTACAAGCAGGAAAAAATCTATTAAATGGTGGAAAAAATATGCCGGGTATCTTGGTTTTTGGTCAATACAAAATGGGAACAAATAAAATGTATAACAATGATGAATTGCATTTGTAAAATGCTAATGAATTTTTATTTATATGCCGAAATTTTAAAGCCCCATTTGAATATTAATCCATGATTAAAACAAATTGCTTTGTGTATTTAAATTTTGTTTCATGAAGTAAACTTGAAATTCCATACATATTATAAGATAATATAAAAGAAAGAGACTACAATTAATGACCCTTTCTTTCCAATAATTTAATTCTCAAATTAATTTAATGTGAGAATTAAATTATTGGAAAGAAAGGGAAATCTATTAATTGGATACTATATGCTCTTAATGTTGATACATTCAAGGTTATTCTCATGTACGTACACTTAACACAGAATTCTCCTACAAATTTTGGGGTTCATTTTAAATTTCTTCTAAGCATAATGTATATATTCGGGTACATTCTCTCAAAGATATATACATGTATGGACAGGAAAGAGCATGGGTGATCGAATTTAAAGGTGATGTTGACATGGGCCCTGAATATTGTGATCAGTATAACTTATTTTAAGACTCAGCATTTATAATTTTACCAAGCAGGTAATGATTTTTCATTTTTTTACGCGACAAAACTTTAATTTTTGATGATGTTTAATTGACATCGAAGAGGTAGGTTTAAAAAGCAAATATGTCTAGCATGTACCGGTATATGTGCAAGTAACCATGGTAACTATCCATCAGATTTAAGGTAAATACATACACTGTCAGGTGCATGTACATATACATGTACTGGTATATTAACGGGACCAGATATTAAATTAACTTTATTATCTCAAATTTTCTTGAAATTATTATAAAAATTATAAATATGGTACATGTCTTTGAAACATGTTGCCAATGTTTCAATTTCCATGAAAAAATCCACTTTGTAGATTGTTAAGATAATTTTTTTTTGGGGGGGGGGGGGGGTAGGATAAGTTTGAGTACAAATCTTGAACATATTAAGATCACTTTTTGGGGTATTTTGGACAGAGAATTTTGAATATGCAGAAGTCAAGTGAGATTTCATGAAAAGAGCCCATGAATAGAAGAGTCTCTTTTTAAGTATATGTAACAATTGTGAATTCACTCAAGGCACAACACTTTGTCAAACAATTAAAAAACATTTCAAACATCAATGCTCTTCAAAGGTACTGTCACATATTAACCCACTCATAGACTGAATAATGTAAAGTGAACTTGTTTCAATAAATTTGTTGGAGTTGACTGGAAAATGTCCTTTGATTTAACAACTTCCTGTAATTAGTTGAACAATGGGATGCTATGGTTATCAAAGCATTTTTATGGATGCAAAGGATACAATATGATATTTAGTTTGTAGGGGGGGGGGGGAAATTTCTAGGTAACTTTCATGCAACTGTGTCCTTAGTTTAGAAACTTTAAATTCTGTTGCTTATATAGTTGTTTAGCCTTTATGATGTACAGTGTATGTAGTTTGTACAAGCTGGCCCGCTAGTGGGTAGTTTTTCTGCAGTGCCCCCCCCCCCCCTCCCCCCCCCCCCAAAAAAAAAAAATTAAAATTAAAAAATAGAAACCTTGCATTTTCTCTGCATTATAATATACTGTGGTTATCATTCATTGAACCTCAGAACCGGAATTTTGTCAGCATCCCCCCTTAAAGTTTCTTTTTACCCCATTGCCCCCCCCCCCCAAACACCCTGCATTTACCCATCTCTGCATTTAATACAAAATGCAAAAAAAATATTTGCTCATTATTTTCAGATTTCTTTGTTGAATCAATCCAAAAAAACAATCAAATTTTCATCTACAGGAAACATGAAATGTAACAACAATTTAATACTGGTTGGACCTGGTTTTATGTAGTCTTGAAATTATGTGAAAGAACATGAGTAAATTCATTGTTTAAAAAAAAATGTGAATGAGAATGTAGAAAAAATGACATCCTGGGGAGTGATTTATTGAGAAATTAAACCATTTACTAGTATGTAAATGTATTTGAATCACATTTTGATACTGTAACACAATGAAACTGATCGATATTTTAATTACGGTAGATATTTCTACATTATCTGTTAGCCATTAATGCAGACTATTAAATCCTACATCTACTTAAAATCAAATTATAGCGAGTTGTGCATGACCTTTTAGGGAGTTTAATTACAGTATTGATTATGAAGTTGCAGATATGTACACGTAGACATACACTGCTCAAAATGATTAGAAAACTGTTGTTGAATTTGTCCTATATATCTGTGAGGCTTATCAAGCTTTTGATGTCCATAAGCACGGGATAAGGTTCGATGGACGTCAAAGAGAATAGCGAATACTTTTCCGATGACTGCAATGGTAAACAGCGGTGAAGGAATTGATTTTTTTTTCTTTTTCCATTATAAAAAAGAAAGAATGTAGACACCAATATCTCATTAATGGAGTTAGACACGCTTGACTGAATCATTGTTGTTTAAACTCATCTAGAGATTGTTTGGACTGATTGGTGATGATTGACACCTGATAGGGTGTCAAAGGTCGCTTAGTAGCCAATCGTGTGGACCACTGGTGAGAATTCCTGGAGATCCAGCACTCCGTTACAATGGATGTCTTAGATATCCATATTCTGTTAATGGAAGTATCTAATATACATTTTAATTTGTTAGGTGAAGGGGAATGAGGGTATGCTATGTTTTCTATAGAGGTTGGGGGTATGTATGTAGGTAATGAATAAAAACTGTTATTTAGGAAATGGAGGGTCGCAACAGATGAATATGAACTACGCTCGTAGTTGTGTGAATTCCACGAGATCCAGTGGTATTTGTTGTCTAACACTGTCCTCCAAAACAGCAGAGTAAAATTAATTTTGATTAAGGTTGGATGATGAAATGGGCACACTACATTGCATTTTGCCTTTAAAGACGTGGGTGTAGTACACTTAGAGAAATGGAGATCTCTGTGCATGAATATGAGTTAATGATGTCATCACTGTTAAAAATATTTGAAAGTAATCAGACCTTAATTTCTTATAATCTTATAGTTTTAGTAAATAGGGCTCATAAATCACTCTTAAAAACTTTGAGTGTAGTGGTAAATTTCTTATTGATATGAATCAATTGTGAGAGGAATTAAAATATCAGATAGGAAATAAATTGTATAGTTTTTGCAAGTAAACAAGTAAAGCAGAGTACTCCAACTTAGAGGAAAAAAGAAAACAAGGGAATTTAAAACGCACAGCAACTGTCTTAAATATCTGGTGATGACCTATAGAATCATTTGTCACGGCCACACACAGATAAGGCTTATCTCGGCAAAGATTGGCAAATGTCAATCACTCAAGGGGAGATAATTCTGAATTTTTTTTTTTAAATTATTTTGATTTAGTCATAATTTACAGTATATGAAATGTATATATACCCCTCATTCTTTGCATTTTTGTTCTACAAGATAGAAAAGATATTAGGTGTGTTAAAGTGCAGATATTATGAGGCAAAGGCGTTTCAAAAGTTCATGAATGGTGTTTGTTCTACACTGACTTGTAATTGAGACAGTTTTGAGGTTCACAAGGTTAAATTCTTGGGAGATAATATGTTTCAAAGAGTGCAGAGATATAAAAAGTATTTCAAATAGCAAAGAAAAGAAGGGAAATAATGAAATGTGTTTTTTCTAGTAACAAATAAATATAGAATGTGTTATTTTTATCAGTTATGTTGGCCATTCTGATAGCACTGACTTTGAAGACCTAGCGCCTGTCTTCTATATAATAACTTTTTTCAGGGTTTATAAAGCAATAGAGTGGGTGAACTCAGATGACTCAAGGATTGGGTCAATGACTGGTAAACAGGTTGTAAGTGAAATATTTGTCCCTGTCAAGTTGGCTTTAGAAAATGTATAACAAAAAAAAATATGCGGAGAAAATTGAAATATCTCTTCATAATATTGAATTCTACATTTTTGTGAGTTCAAAGATGAGTGACCTAAAATTAAAGTTGATGCCTTGCTGAATATAGAAAGTTATATATTATAAAGAAAAACATTGAGACTTAAGTTTTAGGAGTGAAGTCACAGTGTTTCTGGGCTGATGACTTTAATTGGGATTCTTGCTGGTTTCGTACCTGCATTTGTTTGTCTCAGAATTTGGAATTTTTACACCTGATGTCAAGTTATATATGCTGATCTTGAGCTGGAATTAGTGACTTTTAAAATGATTAAAAGTAATGTTACAGTAGTAGTGTCTTAGTACTAAGCTAATTAGCTAATGTATAAATTGATAAAAATGTGATTTTGTGTATTGATATGATATGCCCATTCAGCATTTCAAAGTAATACTGTGTAGTGTAATTATAAAACAAATACCAATTGTATGGCAAAATATGATAAGCTTTTATACTGAAAATAATTTCTGTTAACTAGTGCAATAATTTTATGTGTCATGTTTGTTTAAAAACATGTTTTTTGCATTTAAATTGAAATCATTCCTCAACATCTTTTTAGGTCACCTGAGTCACTCAGGTGACCTATTGCAATTGGTCTTCGTCCGTCGTCGTGCGTTGTGCGTCGTGCGTCGTGCGTTGTGCGTCGTGCGTCGTGCGTTAACAATTTTACATTTTTAACTTCTTCTTGAAAACTACCAGGCCAATCGTTACCATTTTTGGTGTGAAGCATCTCTATGGTAAGAAGAATCTAAATTGTGAAATTTATGGCTCTACCACCACTGGGGTGCCACGGGCGGGGCCAAATATGCAAAAAAAGCCAAATTTTCAAAAATCTTCTTCTCTACTTCCACACATGTGAGGAAAAAACTGAATGCATGGTTATGATGTCCATGAGGCCCTCTACCAAAATTGTGAAATTTATGGCCCCTGGGTCAGGGGTTCTGGCTCTAGGGTGGGGCCAATATGGCCATATAGTAAAAATGTATTAAATCTTAGAAAATCTTCTTCTCTACTCCCATATATATTTGTTAAAAACTAAATGCATGGTTATGATGTCCATGAAGCCCTCTACCTTAATTGTGAAATTCATGACCCCTGGGTCAGGGGTTCAGGCTCTAGGGTGGGGCCAATATGGCCATACAGTAAAAATGTATTAAATCTTAGAAAATCTTCTTCTCTACTATCATATATATTTGTTAAAAACTAAATGCATGATAATGATGTCCATGAAGCCCTCAACCTAAATTGTGAAATTCATGACCCCTTTGTTAAGTGTTCATGCTCTAGGGTGGGGCCAATATGGCCATATAGTAAAAATGTATTAAATCTTAGAAAATGTTCTTCTCTACTATCATATATATTTGTTAAATACTAAATGCATGATTATGATGTCCATGAAGCCCTCTACCTAAATTGTGAAATTCATGACCCCTGGGTCAGGGGTTCAGGCTCTAGGGTGGGGCCAATATGGCCAAATAGTAAAAATATATTAAATCTTAGAAAATCTTCTTCTCTACTCCCATATATATTTGTTAAAAACTAAATGCATGTTTATGATGTCCATGAAGCCCTCTACCTTAATTGTGAAATTCACGACCCCTCGGTCAGGGGTTCAGGCTCTAGGGTGGGGCCGATATGGCCAAATAGTAAAAATGTATTAAATCTTAGAAAATGTTCTTCTCTACTATCATATATATTTGTTAAAAACTAAATGCATGATTATGATGTCCATGAGGCTCTCTACTAAAATTGTGAAATTCATGATCCCTTTGTTAGGTGTTCATGCTCTAGGGTGGGGCCAATATGGCCATATAGTAAAAATGATTTAAATCTTAAAAAATCTTCCTCTCTACTCCCACACATGTGGGCAAAAAACTGAATACATGGTTATGATATCCACAATCTCCTTTACCTAAATTGTGAAATTCATGGCCCCTGGGTCAGGGGTTCATGACATGAGGGGGGTGGGGGGCAATATGGCAATAAAGTGTTAATGCATATAATGTTTAAAAATCTTCTTCTCTATTCTCACACATCTGTATAAAAAAAACCGACTAATAATTATGTTTACCAGGAAGTCCTCTACTGAAATTTTAATTTTCATGTCCCCTGGGGTATGGGTTTTGACTCTAGGGCAGGGCCAAAATGGATGTATAGATGTTAATGCATATAACGTTAAAAAATTATCTTCTTTACTCCCACACACCTGAAAGGAAAACTAAATTCATTATTTTGTAGACCAGATCTTTTAGTTTTTCACCAAAATTATAGGTTTTACAGTTCTTTTTGAATTAAATGTGGTTGTCATTACAAATTTATAATTTTTCTACTCCAGTATGAAACCTAACTAATTAGATGCATATATGAGACTCCATGACAAGTTTGTGTATTGGATATATGCTACTCAGGTGACCGTTAAGGCCAATTGGCCTCTTGTTTATTTTGGTATTGGAATTATTTCATAATCTTGATACTGGGATGATTTTGGAACATCGTTTTACTTGCACTTTAATTATGTTGAGCAGATATTATTAGTGCATTAATTTGTACCTATTGTTGTACAAAATATTTACTCATTAATTTTCTTCTTGATGCCATTTCACGAGGATCTCCATCATGCATGTATTTGCACTCAATACAAATACTGACAAGGTTTACAGGAATACAGCATCTACGTATACCGGTATTTATGGCATTCCAAAAATCCAGGAAGGCCAAAGTACATTGAACAGTCAATAGAACCCTGCAAAATCAATTGAAAAGAAGTGTCTGAATTGTACTTTGCACCATTTGAGGACTGAGGTTGTTCAGATGCAGGGGGCAAGGTGTGTAACGTGTCCCCCAGCTATGTATACATATTTATATATTAATGATAGGCTTGTACAACCTGATAGCTCTGTCTACGCTCATCAAATCTTATCTGTGAAAACTTAAGGTATATATATGCATTGAAAAGTAATAGCAGTATAGGTAATCTACTATTAAAGAGATGTTTGTTATAGAAGAGAATTATGTACCAGTACACAAATGTACTAATTAAGTACTGTCCCTTTGTGCAATACACTTTGCAACCACCTGGAGTTGTGTTCATAATGCTATAAAAACAATCACTCTCTTAGTCAGATCAAAAGCCAAACACAAGTAGTCAACAAAAAATGTTATAATTATTAAACTTGGTATTATGCTTAGTTGGCATGATATGCTAATCATGTACATCATGGACTGTTCATTTGATTTTAAGTACAAAATTTCACTCACCACAAACTGTTTAGAATGGGAATTAAGTCACAGATGATGATGATGATGATGATGATGATGATATTTTAGTTTTGTTTAATATGTTGTCCTTAATTGAATCAAGTTGAATAAATACAGAGAACTATATATATATGAGTTGAATTTGGCCCCAATAATTCGCCATTTTTTAAAGTGTTTCCAGAACAATAAAGTGTTGTGTTATTAATTAAAAGAGTTGATATAAAATATATTTTTTACCTATTTATTTGATTTATTTGCACTAACTTGCAGTATATGAAGTCAAAAGTAACGCTATTTCTAAAATTCAATCAAAATCACTCAAAAATTGACATTTTTCTTATCTTTTTATGAAAGGAAAATATAGAGTGCATGCTTGAACAAAGAAAAATGTTTTGTCAGTTATTAGTCTTGGCTAGTTAAAATATTTTGTTTGTTCAAGCATGTGCTCTATGTTTTCTGAAAGAAAAACTGCTTGGAAACAAGCTGTTTTATGCTAAAAATGGCGGGAAAAGGTTGTCTTTACGATATCATATTTCTAAATTTTGGGCACTTGAATCAAAATGAACATAATGTAAAAACATCCCATATATATCTGTACAAAGAATTACAGTAAATGATGATGTTCATTTTAGGGGGCCATTTTGGGCCCATATCATATATAGTCCTTTCAAAACACAAGTGTACCATTTTTCTAGAGTAAGCTAGTCCAGCTTTAAATTGTTTGAGTTTATTGTTGAGAAAAATCAGGTCTCGATCAAATTGTATGTTAAATATATTTCCATGTTGTCTAAATGATATTACTTCATCAGTAAAAAAGAGGATAGAAATGAATGGAATTCAAGAATTGTGTAAATGAGGGGAATTCTAGGAGAGTGTAAAATTTGATTCCAAATTTAATGCTAGGAGTCAATACATGATTCAGCGTAAAATAATTAGAAGCAATTAAGTCTTGCTTGCAAATTTGAAAACCTCACTTACATGCATATTTTTATGACAGTTGCAAACTATATGAAATTGTACTGTAAAAGTGGGTTATTTACATGGGAAAAAATTTATACTACCGGTAGTTGCAGGGTATGCTTAAAACTGCGTAAAATAACCCTGTGCGTATGATAAAAAAAATCAAAACTCAGTGTGGTAAATCAGGCATCCGTGTACTGAATATCCACGCATATTGTTTGACTATAGAAACCGCATACTTTTAACATTCTTACAGCAACATAAATTTGATGCTTGCAATTTTATATATATTCTCATGATTTGATAAAAATCAAGAAAAAAAAATTGCAGAATAAAGTAAAAATAAGGAATCAACAGTATAAGGGTTGTTAAAGAAGGGAATTCTAAGAGAATATAAAGGAAAGGAATTTTAGTAGCTAGGATGTTAGGAGAAAAGGAATTGTAGGAGGATGTACATCCTGATGAAGGGGATTCTAGGGGAAGGTTTAATAAATTACATAAATACATCAGGTGTTGTACATGCACATAGCACTAAATGTAGGTGCTTAACAGCAACAGAAAGAATGCTAATGAACCGAGGCCATGCTATCATTGTCTTTGAAGTGTCTATAAATATCCATATTACGAATCAAAGGTATGCTTAACCTTGGAGCTTGGTTATTTTCAGAGAAGAGGAATTTGTTAGATTTTCCTGTTAATGTAAATTACCTGAATTTTTTTCCCATTCAAATCAGTATCTTCATATTAAGATTAATAAATGAATAAATTAGTTTGAATATTTTTAAACTATAGTTTATATTTTAATAACTGATATTATTCAATGTACTTGTAAAGCATAGGATACATTTTGTGGAAGATATGTACTGTGTTAATGCATGCAGGCACATATTGTGGAGAGTCTATAGACAAAAATGGGAGGGGGCCGCCAATTGGCTTGTTATTTTCGTTTTTCTTTTATAATAAAGTGTAGGGTCCAGGCCCCCTGCCCCCCCCCCCCCCCCCCACCCCACCTTGTTGCTATATATAAATTGTTTTCCTTTAGCTGACTTAATTAATAACTAACATTAATAAGTTGTAAGCACTATTTTTCTTTCAGTGCAATATAACTATATATGGATTTTGATTAGGATTACAATTTCTATTTTGTAAGGGCCTAAATTGACAGAAATTCTGATGAATTAAAATATATATAGTCAAATGACCAGCCATTTACGGTTGGGGGATCTTGTTATTAAGGGAAATAACTCTTCTATAATTCTTTAAAAAGAGGCATTTGAAATATTTATTTGCATCAACATCCCTGCCAGACTGTGGTTATATATGTATATAAGCTATGAATCTTTGCAGTAAGTTGATCCCAACTGCAAAATGGATCACAATTTATAAGGCCGCTTTGATGACTCAATAGAACTATAGAATTTCTTTAATGCAATATATTAAAACATCAATTGTCATGTCATATCAAATTTGTCATTTCTGTGCATTTTTTTAATATCTGTAATTCCCTCAAGGAATAATTCATTGAGCACTCTTAACTTAATATTAATTTCCTGTGACTCATACAACGGTCTAAAGACACACCAACCTGATTTTAAATGATGAATTAGGTGGGTTAATTTTTTTTTTTCTTCAAAATTCATGCACGATTAGTAAAATGTATTTTACAGGATTTTGTCCCACCCTTTATGTTATTTTGTTAATAATGGATAATTTAATAATGCTATAATTATTCAAAGATTTTGAAACAATGTTTTAAAAATAATGTTCCAGTTTCGAGACTATTTAATAAAGATTTGACCCAAAAATAATTCTCTGTGTTTCCATGTTTAGCATAGAAAAATAGTACAGTGGACTTCCACAAATTTATAATGATGGTATTTCAGGTACATGATGTATAAATATAATTACATCATGTATATTTAGAACTTAAAAAACTTATTTCTTAATTCATTCTTGTAGAAAGCTAGTGGAATAAAAGACAAATGCAAAAAGGTTATGTTAAAAGTAGGGTCCTTGTTGATTATCAAAAGATTTTTTTTAGACATCCTTCTGTTTAATTAATTTAGAAATGTCAGGAATGAAATTCCAGAAATATAGTTTTCTGGGAAGCTAGTGAGGTTATGTTTGGGCTATTTAGATGGCATGCCAGCTGCCAAGAAATTATGAAAAGAGAGATAACTCTACCTGTCCTCTTAAAAAAAAATCAATGATTCAAGATAGATAACTCTTGTTTTCTTCTTGTAACTTCTATTTACATGTAAAAGAAAATGAGGGGTAAAAATATTTGTGGTCTAAAAATTGGCATTGTTGGAATGTCTACCAGTATTACTGTCTGGGTGAAAAGCTGAATTGGAATTTGAGCAATTTGTTTGAAGATGTATTTTTATGCAGAGAAATAAGATAATTGGAGCAATGAAGATCTCTAATATGTGAAAAGGGAGACTTGGATAATCAAAGAGGAAGGGAAAATACGTCATCATTGTTGTCAGAATACACATTTTTATCCATCACTATCAATCAAGCAAGGCTGGGTGGCACAGGCATCAAGTTCTGCTGAAAACTGCTAGAAAAAACAAGATGTCTGCAGCCGTAGCATAAGGCTGACGTTGAATGAAATCTTGAACATGCAGGGATTAGCTGATCCAAGATTAATGGTTTCCCCTACATCTTAGCTGGATTTAGCCCAGCAGCAGTTTATCTGTGGGTGGTTTACGTGATGTCGTAAATTGGAGCAGAGATATGAGCCAGTCATGTACCCTTAGATTTCATAATTGTCTTTTTTGCTAGAAAAATTTAGTTTTTGCATTGAAGGGTAAACTTGGTTAATCCTGATGATAAAAAAAAAAATTAAATGCAGTATTGCTGCTTTGAAATTTAAAATCCAGAGCAGGAAGGATTTGCTTAATCTGAGTCACAAACCACAAAAACCGGCCTTAAGCCCACTGAAAGTGTTAACAATTATAAAATTGTTTTATTAAGTTATCTATTTAATTTCCCCTATTTCCTTTGTTGGTCATTTATAGAGGATTGCCAAGAAACAAGACATTATTAGATCATTTGTTCGTTACTCTTAAATGTTTATACAATTTATATTCAACCACTGGTAAGAGTGTGAAGTTTAAATCAGATGAAATTTCAGTGTAAAAGAAAAAAATGTATTTTTAGTGAGGAGATGGATGATCCCTTTTCATTTCTCTCGCTTCAGCTGCAGATAAGATTGAGAGGGAGGAGGTGATGTATAATGATACAAGCTGCATGAGTATATGACACGGTTAATTAATCAGTTTATGAACTAGACAGAATAAAAACGGTCGCATTGTCTTCTGTGTGGGAGGAGGGATGCCCTTGACTTAGATTTGTCGGTTGGACAGAGATGTGAAAGATGGGTACCGGTTAATGTGTTGTGGTTTTGTAGTGGTACACGGCGGTACAGCGGTGAGCACGGTCCGAGGTTGCATGGTGTTCTAGATTCAGGAAGGTTCGTCACTCGAGGGGCGTTTTCTTATGTTTACTTGTACTCTTAAAAGTTGTAAGTATCTTGAGAAACAAGCTACAAAAAGGTGCAGAAGCAACGATGAAAATTCACAGGGGGCACAATTATGGAATAGCTATTATGACAGGAAAGCTCTCCCTTTAGTTTCAATTTCTGCGATTAAGCAGGTATGGGTGGAAATGTCCTATTGCTGTTACACAGATATATGATAAGGTGCCAAAATAGAAAGTGTGGAGAATTATATTATTACGACATGTATTTGGGGGATGACTTCCTGCACTTGTGGGAGTTGAAAAAACCCGAATCACGATTAAGGTGCAACATCTTCATCCATTGCAGCCTCCTCCTCATACATTTTTAGCACAGCCTTGAGAACACAACACGCTGAACACGTCTGTGTCAAACATTGTAAAACACTGTCATTCATTATCATCCACCACCTAGGGATTCACTGGGAAGTTGAATAATATGGCAAGTCTTAGTCATAACAGAAGGTGTATTATCGCTCAGTAAACAGAACGATATTTATATTTATACATCCCATGAAATTCGATTGTAAACAATCCTTATTTCCTCAGAGATACGGAGTGTACTATTTAAGGGTCTGATATCAACTACCACTTCGGGGTCTGCTTATCCAACCTAACTAGAGCACACCCTTCAATTCCAAATCTCGGCCCCTATCCCCACTTTATATAACAATTTGCAAAACATTTGGGGGCATATAACAAGAAGGTTTTTGTTCATTTTAGTTTTTGGTTTAAGTAGAATAATTTTCAAATGTCCTTCTGTGCCCTCAATGTCTTTCTCCTTTGGGATTTTATCCTGAGTAGTAAATCTCAAGGTTATTCAACAAGTTCAAGGGCAAATATGTCCAATCAATGGTTAAGTAATGTGTTTAATAATACTTTATTAGTGGTTTTTGTATTTACATTTCATTGTGGCCACATCCAGGATGGTAGTCACATAACAAACATATCTTGTCTTTTCATGTATATATTTTTATACATTAATCTATGTTGGTTTATTTTACAAAAATGTTATGGATAATTTAGTTTTTGCTTCAAAGATTTAGTTATAATAACTTGAAAATGTCATTCTGTGCACACATTTTTTCAGCCTTCGGATTTTATCTTAAGTTTTAAAGTTCAAGGTTATTCATCAAGGTTAAGGTCAAATATGGCAGTTATAGTTTTAATTAATAGTTTTGTAAAGTACTGTTAAACAGTTAAATGTTCATAAACAAACATATCTTGTCACTACAAGGTTTAATATGTTTTGCATAGTCTTATATACCCATGCAGACTAAATTATTTACTGGTATCAGACCTATGTTTAAATGATGTTGTTAATATATAATAAGGTTTGCAATTAGTCAAATTATGGTATGCTTGATTTCTCCATCTGTGCTATTTCAATGAATGTACTATTAAATATATGATTGACTTCACCAGGGCATATCATTGCACTTTAATGTAATTTGACAACTTAAATGTATAATATTGCCATCTACAGGCAAGGAATCCAACCCCGGCCTCTGATTTAATTTGGTTAAAAGGAAAAAAAATTATGTTTATATAATTAATATATTTCAGCTAATCAGGTTATATGTGAACAGCTAATTAATGATAGAACATGGAAATGAGGTCAATTTAAGACGACTCTACACTGCCCCCGTACTATTTCTGGTGTGTCCAGGTGTGCAACTCTTAGAAAACAAACTTGGTTCTGAATTTTAACGAGATTAAATTTGGGGAATTAAACGTAAATATCCCAGGAGGGAAATCTAGTTTTGAATTTACAATTTCAATTTATAACTCAAACTTCAAAACAAGAAAAAATGATGATTTAAATTTTAATTAGCCTTTGGTTTTTGGATTTACTTGGGGTAATTTCAACTTATTTGTGAATGAAACTTATTAATAAGATATGATGAAGTTTTCATTGATAGGTGGGTAGTAATCGTGTTATGTCCGAGATATCAGAAAGAAATTGGATTAATATTTATGAAAACTCAGCTGTAGGTCAATATTAATTCAATGACTTGACGGACACCAGAGATAAATGAATAGAGTACTTTGGGACTTTTTATATCAGGTTTTACATCTGGTTGGAGACTCGAGGGTTGATTTGTAAGCTGCTTAAGTGGATTAGTGTCTTCCTGAATAACAATCAATAGGAATCATGATTAAAATTGAAGTGGTCAGTTAAGAAGGCCATTTGGCTGGCATTTTTCATTCATAAGACACACTATCCAATGGTGAACTGGCTGAAATTTCGCGTATCGTAGTCAGTTGTCCGCGACAACGCTACAGAGAGAGGTCCCCATGATCTGATAAAAGGTTCTGGGTTGGTCATCGCAGTATCTCAAGTTTCCATGGCCCTGCAGAAACCTGGGGTGTTTCCGGTGGTTTAGTACCGGCGACAATGCAATTTTAATATTTTTAATCCTGGCAATTTGATGTTCATTAAGATTTTAAGTTTATAGGGGGATTAGGTTTTTAAATCCTCTTGCCTAGGGGTGGATGGTACGCAATGATAACAGTACAGTCTGCGGAAGAGCTAATGAACAGGCAAACATTAAGAGGATGTGGTTGTTTAACTCATCAGTTAGAATATGGGTTTTTTTTCATGATTAATCGCCGGGTTCTTTTTTCTTCCCTTTTCTTAAATGGCAAGCTTTTAAAATCACTCTTTCTGAGCACTAATTTATTGCAACTAAATATATTTTTCTATCTTTAAGACATCAGATTTAATGATGACATTTTAATTTCTGCTCTTAAAAAATATCTCTTCTTTTAAAATAAGTGGGCTGTTCTCTCCAGATTGCAGTTGGTGATAAATTTTAATGAAAAATTGGTTGGGATTTTTTTATTTTTTGAGCTTACTGAAATGTTGCATTTTAGCATATCTATTAGGTTTATGTTATATCAATGTTTATGTGTTTTTATGACAAACACCATTTTTAAAGTAGTTTTATTGATTAGTACTGGTATATATATTTTTTTCCTTTTGAGTAGGTGGGGTGCTTAGCCTATACATATAGTAGTACACATGGACTTACAGCACTGGTTTAGAAATAAGAAAATAATAAGTTTATATGTCATAGGTATCTTGTTTGTTCATCAACCTAACAGCTAAAGTGCAAATTTTAGTATTAGTAACGTTTGTTCATTGATTGTAGTACAAAGTGTACATAACAAAATGTTTTTCTCAGAGTTTGGATATAATAGTAACTATGATTTTAGACGAGAATCTATAGCTAGTTGTAAGCAATAACTAATACTGTTGCATAGCACCCTTTGTGCAGCAATGCAAATGAATCAACACAGATGTTGACAGTATGATAATTAAAAGAAACTAAAATGCAATTTCTCAGCTAGCTGCACCTTTTGTATTCTCTTTTAAGAATTGGAAAGGTATTGCCATACACCACTTATAAAGACTTCTAAAAATCTCAAATTTTGTATAAAACTGTATGCAGGGAAATATTTGCCTCTGCTTTATTTTGGCCCTTTTCGCCCTTGTTGTCAGCTGTGTCTGGGCGAATTCAAGATGGGGCAAAACTGTTTGCAAGTGCAGAAGGGGGAAAATTACACAGGGTGAAAATAACCAAGTATACAGTATGTATACATGAAGAATACACTTTACATGTCATAGTACTGGTACTATCCAGAGCGTACACTGAATGACTTGACTTGAGGAAGCTAGAATTAAATTCTATTGTGTAGTGTAAATTTTACTGTAAATTGTTATATTCTGCTAGATGCTTTCTGTATAAAATTATGCAAATTTGCATAAATGTTAAACAAATTAAACTCAAAAAACACGTTTGAACAAATGAAAAACAAGCAATGAATTTATTTTCATTTTTTTTTGTTGGAGATAGCATAGTTTATGGTCTTTCAATTCTTGGGTCAAATTCCAGGGTTTTTTCCCTTTGCTATCTTAAATAAAAAATGAACAATTCTGCTGGTGGTAAACAGGAAAAAATAGAAAAGATAGGACAGTCTGAGTAAGATAACAAAGTTGTGAAGACTTTCACGCAACGTGTGAGGTGCCAGTGACATTAATGAAGGGGAGGTAATTAATTGTCTCCCTTTGAACCGTTTTAGTCATCCCTCTCCCTCCACTGCTGTTTGTGATATACTTTCTGTCAAAGTAGAGAAATGACACCACTGCGGCCTTGTCTTACTTTGTCTGCAGTCAGCCATATTTGCATCTTGTCCAGACATCTGCAGTGACTTCATTTTTACTACGGAGTTATATCTTAAATTTTTCTAAAAAAAATTTCTCTCAAATGCATAATTGGAATAGCCATATTCTTGGTTCATTTTAATATCAAAGACACACTTGTTCCAGATGAAATTTCAGTGTTTTATTCCATTAGTGTAGGACCGGCGGGTCTGATGGAATTCAAACAATTGTCGATATTTGCATTATTTATGCATTTTTCACACCATTGTGTGGAGAACCTGCATCTCTCATCTGTTAGACTGTATAATGAGTCTTTTAGAATGAGGATTCCTGCCAATGCTAGACATTTTTCTTATTGAAATCGGCATTATGTACCAGAGTGCACGGATACAAAATGCATCCATTGGGCTGTGTCCAATTTAACACCTGGCAAAGCCGATGACATAAAATGTAAAATATACACAAAATATTCAATATACCAAGTAATTTTCATTAAAATGTATTTGTGTTGAATAAGATCCCTGGGACAGATAAAGGCAGCTGTAGACTCGACCTAGCTAAGGTCATTTGGAGGTACATTTTGTTGGCTATAAATGGACATTGTTATGGACTACTGAACTGAAAAGCCTGTCAGGATGCTGGACATAAATAATGAATCCTCCCCCACTTTGACATCAGATGGACATGTGAATAATGAGCCCTCCCCCACCTCTGTACTCTTGAACTTCAGTGTCCATTCATAAATATATAAACCCAGATTGTAAGAAATGTAATGTTTCCATAATAAAAGGCTAATATATTTTAATGTTTTCAAAAATAGGGATAGTTAGAATGATACCTCTCATACTGGAACAGTTAGATGAAAAATATATGACTTATTCTGAATGCATTTTTGGGTCATTAGGAAGACCACAGAATAGGTGGACCTATAAGAAGCACATTTTTGTGGCCATTTTGTTTGCTTAAAAAAAACCCATACATTAACTCTTAATTAATAGGCTCTTTAACTATAAAGATATGTGATTACATATTTATATTCTTACTTTGACACTTTAACAAGGAGCATTATATATAGTTTTTTACTTGTATCAGTTTCTGTCTAAATGAGAATAGTTTTCAAATTTTTTTCTCTTTCGACAGGTGTATGCTCACTCTCTACATAAATTCAGACTGCATTTATTGAAATTTGTACATGTGAAATATTTGGAATTTAAGTTTTATTTTATATTTTAATTTTGCATCTGACAATTGTGTATGCTCACTCTCTACATAAATTCAGACTGCATATATTGAAATTTCTACATGTGAAATATTTAGAATTTAAGTTTTATTTTATATTTTAATTTTGCATCTGACAATAGTGTGATCTCATTTTGGGTATGCCATATTGTACAAGAATTAATAAAAGTTTGGGGTTTGGAGCCAAACTAATGATTCAGAAAAAGTTTTATTGAATTTTAACAAGGATGTTCTCGATAGATCTTTTTAAAGTTTACTAATAATTTTTTTCCCATAAGATACATGGATTATTATTTAATTATTAATGGAGATAGGGGGTGCTTAATGGAATTAATATGGTAATTTTCAGAATTTCATTTAGTTAACGAAGCCTTAATATTTTAATGATAAATGTTAGGAATGCTGTTTAATGACTATTTAATTCTAGAGGGCCTATCTTGTTTGTTTGATAAAATGCTGTCACAAATCCTAGGTATAAACTAGGCCTCTTAATTTCAAAAACAATCTCATGAATTTATAGAAAGCCAAATTGGTTGGATTTTTTACATTACTATCATTTCTGGGGCTCTCGTATAAATTGCTTGCTATAAAAAATGCATTCAGTTAGAGACTATGAGATATTATGAGCCATGTGAAGTGATTTATTTTTCTTCACAACGTTCATGAATAGGTATAAAACTGTTAAGCATTCACCTGATCCTGATTTACAAGATGATTTCCTGTTATATCTTATAAGAGCTTTTCGGCATAAATTTTCCCAATGTGTGAAAAGTTAAGCTATTATAGTATTGAATAACAGGGTATTTCCCATCAGATAGGCCTGGAATTTAATTATTGTTGTTGTTTAAGAAACTGCCAAAGGGAGCTGAAATGTCAGTGTTATGTTATATTTAATGTTTTATTAGGTGTTAAAATGATGATGGGTGGCTGTAAAATTCATCACTCAATGCTATAACAAGTCCCAAAAGCTATACAAATACAAGCCTCGCCTCTTGTAGTTTGATTATAGGTAAATAATGGGTGAAAATGTTTAATACACCTGCATATCGAATATATATTTTAATTTTCCAAAGGCGTTTGATTTTGTTATTTATTTAATTTTTTTTTGTTGTTGAATGAGACAAGTGCTTTATAAGAGCGGTATTAACTGATTTACAGTGAAAGTGGAATTAGAGTGGAATTAGTCCAATTAATCGGGTGCAACAAGTGTGTAGGACTTAGACGATAAGTCTGGTCAGAAAACTCGATCTCTACAGTGTGATCAGCACAGGAAAATCTGGCCGCATTTACCGACAGTTCAATGCACTGGTTTGGTCGGTGAGCCTCAAGAGGGACTATAGCTCTTACAAACTTTTCTTCTCTTTTTACAACTTCTTTTTTCAATTCATTGTATGAAGACACTGACCTGTCGGTTTACCGTATATGTTCTTGTGTGGAGGTTGGACACAGTGTAGAATCATTGAATTTTCTGTGCTGATTTTTAGGCTTTATTTTTAGAAAAATGCAGTGTCAGTTTATAATATAGAAACCATTACACTTGTAAAAATATCAGTGCTTGTATACATTAAAGAAATATTATCAATGATTTATCAGACTAAGATAAGATTACCTATCACTTCATGTTATTTTGCTAAATCAGGTGTGTGGGTTTTTTTTTGTAATACATTGAAGACTCATGCATGGTATCTGTGTACAGAAACCATTCACTGGGAATAGTCACTGAATAAGTTCTCCGATTGACCCATTCTTTCATTCAGTCGGATCAAGAGACCTATCTCTAGGTGTACGGGAATTCGATCCCTCATCAAATACTGGGAGAGTAATGGTCCCATCATACTCAACACTCCAGTTGCTTTTTATCGATGGTGTGAAGTGTTTGTATAGGGCTTATCATTCCCAGGTATAGCCCTTTATACAAATGTAACTTTGGTCTGGGTGACCTAAATAGCGACTCAGGTGTTTGGAAAGGTTGTTGGATGATCCAAAAAGTCTCGGCCAGGTTCTTGTGTAGAAGAAGGTTTCTTTCATGGTCCTTCCCTTTAAGATCTTTTCTTTCTTTTTTTTTTTACGCTAAGGAGATTCAAGTTATGAATTACTTTTGCAGTGCACTCAAGCGAAGCAGTTTGTGAAAACACAGAAGTCATTAATCCAATCAAATTTACCTGTCAGATTTTGTTAAGGTTAAAGTGCAGGCTCTCAGCCAATGACAGCAAGGCAAGGTGTACTAGAGCGACATTGTGATACTTCAGTCATACAAACATATATATATCCTGTGTGCTTACTCACCACTCCGATTGAACAACTGTCTGCTCCCTGCTTCACATGGGCTCTTATTTACCCCCATACGAAAACAGATATTTATAAACAAAAATCGAGCATGCTGTCTGCAGTTAAGTTGTGCAACTGTTTTCTGTGTTGAAACAGCCATTGGCATGCTTTTTTTTCTGTGAGAAATCTTTAAAAGTGCAGTCACACCTGTTTTTCCCTGGAGAGTGTTTTTGAGTGTACCCATTTCTTCAGAGCTCTACGCACCTGTTGAGGAAACTGAGTATAATTGGTGCATCAAGTACAGGAAAAAGAGGAAGACAGCAAATACCCAGATTACAAAGTTTCTTCTCAATTTGTATTGAAAAGGATTTTTCACGCCACTAGGACGTGGTATTGACTGATGTTTAATGTGTGATCGGTTTCCCCCCTTTGGGACTAACCCTATGATGCCCATGCTTGGTGAACCCCCCATGGGATTTCCGGACCCCCTCAGGGGTAGTCTCCTGGGACTGCATCCCTATGGCCACCCAGGATATGGACTGGGTCTGGGGCCAATTTTGCCTGTTCCCGTATGGAGACCTTTAGCTGCCCACCCCTCAGCTGTCTTGTGTAATAACATTGGATGTCCATGTAACCGATCCGCAGCAGCTATGAATGAACTCCTAGAAATGTACAAGAGTTCTCCCCCTTCATCAGATCCCTGGAGGCCTTGGTACCCCAAACACTCAGGTAAATTCTGTTGTGAGACGTAGCTTTTCATTTTCGCAGGTGATATTTTTGATTGGGGGTAAGGTTGACATTTATGGAGGGTGTAGTGAGTTGAACTCTTCAGCGTTGCCTTGTTAAAGCCTGTATAGTGCATGGTTCTCTACAAACTCTTAAGACTTCATTCTGATCGTCTGTCAGTGAGTCAGTGTTGGTTTTTGTAAAAGTATTTACAATTTCTGTCTGCCTCCCAAAAATAATGTCCTTTGATTATAAAGGTGTTAGTTGATGAAGTCGGATCTAAAAATATCAATGAAATATTTGTCATTTAATGCATTTGGAGAAAAAAATTGCGTATCTCTTTACAAATTGGAATTCAAAATGTATTTTTAGTGTCATGTTTTGATTTGACCATCAACTTTCACTATAGGCCTATAAAAAGGAAGAAAATTATGGATTTTAATATAATCTATTATTTTATTAATTAAGATTAAGACACACCTCTGCAGATGTTCTTCATGAATTTTTGTATCTGCCTGCGATATTATGCATAAATTATGGTGTTTAGCGTTTATTTGATTACATGTTTTAATTTATTAACTTTGACAAGCCAATCAGAGTTTTAGGCCTCTTCAGTTAATTATTTGGGTGTAATGTCGTGAGAAGTAAATAAAAGCAATTTTTTCGTCTTTACGACTCTCTTTTATACCGACACAGACTTCACACAAAGAATGAAAACTGACATTTTATGTTTTCTTTCTCGACCACAGATATAGAAGAGAGCAATTGCCTCTTGAAATGACATATGACAATATGTAAAGAGTAATTGTCAGTTACTAAAAATAACCCATTCACAAGAAATTAAATAGGCCTAATTTGAATTAAAACAGTACTGTATCCATTGAGAATTAGAATTAGTTGTATTTTAAGTCAATCAAAATTAAAGTTGTGCAGTGCTCAGATCACTAATGAAGTGAAATGGAGATCAACTCGTGCACATTTACGAAGATCAAAAAAATCTTAATTAAAATTGATTGCAAAGTCTTGACAGGTGTTATTTTTTTTCTACAATTTTTATCACTGAATGTAAAGTCTGTAAATTTTTATATTTTTTAATTGAGCGTAAAATTTAATGGCATTTTGTTTGTTTGTCATGTAGAAAAGGCCCAAAGGAAATTTGTATGCATTAAGTACTCATATGCAGGTGGCATTCATTGCTTATTTACATATTACAAAAGCTAGCTAAAGGCCAAACTTCACACATATAAGTCATTGTGGCAAATTAATCTATCCTTTAGGTTCTGTGTGCACTGTTTGTGTAATATAAAGGTATCCCGTCTCTTTCAACAAGAAGGGAACTTGTGATACAGTTTGTACGCAATTTTCAATTCATATCAAATTTTATATAGGGTGTATTTTTCTATGTTTTAAAGACTTGGTACCTGCAAATCAATAAAGGAATTTTGGAATAAAATAAAAATATTGTTCATTTCCAGTATTTCAGATTTCATTTTTACATAATTATATCAGATTTTATTTCTACAGTATCAAAAGATATTTTCTTGGCAATTTTACGCATGTTTTGTTTGCATCCTGATCAATGTTCCTAGTGATGATGAGTTGTTTGCGGAATGGGTAGACAATCACTTCCTGTCAACTTGCCGATTATGAAGATGCTTTCCGTATTTCAAGTACCTCGGTTGGTGGGAAAAAATCTGAACATTTTCACAAAATTGATACTTTGTCAAAAAGGGAACCTGCTGTGGAAAATCCTGCCTTATGATTAGCTGGGAGTTTTGCATTCTTTAATCAGGCTGTGTTTCCTGGATTAAAAGACATGTCAGTTTTAATTGAGAAATTGTGTACATCTGTATTTTGTCGTAACTTAGGTATAACCTTGTGAATCTGTAAGTTTTAAGGTCACGCTACAATTGTGTATTGTATAAATTATCTCAGGTATCTCGAAATTTTGGGGCCAGCGGATGTGGTTTTAGCTTTCTCTGACACCTGTCGCACATTTCAGATTAAAAAATGGCTAGATCTTTACAATAGAATCCCATTTTTATTCTCCCACATTTACATGACAATTGTTTTCCTGTTTAAGTTATTTTCATGATCAAGAGAAAGAAAAGAAATTAAAATGTGGCCAAAGTTTGAAAGACTTGAGCACCCCCCTAAAGGCTTGCCTGACGGAACAGAAACTTCTAAGGGGAATCACAACTTCTGTAAAAGCCTTTGCATGATAGAGGTTCACGATTTTGTGAATCGTCAATTGAAGGATCACTAGCCAGGATATCTCGCTGATTAAGGCTGTGAGTGATCGGGTGTCTCGCCTTTTACTGGCTTTACCTGGGAACAGGTATTTCTTTATTTACCTGGCCGATATTCATTCACAGACTGTGGGACCCCATTCATAAAAACTTTTTATTTACAATATTTCCCTGTGATATATACGCACAATATTCAATGTCACTGGTGAGGCAAACATAAAAGAGATTTATGTGTTGCAAGGCCACTCTTCAGCATTTTGATGGGGATCCTTTTACTTTATGTTTGCAGAGTTTCTTCTTTCTTTCTTTTGCTAAGAGTGCCCTGAAAGATATTGAAATTAAAGAAGAGTTCTTCTCTGTCAGTGAAATACAATAAAAATATGAGTCAGACTTCATAAAAAGTTGTTTGGTTTTGGCAGTCTTCTAGCCATTGCAATCTGAATGGAACAGTTGTAAGGAGATTCAGATGTTTAAGCACTAGAGGGTTTTTATTTATTTATTTTCTTCTCATAGTTACTATGTCTTGAAAATTAATATGTTTGGCATGCCTTTTTTCCCCTAAATTATTTTCCCCTATTAATGTGACTAGAATATCCTATATGCTTAAGGTTGTCTGTCAAGACCAAATCCCTGTAATTGTTGTCGTGTATTTGAGAAAATAAAGGAACCGGTGTCGCTATCAAGAAGAAGTTAAATCATACAAATTTGGGGGTAAAATTACCACACTAACCATAGAGGAGATTAAGATTGTCTTAATAAAAAGTGGTGATTTTCAGAATCATGTTTCCATTTTCCCTTGAGATAGTAATGAAATGGGATGTGGAAGTTGCTAAGGTGTACACCTTACACACTGACACAAGTGGAGACCTCGGACAGATTTCAGACCACCCTTGAGGGGACCTCTGTAGAAATGAGGACTTTTATTCCCATTGGGTGGTCTTTGATGTTATATCATAACACAGAAATTGCATCCTCTAACAATTTGTTGCGAATTTGTCTCCAATGAGTTTCCCTTCTCTCTAGCTGTCAGACTGTAAAATGACTACAACCTGTCAAAATATATTCCTTTGAAAGCTGGAGTACAGGTTATGTACTTGTAATGCCTAATGGAGATATGGTTTCTGTGAATGCACCAACTGATGTATTAATGGGAAATATAGGTGGTCCTTTGTGCATTCACTAATTAATAACTGCATTAATTCAAGGAGGTGTGCTGTTGTTACAGTGGCATTTGCTTATTTTCTGTAAGTGGGTTGAAATATTGTTTCACAAGTACACATGACCAGGTCTGACAATTATGTATTGTTTTTCCAAACATTACTTCATTTGAATATATGTAGGCAGAGAGAGGGCATTGACTTAAGGCATAAGCTGGAGGGAAGAAAAAAACTGAGTTTCCAGAGTGTATATTTGAAGACTGCATTTAAATGAAATAAAAAAAATTTACATCTAAGACATTCTGCAAACACATTGAATTTTCTGCAGTCTAGACGTAATCTGGTGCCAGATCTGGTTATCTGCTGCAGAATGAAATGACCGTAGCATCCAAAAAAAAGACACAAGATATGCAGCGTTTCAGACACATGCACCCACTGTACAGGAAAGATTAAGCCCCTTTGTTTTCACATTGTGCATCTATCTGTTTTGTTCACATGCCAACAGGAAGAAAACATGACAGTTGCACTTTATGAACATCGAAAGAGATCCAACTCTTCTCAGTTATCAGGGATTAGGAGACTTGTCTAATGTTGTTACTGAGATCTTAGTGCTTTGATTTTTTTTTCAACTAATAGATTCTGATTTTAATAGTTATTTACAACCTTCTTTGCTTTCTTTTTGACAGTGTCTGGTGAATCTTACTACAAATCCATTGACTCCCGGCAGTCTCCCAGCAAAGAGCTCCCTACCAAGCTGCTTAAACAGGATCGTATCAAAGAGAGACAGGAACTGTCCCAGACTCTTCACTACGACAGGGATCATCTCCTGAAGCTCAAAAACAGATGTGTAGCAGTCTCACAACCAGGGTACGTCTCAAAATTAAAAAAAATTTAATTTAATAAATCTTACCCTGAGTCTTGTGAAGACTCTAAAAGTTTTGTTGGTGGAAGTATACTATATTTCCTGTATATCCTAAAAATTTGGGAATATATCATAGTTTCCATAAAAAAAAATGATCACATAGCTGAATATGGCAAATAACATTCTGCATACTATTAAGACTTTTTAAGTCGGATGTGAAAACAAATATCATTCACCTATGAAAAAAATGGTCAGTTGCCTTGTATGATTATTTGAATTCATATTAAGAGCAAAAATAAATACCAAACAGCAATTTGTAACATTGTTTAGATTTGCTCTCTTTGGTCTAGAGAATATGAAAGTCACAAATTGCATGTTTGCATTTACAACTAGGGTGTCCAATATCTTATATAGAGTAAGTCCTGGTCCATCAACTGGATCCTAAACAACCGCAACAACCAAGCAACTGCAGCCAACCTCTCTTATTATGTGCTTTATAATCATAAATTGCTCACTTGGCAGCAAATCCCATTAAAAATTCCACAAGGAAATACTTTGTGTGGCATGAATTGAATACCTGTGAAGGCCTCTCTTTGAGATTGCATGTGAAATTCCTAACAAGTCCCCCACAGATGTTCCTTCATCTCGAAACTTGCCGGGCTGATGTGACAGGTCATATTCCCATGTTATCGTAGGCCTTCTTTGGTTTAAAAATGGTAATAGCTGTCAGCAATGAAATGCTGTGAATCTCATAAAGCATTCTAATATAGCAGAATACATTATAACAATTTTACATCGTGGGCCCATCCCAACGGAAGAAAGAAATGTAAGTAGGCATTAAATCACGGGCAACGTATTTTTGGCTGCTCTGTTTTGGAATAAATTTTGTGAATGGGGTCAAAAGAGGTCTCCCTGTTGCAGATCAGTGGAGAAAGAGGTTACGCTTTGGTAGCATTGTGGGTCAAAAATTGTTTTGCAAATCCAAAAAAAACGTTAAAAAAATATGAGTGAAGGCATTTTCCATATATCCTATTAACATAATTGAAATTCTAGACCTTCCTGTATTCTTTATGATTAAATTATGAAATATTACAAGAGTTGGTGGTTTTTCTAAGACAGCTTCATCGATTCCAATCTTAATTAATTGCCAGATGTGTGAAAATTGAATGATAAATGTTTCTGTGTGCCTGCACTATTTCTCCCTCCTCCTCATCATTTGCATCATATCTGTGCACACTGTCACAGACTCATGTGATTCTGTATCATATGTTCTTGAGAACAAGTAGTCTGTGCCATTATGTGACCATGCAACCACAGCTAGACCACAAGCATTCTACAAGGCTCAGGGGATTAAATGACATTGAGAGCTGACCACAAATAGGGCTTGAGTCATAGAACCCCCCTGGTAAAATGTTCCCAGAGCGCAAGGCCTGGGGTCTTGCACAATGGAGCACCATGTAAGAAGTGTCTGTGACTCATCCTCGCAAAGAATCAACACCAGATTGGCAAGGTTGTGTTTGTACACAGACAAGAGGGAGAAGCTGTAGATGTTTATTAAATGTTGCAAGAATATTTGCATGAGCTTCTGATGTAATACATTCAGCCAATAATTCATCAGATTGCTCTCTGACATTCAAAAGAAGAAAAAAAAGATCTTTGTAGTAAACGTGATGCAAGTCTCATAGAAGAAATTAAGGTGGGTTTTAAAAGCATGCAAAGGTTTGATCGAAACGACCGACATCATTTCCCCTGTCTTCTTTTCTTTCAGGTTACTCAGTATGAACCATCTTAATAGGTATAAAAAAAATCTCATCTAATTTTTGATAAAAAAAATTTTTTTGAACTTTTAAGTTACCACCCACCTGTGCAATCTACGAAATAAAAAAATGTACGTTTTGGACCAAACAAAGCTGTATTTTGAGTGTAAACATACCTCGACATCAGTTATCTCATTGGTACCATAGCGTATCACGAAGCTCACAAGGATTAGCAATAAATTGGGGAAAATGAGGACCCTGTTACATATTGTACCATCTGTGTAGAATGTACCTCTGATTTTCTGAATAAATATTGGCATGCCCTTTCATTCAAATGCTTCCGCAGTCGCCAGCTTACAAATAACTCAATTTCAAAGAACATTTTATCTTCTTGCAATAATTTTCCTCAAATGATCCAGATTAATATTTATTTATGTGTGTGTTTTTTGAAATTTCAAAATGCAGACTATTTTATGTATCATTTAATTCTATGATGATGCATTAATTAGGGTCACCTGCTAATTTTATTAAAAGTCATGAAAAAAGATTTAGATAAGAAGGGGGTGATTCAATACTATAATACACTGACTTAATATACACAGTCACCTGCAGAAGAAAAGTCTCGGTTAGAACGTTCTGAAAACATGAATGGCCAAGGTTTAGTGACTCATACCTGCTAAGTAGACATTTCTTCATATTGTAGACCAGTTTTTGAGGATTTTTTTTTATTTAAAGAAAAAAAAGTTGGTTTGTAAGCTCATTTACAGATCTTAATGAAGGCTTGTTTAAATCAGGGTCAGAGTTCTATGCCAAGTGTATCTTTGCCAAGTAGTAATTGTTTGTTATCATGCAGTAGCTAGACACCATGTTGTAACACTCTACACGCAATTTGTTTAAAATAGTAGGTAAAAAAGAGTATATATCTTTGAACAGTCTGGGAAAGTTTGCCGTTTAGAAAGCAATTTGATGCATGTAAAAGCATGTTGTCAGCACTGAGGCATCATTTTCATGTAATAAGCGGCACAATTGGTTGTTTGCTTTTGGCATGAATGATAGCACTTAACACAGAGAGGAGTAAATGAAGGATTGTGAAATGTCTGAGAATTGGAGAAAGACAGAGTTTTCCCATGTTACTGGCATTTTGTGCAGAACACATTAACCTGCTGGGGCAGACATCTCGCTCTCTTTGAACACAGGTTGTTGAGCCTGATATCTGCACAATTGCTATGCAGCACAAATGTGCAGTGTGCATCCCAACAAATGCTTTTTTTTTTAGAGTGAGTCAGAAGAAAACAGGTGTCCTGTGACGAAGAGGAATCAAACATCGTCGTGTTTACTTGGTGTATTATGGGAGAAAGATTAATTTTGTCTCAGATATACGTTAAATGAACTTTAAATCATTGAGCTGAATACACTTGCATTGGAACCCCACATTAAGTCTTATACTGCTGTGAGAAGATTGTCTATTGAGCACAAGGGGCTTTTTCACTATTTGTATTTGGATTGGAGATTTGCATTTCTGGGTACTTATTTTTCCATTGACAAGAACTTGGCTAACTGGGCTGAATGGGTGGGGATTAGCCGTGTAGATGAGTCACTTTATTTTCCTCTCATCCTGCCAGTAGATTGGTTATCTGTAGGTATGAATTGATTATCTACTCTGTTAATCAAGGTTGCCTTCACCTTTCCCTTTGATACTGTGTCCTCAGATGAGGGGCTGGGGTCGTCGCTGTACAAAGGCCCCGCTCTCAGTGGGGACAGCCTGGCAGGGAATTCGTGCACTCTCCGATTTCCCTGCATACAACTTCACAGTGCCTGAATTGGGGTAGTTGGTCTTTAGAAACTGCCAACCCTATTACATATTAATTAAAAAGTTATTTAAAAATGTTGATAAAATCCAAAAATACCCATATGACACCAATTAAGTTATGGTGCCCAAGTCCGTAATAATTTTTCATTCTCACTAAAGTGCATAAAAAAGATTTGAAATGCAGAATTTTTTGGGGAACTGGAGAGTAAGAACCTCTTTGCATACTGGCATCTTGACCTCTTGTTGTTAAAATTCATTGATAACCTTGTAAAAAAAATCATTCATTTTATTTAGAACAATGTGAGGGATTGCATCATCCAGACCAAAACCAGACAGTGGCAAACACCTGTTTAATGTTTCCTTTCTGATTTAATGCTGGGTTTTTTTTCTATAACATGATCTTTCATTCCTTTCTTTTTTACCTACCTATTGTTTAAAAAAAATCATTTTGTGTTGTGGTTTTGGCAATGAAAAGTTCACGATTCCATTCTCAAAAGTATTTTCCTGTTTGTTTTGCAGATAAGATAGCTAAATTTCAATCAATGAGTCATTTCTTGGCAAAAATGTTTGGTGTTGTTTATGGGACTGCATGCATGTGTTGAAATGATAATTTCTATTTTCTTGAACCCAAAGTACATAAATTTTGATTGATTCAGCTGATTGTGTATGTAATTAATTTGATGTGTAATTTTTCTTTGATTTTCAGGCAGCCTAGTGTAGATGGAGAAGTCTACAGAAATGGGGACCATCATATTTCAGCCTTGGAGTCTTACCCCCTCAGGAGACACTACACTCCTCTCCTTCCCCCAGCAGGACCAATCCGGGATCCCAGGGGATCGCCCCCCAAGTATTCCTCGCTGGAATCCCATGATGCTCCACTGAATCTCTCGCTGTCTAGCTCCTCTCTCCCCTCATCGTCCTCGGCCTTCTCCACTCAAATCTCCCGGCCCTCAGTCATCACATGCGCTCCCATGGCAACCGAGAGGACCAGTCACTATAGCAACGTGTCCCCTCTTCATACTCCTCATGCTGTGGCCAGCCCTAAAAGTCGGCAAATTATATCAGGTGAGAGAAAGAGGCTTTTATAATACTAAAAAGAGGTAAACTTACTATATCGAGGAAACTTTAATAGAATCCTATTTTAGGAGCTCTTCTGCTGCTATGGGCACAGTGTATTTATACACGTTTATGCGTTCAATTTGTTAACCTCTGTTTAAATGATGTGTTTCAGTTTTTAAAAAACTGAGCACAAAAAGTGCATTAATTTGTCTGTATTGTTGTGTTTTGGGGTAAAATATTATGTTTAAAGTTTTGTATCGTGGTTTGGATGCCATGTTTTGGTTGATAATACACTCTCTGTTGATTTGGAGACTGCTCTCTAGGCATGCCTGTCAAGGTGTACTTTGGGTCCAAGCTTGAGTGATTCATGGTTCGTGTTTCACTTTACTATGAAAAATTTTTATTCAATGAATTGGTTTTTTGTGGCCAGGTCGGGCATATGACCCATATGTAAAAGATTTTTTTTTCCTTTAGCGCACTTTTAAGTCAGCCATAAATCTGCTGTATTAGATGTAGCAACATTGTCATCCACTTCATTTCCGTGACATGCAAGAAAAACATTTTGTTAAACTACTCAGATTACGTCAAACGCACAGGTGATTGAAGGAGAAAAAGGGGGGCAAAGAAAATGGAAGGGGCACTTCATGCAGTAAACCTCCACTATAACAATGGCAGATTTACATATCAAGTTCTTTTATGCTCCTTGTATAGGAGGTTGGCAGGGTAATAGAAAAATCAGTTTCCATAATGGACAAAAAGCCTGGGAGAAATGATAACCAAATGGCTTCACACATGTATAAGGTTTCCTCTCTATTGCTACATGCTTGCTGTATTTTCATACCAAGAGCCAAAATTACTGCTTTTTTGTAGGAAATCTGAAACATCTTGGATAGGGGTGTCTGGAAACTTGAACATGGCTTTTTAGTCAGCAAAGACACCTAAAATTAATTGCAGAAAACATGATCAGCATTTAAAATCTTACCTTACATATATATATACTGCAAGTTTTATCAATAAATGTCAATTGAAAATTCAAGACATTTGCAGTTACTACAGTTTGCCATTAAAGGGTGGTGCCATGCACTCGTTGAGTCTCACAATTAATTTCCGCAATTTGAAATGCGATACTTTTCTTTATATTGACTTTTAAATAAGCATGGAAATCGCTAAATCTTTCTTAATATGAATGTTGGTGTTTACCTGAGTTTTGGATTTTTAGGTTTTTGCTTGTTTTTTACAAAGATTATCTTTTTATTTTTTTTTAGATAAAAACTTTTTTAAACAAAGCAGAATTTTAAACCTGAACGCCTTAGAACTTAAAAATTTGTAAGGTGAAGATAAGAATGATAGATACAAGATTGAGATACTATTATCAGTAATGGCCTTAGGTCATTTGAGGTCACCCAAAGTCGTGTATCCGTCTGAAACAGTAATAAGTACCCTCACATCACAGTCGGGCATAGGCGGTCACACAAGATAGGTTCTTAGGTTTTATTTTGTCGCAGTCGGTGATCAAAAGAGAGGCGATATAATTAAATTCTACCCCTTCAGATGCAGTGATAATAGCAAGCAATCTGTGTTAGTGTGTCAAGAACTCCGTCTTTTTCTATGGGCATGTAAATAAATAATTGCAGGGCGAAGACTTGAAGCGCCTTCTCTCACATACTTTCAGTGTACTTAATATGTTTTTATGAGATATGAAAGTTGATATGAAATTTTGAAAAACGATTTTTAATTTTACAGCATTTCCATCGAAGGTGTCATGTCTAAAGATAGTCAATCATCATTAAATTGAAATAGGCAATTTATTTTTTTTATCCTATCCATCACAATTACGGATAGGAAACTCTAGGTAGGGTCTCTACTAGAAAATGTCTGCCGTAAACAAGATTTCAGTTTTACCTAACCTAAGGGTATAAGGGTGGATGTACATCAAGCCAAACAAATAAGGGGGAAAAGGGACGTGCGATTGTTCCATACTTGAATACTATGAACGCGTTGACTCTCTTATCGTCGAACTATCAGAGAACACTGGAGTCAGTAAATTGCCCTGGGTCCTCCTTTCTGTATGACAGCCCTAATGTTGGTACAGTGGGTATACAATTTGCTGATGGGGTAAGGCTCTGAAGGGGGGATCATGATTTCCCATTGTCGTGTGTTTCAATCAGTGTCAGTTTTCAGTCGTCAGTACATACTTAAAAGTGAAGGTGAAATCGGATCAGGATCCCCTGAAAAGGAACAAACACGACACATGATGTTATCTTGTGCACTGCTGTACTTTCCTCAGTCTGCAACCAAGTACTTATGAGGTCATCTTCCCATGATGCTTCGTCAATCATCAGGTGTTTGCGTTGAAACGAAAACAGCAAAAAATCAGTGAATATATGCATATATAAGTGACATTTTATTCACTGCGCTTATTTTGCATGATAATTGAATGAATGTATGGGATTGTGTTTTCTTTGCATATTTATTTCTTGAGTGAATGAAATAGGGAAAAAAATGTCCTTGGTTGGATGAATTTTAGACCAATTCATTCAAAAAAAAGATGACATGACGTCAGTCCCATAACAAAAATCACTAATATTCAATTATGTGTTGACAAATCTGTTGCCTACAAAATTGGTCTCTCTGTGTTTGTGGTCAAGTGACTGATTGGATGGGCTAGATCACATGACCTCAGTATTGTTGGTTTTACTGAATGCAATTTCTCAATCTGTTCACAGATATGTAAAACTGTCGACTAGGTTTTTGGCAGGTCTGATTTTGTACTGTTGTGTTTTGGTATGAGTCATCAAAGTCTAATTAACACACAGATTTAATCACTTTGAAACACTTGTATACATTTCTGCCTGGCCAACCTAATATGAAGTTTTGAAATTTTTTTGAAATTTAATTTTTCAATTATTTCTTCAGCACATTTTGTTCTTAAGTGACTGGTAATATAGTGTCTTTTAATGAGCAGTGATTAATTGCAATCTGTTCAAACCATTAAAGAGGTCCATAAATTAGGGGGAGGGAACTATAGTGTTTTCATTTCAACACACACATTTGTCAATTTTGAATTTAAAGCTTGGCATCATACATGTAAATGAAGAAAAATGGTGAAGTGTTTTTTCTCCTTTCTATTTATGTGGTTAAGGAAAAGATCAAAGAGGTCTCACTTCAAATCAGCAAAAAGACATGTCACCCTTGTAAAGAAGGGATGAGTCATGAAACAAAACGTTTGAGTGATTAGTTCAAATTCGTTAATTTGTAACACAGGTAAACTGCATGAGTCAAATTCATTCATAACATGCTATTAAAAGAAAAAAAGAAAGAAGAAAACGTGCAATTAGATGTTTCCGTAGAGAGAACAATTATTACAATTGGTCTTTAAAGATATTCATGAAATGCATAAAGATTTTGCCTTCCAGTTTCTGTTTGCCGATTTGATTTATGGAAAAATATTGAATCTGGGTAACCAATGAACTGTTGAGTTTTTATGCTGGAAGTTTTATGAATGAAATATTTCATGCTTATTTTTCTTTAACTGTCAAGATATTTTATCATTTTTTTATCACATTTCCGACAGTCTTCAAATCTCTTCAACTTTTAAGTTTATTTGCTTTAAAATGCAGAGAAAAAAAAGTTTTTGTCTGGTTCAGTATATATTATGCTATAGGAATCCCCCTGATTAAACAAACTTGCTGGCAATGGTTAGCAGAGGCCCAACTTTTTAGACACCTGTGGATACGACTTTGATTACCAGGGTCTTATCAATGCATTTCTGCAGGTCGAAAAACATTCGAGATGCATCAATAAAATTCAAAGAATTCAATATTTTGAAATTATTACCGGTGAATGTTTTGACTAATGTACATGAGTCTGTTATCGGAAGTATTTTCTTTGAGATGGGAGAAATGGACATGCCTCAATTTAGTTTGGCATTTGAGAGATAAAATTTTGAAGTTTTTTTGCCCATCAATTTTTCATCCTTTAAAGTTTAGGAGGTTTTCAAACAGTTTAATGGCCAAGTTTGGGGAATCGATTACGACATTCAAAATCTGTTTAATGGGTACATCAAATAGTCATCAGTGCACACTTTCTGAATAGAAAAGAATATTTTCATGTCTGAGCATTCCACTTTCTAAACATACATCAGCTATAAATAAAAGAAAGAAATAATAGCACGAAGGTTAAATTTTATCGAATTTCGTTCAATCATTTCAATGTCTATTAGCATAACTTTAAACAATACTGGTATATGTGAACTCTCAACATCTTCCTTTTTTTCTAGCAGGATGTGAACCTGATATAGAGGAGCATTTCAGGAGGTCGCTGGGAAGAGATTATATGACGTCCAACTCCCCCAAGCAAGTGAATCCTCCCCCTCCTCCACCACCCCCCAAGGTGCCCACTCCCCCGGAGGAAACAGCCCAGACAACACGAGGCAGCTCTTCCTCACCCAAGGATGAAGATAAAATCAACCCGGCCAATGTTTCTATCACAGGTCAGCCATTTTCTTTGCTCTGAAAGAAACAATATCACTTGATGTAATAAATGTTTATAAAAGATATTTAGGTATTTGATTTACCTTTTTACATCCTCTTTCATTTTTATTAGATCATTGAAATTATGTAATGGGAATCCCTCCTTGTCTTTTACTAATTTATGTGAAATATGTGTGCAGGGGGTTCCTCAGTATGTTTAGGAAATGACTAACAGATGAAATTTTGTTTTCAACAGGAACAGTAGATGACCATTTTGCCAAATCCCTGGGCTCTAACATGTGGTCAGCCCTGAAGGCCAAAAATGACCCAGACGTCCAGACGGTGGATGATCATTTTGCCAAAGCTCTGGGAACCAGTACGTGGTTAAGAATCAAAAAGGAGAAGGAAACAAACGGAGGAGCATCCCCTCCCTCATCACCACAGCAGCAGAGACCAAACTCCTCACTCGTATCAACATAATGGTCGAGGGAGAGGGAACGAGACACAAGGCGCAGCAGCTTGGGATGGAAGCGAAATCCCACAACTTACTGTTAATTAATTATCACCACTGCCAAGGGGAAAGAAATCCTCAAACCCTCAAGAACATGGGAACACTGGTGGAAGTCTTCAGTTAGAAAATTATTAATGACAAAAAAAATACCACTTGTTTGTGTGACGATTGTTATAGTTTTGTGAAAAAAGGAGAACTGCTCACGTAATTTGGTTCTCTATGAAACGGAGACTCCATCCACCCTCTGTTCCGTATTGAAGTGACACTGTGTGAAATAAGACACTATGTGCACCCACTCCTGCAGAGTTTTTACCGTTGTTCTTGCACTTGACAGTTTTGAACTGCCTTTTTTCTTTCTATATTTTTTTTTTACCCCGTTTGGCAGTCGGTAGACACAAGGACACATCTACGCATGTTAGAGCTCTGGACAATTTTGATCTCTCCCGGACTGACAGATTGGGATATTCCACAAGTTTATTTGGTGCTTTATTTTTTATTTCCTTTTATGCTTACTGAAGACTCTGATGTTTTCGTTGTTTATTTTTTTTTTTTGTGTAGACTGAGTGTCTGGTGCTTGTTTTTTTGTTATCAATGGCCTAAAAGTTGCTCACCATTAATTCATACATGACAGATGTGAGTCGTCTGCTTGTCAATGTGTCGGGTGCCTGAGGTTTTTTTTGCAAATATCCTGTTGATATCATCACTGAATGTCTTGATAATTATTGTATATTTGTGGAGGATGCTGGGTAAAGAGAGAGCAGCAACTCTCTATAGTTTATGGTTATATTGTATAGTTGTATTTTTCTTCATTATTGTAAATCATTGTTTGAATGAAAATCTTTACTCTCATGTGATTGATGTATGCAAAAAATTACATTCCACATCTGTGTGTTTATGTGTATGCATATGTGTGTGTGTTTGTGTGTGTGATAATGATGTTGAGGTTAAAAGAGTGACACGAGCGTGACAAATGTTATGTCAGTTTGTGATACAGACAAGTGTGCTTCCTGTTTAGGTCACACATGAGGTCTCCAAGCTTGTCATCAGAAAAAAGGGTGGAGGCGTGTGTATACATAATGAAGCCAACGAGCCGTGGCTAAACGATCCAAGTCAGCTATGAGTAAGGCATAATTATATATAAAAGTATGATGAAATCATTTTGGCAAGATTAAGAAATCTATTGGCAGGTATGACCTGATACTTTGAGATAATGATGAAGTGCTCCCTTCATTGGAGGAATTCAAAATGTGAACGGCATTCTGGTGATAGTCACTTGTCTTTAATTTGTGTGACACACCTGTGTTTTGGAATACTAAATAATTCATATGTAAATGTTGTTAGTTTCTCATTATTGATAAGCATAATTACCTTTCTGACACACAGAAATTGAATTTTGTTATTAATTGTATTTTTTTTTCTCTCTCTCTCTCTGAGATTCATTACAGAAAAATGTTAGAAAATTTTTGCTCCATGAATAAACTTAGTACTTAGAATACAGACAATTTATGGGTATCTTGGGGTATACCGGTTGTTGGGGTATATATTTATTGACTGACTAGCCTGCTGATGTAATGTATGAATGATGGGGTAAATGCTGACATGGCAAAAATTGATGTTATCATGAATGAGTAGGTTGGAGAGAGAGAAGAATAAGATGGATGGCAGGATATCAATGGCAGCTCCTGAAGCTTATAAATGATGAGGGTGTGTGAAGATGTAGATACCTCAGTGTGTTAGAAGTCACTGTATTTTGTTGTTATTACCACATTGTTCCACAATTAATGGCTGTGTGTAATGTCTAAGTTGTTGTCATGTATATGAGGGTTTTTTTCTTGAATTTAATGATGAAATGAAAAAAATATGTTAGAAAAACTATTGTGAAGCTATAAAAATTAAAATATATTTGAATACATATATTGTTATTTTTTTTTAATGATTGGTATCTGACAATTTCATCTATGCTGTGGTGTCCTTCTTTGACTTGACTTTGTGAAGATTGGACTTGTAGATGTATATTAATATGGGATAAATTTATCTTTAGTATGAGATTGAAGAAGCCTAGATCAAATCCTAACAAAAGTAGGACTGAAAGAAGTCCTAACCTCTCGGAATCATGCCAGACCAGATTTTAGACTGTTCTATACTATCTCTGAAACATGCCAGCACTTTATTGACAAAACACTTACACAACTTTTTAAGCACATTCAATGTTGAATCAAATTCTCTCGGACCCAGTGTAGTTCTTGGACAGATGTTCTACACTGTTGTAAACTACATGTACATGTTTTTGCATATATAAAAGATAAGTCCTATCAGATTTAGGACTAACACAATAAGGTGTCTTTTTGGAATAACAGTCCTTTTAACATTGGACCAAACAGATCTAGACTTATGCTTCTTTCAATATCTTATCAATATCCTTTGATAAAGGATCGAATTCCACCATATGTAGGACCGACAGTCAAGTTTTGAGGATGTCAGTAATTTCAAGTACTCTACACTCTCCTGAAGGATGTCGGTAATTTCAAGTACTCTACATTTTCCTAAAGAATGTCAGTAGAGTCAAGTACTCTACACTCTCCTGAAGGATGTCAGTACAATCATGTACTCTACACTCTTTTTAAGGATGTCAGTAATTTCAAGTACTCTACATTCTCCTGAAGGATGTCAGTAATTTCAAGTACTCTACACTCTCCCGAAGGATGTCAGTGATTTCAAGTTTAGGATCAATTCCTACCATATGTAGGACTGACACAACCAAGTACTCTAAATTCTCCTGGAGATGTCAGTACAATCTCATGTACTCTTCACTCTTTTTAAGGATGTCAGTTTTTTCAAGTACTTTACACTCTCCTGGAGATGTCAGTAATTTCAAGTTAAGAATCAAATCCTACTAGAGGTAGGACTGACAATGATTTACCCTACACTTTCCTGAATAATATCAGTTAATTAAAGTTAAGGAACAACGAAATTCCAGCACACTTCCGTGTTAAGAAATTCAAAACGGTTCACACAACACAATTTGAAGAATACAGACATATTGGTACGGTGCATAATTAAACAAATCTTTAGTACATGTACCAACATAATCTCACTCGGTACCATCATTCAGGAATGTGTATGCAACATATTTGTTGTATTTAGTTTGTTAGTCTTTGTATATATAAAGGTTTAACAAAGTCACATGCACTCCCAATAAGTCGGACAAATCTAACGATTTTTACAAAATATCTTATCACGTTTTATTTGTATCTCTTTGGTATAAAATTGACTTTAAGAAAAAAGACTCACGACCCTCCGCACAGTAATATATGGTGGCATATCTCTGCCCCTTGTGTGCAAGTTATTTTTCTACTAATTATGTCGACATGCAAGATAAATATGTTGACATGCAAGATAGTTATGTCAACATGCAACATATCTAAGTTGACATGCAAGAAAACTGCAATCAAATAAGAGTTATAAAAAATCTCAAATATCGCCAACATGTGACATCCAAGATGCTAGATACGCTACCTATTGATGTCAACATGCAACTTATTTATGTTAACATGCAACTTCTTTATGTTAACATGCAACTTCTTTATGTCAATATGCAACTTATTTATGTCGACATGCAACTTAGTTATGTTAACATGCAAGATAAATATGTTGACATGCAACATATTTATGTCGACATGCAACTAAGTTATGTTAACATACAACTTATAAGTTGCATGTCAACATATTTATCTTGCATGTAAACATAACTAAGTTGCATGTCAAAATATTTATCTCGCATGTCAACATAAGTAAGTTGCATGTTGACATAAATAAGTTGCATGTCGACATAAATAAGTTGCATGTTGACATAAATAAGTTGCATATCAGCATATTTATCTTCCATGTATTTTCCATGTTAACATAAAGAAGTTGCATGTCGACATAAAAAGGTAGCATCTAGCATCTCGGATGTCACAGTTGGGCGATATTTGAAATTTTTTGAGATTTTGTATAATTCTTTTCTAATTGCAATTTTCTTGCATGTCAACATAGTTATGTTGCATGTCGACGTAATTATCTTGCATGTCAGCATATTTATCTTGCATGTCGACATATTTGATAGAAAAATAACTTGCACACAAGGGGCAGAGATATGCCACCATAGTAATATGTTTAGTTTCATTTTTTTTAATAAAACCCCTCAACATAAATGTATGTACCCCATTGACGTGCGCTTGAACCTTGCAGGCTCGAATCTTTCCAACCAAGTGTCGTGTTGTAAATATATTTATTTACACCAACCCGATAAATTCAAAATTTACAACAAAACACAAGTATATCGGTAAGAGTAAATAAAGTTACATGCACTTTAGAGGATCCATTCCTTAAAATTTACGATCAATCCTAACTGAATGCTACTCACAAGTTTCGGTATGTGCTTACGCGTTGTTCAGCCTATAACATTTGCAGTTCCTTTTTGTGATGTCATAGGACCAAGTTCTTTCAAGAATAGGAATACATCCGTCATTTTTAAATTTGTCAAAACCAAGAGTAGATAAATCGGTACATTCTCCGAGATCTGACTCTTCAGATGCCTTTATCAGATCCTCTGGGACAACTATGCTTTACAGTATACATACCCTATGTATTTCTTTCATGGCTATGAATGATGGATTTTGTGATTTCCCCTCGCCCAAGAAAAAAAAAATGAATAAACTATGGTGGTTTAATTAAACAATAAATGTTTTCTTTGGTGATTCATGTAGGTATGAAAGCAGTGAGTATTAGAAGAAATAATATATTACCTCTCCTCAAATGTCAAAATACATGTATAAATGTACCTTAATTAGCCGACTGCAGATCAATACGTTGAATTATAGAGGGAAAAGCCAATTAATGAAATAAATTGAGATTTGAAAGTCTATATTACATTATATCGGACGTCAGTCCGTGCAGTCCGTAAGGTTTTTGTTTTTGTTTTTTTGTTTTTTTGACAATTATTAGAATATAAAGACTTACAGAAAAATCTTACAACTTAAAAACCTGTAAATTGTATTGTATTGTATATTACCAAGAACCATACGATTCATAGGTTTAACATATACACATAAGTAAAGTGAACAAACATATGTAGACATTTAAAAAAAAATCAAAATCTTGGATTAGACTGCGTGTGCACATAGCAGCGTGCGTAGCAGTGTGAAAAATGTACGCGATAAAAGTAAACAGGATAATGAAGAGTATATTTTTAAAACAAAAACAATAATTATATTTTTATCGAAGTTTGAGCATTTATAATATAGGTATTTGCCCAAATTGCACAACTCTTTGATATTCTTTGTTGAGAGGAATTGAATAAGTTTAAAGACAGAAGGCTTTTCATAATAATATTTTTTTTTTACATACAACTTTCTAATTTTTTTTTTTATAAAATGGACAGATTTAAATGAAATGAAACTCATCTTCAATCTGTGATAGTGAACAAAGTTTACAAACTCTCTCATTTCAATGGATATTATAAAATCTGCCACGCTCACACTGCACGAAAAGTCGCGTTTAATTTCACCTTAAATGCAATTTAAACGTTACGATTATTTAAAATTTAAGTATGTAGTATTACATATTGTGTGCCCGAAAACGTTTAAAAATAATTAGCATTTAATATGAGTTTACTGGATTCCGTAAAAGAACAAATTTAATAATGTCGGAAAAATTGTAAACTTACTCATACGTACAGATTTAAGTGTTCCGTAAACTAACATTATACCTCTTGTATATTAAACATATAATTTTCATTAAACATGCTCAAAAAATTAAGTTTAATGGATATATTAAATTTGTTTGGTTAATAAAATTTAATGTTGAATTTTAATTCATTATTTGTTCTTGTTTAATTTACATTTTACATTATTAAACTGTCAAAAATTAAACTATATACGGATATCTTAAACTTCCTAAAACATTCAAATAAACGCTTTTATCAACTTACATTATACCTCTTGTTTATGCGACGTTAATATTTTGATTAACCCTGCCAATATAAACTGGAATTGTATATATTTTACGTCATTATTATTTTCGTTTAATTAAATAATTATACCACCGCATACATCTTTATATAACTTCAAACATCCAGTTGTTCTCTTTGAAATTGTTTTCGCTATCATTTTTGAAAATTAAAATCACACACAAGTCCACTTAAGATTCGATTTTATTGCATGTTAAAGTCTCAATGATGTAAAAAAATAAATACATGTATTGTTACAGAGCAAAACATTTCAAAGTTTTAAGCATAAAAGTCAGAATTAAGAAAATTACAATACCTACGTCATGATCAGATACATATGGAATGGATGCCATTACAATTTCTGATATAGTTCTTAAAAAATACTTAAGTAAAATGTCCAAATTTGGAATTGTGAAATGCACATTCGACTTAAGCAAATGCAGGCTAATACACATTAAATGGAAATAATGGAATCTAAATGGACTAGTAGGAAAAAAACACACAACTGAAACAGACCCATAAAAATTGCTGCATGGTCTGCAAATAACAAATTCTAGCTTAACTTGCGTATTTTCATATACAACATAAATTACAACACAAAGTCAGTTTTTCTATATCATGCATGTGGATAAAAAAAAGCAATTGTTGAAAGTTGACAATACTGAAGTAATCAAATTTTTTTTACTTATTTACTGGTCACTAAAATACATACACACGCACACACAAATTCTCTTTCCTAGTACATGTATTTTGCCTAGTACATGTATTTTGAAAATAGCATGTTTTCATAGAAACATACATACTACATACATACTCTATAGTTCATAACTGCAAATAGATAAGAGTTTCCATGAAAACCACTTCAGAGAAGATATATATTAACAATCATATTATATGTAATAGCATTGAAAAAACCCTATATATTTATATATATATGATGCATACAAATACCAAATTATACTAAATTGAATGAACAAATTGTTCAATAATAGGATGTACATGTGCATCTCTAATTTTAAACACTTCATGTGATTTTAAAAAAAATTCCTTAGGTTTTACATTATAATATTGAAAATTTATTATACAGAAAAGAAAAATACCAGACTATTCAGTTAACATTTTGGAACGTATATAAAGTAATTTTAATTTACACAAACTTCCAATGCAAACAATAATTGATTATCAAAATTTGGCGAAATGGTAAATTTAAATCATAGAAATTCAATAAAATTCTTCTAGTCTATCCTAATAAGGTCTGGAATAAGATCAAGCATATGCATGTACAAAATTTAAAAAAGTTATGACACTATAAAAATTCAACTCAATCTTACTTATCATAAAAAGAAAACAGTTCCCCCAATATTTTACTCAGAAATGTCTTATCAAGTCTTGTTTATTTCTTGCATCTGTTAGAAACTGACAGGGAAGCCTCACTCGCCCACAAGCAAGAGCAAAAGGATCGGTCTTGAGACACCACCTTTCTCTTACTTGGGTATCAAGATCTGCAACTTACTGCCAGCAAAGCCCTTTCAAAACACTCTTGCATTGTCTCCTGTATATTTTTAACAACAAATTTTGTCCACTATAGTGCTAATTAAGCTAATAAATTATATAAGTGAAACTTGTACAAATATGTAGATTAAAGAGATAAAAATTGTATTTTTTCCGTAAATTTTCTAGTCTACGCCCAAGTTTCAGGAACAAGCTTTGAAAGATATACATACAAAAAGTCCTGTATAACTGCCTAGATGTCCATAAAAACTACTCTTTACTCAATAAATTATCAAAAATCTAGTCTTTAACTCTTTACTTAATCAAAACAAAAGAAACAAATTATGATAAAATATTCATTAAAATAACCACTTTATATCACTCATATATGTGTTTAGTTTATAATTTGATCTATGATTTTAAACTTATACAAGCCTTTGACAGGGAAGCCTCACTCGCCCACAAGCAAGAGCAAAAGGATCGGTCAGAGACGCCACCTTTCTCTTACTTGGGTATCAAGATCTGCAACTAACTGCCAACAGAGCTCCCTTTAAAAATAAATAACTTCCTATTGTCTTCAGTTCTATTATGCTATAGAGATGTATGCACTAATTACTGGAAATAAACTTAAACATATTTGTAAATAAATTGAGATAAAAAAAGTATGACTTGGTTACATGCCAATATGACAAAAATTGAAAATCATAATGGCCAAATTTAATCTGTAATTGATCAGCATAAAAAAAAATTCAACAATAAAAAAATACACAATGAATATTCTTTTATATAACAGTATGAATTGAACAAGTAATATCAGATCCTGTATTTAAAAAAATACCCAGCATATTTTTAGGTTCATCATACTACAACAATACATCAAGCTATTTTGCAATGATTTTACAGTCATATCACATATTGAGCTTTGCAGTTCTCAAGAAGTGTTAAACAACTCTTTATACATGGATAATAAACCTACATCTAAATATGAACCTCTTGCAAGGAACAAAAATTGTCCATGGGACGGAGTTAACAATTTTATACAATCAACAATGTATATATGTCAAAATGCTTGCATATCAGTAAAACCATATAATAACTTTCAGCTCAGGTGAGCTAATTATACATGACAGTTGCAACTCTTTTAAAAATCTCAAATGGCCCATTTCTGTTCATTTGATATATTTTCTGGTTTGTCTCTAGATGATTCACTGTTGGTCCTTATACGTCTTATACTTTGCCTTTTTGAACATTTGGATTTCAGAGCAGAACTTTTGGTGTCCAATTAAACATTCGTCAGAGCGCCACTTTAGAGATGTGATTTCATATATTGTGTCATCTTCCCAATCATTTTCATATTCTGATGACATCATCAAGTACTCGACAAGAAATACAGGTTCTACTTGTTTCTTTTTCTCCTCATCCCAGGAGGTCTTTTGTTTAAATACAGCTTGACAGCCTGTCTATAGTATAACTTCCATTTTCTACAACATATATACACACATAAATACACATGTTTATACACACATATTGTCTTTAAAAAGCCAACATTGTAAAATGTTCAGGCTTTTCTTTTAAATTCCTGAGACAATTTATTTAAGCATTAAATCATTGTTTTTTGAAAGAGGAGTAACAGGCGTTTGTGCATCATGAAAATTTGTCTGCACACACTATTGCAGTTATGAGACTATATATTTCAAAAAACAAGAGATATTTGTGAAATACAATTGTCCCCTTCTCCCTTGGAGACCTCTACAAAGAAATGAACGAAAAAGCAAATAATTGGGATTTTCCCATATCCAAGGGGCATAACTCTGTCAAAAATTGCTCAATTAGACTCTAAATCAAACTTGACCAAAATATTATTATGATGAATCTGTGTGTCAAATTTCATATCAATAGGAGCAACCTCTGCGTTAAAGGAAATTGTTGGTGGACCGGCCGATCAACAACAGCAATGTAGTATTCCCTCCCTTGTCTGAAGGGGGCATAATAACAAGTATTTATATTTCTGTTAATTCTTGCCTTATCTGCAAATGCGATTTATACATCAAAACTCCTTATTAATCTTAAAAGGTAAGTTAAATCAATAGAACAGTCACTGTATATAATACAGCATATATTAGAACTTCAATACAAGTTCATGATTTTGGCAGTTGTAAACAGGGACATTTGAACATATGTATGGTCAAGACTCTCAAAACATGCAGTGCATATAATTGGGCATACCCTTGTTTCCTTTGATACAGATCCATTCCTTTCTTGAAAGAATCGACTCTCTCCTTCCTTTATCTTGCATAGACAGGAAATATCTGTTTATTGCATCTAAAATATAACATTGCAACAAAAATTAGAATATTATTTGTAAAGTTTTATTTAAATACAAGAGCGCGGGATCTGACAAACACAGGGTTCGACACTAACTGTTTGATGCATTAGTCCAGGCAGCCGGACTATTGCCTGTTCATTTTAACTAGTCCGCAGGCAATTTTATGTGCCCGTCAGAAATAAATTAAAAAGCATTACCGTATTTGCCTTATATATAGTATGGAGTTTTTAAATAGCATTTGTAAGAAAGGGGTGCATAATATACACTATAATGTTTTTCTTACAGGTGTTGCACATGTTTAGTTGTATTGTGCCATGCAGTACATAGCAATGAGCTGCGTATTCACTATCTCTGTGTACTAGGTGTATGCCGCCATTACAGATGTTATAAATAGATCTATGCAAATTAGATCCAGGCTATGAGCTACCTTGTTCTTTTCATTGTCTAAGTTCTTTAAAAATCTGTTTAAAATAATAAGCAATTTTTCACAAATTATTTAAGGTAAAACAATTCATTTAAATAAAACAACTCACAGGAGATTCGTTTCACCTATATTTTTTAAAAACACAAAAGCGTCCCTTTCGAAGCTTTTGTTGTGAACACGTGCGCTTGTAACCTATTAATTTTCTCGGACATCCCCTTACGGCAAAGAAATAATCAAGTCACCCATAATATCCTGCATACCTCTGTTGTTTTGCTCGGTAACTCTATAATCACTGCAATGTATCATATGCTAGATAATAAAAATACAGTCAGGGTTTTCCATTAAAATGTCGACAATCACACATCGTTAATTTACACATTTTTTAAGCAAAACTTTTTATTAGTTTGACCGGACTGACTAGACAGAAATTTTGTTAATCTGTATGAAAATCTATTAGTCTGTGACTAACGGACTAAGGTTAGTGTCGAACCCTGCAAACAAAATTTTTTATTGGTGTGGTCTAAGTTATTTAAAATTCTTTAAAAAGTTTTACTTCAATATTTGGTTTCCATCATCAGATTTCATTTTTCACTACAATCCTAGGGAAATTCCATGGGAGTATCCATCATGCACAGCAATCTGAAAGTATGCATTCACAAAATATCATACCAAGGCCATACAATGATATAGTTGCTGATATTGAGATAATTCCTCTCAATACGCTCCACATGTACATTACAGTATAATCCTGTATAATACAATTAACAAAAATTGTAGATGTGTACAAATGATTGAATATATATTAATATACAAGCCAGTCACAACATTTATGCTTATCAAATATATGTATGTTATGCCTCAGCAATATTACATTCAAACATGCAAAAAAAAAAATCAGTAAGGTATACAGAACATCATGAGTTTTAGGTGTGGAAATCAGGTGTACAACAAAAATGAAAGGCTTTGTCACCCAATTCTTTTATTTATTAATTAGCCAAAGCTTTGTAAAATGTGTTCAGATGAAGCCTACTGTTTTAATTCCTGTTTTTTGTCAGAGAATGTACCACATAATCCTCTAATTCTTAGCCCCACCCACCCAAACAAGATTCCAGCAAAACCTAATTCAAAAATCATTTAAACAAAAAGCTACAATAGATTAATCACTGAAAAAAAAATCTGCAGCTTCAATTCAGTCATGAATTTTTTCAGGGCTGGGACGATACTTTACTTAGCAGATTTGGTTCAAATCACGATACATGAGATGCGATATGATACATATCACGATACATTGCAACTTAATGAAAACATGAATAAGGGCTTAAAATTTATTGAATCTGTCTATGTATTACCACATGTCCAAAGTGATTTCATTATATTTAAAATGAACGTTGAACAATTTACAAATTACTTTCGTCTTGTATTCACTACTTTTCATAAACAAGTAATCCGAAAGTTTTCAACACTCCAGATTTAGCTTCGATTTGACAACTTTACGAGGTTTTCTGCCACCTTTGTACTTTCATATTAGGCGCCCGGACTTAAAATAGCTGGTATATGAAGCTCGGATATTTTATGAAAATAAAAAAAAAGTTCGCTACGGTATCGTTGTATTAATGGTAAATGTATCGATCCAAATATCGTCAAAGTATATACCGTGATGCACTGGTGTATTGTCCCATCCCTATATTTTTTTGCGGTTATATGTTAAATATAGCAAATCAGACCAATATTTTATTGACATCAAATATACTTACATGTACTTGGCTGGGTACACATATTTTAACTTTCTTATTTCCTTTCTTTTGCGATGGATTACTTTCAGAGAGTATTTAGCGATGATTTCCTTCTGCCCCTCCAAGATTTTTTCCTGCTGAAACTCAATCTTTCTCAACTTGAAAAGTGGCCACGATGCTGGTCCTATTCATCAAAATAGTGAAAATAAATCAAAATACAGGCATTGAAGAGTTATTCTAGGCCTCTAAGGGGAATCAAGTCAAGTCGTACCCAAACCGACTCGTATACCCAAGCCGACTCTTAATCAATAGGTCACAGATTGTGACTATAATGGGTAGCAATTCTTGGTTAATAGCTACACTCTGTCCCGAGTTTTTTTCTTCGTTCACTTTTTCTTGATATTTTGATAATCTTAAATACCTATGTGCTCAAATGTTCATCCTCAAAATATATATGAAATATCTTAAGATTATCTGTTTTGAAACACCCCTTTGGCTTTTGCCCCTTCAGATCTCAATATACAACTCAAAATAGTCTATGGGGATTTTTCATTGCACCAGCCATGAAATAGCCTGGATAACGAAAAATTGTCCAAGGTATATATTCCAAGTGATTTCCAGATGGTGAAAAGATGTAGACATTTCCTATTATAAATTTCCATAAGAAATTTATTTACCTTCATGTGAACTTTTATGAGTGAAAAATGATGTGTCATTGAATGGAGATATCTTGGATATATTTTCCATTTCATCGATTTCAACTGTACTTCTATTTGAGTGTAGGTGTATTTTTATAAAAAAAATCATCAAAAAGTGATGGAAGCAATAACTTGGGACAAATTATAATCAACATTGATTAAATTTGAAACTTGTGTGTTTAATTATTGCCCCCCCCCCCCCCTCCATTCTCGGGTTATTTTTTTATCATTTATTTTTATTATAACTATATGTTGATTTATGCTACATTTAAAAAACACAATTAACGCAAAAGCTATGTAGAAATAAAATATATACCCCTGGTATAAAAAGCAAAGAATTTGCAATGTCAGCAGACACCATCTTGTAAAATTTGACACCTCGCTAGGAAATCCTTAAATTATTTATACTTGTTTCTATCATATCGCTGGTTCTATGGTATCGCGGTATTTCTGTTTACTTATAGTAGCACGCGCTGAAATTGACATTTAACATCGGAATATTTTTAGACATTGAAAACAGACACGTTAAACATTACTGAGGTATATAAACTCACAAAACATTAGTTTCTGGAAATATTTTCGTATTGATAGATTTTTTAACAAAATAATATAACTACCGCGATATCATAGGACGGGCTCATAACTGAAAAAGTACTGACCGGCTGGAAATGATGGTCTCTTTAATTTCATAAGGTGTCAAATGGTAAAAATAACTTGTGAATGTGGGGGGGGGGGGGGGGAGGGGGTGAATATGGGGGTTGGGAGTCCCGTCCCCAAGCATCTGTGAGTACAAATACTTATACCGGTAGATAATATGGTAATTTGATAATATGACATACCCGACAATATTTATTTAAATGAATATCAATATTAAAAAGTTATGACTGTGGGCATAATCATGTAATTTGAAGTTATTTTTCACTCGGTCTATCCGACTATTTGATTACAAATCAGTTTGGTTACGAGTTGACTGTACTTCTTACAAGGGAAATAATCATGTTCACAAGGGGAAGTAACTATAAAATTACAAGAGCATGTGTTAATGGGACGCTTGTTTATCGATACCGTAATCACCACCATACCTACTAAACAACTGGTACTACTGGCCGGCGAACCTATCTCCAAGGTGCTGCTACATGTAAGAACAGAAGTTGAGGCAAAGGACTGACGTTGTGGGACAGTTTCGCCATCTTGTTTCTCACGAGCGCTCTACCTGCTTGACATGGTGGTGACTTTTTCTTCCCTTTCGGCACTTGACAATAGTCTTGACAATGGATGTTTTCCTAAAGATTTCGTCGATGTACGAATCTGATGATTCATCAGTCCAAGAGCACTAAATTCTGATAGATCTACTTCGCTACTTCACTCGAATCTGACATGTTATCTCCATCGCAGCTTGGCGGGTCCCGAATTCTCTCGATTTTTGATTGGCTTAATTTGATTCGCATGCGCGTAGAGGTTAAACTCTCTCTCTCTCTCTCTCTCTCTCTCTCTCATCCTGAATCAATTGTTATAGTCAAATATTTTTTATTTGCTTTGTGAGTTTTTTCGTTTTTATTTTACTACAAATCAAATATTTCCTTGAAGTGATTAATTTAGTGGGGTTTTTTTTCTTCCCAAACCCCTTCCACGTACATGTAAGTTCAGAGCTGCAGCAAATAATAATATTGGATGCTTTATAATATTTTGTCTGTTTGTATCAGTGTATAAACAATATTTTATTCGAAATGAAAGATGTATTAATGGCACATTAATTATCACGTATATTTAATGCAAATCAAACTCGGTTAAACTTCAAGTATAAGCAAATTTACATATAAAGATCAAACTAAAATTATCATAGTTATATATTTTTCTATTAAACTTTATTATACTTTTTTGTATATTGTATCTAATCTACTTATACGTGTCTGAAAAAATAATCATTAGGATGTTTTGTGTTTACCGTCTCGAACCCCTCCCATGATTAAATCAGAACATAATATCAGATACTTTGATACATATAGACGATTTTGTGTATTTGCAATAATGAGTACGTAAACAACATTTTATTTTGTATAAAATAACATATTATTGACACATTAATTATCATATATATTTCCTGAATACCAGAAACATTATTAAACTTTATGTATAAATGTATTTACGTATGCATGTCAATTTTCTTAAACGAAACGTATAATTTTTTCTATTAAACTACATTATTCTTGTTGTATATCGCATTAAATCTAATTATACATTATTATAAAATCCAATCAAGTAAATGACATTATATTTTGCATATAATATAACGTTATACACAAATTATATTAAAAACAAGAAATATAATTTGGTAAACGAATCTATAAAATTATATTAAACGCGACTTTTCGTGCAGTGTCAATCTCAAGTTGATGAGATGATAAACGGTATTTACCTATAAATTGTACATATGCATGCAGTTGGTATTGGTTTTGTTAAATATTCGTGTACTTCAAAATTATTAAATAAATGCTTATACATTATACATTTGGGGGAATTTTCAAAGTAGCCATGACCTTCTTGTATAAACACATCGGTCGACCTCTGCTTCACTTCAAGTAAAAAATACATGTTCATTAAATTGTTCTTTACAGTTCCATATATATCCAAAACCTAAATTGTTAATCAACTGTTTTATGTACGAGAGCCAACAATTAGAGGCTAACTGTCTTTCACATTCATTTACCATATCTTGGTATATATTGCTTAAAATACAATTATCACTATTCTGTAATTTTATCCAATATTTCAACATTCTATATTTTCTATCCAACTGCAATCATTTGGTTTACGCCCAAATTCAAAATATACCATCATTGATGTAACACTTTTCCTAACACATAATAGTCTCATTAGAAAATCTAGATGTATGCTCTCTAAATCACTTGCTGGGTGATGTCCCCATAATTCACAACAAACCATAATGTACTATGTATCAAACAGTGACAATTTTGTATTAACGTTCAAACGTAATGGCTTATAAGATAAGACTTTAAAAAACAATCAACTTAACAAAATCAGACGTATATATCCCTTATTGTATAATTAATTTAGAAAATGGAAATGACTGTGGTAATTAGCACCACTGTCCACGTATTAAAAAAATTGACTTCCCAAGAACTTCCATTTCCGACAGATCGATCGCATTCCCGTCAGTCCGGCGACGATAGTTCGATTAGTAATGATTGATTTTTCAGGAAAACATTTTTTTGCCACAATAGTAAGGTTTTTCGTTTTGTTTTATGTATTAAGATGACATTAAACATGCGACAAATGTCGCTCTCTGTTATGCCTCGTAACAAGAAACACCAACTATGGACACATCACCATAAAAGCGCGCACCTGGCGAAATCCAAACTTGTTATTGTTTTTAAGATCACGACGCCTTCTTTAATTCCATTTCAGACCAGAATTTACAGTCTTGAATTAACCTTGGGGTTCCTTTTTGTGAAAATATTTTGAATATAGATACAGTTCTGTTTGAAAAATATTTCCATTAACGAACTTGCCTTGCGACAATTTTGGCATGTTTCCTTGATAAAATACAAAAACAAGGCGGTTAAAGATGTCAAAAATTTACGAAACCCAAGAATGAATTTATTATACGTAGACCGTTTATCAAGGTAACTTTAACATGCATTTCCTGCTATTCAGCGTGTTTAGGACCCTAGAACCCCAAACTTTTTTCTTGATATGTACTATACAATAATCAAGCACATGCCCCTCCCCCCTTTTCTCGCAGAAAACATCTTTTTTAAATTTACATGTTAAAATTTAATTAAAATGAAAGTTGCCCCTCCCCCTTTTGTGGGAGCATGTAAAAGGAGGAAATGAACGGTGAGATTGGTGTTATATGAAGTTATAGGTGATAGCTGATAGTAAGTCAACCCCCACCCTCACCCCCACCCCCACCCCCGAATTAGGATTGACGTGATTTTGAGAAGCTGCATGCTTTTTTTTTTTTTGCTTGTCAAAATGGTTGGGAAGAGTTTGGCCCCCCTACTTTAAAAAAACGATGCAACGTAATTGAAAGTTTTCATTCAAGTTTGTGCTTTATATGCATAAATTAAATTCTACTCGACATAATATGTTTTTTCTGCGGTATACAGGTTATGAATCAGGCTGGCTCATTAAGATTCTGGATTGTCCGAGTGACGAATGATGTCTGTCACATCGTACCCAAACAACGGGGCTCCATCAAGGTCATATAGGATGCGTTCATTTAGAGTGTGTCTGTAATTAAAATAAGAAACGGTTATATAAGTTACATAATCTAGTCTTCTGTTCATCAAGGCATGAATTTTTAACTTAGATTACCAAAAGTGTTTTTCAATATATTACGTACGTATATAGATGTATTTTCAAGTCATCTTTAATAAGCAAAGCAATGCATGGTGTTTTTTTATTTGAATTTCAAATCACAGATTTTTTTACTTCAGCGATTAAATATCGTTATTGATTAAGACTGCAATTAACAATATAAATAATTGATTGGTAGGTGGATTGCAACCTGTTTAAATTTTGTCTGACAGTTAATGGTGCGAGCTTAGACCACGGCGCAAGCAATTTTATTATGTGCCATAAAAAATTATATGATTCATGCACCTACATATTAAATTTATTATTATCTTGAAAATTTCAACTTTTTTTCTAAAAATGATACGCTAATCTTCGCTATAGAAGATACATACTATCTCTTCTAATGCACTTTATAATATGATATAAAATTACGTGAAAAACAAGAGATAAGATTTCGGACGATTGCGAGACAAACAAATTATATATTGCTTCTTAGACGATAAAATCTGTCGACGAAGTACATCAAGGAAATTGATTCTTTGTGGAAAATTATTTTTCGGTTCAGCAAAAAATAAGCCGATCATTTCATCGTTTCGGTCGATTAGTGTTCATGCGACAGATTTCTATCTGTTTAACAGCACCATTGCTCCGTTCGTTTTCTTTTTAATTAAGACTTGGAGATAGACAATCGTCTGCTTGTTTCTGCAGTGGGCGAAGTTCGAGTGCGTGGGCATGAACTTCTTTGCTCCCGCAAAATGAACAAAAAAAAACAATTACTATTTCGAGAAAATTAAAATTTGAAACAACACCAGCGTTTCTCGAATGGTCTGATTTACATTGTATTCATCATCCACATGCACTTAACATTCTATTTTCGTTTTTACATAATAAACATTGAACCTTCAACAAAAAAAAGCATGCGCTGTCAGCGAATTCAACGGTAACGTCACATTCGTGATGTTTCTAAATATCAGTATAGAAAAACAATAGCTGGTACAGGGAGTGGCTGGCGAGGTTAGGTTATAACCATGTTTGAACTAATTATATATTACTATATAGACATTCAATTAATCGCGCTAAATTTAACCTTGACCTCCACTTCACCCAATTGTAGCAGATATCCATTCTTGACACCATATTGTACGAGGGTCAATCAAAAAATACGAAGACAATGTGGCTATCTAACATATATTTTTCATAATAGTCATAATTAACAGATAAATTTATGCACCTACACTTCTTTTATTGATATCCGATTTTTAAAACAACATGTTTCGTCACCACGGCGCACGGTAACGTTGAAAACATGGCGTAAAGGTGACGCACGCACAGTTAATATATATACCCAATCTTTATATCACCCGGAGTCTTTTGTGCTTTTTACCACACAATTGAAATCGGCACTTTATCACTTGACATCTAATTTGCTAACATTTGTTAGAAAATAATAAGTTAGTTCCTCGAAGTTTTTAAATTCTTACCGCATATCTCTTCGTTTACTGTAAGAAAAACCCTGAACGTCAGATGACGTTGTTTATTCTTTTGACTAAATATTTAAAGATATTCTTCTCTATTTCGTTCGTTCGATGTTCAAAATACAAATACCACCACCCTAAAAAAAAATGTAACACAGTTAAACACAAACGTTCGAATAATTTTTGACTTATTTTTTCCACCATTGAGCATTCTCACAGTTCTTATCGACTTTTCTCCGAGTTTAATCCATATAGTGTTAATACTTTTCGTTGCGCCGTGATGTCCGACGACGTCAATATTTTCGGTCAAATCTAAAGAGGACTATCTGTCTTTAGTTACTGATATATGTACTACAAAACTATTCATCCGGTCGCTATTTGGTACATAGAATATCATGACAAATGTTAATTCGAGGTTTCAATATTATTTGGTTTTATGTCCAATGTATAGATATCATTTTCAACATATGGTTTATTGTTGGCATAACACAAATTTTGACCGTGCGCCGTGACTTCATTTTTGCATGAATAGATTTTAAGTTATTCTTAAAAATAAGAAAATATATTTACTTGTTGGATTTCAAACTGTTTGAAACAACTGCTTAATAGATTTAATAATTATATGACGTCAAGTTACATAGCTATGGCAAAAGTCTTCGTATATTTTGATCGACCCTCGTATAACCTGTCCTAGGATCCGCCATCTTTCACTTTTTCTTTATTATTTCGATTTTCAAATGCATGCACTTCAGTGTCAACTTCTGTGTCCAAACAATATTCATTCTAAAAATAGGTCCAAGATTTCTGTTTTGAAACGCCCCCTTCTTCTCGTTGTTGAAATCAGTCCTGACTTTAACCCCTTTCTATTTGTAACCAGTAACATTGGTAACATTGGTTAGAGTGCTTGATTATGAATGAAACATTGTCTAATAATGGTTACAAATGAGTTAAGGTTAGGGTTAGGTTTGGGGTTAGGGTTAGGTTGGATAAGATTTGGATTAGGGTTAGTTTAATAGGGTTAGGATTAGGGTTTAGGACCAAGCATTAGTCCTGACAATTACCCCTTTCTATTTGTAACCAGTAACATTGGTTATATCGGTTACATTGCTTGATTATGAATAATATACAAACTTTGATGTACTCGTGACAGGTTACATTGGTTACAGGTAACATTGGTTACAAATGGGTTTAGGTTAAGGTTAGGTTTTGGGTTAGGGATAGGGTTAGGGTTAGGTTAGGTTCGGATTAAGGTTAGTACAGTGCGTTGTTACTGATTACAAATGTAATGGGGTAAGTCATAACTAATTTCTTGCCATATCTAAAGTTTAATGACAGGGCTAAAAAGTCGACGGGGGGTTTGCATTGAAAAAGAGGTAAATTT